>NC_135266.1:22408180-23018180 GCF_051311805.1 Agelaius phoeniceus
GGAACATGGGCAGAATATTAAGAAGAAAAATGCTGTCATTAATAAGCTAAAAGGAAGTACATGCATACAGAGTGCTTCTACATTCACTGTCCAAACAGGTGGGTGGAAAGGCTTAAGTTGCAATAATAAGGACCAAAGGATCTGTCCATAGATGTTGCTTAGGAAGCACAGTAATGAACAGAAGAGGAAGGAGAAGGGCGTGGGAGGAGTGGTGGGGGTGATAGTGTTAATTTTTTAAGCTGTTACAGATAAATCAGTTATTTGAAAACATACCTGCTAATAACAGAGTGAAATGCCCAACTGGATTTGTGTGGTGTCCCTAAGCTAATTGTTATGAAAAATTATTATGCATTTTGAGCCTGGAAGAATGCATATGATGAAATGGCATAAATCACACCACAGCAAGCCACCAAAGTCATCTGCTGTGAGCACATTCGGAGTTTATTAACTTGAACACCAGCTTCATTTGGTTCCTGTGACTGACTCTAGACACTAAGGAAAAATAGTCTTAAGAAGTAAAAACCAAAAGTGCTTTTGGGCATAAGTTGTTTGGAAGTACTTGGTTTGACAGCCTTAGGACAGGAGCTATTTTGTAGTCACATAAACACCTCAGCATACCCTAAGAGGAAGAAGATGGAGTGGCCTTCTTTTTCTTCCTGATTATTCATATACCAAGGCAAATCATCACATTTTTAACAACATAGTTATCTGGAGAAAAATTTTGAAGATGTTTTTGAGATGAGTTCCCAGAAATCTGTTCTTTTTTACTTTCTGAAGAAGTAAAACTATTGTTAAGCAACTTAGGCAACTTTAGCTTTTGAAAGAAAAAATTATGCAACCTTAAATGTGTTCCCTATCTCTATTACAGAAGGGATAGCCTTTTCCCCAGGGGAAACTCTTTTCATTTGCATGCAATTACTCTTATACTTGTTTATATTGCATGTTTTAAACGTTCACTCTGAAATCTATATCAGGAAGGAAATCATTCTGGATTCACTGAACAGACACTATTAATCTCACACTGCTTGGAATATTGCCATATCTGGCCAAAAATGTTACAATTGGCAAGATATACATAACTTAATACTGTTTAAAGCAAAAATTGCTATTGAGTCTTCTGGCAGAGATGATAAGCCTCTTGCTAATTGAAAATCTGATGTATTTCTTAAGTTTCTTCAATAGAGGCATTGATCTAGATTTAGGAATTTGTAAGCACTATCTTTTGCTCTGTTTTGGTATGTGACTTAACTTTCTTTGCATTCTTTTTCTTCAGTTCTCATAAGAGAAAATTCTCCTAAGAAAAGATGCCTTGGTATGGCTGTCTGCTGATATTTGTACTTTTAATAGCCTAAAAAGTGCTTTGCCTGCATTAGCACAGCTAGTGACTGCTCAGGATTTTGGCTTGCTTTTTGCTGCTTTCAACAGAAGTCCAAGACTTTCTTCAAAGTGTCTCTTCTCTTTTCTTATATTTCTTACAAGAATTTGATTTAATGAATTAGTTTATTTATCTATTTAAATATCTACTAAAACATTTAAAAATCTACTTTCTTCATTCATGTAAAATCTACATTCAGGATATGAGCAATACTTTTGTGTTTGTACTATTGAGTCCAGAGGGAGGCAAAAGAAGCATTTGTTGTGAAAAGAAAAAAGTTTGGCCATTGAAGATGTGTCTGTTTCACTCTTCTTTCATGAGCCCTCCTCAAATGAAGAGAAATGGATCCAAAAAGCCATTAATAATCACTCTGTGGGCTTTACTGCATCCCAGCCAAAATGGCGAGGAAAGACATGCAGTGTAAGTAACAGAGTTGTTCAGATGTACTTGTTGAGCACTCATGTATAGGAGAAATGAAAAGAGAAACTGTGGTAAGGACTTAAGGTTATTTTTTGTAGTTGGTGAATAAAACTCTTATAGGAAATATTTTACTTCTCTTCCTAATGGAGAAAAAAAATCAGATTTTGTGGCTGCTAAAAAGGAAGTTTAGATAGACATTTTGTACTGAAAGGAGGGAGAAAGTGTATGAATAAAACAATGCTTTGCATGGACGTATTTTTAAGCTTCAATTTTTCAGCTTAAGGAAGAATAAGAAGGAAAAATAGTGTGGTCAGTAATATTCTGTCATTCATATAACACATTTAGGGGATAACCTTAAGACCAAGGAAGAAGTAGCATATAGTAAAAATATATTGATTTCTTTTGGCCCTACTATATTGAGATCTGATATGCCTGTTTAAATAACCTCTTACATGTGTACCTATCGTACCTATTACATATGTGGTACAGAAATTCAATAATGAAATTTTTGTGATCATTGTTTAGCACACCTTATGATGAAATAAAGTGTGCTTTAATGCACATTAATCTTATACTTCACATAATGAGTTTCAAACATATTAAGAGATTAATATGCAATATTAATCTCATTCAATTCTTCCAGTAGGAAGGCTTGAATGAGATTTACCTGTCAGTTAGAGTTTCTATAGAGTTTCTGTACTGTTTGTAGAGCCAGCATGGGCTGTTTCTACAAACAGTATAGCAAATCCTGCCTAGATACCATTGGGTTGTTTCTGGATTTTCTTTTCTACTAACAGTCTGCAAATAAGAAACACAACTCTATAGTAAAACAAAGTACTTTACGAATGTCAGAGCATCCCTTGCCACTACAGAATCTTAATTTTAGAGTCTATCAGTGGGTTGTAGGGAAACTTTGGACTTTAACAGTATTTTAGTAATGAAACTATATTTCTTCTGGTTTTTTTTGTTATCTCACGACTATGACGAGCTAGCAGAGGCTCTTTAAAGTCTCACTTCGTATCTGTTTAGATGAGGAACCTTATGGTCTCAATTGGGAGATTGAGGTAGTCCATTTTAATAACTATAGGCTATGTAGAAAGACAAAGTGCTGCAAACATGGAAGGAATTAGGAAAGAAAAAAGAATGCATATCAGAGATAGTTTCTGCTGTTTAAAATTGGAAAATATCTTTGTGAACATAACTGAAGTTTATACTGTAATTTGTCTCTGTGCTGCTGATAAGAACAGTGAAGTGATACTAAAAAAAGGGAACATCAAATTTTTTTTTCCTTCACTTTTATTTCAAAGATTCATTATCCAGTCCTTGGTAAGATATGACAGAAAGCACTATCTTCTTTCTTAATGCTACTGTTATCAAATAAAAATTGTTTGTGATATATGTCATTACTCTTTTAGAATGAAAAACAAACTAAACTATTGGGCATATAAAAATAACCTCTGAAAAAGATATATAATTTTATCACAAGTTTTTTGAAAGGAGGAAGAATGAATGGTGAATGGCTTCATCCAGATAGCCTGTCACTTAGACTAAAACAAAAAAGAAACCCCTGCTTCCCAAAACAACCCAACACAAATGGACACATCTTTTATTTTGCTATGCCTGAAATTGCTGTCCAAAAGGCAGTGCGGTGACTTCTGCTCTTAGCTGTGATCACGGCATCAAAAAATGTCATTGTGAGAAATTGGAAAAGCACACAAATTCCATCAATGACTGAGTGGACACACACAATACAGAATGTGCTTGTTACAGAAAAAAGTTTGACACATTATTTGTAAGATAAATGCAACCACAAGGCTGCCACCTGGTACCCTGCTTTTTAGTTTTATCTTTTTTTTTTCTTTTTTGTCATCTCTTCAGATGCTGTATAGCTTCTTGTCATCTAAATTTGAACAGCTCTAAACACTAACAGGGTTGTATATATATACGTATCTATAAATATATGTATATATAAAATATAGGCACACATAAGCTAACACACATGAAGAAGCGAGCTGTAAGTGTGCTGCTAAGACAACGGCTTGTGGGCTGCACTAGGGCTGTCTAACACTCTTGTTCATTTATTACTTGGAGAGTGTGCTGTAACAACTTCATTTACAAAGAATAACATATCAGGGACAGATAGTGGTACTGATAGTTGTTGCCAGGTATTTAATTTACAACATTAAGCCAAGCCACAGTATAAGCTGCTCATGAATTCCAGGAAAATGGGTTTAGAACCACCTAAGAAAACCCAAGGGTATTGAAATGGCATTTTTTGAGTACACATTATGCTAATATTTGTCTCTTATTTGTGTTGTACAACCAGAACATTTTTAGGTGTTACCTGATATCCTGTTACTTTTCATCATTCATGTATTGAACATTCACTCCAAAATGATAAATATGGTTGCAGTACTGAACTCTTGTGATCATTACCTAAGTCAGATGCTATTTTTTTTAGACTGGATTGTAAAATACGCCTTTCTGAAGATTGAGAGTGTAACAAAATGCTTGAAGCAATCAAATCCCTATTAGAAATAGTTTTCACTGCATCTCTGACATTATTTTGTTCTGTAACCTTGACATAAGTATAAGTATCTTTTCTACTAGTAGTGCATCTGAGGTGTATCAGTACATTAAAAACATGTACATCTCAGAAAAATGCTAGATGAAAGCACTTGTCACTCATTCACTAGTGAAAGTTTTTCTGTAGATTAAAGCAGTGCTTAAGGAGCATTGCTGGAACCCTCTAGTCACATACAATGCAGCAGAAGGAAATACTGAGGTCTTTCTCTGCTGCCATTGCTCTGGTTACTAGTAAAAACAAAGTGATTAGAGCATGCTGAAACTGTTCAAATTTTTTTTTTTCAGTTTTATAAAAATGCATGAAAATATGTTTTCCAGTGTATGGGAAATCCTTAAAGAAAGCATTGGTGTGTTGTTAGCATGAATAATCTTTATCCGCCTTTTTATATAGAACTGTATTGCATGGAAATTGTAGAGGAGAATAACAACACATAAATGAGAGATTTGGGCCTTCAGGCATATTTGCAGGACATCACAAGTATGACTTATATATGGTATGGAAAATTGATTAACACAACATTGTCACTATAGCCACTGTGCTCAGCTTCTAGATGGAAGATGAATTGGACAGAGTTTGATATTATTTTATATGTTTAGTGGAATGAGATTAATAGAAATATTTACCAAGGGAAGAACTATCCACTGAGTGTATTGTATCATATCCTTTGCATTTTGATTCTGGATATCCTGCTTGTAATAAATTCAAATATCATCTTCATGGTCCTATTCAATTTATTCCTGCTTTCTATTGTTCTATGCACTTGGGAGGATCGTGAAATTCCCTTGGTGGGCAAGATGCAGTTTAACAGGTTAGATTTCTGATAGGGCAGAAGGATGCCCTTGGAGGGGCTTCTCCAAGGAATTTTCCTATCTTGTTAACACTGATCTTGCAGAAATGTTATTCTATCTGAAGAGAAGGAAAGATTCTGACTGATTTGGCTAATATTTTATTTCCAAATTGATCCATTCAAGAGAATGTCATTACTAAAGATTCCTTTCAGAGTCAAATACCACTCATTGTAGATTACAGCATGGGAATTTGGCCTATGTCCTTAATATTTCTCCCATTTGATGGGAGGGAGGGAAACACCATAAAAATGCCAAACCTGATCACACCAACAGTGATATTTCTTATGGGAAATACTTTCCATAGATAATAATATCTAAATGGTGAAACTAAGAATTTCACCTTTTCCTACCCAAATTTTAGCATTTGACTCAGATATGATGTTTGCCATGTTTTGATGTATAATGTGACTTACTATTCCTTCAAAAGATACATGGTCTACCTTCAGGGCTATATTTCACTCACATCAGGTGTTATGTCAGGTGATTTCAAAAGCAGTGAAACAAAAACTACCAAAAAAAAAAAGGAGGAAAAAAAAGAAAAAGAAACAAAAGCATCTGCTGCTCTGTTGTTTGGTGTTCTTTTTAATTTTTTTTTTAAATAATCATGCACTATTTTTTTTTCTTCAGTCAGATGTATGAGAGAGCTATTTCTTCCATAGAAAAGCAGTGGGAGCTGAAACACACTGTGGGAGAAGGGAGTGCTAGCCATCACTCTTATCACTCAGTTGCTCTGTGACCTGAGGAACCCCCGTTCTGTACCTTTAATCTGCTGAATGAAAGCCCTTTCACAGTGGATGACAGCTGTTGCGCGCTTCATGCTTGCACTTAAACAGCGAGAAATGCCACACTTCCACTGCAGCTCTATGATCTGGTTATGGCCTTATTAAACAAAACACAACAAAGTGAAACAAACCAAAAAATGTTCCAAAAGCCTCTGAACGAACTGTCAGGAACTGATTATATTATAAAACAGAAGTTTTCATGGAAACCAAATTCAACTGTACTGGGAACTTCCATCAGAAGATTAAGTGATCCCTGAAAAGATAAAATTGGAATTAATCTAGGGTGAGCTAGTCAGATGGTTAGGCAGTAGCTTATTACAGTTGTCAAATGACTAGAGATCAACATGCTGTGATGTCACCCTGGGAAATAGAGCAGAACATGCAGCTTTGGAAGTTTATTCCTTACAGTTTGTTCCTAAATTTGTTGATACTTGCTTTTAAATACTGGTTTTGAAGTAGCATAATAGTTTCAGGACATATGTAACTTTTCATTCCCCCTATGTTTCATGTACGTAAATACAATCTTGTATGTCAACTCAAATGGAAGTTGATTTTCCAGTTATACTGACTTATTCAAAACACAAGTTTCTGGAGACAATTACATTGAAACTCTGTAAAATTTGGGATATTCCCATTAGTAAGCAAAGAGACTTGAGTGTTGAAGTTTCTGGACCTTTTTCAGGCGTTATCTTTTTTTTACAGGTGTGTCAAATATCAGTCTAACAGATCTTAGAAGATCTAAACAGGAAAGCACAGGCACCTGAGATAGAATAGGTCACCATCCTCCTTTTAAGTGTGCAACTGCCATTCTCAACCTTTTAATCTATGATTAGTCATCTAATTGTGCGTCCAAATTTAGTTGGTGCACTTTGCATGCATAATTAATTGATTTCCTGAAGATCTCTCCTAATTTTTAATTACTGCTGAAGCTAGCGTTAAATATGGAATGAGCCAGTCTGCACACCAATTTCCTTAGAAACGGGATGCAGACAGCTTGTGACAGGCATGAGTATTCGTGGAATACACAAACTGGCTGCTGTCTAGGCTGGGATATGTGAACTTGACCACAGGTTTGTGTTAATTCACTTACTGTCTGACTAAAACAAAGTCATTCAGTCTTAATTGGTAACAGAGCCATAGCTGAAATATTGGCATAGAGGAAAACTTATTGCATTTAAAGGAACTCCTCTGAAGCTCTTGCCATTTACACCTGTAATTATATGAAAATGTAAAAGCATAATAGCAAGTGATAGAAACCCTTATCCAGCCTGATTTTGGTGCTGAAATTGGAAACTTTATGACAGTTTATCTGCCTTACTGTGGTGTGTATTTCCATACCTCATTAATCAGATGTAAATCTCTGCATGCAACAATTATCAGAGTAGCAATACCACTGAGACAAACAGGAGCTTTGCCCAAGTAAAGACTTAGGGATTTGGCCTACATCTTTTCTCTAATCCATGCTTCTTTGTGAATATGAAAAATTTTTCCTTTAGGTGTATATTCTAAACCTCCACAGTTCAGTTACCCTACACTGAAAAACAGTACTAACACTAAACTAATGCTCTTGGTGAAAGAACATTTCATTTTGCTAACAAAAAGGTCACAAAATTGTTGAATATGTTCCCATTAGCAACACCACATTTCATCCCCCTTTCTTCATCATCTAACAACAAATGGCTTTAGTAATAGCTTTGCTGCTGTGCTCCAATTTTCTTAAGTCTCTGTTTTGCTTCTTTAGAGCAAATCTTTCCAAACCAAAAATGGAGGTCCCAGATTTATTTTCCTTTTGTTCTTTCTTGCCTTGTTAAGTTAAACTCTTAGTGAGTAAATTACCTGGAATATGCTCCACTAGCCTTTTCTAAAGCAAAGGGGTCATGTTGGTCAAACAGGAAAAAAGAGGAGACACATTTTACTTGTATTTACTTGCATATTTACCATTTCTGTAACATTCAAAAGCACTTAAAAAAGCTGAACTGCATTAAACCTCCTGTGTTGCAAAGGATGCATGTTCAAATTCCAAGGAAGAAAAATACAAAAAAGGAACAACTAGTCCTATCCTCTACAGGAGAGGAGAGCTGTAGGTAAGGTTTAATACATGTGATTACCAAGTGATTTACGTATATTCTATATTTCCAAGACTGTACTGGGACTTTTCTGTTAGGCATTTTCTCACTGTAATAAAACATCCATTTTATTTTATTGCCACTGTGTTGACAGATGTTTTCAGTAGGGTCATAAAGGGGCTAGAAAAACTTGTGTGCAACAGATCAATAAACGGACATGGAAAGGAGCAGCTTGCAGTGACCTATCTAGATTGTCATATACAACAGATAGAAATTTTGGATAAGTACAAAGCCAATGAAACACAGCAAGTGACCAAGGTCATATATTTAAATGGGGCTTCCTCTTGCTACTGTCAGACATAAATATTTGGCCACAGAGACTATCAGGATGACTCAGTATGACATTTCCTTATTTTATGTATAGCTTCTTCCTGTTAATATGCCCAACATCAATTCTTCTGTCTTAAGTAAGAAAATCTGATCTAGGTATTTTATAAGGTATTAAAAGAATTTTCTTTGCTTCTTCTTTCATGAATGCACTACATATTTTTGTCCCTTAAACTCATCAAATATTCATACTTTGATTTTTTTTTTAAAGAAACTGAAAATTTTTCAAACAAAAAGTTCAGTAAGGACTGCAGGTTTTTTTTTTGTTGTAGATTTTTTGTTTTTATATCACATCAGGTCTTTGACTGAAAGAAAATCAATATCTTTAAACTCTGTTTTTTAGATGAATGTACCATCTTGATACAGTTATTTTCTGTTCATAGAAATGTAGCCAGTAAATATTTCCTTCCACTCATCTCTTGTGCTGATAAACACTCTTTTTACTCAGCACCTCGTTGTACACACTTCTGTCTTTAAAGAAAGTTATATCTGTTCACATTTGGTTATATTCTTGTAATAGAAGCCAAACTTTAAAAGAAATTGAAAGTTCCTTTAAGGCACTTTGGACTTCTTCAAACAATAAAATCTCCTTTGTCCTCTCAGGGGGCTTCAAAACCGCACCAACAAATACTAATACACTCTTCAGTAATTCAAACCTTACTGAGGTGCACATTATTACACCTTCCTTTTTGATCTGTGTTTTGCTGATTATTTACTGTATTCAGCTACCATATTTATGTCCTTGTTTATAATTTAGGAGAAAACATATGTAGGGTATTTTGTGTTCTTATAACTATATTGATGAAATACATACCACATAAAAAAGCAGTATCTTGTACTGACAATCAGCAGTCTAACATTACAGCCAAGAATATTTACTGTGTTATGAAGACCTGCAGTGCAATTCTAACTGACATAAGAGTAAGACTGTTAATATATCTAGAGGATATAAGAATAGTAATTTCATCTGCAGGGTGTGAAAGTTTTTCCACATGTATAATAGATACAGCTATACTAATTTCATCACTGGCTTTGGATATTTGACTTCAACTGTGTAAGAACAGGGACTTGCCCAGATGTTTTATGCAGCAGTGGGGTTTTATGCTGCAGACAATAAAGTTTATCTTGCTGTCTTTTCTAACCTGCTCTCTTAAGTTCCAGACAAATTGTAGCGTCATTTTTCACATGGAATACGTTCTACACCCAGTAGCATGGGGAATTTAAGTTTATGGGTTTATTTAGTTTTCAACTTAGTGCAGTTATGAGATTTGGGATGTCTATGATGACCAAAAAAGAGATACCTCACCACATTTGTGCATAGCTATCATTGCTCCAATTTTAATGTACTTAAACCTTGTTCTGAGTTTACAGAGAATCCTTCTGGACTGAGACCATGTCTGACTGATGTTTCACCACGCAGTGTAAAAGTATGGAAATGTGATCTCTTTTAAGAGGCTTTTAGAGATTTGGCAATATTTTTAGTTATAATTTTCTTTGTAGCGTCTTCTAATTTCTGTTTCTAGCATATAAATTCACTTGTGTAACATCATGAAATAGTTACTGAAGGAAAGTTTCAGAAACTAATTGCAAGATTTTCTTAACAGCTGCTGCTGGTTACACAACTCTGATTCTGCTAAATTAGGACAAGATTATATATCCTGCTAATATTGCATCTCCAACCAGCTCTTTCCACATAGATTGGACCACCATTCACACCCTCTGGTTGTGACAGGGCAAGGAATAAGGAGACATTTAGTTGGGTACATTCCATGTCTTACAGGGTTCTACAATGTATTTCAAAGATTTTTGAAGTCATACCCAGAAATCCTTCTAAAAGTTTCTGAAATTAGTTTGCTTATCCCCCTTGCTTAAACATATCCATAAACAGAGTTTTCATGTCCCTAAGAAGAAATGCTGTATTGTACAAATGGGATGACAAGTTTTTGAATCCCTGAAATTTCATACTAGTTATAAAATATAATTCCAGAATGAAGAATAATAGATATTATGCGGCAAATTAGTATTCAAAATAAAACTAAAAGCTGAAACAAAAATACTGCTTTTGCTATAGTCACTCTTTGTGATCAATGGCAAACATATAACACTGTTTGGGGTGAAATTATTGTAACTCTTAGACTCTTGCTTTTTTCAGACATTAAACATTAATTTTTTTTTTGTCTGGTTGATTTTCCGCATTCATTTCTTACCCTTACTGAGTAATAATATTAATTGACACAGACACAACACTAAGATTCAGAATTTTTAGAAAATTTTACATTCAAAAATTGAAAAAATTGGTGCAATTCCGAGTTTGTTTAAATGCCCACACCTACTCTTGCATATCTATAACTGTATATAATTGTTTTTAAATACATGACAATATCTCACAAAAAACCTATTCAAAATATTATTTTTCTTTGAATTTCCTACCTTAATATAACTAAAATATTAGATCTTTTCCTCATATGAAAAAGAACAATAAGAACAGCAACACTGAGTGTCCATCATATGAAGGATACATAAAATATATGAACAAGTCTATGTGTGTATGTGTATATGCATGCATATTTGTCCATATTACTGCTTGTCCAACTCAGTAATAGATAGAACACCTTTACAGGTAAAATCTGCTTGTTCTTAAGATAGCATCCTAAGGACTTCATTTTTGAACTGGAAGCTCCTTATAATATAATTAGATTCAGGTTTTTTCCAAATAATGTTTGCCATTACTTTTCACACTATTCTATTCATTATTTCAAGCCAACCTGTGCTGAACCAATGTGACCAAGAGAGAATCATTTGCTCTAAAGAGCTAGCTTATAATTCAATGACTCACAAATTGAGTATTTATTTCAGGGGCATGACCTTAAAGAAGTCATTTGACTTCAAAAAGATGTTTCTTTTTGAAGAAAAGAAAAGATGTGTACTTAAGCTCACGTGTCATGGTGGTGGATTCACACTGACTCAAGGCTGATGGCAAATTTAGGTGGATATTTCTGAACTGGGAATCAGAAACATGCTATGAATTCTCTGGTCCATTTGGCTAATTGAAAAGTCAGCATTATCTTCTGATACAGCTGTAAAACAGAGAGAATTGAAACTGTCTTGTGTTTGCTTTTAATTTCTGCACATTCTAAACATTAGCAATGTCCTGTACACTCTGTGTAATTGGGAAGTATTGCAGTAAATGAGATTCTTTCATCAGTCAAAAATATCTATATTTGTCAAACAACTTTTGAAAGCTTCTAAGTGTTATGAACAGAAGTGTAAACATTTCAGAGGATTTTATTTTTAATATAGTGTAAATACTTCTTCACACACACTCAGTTGTATATGCAGAATGATCCTGCACAGAGTGCAACATTTTGACTTTGTAAAGAAATATAGTACATCACTCTGATAACGGGGAAACAACAAAAATGGAATTTTATTTTTTTCACAGAGTTTTAGTGACATGTACTATGTTTTCATCTGAAATTCTAGGATTTTACAAAGATTGAAATTCTCAGTATCTACTTATTTAAAAGGTCATTCATATTTGCTTCAAATTTGATGATGAAATATATTTATTGGTTAAATCTGGACTCCAGGAGAATTAAGAGAAGGGCAAAATCACAAAATTTCCCATGGGTATATCTGGGTGATGAAAGCCTGCAGTATCACAAATATATGTTGAATATAGTAAGTTATGAACCTTTCTCTGTAATTTCCTTAATTTTAGGTATGATGGCCATTTAGCACACATCAAAATTAAAGAAAGGGAAAATAAAAGAATCACCACAGTATGTTGCTACAGAAGAAGTCAGAGAAAAACAGGACTTTATAATTTTAGTTATTCAATTTGTGACAGTAATTAGCCACAGCAGTATTTACTGAATGGATCTGACCAATCTTCTTTTTCTTTTCCTCTGTCAATCCTCTATCTGAGCTTTTGGAAACTTCTGAGAAAGGAAGACAATACAGCTGAAAATTAAAAGACTAAACTTTCTTTGCCTTAGAAATAATTATTCGATTACCTTGAACAGGTGAAATGAAAGACCTATTGATCTGGGTACATATTTAGTTTCAGTATCACCAAATCCTCATAAATATCAGTTGATCATCATTGCTTTAAATTTTTATAAAATGAGTGATTCCCACATTGAAAGTTTTTTCAAAGGGTTTGAAGTATTCTGGTGGAAAATAATTAATTATATCCAGAATGAATGATAGTGTATCGCAGATACTAATTTGTATATTCTTGTCCTTTTTTTTTTATTTTGAGTGCACAGATCTATAATATTTTTGACAGTCATAACAAAAGAACAAGTGACAACATTTGAAGTGTTATAATTATTCATGACTTAGGGGGAAGAAAGCCTTCTTTCTTAGTCCATGCTCACAGGCCCGCCAAAGCATGCACTGCTAAATGATCAAACATTCCAGTCATATTTGGGGAACAATTTGATGTGTGCTCATGTCAAAGGGTATCTTTCCACTACTCTTTGCATTATCTTGTGGGATCATAGAGTTTTTAGGATAGGAATTGTCTTTTCATTTTTTAGGATAGGGATTGTCCTTTCATATAGACCACACAAAGCAAATAGGACCTCAATCTTGGCTACTTAGTACAGATACTTTTATCATAGAAAATAGTAGCAGGTTTTCAATCCAACATGGCCTATGTGAGGAAAAAGAAAATAAATAGCAGTCTCTTTAAAAATTTCAATTTTTTCTTCCTCTTTTCAGTGCCATGTGAAACCCCAATCTCTTTTTCATTAATTTGCCCTTGATACTGACTTTAATAGTGCCAATATCAGTTTAACAGATAATCCTACATGATTCTTACTACTTTGCTAACGTGATTCCCGTTGGTTATTTTCTAACAAAGGTTTGAATGAAACACAGTAGAAAGGCTGTTCAAATAAAAGCATTTTGCAATACTTCAGACTTGCAGTTAATCCATAGGATTCCTATAGATTGGAATTTGTTTACTGGCTAGCACCAAATGTTTACTGTAAGGCGTATTAGTTTGTTCTGTATTTTTTTGTTTGTTTTTTGTTTGTTTGTTTGGGTTTTTTTGGTTTTTTTTGTTTGTTTGTTTTGTTTTTTCCCATACTCTGAGGAAGTATAACCTAAGAAAAGAATATGCCTTTTGTCTGGGTGTCTGAATATTTTTAGGTCAATTGATTCACATATATTGCTTACTGTGTGTTATTAGGTTAGTCCGCTACTGACAAATGTAGCACAGATTCTAAATAAGATTATTTTTATATCACTATTTACAAATCTGAGTTCTCATCTGGGATTAGAGCGATTAGAAAGCACAAACCATTAAAAAAATCATGAAGATGTGTCAGCTTGTGACAAACCAGCAAATCTGTTATCATCTTCAGTTATTTTGTCTGTGTTTAGAACAGAAAAGTTGCCTATGGCTGAAATTACTCAGTAGAGGCAAACAGTAGACACACATGGCATGTTCATACAATGCCCAATGTTCAACGTGCAAATTAGATTTTGAGTGCTGGCTGGATCTGGCTGGCCTCTAGCACAGCCTTCGGGTTTATGTCATCTGCACTGACAGACACAAATGCCCAAGGAGCTGCTCTGCCAGAAAGGAATACTCAGTGCCCACTGCTCAAGCCCCTTCACCCTCCAACATATCCTTTCAATGTCTGGCGTTGGCAAAATGTCAATGATTGCTTGCATTGGGATACTCCTGCCTGAAGATAAGATAACCTTAACTTCCCTTACATTGCCAGAGTGAAGCAAGCTATATTTGTGAGGGGGAAAGCCTAGAATGATTCAAAACATTTTTATGATAAGAATGCAATGTTCCTGCAGCAAATTGAGTCAAGTCCAAAGGGATCTATAAATGGGAGTTTTTTGGCTTATTCATTCACAGCCCGATGTATACAGGTAAACTGCTGTAAAATTTTGTTAACAAAAAAAGCTGCCACTTATAAAAAAGAATGCTAGCCTTGGTTAACAGAAAAACAGTAAACTGAAAACAGAGGAGCAGATGTACTACCCATTCTGTTGACCTTGCTATGATGTGGCAGCACCTCACAGAGTGGCAGGACCTGTAATAATCCCCTGAACAATTAGATCTTGTAAGACAGAACACTTAGAAATGACCTTCTGAATATACCTTAAGAGCTGCTAGAACTGCTCAAATGTATCATCTCCCATCTGAAAACCTGATTCTTCCAAATCAAACTTGCGAGTAAACACACTTTTAAAAAAGAAGTTTATCAAGTCACATGTCACTTCATATAACTTGGGTCTTCAACTTGTTTTTATTGTTGGGTTATTTTTTGGGGTTTTTTTAATTATTTCTATAGAGACCTAAAATCCCAGCTATGCTGACTTCACTCCGCACATTAAATAGGACTAACAAAGTAGTCCATTGAGGGCTAGGTCATCTGTCTCTTTATAGTTCCCTCAAATTATTTGATGATAATTCCAATTTCTTACATAGAGTATCAATACAGAATTACCATATTCACTGTGCTCTTCCAAACTGCAGAGGTCAACCCATGTGTAAGCAACAGCAGTAACAGTGTCAATGCTAGATGTTGTCTTATATTTCAAGGAATCCAAGTTTAAGAAATTATTTATGTAAGTTATCATCTCTATATATATCACTATCCAAAAGAGCAGGAGAAAAACTTTTTTAAAGTATTGAACCAACAATTGTTCAAAATGCAGAGGAAAATTCATGTACACTCTGATAGAATTTGACACAGTGCAGCATTTCCTTCCTACCTTGCTAGCTTGACTGACTTAGTTGAAGAGAAAAACTTCAATTTTTTCTACCTTTGGTTCCAGTGAATGAACTTTTAAAGGTGCAAAGTGTTTTGTGAGTTATGGAAAAAATGTGATAGAAATCCAGCACCTTCTCTGAGGTCTCTTGATTCCACTGAGTGATCAAGAGCTGCTAAGAGACAGCTGCTTTGTCCCTCCAACAGATATTGGGCTGGTTGAGAACCAGAGCCTGTGAACATGAGGCTCTCCCAGCTGCCCAGAGAGGGCTGCACCCACTCAGTCCTCCTGGTCAGGCAGGCTGTAGCAGACTCCCCCTATAGTGCCACCTGTCCTTGCCCCTCCTTTACACCTCATCCATGAGGTCTCAGCCAGCTCCTCATCCACCCCCAGGCGCAGCCCCCTGCACTCCAGGAGGTCACAGACAGAGAGGCTGACGCATCCTCCTTGTCTCCCCTTCCTGTCCTTTCTAAAGCGTATTCTTCCACACCAGCACTTCAGTCATAGGAACTATCCCAAGCATTTCCATAATGCCAATGAGATTGAAGGTGTGGGCACATCTCTAACTCCCCTTTTTTATTCTCCACGGCTGCTTATGTTTGCATAGAGGCATTTAAGGTGGGCTCCCAGTGTACCTGATTTACAGGCTGGAGTGGCTGGAATTTCTCTGTGCTGCTGTGTAAGACAAAGAAATCAGCCAACCTCTACTTTTCATTACTTGACATTAATTTAACACAGCTTTACATCAAAGCAAGTAACAGATCCATAAAAATAATGTAACATATGGTTAAATAACTATGCCTAGTTACATTTATTACATATAGGTATATTAGTCTTAAATGTGTATATTGATGGTGTCCAAAAATGCCAGTAAAAGCTAAGACAGGAGTGGAGATCAGAAAGAAATTATCTCTACCAGAGAGTTTATATTCTAAATATCACACAAGAAGATGAAGGTTGAGAAGGATATGGCCTATAATTAAATGAACATGAAGATGACTGACACAGTTTTATTTCTTAATTATGTTTGTTGTAGCTGCTTTTCTCTAGATAACTCATCCTGAGGAATTATCTTACATAATTGCTGGAAATAATTAGCAGGAAAAAAATCCACAGCAGATGTGGCTTTGAAAGTTTTTGATAGATCCTGTTCAGGTCAGTGGAATATTTTGCCATTGAGTACAGTGATAGCACTAATGGAAATCCACCTGAGCTCCAACTGATGATAATATTACCAGCAGACACACTGATAAATTAAAATGGGCACACCAGCGGCAGCAACCACTCCAGAAAAATCCTTAAAGTGAATTTCCTTTAATGGCTGGCAAGACAAATGGCTCACATTTTATCATTGGATTCCTCCTCTTTCAGAAAATTGCCAATAAACTTCCTGTTCTTAGCTCAAGATTTGGCAGTGTCTTGGATAAAACAAATTTAACCTTTTTAGTAACTTTTATATGTTTGTTGATTTATGTCAGTTATTTGTCCAAATTCTTCTTATTCAGTCAACCAATCTTATGTCTTTTCATATCTGAAATTGAGATAATTTATTTTTTTAAATGGCTCACAAACTGAAGTAGTGTTTCTAAGGAAGTTGGACTCCTTTAAAATTGTTATTCAGAAGAGTTTGCCTGTACTGTACCTAAATTCATTAGGTACTTCCCATTTAGAGGTAGAAGTTTCTCTCTGGTCCTTTCAGACCGACGCTGCATGAACAGCTTGTACCTGACTCTTCCTAAACTCAGCCAGAACCACAGAGAATAAGCTGTGGGCACACAAAGAAATGTTACCAAATTTCTGTGGCTTAATGACCCACATCCCAGGGGCTAAGCTTGTGTGTTCTGTTAGTACTCTGATTTTCTTTTTCTTAGCAAACAGTACCAACAGACACAGTCTGAGACATTATTTCCCCACTCCAACTCTTTTTCGCTCTTTTTCCACTGGAGAAGACCATCCTTTGCAGTCAGTGTGGCAGAATAAATATTCCTTTTCTCCTACTGGTTAGTTTAAACTCTCCACTGCTCATTTAGTCCAGTCTGTTGCCTTAAAACAAGTGGTTAACACACATGCAAACTTTTCTTCTGCTAATTTAATTTCTGGGAATTATGACCTCTATCAGAGGTATGGCACTAAAGCTGGAGTTAGTTTCACTAGTGTTTGTCTGTAAATGCCTTTAGCTCTTTCAATTACAAAGTAAAACACTGAAAATCTGTGTGAAGGAAATTGCCCCACCTTTGGGATGGGCTAACAATGTTTTGATGAATAGGTGGCTCAGCTGACAGGCAGAAATTGACAGCATTCTCACAGCTTGGGGTCCTCACACTCAGATCTGGTAAGTGGCTTGCTACTTGAAGCATTTCAAAGAATATTTATGTGTAACCATATCTTCTTATAAAAACACTGTCAGAGACATTAATGCTTCCAGAATTGCCTGGTTACTATGTAGTAGCTTTTTTTGCTAAAGTATTCAGTGAGAGAAGTGTTGAGACTTGAAGGATTCAATGCCTTCATCAGTCTGTGGACTTTCAAATACAAATTCTTGGTAGACTGCAGTACAATAGATGCTAGTTTGGGTAGAAAGCACTGTCCACATTCCAGCAGAAACTCTACCTTGGGTAGCAAAAAAAAACCAGTATAATTTTGCCTAGGAAAAGCATGAATAATACAACACAGTGAGAAAAGCATTTGGAAATAGATATCACTACCTACTACTGGGATTGTGTTTTATGCAATTATCTTGCAAATAGGAAAATCGTTCCAACACTACTGATCTTCTAATTGTCTCTTGTTGTAGTCCAAAAGTCGAGATTTTCTAACAGCTTCTAAGAATGATTTTTTCAGGAAACTTACTTGCTGTTTGAAGCTTGCAGCTCTAGTGTTCTTTTGAAGTCCACAGGTCTATGAGCAATGTCTTGCAGACCACAAGTTGTCAAAGGAATTACCTGCAGAGCTATTTTGTTTGGGTTTGAACATCCAGATCCTTTAAATTGTGGCTGTAGATTAAAAGTTGTTGAAGAGAGCTGACTTGTGAATGAATGTGAGCTGTGACATATGCCTTAGGTATTTAGACACTGCATTTTATTTCTCTCTGCTTTAATTTAATGATATTTTTGCTCTCCTTCCTGTGCTATTCAAGTGCAGTTAAAGATCAACATGTATACTGGTAAACTGGTATCTTATATGGCATTAGGCATATGATTTTCTGTAATCCTTAAATTATGCTATAAATAATTCTTTCTAGTATTAATCAGTCTGCATTGCACTTTGAAACTGAAAAGGTTGCACTCAGCTTGTAAGAACTTACTCCAAGGTACTTTGTGCCCATTTCTAATCTAAAAGACAACAGAAGCAGGGCTGGATTACTAGCCTCTGGTTAGCATAATTTTTTGTATCAATGAATGTTACTGACCACATTTGTCAAGATCAAATCAAGATTTCCATGGGTATGTAGAGCAAACTTCACTTTTGTGTTTATGTAAATGGTACATGAAATTGTCCCAAAAGTGTTAATCTGAATCAAAATCTGACAATACAAACCCCTAAAAATGGGATGATTATATAGCACAAGGAATAATTAGACCTACTACTGAATGTTTTTGTCTGTTTGCCTAAGGTATAAGCTTTTTTAATGCTATTGATCATATTAACTACCATGGCACTCAAGGAGCATGATTACACTATACCTTACAATGCCTAATTCAGCAGACACATGGGTTCATCCTGCAGAGGTACAGACCTAAATGGCAATAGGGATCTAGAGTGTGGGTGTGCAGAGGGATTTTCTTGACTCACTACAGCTAAAAATATCACCTCAGGCCTTGTGCTGTGTTGATTAGATGCTCTGGTTTCTGCAAAAATTGCATGGGTACAGCAAGGTTTCAACTGTTTAGAATACACTGCAAAGAAATTCACTGCATATCCTTTTTGCATGTATCCAAACACGCAAAATGAAAATAACCATTAAATTCATCCTACAATTAACTTATCTTTTTCTGAATGGTATTTTGAAGAATAAAGATACTACACTATAGAAATACTGGTATTGTGGTGCTGTTAGATATTGATCAGAAGTTTGACTCCTCAATTAGGTCTGGTTTCAGATGAAAACAAGAACCATATTTTGAGTGATCATCAATGGAAAGAGTGGGTTTGCAACAACAGGAGTCAG
Organism: Agelaius phoeniceus; assembly: GCF_051311805.1. NCBI lineage: Eukaryota > Metazoa > Chordata > Aves > Passeriformes > Icteridae > Agelaius > Agelaius phoeniceus. Next base: position 22,427,558 of record NC_135266.1, read on the forward strand.
TTTCCAGTTTAGAAAAGCACATTGTTAACTTAGGGACAACCTCCACAAAACAAGTATTTGCTTTATTATAATAAATTATTAATAATAAATAATAACAATAATAACAAATTATTGTTTCCTTTTTCTTCTGGAAAAAATCAGCAATGGTTAAGCATGTAAGATCTTATTAAGGATCTCAATGAAAAAGTTAAATAATTGCAGGAAAAGTTTGAAAATGTTATCTCTAGCGAAAAATATCAGTGACAATCAATTTTCTACAGATGTTAGGGAACATTCTTGTGAATCAATCTCTTTACAGAATAACTGTGTTAAAACTGAGAACATAGATCACACTTTAAGATGAGAGTTGCTTTTTTGTAACTTAAGGAAAAAAAAATTAAATCATAGTAACCAGGAGCATAAGCTCTCAGCTCACATAAAAGCCAAGTTCAAATGTACTCCTTTTAAAAATGTAAGTGAGAGTTTGGAGTAAAATACAAGGATGACTCATAGTCTAGAAAGCCTGCTTTGTAGTAAGAGACTAACAAAACAGAACCTAATTATCTCAACAATAAGGAGGTTAGAAGGCTGGCTAATTGTGATCTGTAAAGTATGTAAGGTGAAAGAAGAAGAAGGTATGGAGCCAAAGTGAAATTCAGTTTTTTAAGACTACAAGCCAGGAATGCAACTTTGAGAGTAAGAGTAATTGAGTACTGATTAAATTTACTCAGATATGTAGAATCTGCACAATGAGAAATATTTTCCCTTAAAAAAAACCCCAAAACACCTTGTTCACTTTAGTTCAACAGTGAGTAAAAGGCTTTATAAAAAACAAAGCAATAGTAAAAAAAAACCCATAAAATCCCTCCAAAACCAAAAAGAAATCAAACTAAACCAAAAAACCAAACTGATAATGCACTTGGGCCAAATGATACAAAATATCTCAGTAGATAATTTTAATGGTATTTTTAAGTTTTGTCTTTATACAAGGTGGACCAGAGTCCATCAACTGCTTCCCCTTCTCCAGAATTGAAATATTGTGTCTGTTAAAATCAATGTCTGTATCTGCTCCATGTAGTTTGAGGTTGCATCTCAGAAACTTTTTAGTACAAATTCCCTCTAAAAAACATGATATATATGATCTTAATGTGCTATTTTCTATGTCTGTGATATTTTGGGTTTGAACCTTTGTCAGAAGGAGAAAGTGACACTAGAAGTTTTAGTGAAAAACTGCAAGGAGAATGCAATTAGAACATAACTAAAAAGGCATGTATCATGACAAAAACCATACCTTTGGGAAACTCTAGTGAGTATTGGTTCTCACAGTCCACTACTCTGAAATTATCTCTGAAATTGGCCATGCAGGTGGGACTCTACTGTGTATTTCTGATTTACGTGGTATGTAGCAGAGCCAGTAGTGCAGTAAGCATTTAATTTTACTATAAATGAAAGATTTTGAATTTGAAAATATAGATGGGACTTTTCTGTGTTGTAATTTTGTTACTCTGTGTAATTTTCTGTGAAAATAGTTATCAATCAAGTTTCTCCTTTATGAGCAAACTGTAAGAGAATAAGTCACATAAGAGACAAATTTCTTTCTTGAAATTTATTAAGCATCATTTTGGGGCTACTCAACTAGGAGACATTTATTATGTTTCCCAAATCTTAATTTTCTGCATGTTCATTTCAAACTAATCTCTGGATTTTTCTTGTTTATGTGGTGGACATGGTGAACTCATTCTATTTGCTTTGAATTTGTTTTATGTCCTGCAGTTTGGCATTAATTTATTTAGCAGTTCTTATTTGCTTGGGGTCTTACAAAGGACTATGTCTGCTGCATGTTATCACCCTCATGCCCAGGAAGTGAACTCACCCAGTGACCTGAGTATGGGGTTAATTCTGGTCCACTGAAGATAAGCCTTTGGCATCATGAGGCTAGTAAAACATAACATTACAACTGCATAGAGTGTACTAGGACCATTCTGGCTCATCCTTGCACAAAAAGAAATGTAAGTCCATTGACACTATGCAAATTGGAGTAAGAAGATGAATGAGGAAATAGAGAGGGGTAAGAAGTCAATTTCTGTTCATGCAATTGTAGAAACCTCTTGCCCTGCATTAGGTTAGTATTTTCACACACAGAATCAGCAACTCTGAAAGAGACCTTCAGGATCATCCTCACAGAATCGTGGAACATTCTGAGCTGCAAGGGACCCACAAGAATCATCAATTCCTATTGTTAGGTGAATGGCCTGTGCAGGGATTGAGACCCCAAACCTGGCATTATTATCACCCATCTCTAACCAACTGAGCCAATCTCAGGGCTATCAAGGCCCACCATCAACCAGCACCACCACCATACTCCCTAAACCATGTCCCCAAGTGCCACGTCCCAACACCTCTTAAATACTTCTAAGACAGTGACTCCACCACCTCCCTGGGCAACTTTTCCAATGACCAACTACTCTTTCAGTGATTTTTTTTTCCCAATATCTAATCTGAACCTCCCCCAATACAACTTAAGACCATTCTTCTTGTCCTTTCACTGGAGATATAGCAGAAGAGACCAACTCTCCCCTCACTGCAATCTTGTTTCAGGTACAGAGCAATAAAGGTCTGCCCTGACCTTCCTCTTCTCCAGACTAAACACCCCTAACTCCCTCAGTCACTCCTCATAGGACATGTTTTCTAGACCCTTTACCAGCTTCATTGCCCTTCCGTGGACATACTCCACCACCTCGATGACGTCTTTGAAGTGAGCAACCCAAAACTGAACACGGGATTCAAGGTGTGGACTGATCAGTTCTCAGTACAGGGGGATAATCAATTCCATAGTAGTGCTGGCTATACTCTGAGCCATTCTCAATACACTCTTCCCCAAGGCAGTAGCTGTGCATGGAGCTGTTGTAACCAAAGGGTAGGACCCAGCACTTTGCCTTATTGAACAGCTGATCTTGACCCATTGATACATCCTGCCTAGATGCCTCTGCAGAGCCTTCTTACCCTCAAGCGGATCAACACTCCCATCTAACTTGGTGTCACCTGCAAACTTACTGAGGATGAATAGGACCCCAATATCCAAACCATTGATAAATATATTTAATAGGTCTGGCCAAAATTATGAGCCCTGGGGAACACCACTAGTGATCAGCTGCTAGCTGTATTTAATTCCATTTAGTTAATTTTTAATATGAATTGTTTGGAATTAATAAAAAAACCAAAGAAACAAAATTGAGATGCCCCCCACACCTCCCTTTCCCTCCCCTCTTCTGCCCTCTCTATTTGGCAGCTAAGCCCCACACAGCCATTCCCTCATTCCCCACTCAGGATGGGGAGAGAGAATCATAAAGATGAAAGGGAGAAGCTCATGGCTTGAGGTAAAGACAGTTTAATAGGTAAAGGAAAAGCCGCACATGCAAGCAAAGCAAAACAAGGAATTCACTCACCACTTCCTATGGGCAGGCAGGTGTTCAGTCAGGGAAGCCAGGCTTCATCACACATAGTGGTGACTTTGGAAGAGAAACACTCTTCCTTTTTCTTCCCCCCCAGTTTATATGCTGAGCATTATGCCATACAGTGTGGGAAATCCCTGTGGTGAGTTGGGATCAGCACATTGCTCTGTCCTCTCTCAACTCCTTGTGTACCCCCAGCCTGCTCCCTGGTGGGGTGGGGTAAGGAGCAGAGAAGACCTTGATGCTGTGCAAGTGCTGCTCAGCAATAACTAAAACATCCCCGTGTTATCAACATTGTTTCCAGCACAAAACTAAATCATAGCCCCGCACTATGAACAAGTTAACTCTTTCCTCAACAAAACCAGCAAAACAAGTAAAGCTGGGTTAATACTAGAATACAATGTGACCTTGTAAGAAGTGATGGTGTTGTATAGCAAGTGGAATTCTTCTCTCTGAATGAGTGCTCCTGGACTCCTGCTTGCAGTTATAAATATGCAGTGGATTGCTGCAGATAAGCCACAGATTCCAATTGTACATTTAGCTTTTTGAAAGTTGTAAGAGGAGAAAAGTACATTCTGCTGTTCTGACCAAATACCTTTTACGTACATACTTTGATCACAAATTTGTGTACAGTCTGTGGAAAGTTTAGTTTTATTGCTGTGCTTTAGAATATTTAAGTCATAGTAGCAAATATTAATTGCAAACATTACAGATGATTCTTTGGTAACCTGTAACAAATTGCCTCCTCATAGTACAACATAGGTAGAAGATCATTATTTAGATTAACTAGCACACACTTTAATATTCTTCAAATTAATCTTATAAAATGCATGACATATTCATCAAAATAAAGACTGTCCTGCAAAATTTGGGACAGATGGCAGTGCAAGATGAAATCTTTTCTAAATGTGTCAAAATATTCACTCATTCAAGCAATATGATTGGTTGCACATTGTGGGTGCATTATTAAAATAACAAAAGCAGTAAAATTCACTTGCATGAACACCTGCTGCTAGAGTGACTTAATATAAGTAAGTCAAAACATATAATTAAGTAATATAAATATAATTACTTCACTGACAAATAAGTTAACAGTGGCTATTGCAATTCTTAAAACGTTTTAAGTTAGTGAATTACACCTGTATGGAGATTTACAACATTTAAAATCAAAACATACATTCCTAAGGACACTTAAGGACACTTAAGAAAGTATCCTTCATACCATATAGCAAAATATAAGAACAGACACACAACAGGCTTACTAGTTGTCTGCTAGATCAGATGGTATATATTCCTTTACCACTTGAAACAGCAGAGTATAGAAGTGATTGATAAGCCAAATATCACAGACAATTTAGATTTGAGAATTCAATGCACTATCTGTTCTCTACTGAGGATCTGACATGGGGGCAGAAAGAAAGATTCTAGAAAAGAAGAGCTGCAGATTTTTTTTCTTCAGAATTGAAAATCTCAAAAACTCTGCTTATGAAATCTAATACAACTCATGTGGAAGGAAATCTCATAAAGGTATGGATATGATTTTTGTTTCAAATGATGGCAAGATATTCAAGACCCTCTTATTTGTTCTCTGCTCTGTCCTCAGTGAAGTCAGGCAATGCTCACCTGTTCTTGATGTGGGGTCCTGCACTCTGGATGGTGTAAGTGCTGTTATTAAACTGATTAAGTGAACATGCAGTAGAGTGAAACAAGGTGTACCTGTGGAGGCCTAAGAACATATTTGCTACACCACCCTCCACCATCCTGGGAAACTATGCAGAGAATGAACCAGAGACCCTGTGCTGTAGCATGTGGCAACAACCACATGGCCCTCACTTGACCATCACTTAGCTTAGTGGCTAGCTAACTAAAATATGAACATCAAATAACTGGTCTCCTTATGAAAAAAAAAAAAAGGAAATCTGTTTAAAATAATTGGGCACAGGGAAAATGACTGCTTTGCTGTTTTTTTGTTTTTTTTTTTTCTGGGGGGATGGGGAATAGTAACGAAATGCTTCATTGCTTGGTGTACAAATATACTGTCAGCACCATGAAAATGCAGATGGGTGAGTATGGTAACAACAGGCTGGTACTGTAGAACCTGCCACTGTAAAGGGTTAACGAAGACTGCACTTGCTGTACACGACCACGGAGCAGAGAGATCGGCAGTGTGAATTGTGTGATCCTCCCGAACACACACACACACACGCACACAGATGGGGACACCTTCCCCGCTCCGTGTGCGCAGTGCCCACCTGTCCAGCCCCGCGGTGCCCGGTGCGGCTCCGCCGGCGCCGCTCCGCGCGGGGATGCGCCGCTCCTCCGCGGGGGGCTGTGGATGGAGATGCGGTTTCTGTAGCGCTGGGCTGGCTGCGGGGAGCCATTGGCTGGCGGCTTTGTGAATTTCATTCAGTTTGGTCCAATAGCGGGAGGAGAGCGCCTGGTACAGCCTGGACCTCTCCCCCCCTCCTCTCTCCCCCCCCCCCCCTCCCCATCTCCCTCTCTCTCCCAGCTCGCCTTGCCTTGCAGATCAGTCTCTCCGCGGCTCGGTCTTTCTGCATAGGCAATCACAGCTCCTACTTGCAGACTCAACTCTCCCTCTCGCACTGATTGCAATGAATTTTCTGCCTGAATGTAGGTCGCTTACAACCGAGAACACGAGTTTCCTTCAAATCCAGTGTTGTTGTCTCTCTTCTTGTTATTTTTAATTTTTCCCCCCTTTCGTGGTCGTTGCATTCCTTTGGAGAAGCCAATCGCTTTGGATTCCAAAAAGGGGAGCAGGAACCGTATGTGAATAATCCTGGCTGCATGATAGCCCGAGAGGATTTCCTGAAAGATTCTGGCTGTGTAAAAAAGACCCCTATGCTTCTTCAGCTATCCCCGTGTTAAGGTAGGAGTACCGGATTTGCAGTTTGAGTGTTCATTTTTTTTTCCTGTGTTTTTTTCTGTTCCCCCCCCCCCTTTTTTTTTTCCTCGGCGAGGGTGGGGGAAGAGAGGGAGAGGTGTTGCAGTTGGTACTCTGGCAAAGGGCGAGCAGTTTGCTGCAGTCGTCTGTGCTTTTACTTTTCCCATCATGATAAAGCGATACTTTCTTTTTGACATTTCCACCATCATACGCGATCTTCTTGTCACATATGCATATTTATGCAAATTTCTTTCTTTTTTACCCACTTCGGTCTCGTCCCTTATATCTCCCTTGCACCATAATTTGTTTGGAGGCATTTTGCTGCAATCAGCTATATGGAAAGGCTCTGAGGTTCTGTGTGAGATGTTTACAAAGTAGCTTTGCTTTACAGGGAAATAAACAGAAGAGTGTGGAGGAGAGGAGGGAAAAATATCTGCAGTACAGGCAGAGAAAGAGAGCGAAGCCACAGTTTCTTGCAAGCGCGAAGAGGGGCAGGAGCGGTACCTCATGCTCTGTGTGAGCCTGTGGTTTTCAGGAAAACACAAACCAACACGTAGGGTTTTGGTTAACCACTTTCCTTGCCACCACCACAGCCACGAAAAAGCAAAAAGGGACAGGGACGGGGACGAGCGGGGGGACAAGGGAGGCGGCTGCTCAGAGGAAATCTTGGATCTTCTGGGATTAAGCGGTTCACCCGCTTTCGCTTAAGCTATTCCGTGGTGGGTTTCTTTTCTTCCCCCCTTCCCTCCATTTTTTCCCCCTTTCTTTTCTCCTTCTCCTTTCTTCTTTTTCTTTCTTTATTTCCTTTCCGGGCACGGGTAAAATGCCCGCTTTTGTGATGGGCATGGGCTTCCGCACGTGATGGAGCGGGGACTGGCACTGGGGAGAGCCAGCGTGCGCGGACCGGTGGCGGGAGGGGGGGCGGGGGGGGAAAGAAAAGGAGAAAAAAAGAGACAAGCAGCACCACCACCACTCACCCCCACCCCCCGACACACTCCTCCCCAGCTCGGCAGTAAATCGGCTTCTCTGCAAAGCTGGGGCGGGGGCGGGCGAGGCGGGGCGGCGTGAGGCGCCTCCGCGGCCGCCGCGCTTTGCCCCTTCCCCGCGGGAGAGGCCGCCGGCAGCCCCGCACCGCCCCGGGGAGCGGGGGCGGCCCCGCCGCAGCCGCCCTGACGGACGGGGCCCGAGCAGCCGCCGTTCCGCCCGCCCGCCCCCGCACGCATCTCGCGGGCGCGCAGGGTCGGGGCGGGCAGGGCGCGTCCCGCGCAGCCGCTGCGGAAGGGTGCGGGACGCGGGCAGCGGGAGCGGGTCGGGGCGGGTGTCCCGCCGTCGTGCCTGGAGCGGGGCTAAGAATAGATGGCGTCGCGGCCGGGAAACTTGGCCGGTTTGGGCGCGCGGCGTGGGGGGAGAGAAGTTTGCGGGGGCCGCGGCGGCAGAGGCGGAGCGCGGCCGCCAGGTGGCGGTGCGGGCCCTTCCAGCCGTGCGCCCGCCGCTCCCCGCGCCGCAGCGCCGCGCGCCCCGCCGCGGGGCCGTCCCGCGCGCGCCCCGCGCCGGGCCCGGGCCCGGGGGCGCTCGCGGGGCCGGGGCGGGCCCGGAACCCCCGTGAGGCACCGGCCGGGCCCGGCCGGGAGCCAGGAGGGCCCGGCGGCACCGGAGCTGCGGGTCGGGTGCCCGTGCCCGGCTGTCCGTCCGCAGCCTCCGGGGTGCTGCTGCCTGTCGTAGGGATGGCCGAAACGCACGGCCGAGTTCGGATGTTTGGTATTTGGGGAGAAACCAACGCCGCCACCAAAACCCAAAATATACCCCCCACGCCACCCTCGAAAACACCCCTTTAGCCTGATGTTTGATTAGTTTTGAAAGCAAGCACCAATAAAATTCCAGTTTGGTTTTAAATTAATAACGTTAAGAACATACGTGCATGTGTTTAGGAGATTAGAATTTAAAGCTTAATTGGAGGAATTTACAGTTACACCAAAATGGGAATCCCTGCTGTTCTTCTCTTCCTAAAACATAAATACATCTGCTAATGCAGATCTCATGTATTAAAGGGTAATATTTTTTTCCCATATCGTGTGGAACAAAAATTTTTATTAGATATATAAATCCTCAGTTAGCACTAAAGAAATAAACTATTTGTCACCTTAAGGAGCAAGTATTTCCACTAGTTTTAATTCCTAGTTAAGAGCACTGCTTTGCATTGTAAAAGCGAACTCATTTCATATGTCAAATGAACTCTGCATTTTATTTTCATTTTACTTACTTTATGTCCTATCTATTAATATCTGTGTAGGCTTCTGTATAGGTAGCCTTTATATAGATGTGCATTAAGGCAGGAAATTCCAAGTATTTTTTGCTTATATTGCTGAGTAGAGGGTTGCATGCATTGTCTTATGAATCATATTCCAATGAATCATTAAGGTTTGAGAACCATTAAAACATGTCACGCAGTTTCTGGTTACTCAAAACAGCAATGTCTATGGTGGCATGTAATTTTCTCAGAATAATAGAAAAAGAAATTTAATTTTGACATGATATTTATAATAGTGAAATTATTAGGCTTTTGTATGTAAATACAGCTATCATTACCCCTTCTCTCTCTACTCTATTCATATGCCAGTGTATTGTATAGATCCAATTTTTTTTTGGTGGGTCGTGTGCAAGTGCAACCTATTAAGCTGTACCAAATACTAAAACTGAAATTCAGTTTGACATCCAAAACATCTTGGTCTTATATTCAATGAAAAATTAAAAAAAACCAAAACCAAATTAGCTCTGAATTAGCTTGCATCTCAAGAGGAACAAGCTAATTCAGAGCTAATTTAAATTTTTTTTTTTTAATTTTTCATTGGATGTAATGGCCCTTAGTTTTGATCTCTACTGGAATACATTCATATAGATAAGAAAATACATTCTCCTTCTTCTGTGTTTCTGTAGGGAGTGATTACTCACCCCCTATTATTTTAAAATGCAGCACTGTATCACGAAAATGTAGACTGTAAATTCAAAAATTCACAATGTTTTTTTTCTTGATCAGCAAAGCACAGTGATCAGTGTCATTTCTTTTAAAGTCATCACAATGCGAGCGAACAAAAGCCAGCCTCATAGCGGGAACGGAGCAGGCCAACTGGATTAAATTAGGACAAGTGATAAAACTGGGAGGTTTACTGGAGATGCCATACTAGCCTATATATTTTGTAGTCTTCCAAATACTTTATCTTTAGCTAATCCCATGTTCTTGGGCAGATCATTCACCTGAAAATGTTTACATTTGATAAAAATGTCAATCCTAATAGCATCCTTCAGCTGGAGACCTGTCATGCAGAGATGAAGGAAAGAGGCAGAAAGAAAACCTATTTAACTGAAGCTTTGTATTAAAAATATTATATAGAGACAAGAATCTGTTGGCATTTTTTTTTAACAAAAGATTGATTCAAGCAACACTTACTGATTGCTACATAGAGGTTTGCACGTTTGTTTTTGACAGGTTCTCAATACAGCCTCCTCTTGGCCTTTCAAGCACGCACACTGCTATTTGATGGCTGAATCACATAGTGTAAAGAACAGCTCCACCTGGGTAGGACAGGAATAAGCACCATGCTATAACCAGCATATAATTTAGTCATTCTGTCGCTTGAAGACTTGTCATCAGGATTCAAGATCTCTTCTGCATGAGTAAATTGGTTAGTTTTCTACACAGAATTACAAGGCTGGGAGTCTTTACAATAATAAAAATCTAATAAAACATAAACAAAAGCTGCACAAATCAATGCAAATATCTCATGTCCAGCTGCAGCTATCCTCACAGTTCAACTCAGGTACTCTCAAGAAATGTTTGTAAAGCATTTATGCTGTGAGCCATTTAGATCCTCACATCTGACAGGGTTATGTACTCAACTATGTCACCTTTTAATAATTCTCCACTTCTCATTGTATTTGTTTTAGTAGTCCCCAGATTGGATTTGAAGGAAAAATAAAACAGCACCAATAAAAAACCCCCAAACACCAACGAGAAAAAACATTTTGCTGTCTAGTGGAGGAAGAGCAAGTAACAAGTTTTATTGGCAATATTCTTGGAAAATTTTAGCAATGAGATAGGACACAATGGTAATAAACTTTTCTCAACTTGGATATAAGGGTAGAGAATAGAAAACTGAAAGATACAATTTATAGAGTGTTGGCAGTGGTTGAATTTAAAAAGTAGGAAGTTATTCTGGAAACATTTCCAGCAGCTCATCCCTCTTTAAGCTCATCCCCCCATGTAAACAAATGGGGATGAATTTTGACATTAAAAATAAGCTGTATATGAAACAGGGTTACTTCATGGCTTGCATGCATAGCTGACACAAGAGTCTGAATAGAAGCAGCCCCTGTAGAACACTGGCTTATCCTGTGAGATCTGCAGTGGGGCTTTACCAGCGTCACAGCTAATTCAAACCGAATGCATTACCACATGCTGGAACAATCCCTAGCTAGGAATGCTCAGATTTGTACTGTAATAATCTAAAAATAAATTGTAGTCACTGATGTCACAATGTATGATTCTTTCAGCTGTCTTCTGCACTGAGCCCACACACCACTCATTGTCGTAGGATGTATTTCAGTAAGTGTGTACCACTGGTGAGCTTCAGTGGAGGGTTAGGGTTTTCCATGCTTGTCTATCTTCTCTTATTTATGTGCTAACTGAGATTTGCAAATTGATGGAGAGGCTGAGATACTCTTACTGACTCTGCAGTTACTGTTACAATTTCATATATAGTATGAATATAAAGAGAAATTTGTATTTACTTGTGTATGAATTTATTTTGAAATTAATTAAAAACACTTTTGAGATTTAGTTACCAAGATCATTAAGACTAAGCCCCTTCATTGTTTCACCATAAAAGATGACGTGAAATAGTACTGGCATGATTTGATAGTAGCAAACTTCCATCTACCAGCATTTTTCAGATTTGCATCTGTTGAATGCAGTGGACAAAACGAGATAGACCACTGCTTCTCTGTTCAGACAGTTCAGGGGGAAGACTTTTCCTTTGTCATCCAGCTGGAGGTAGTCATTGCCAATTAGGAGAGGTCTAGGACAGCCAGGAATGAAAGAGAACAATCATGAATAGGATTTCTGACCCAAAGTCTTAATTGAAGTGGTCTAATGGCTTGATTATTTTGAAAATTGCTGTTACTGTAGTGTTTGTGTGGGCTGCAGTCCCAGTACAGACCTGGAAGGAAGAGATTTTCAAGCTCTGAAGTAGTGTTGCTGTCAGGTTAATAGTCTTTCCAGGACTGACCGATGATCTTAGTCAGTGCCATCATGTGGTGATCTTGTGATATTGTTGTCAGACATAGCTGGGTTAATAATCAAGCTTTTTGAAGTGTTAACATCACTTTGGACCCTTAGGGAGAAGATATGCAGTTTAATGCCAACAAGTCTTTCAAAAATCTGTTTAGAGAAATAGCATGGAGAGGGCTCAAATAAATTAGTTATATTTTCTGTAACTGGGTTTCTTTTACAGTTTTAAACTCTGGTAGAAAGTAAGTGAGCAGACTCCAATAAATCTCCCGCTTGGTACGTATTTTTGCTCCAAAACAGATTTTGCAGAAATCACCTCCAAATATCTATTTGTTTTATTCCAAGAAACAATTACTACATTATGCATCACATTTTGACTTCTGATATAGAAAAGCCTTACTTCGTAACCATCCAAATGTAATAAAACCAGAACAAAGCTGATAGCCTCTTTTGAAATAAAAGTATTTTGAAGCAAAACAGATTTCTATTGTTTATTCATATATCTTTGTTTTGTACTGATTTTTGTGGTACTGATTTTAGACTTAAGTTTTGCATTAATCTTATGCTTGGAAGTAGACATGCCAGTTTTTCTCCTCTTAAATAAAGTTTTTTGCAGACACTACAAAGAATTCTGCAATTAAAAAGAACAGGGGTTTACTCAACAATTATCAGTAGTTTAATTATACAACTAAGAATTCTTTCTCTGAAAATAAACAATCTTTTCTTCTCCCCAGCCTTTCTCTTTATTTCTTTACTTACTTTACTTCAACATATATATAATTTATCACTTATATACCACTTATCCATGAAATACCTCTTTTGAGTACTTGGTCATTTACAGAACAAATTACCTTGAAATTGTATAACAAATATGTTTATTCTTTGAGATATGATTCTACCTTTTCTGATCTATTGTGAGTGTCTTCCAGACATATCTTTTCAAATAAACAAAATTAATATATTCTTTATGTAGAACACCATATAAGATATAAGACATATGCTCTAATGTACAGTACATTTTTACTCATTTTCTTACTGGACATAGCATAAACCATTAACATTAAAAGACCTGTGCAACAGTACCAAAATAAATGGACCATTGACAGATTAGTGTCATGCAATGAGGTCTGTTGGATTCAGTGTAAAGTTACCTGTTAAGTTCAAGAGGCTTTTGGTCAGATTCTGAGAGAAAGTAGTAATTGAATAAAATAGTATGGAGTATTTCCATAGAGCTGGCAATATCATATATAATGCTTAAAATTTTTCTCTCAACTTCCCATTAACTTCTGCTAATGAAGTTGCCTTCAAACCTTAGTTTGAAAAATAAAAAAGAAAGCATAGGCTATGAAAAATAATTCATCTCCATCCCTTCCTCAAAGAGCTTGTTATAAGCATGGATCATTATGCACACTAAAAGAGTATGCTAGATGATACAGGACCATGTTTTCTCAACTCATGTTTTATTGGTGACTATGTTTATAAAGACAAATGGTTATACAGACTTGGTTCCATCTGTGATTTCTTTCTGAAGTTTCTTGGATTTGCTTGTCAAAGGAACTGGGCATGTGTTAGATGGAGTATTCACATCCAGTCTGTTCACCTTTTGATTCAGTTATCTCATTAGTTGTGGTGCTAGAGTTCTTGCCAACTTTCCAAACTAGCATTTTAACACTGGTAAATAATTCTCCTGGTTGCTCAGTTGCAATGTTTTTGGATCATAGATTTCAGTATTATTTTATAGGTGATTTATGACAAAAAAAAGGGGGCAAAAATCCTCTCCTGGATATGCAAGAAGAGGTGAAGCCCATGTAAATCTTTGGTACATCTGCCATTGCAAAAACTCTCTGACATTTTTTAATTGGTGGTAATGTATCTGGATTTCATGGGATGTCTTAGGCAAATAATGGAAAATTATAGCAACAACTAGGGGAAGTAGCTAGTGAGTTGGTGCTGTATGAAATGTACCATTCACCCAAAATTTAGTGGGGAAGGTCCGATGCAGCACTTCAGGGAAGCATTCATCAATCAGTGTTTCTTCTCAGTCAGACACGTGGTCACTGATTGGTTTTCTAAAGTTTCCCAATCCAAATATATCTCTACCAATAATGTAATTATTATTATGTCTGCCTCCTGCATTTTATATGATCTACATGAAAGCAAAGATAAGTTCTCAGTACACAATGGCATGAGGGGAAGTAGAACTTCCTGCAAATTATACACAGCTGGACAGATGAGCTGTGGTGCCTGAGGCTGTGAATTTGTATTAACACAGCCAGCAGTAGGTCTGCTTCCTGAATTAGAAATGTTCAGTGTATGTAGTTTTCAAATGTGCAGGTGGTGAATTTGGGGGCAGATGATGTAGATCCAGTGGTTTTTACAGATTAAATAATAGCAGTTGGCATAACTGGAAATTAGTTATGGAGCTGGATGAGAGAGCTAGCGTGTTAATTTCATGCTCATTGTGATAATGTTTGATTTAGTTCAGGTACGCAAGTTACAGTGCAAGAGGACTTACTGCTTAAATCTAAAGAGTCTAACACTTATTAAGAAAATACATTGCTTTGTTTAATCCTACATTTATTATGTCTTTCTTTTTGTCAAGATCTTGTAGTATGAGTTACAGTTTTTGAAGACAAATGCTTCTTGTTTCTATTGGTTTGATGTCATCTTTGCATAGAGATGTTTCAAATACAGCACATTAGGAATATAGAATGCAGGCCACCTGGCACTTATGTTAAAAAAAATAAATAATAATAATCAAAAAGTAAACTAGAAGAGCCAGTAAGCTTTTTATACTATTGCACTCTGAAAGGCATGCTGCACTGATTTATCTGCCCTGATCTGGTACAGGGGTGTGATGTTACTGAAATGCAGGTGATTAATGGTGTAGTTAGCATATGCCACTACTCTTACACCAAGTTGTTATGGTCATAGAGAGGCATTGAAACAGAGCTAGGGTTCCTCTCTAGAAGAGTTGGCTGACCGTCTCTTATGCTGTAGAGTAGCAAATGAATATTTATCCTTGTAACTTTCAATCTGTATTTTTTTTTTCCTGTTGGCTTTGGAAATAAGATGTTCTACTGAATTTTCCTCTTGCCCAAATCTGTCTTGTCTATAAAAGTTGTAGCTTGAGAAAACTGAAATTAGAGCATGTAGTTAGAATATTTTATTTTCTCTTTCTTCTTTTTCTGCAAGTTTTTGTTGTTGTTGTTTGTTTTTCTTTTTCTATAACTTTTTAATTTGCTTTCCCAGAGCCTATGAAATGTTTTCCACTCATGACATAATAAAGGTCTAATACTGGTCAATATGATGACCAATACAGTGGAAACTCCATTAACTCTTGGGTGTTTTGCATTAGCAGTTCTCTTATGCTGAGTTTGAGTGTCTTTTTGTGAAGGATTTCTTGTTCTGGCAATGAAAATTACATCAGCTATGTAGAAGCCACACTAGCAATGCTGTAGAAAGGACAGGAAATGGGAGCAGTCGTTACAGTGCCAGTGTGTTGAATTCTCTTAGCTATTAAGTACATAAGATTGGAAAGCTAAATAAGTCTTGCATTTTGTATATAAGTAAATGATCACTGGATAATAACACTTCACAGAAGCATCCTTCTGTGGTAGATTTCATTTTCTGTTTGCCCCGGGAGAATGGTCATTTGGTGAGGCTTAATACTTCACTGCTTCCCAAAACCAGTTAGAGCTGGTTTATTCAAGAGAAAACAAAATGTGTAAATAGGAGAAGATACTGTTTGGAGCCTGAGACATCAATAAAGATGATGGAGAAATGGCAGTTCCATTTCAGGAGACAATTAATGGGTTTCTTAACAGCAGTGATAGCACTTGTAACACCACTTCTAGCTTTTAAGGCCTGAAAGCTAAGTAATAAGCCTATTCATGTCTAAGATGAGGAGATTGCATATTCCAGTTCTTACTTTCTCTGTGAAAGATGAGGATGCTTCCTAAGTGACCTAGCCCCTCCCTCTCTTACTCATCATCCCCAGCATGTTGGGGTGTTTTCCTTCTCTTGCTTATTACTGCCTCAAGAGGCCCATCCTAGTCAGTCTGTAAACAGGCACTGAGTTGCAGACAGATGACCAGTTTCAAAGGAAGGTTAACATGATTGACTTCCACAGAAAAAGAACATGATGGCACACAGGGATAGCAGACACATAAGAGCATAGAGAGTATAGTAGTAGAAGGAGTGGCAGTTCACATACTGTGTTCTGGAGACTTAAACCAGCAGGATATAAATCAAGTTGGATTTACAACTGGAGCTGATGCTTCTGAACATAAGTGTTTGATTTAGTTTGAGGGGGCACAATGTACCTTGACCTTACTGGTAAAGGTAAAAGTACAAGTTTTGATATCATATCCCTCTGTAGAAATCCAGATCGTACGCTTTGAAATTGACTCTATTTTCTTCTGAATAATATTTTAAAATTTTTTGTCCTAATAAAGTATTTATAGAAAGTAAGTATTGGTATCATCACTGAATATATTTTTAGTTAGGAATGTTTGCTTGTTTGGTTTTTTTTTTTTAAGCTGTTTGTCCCAAGAATCATGAAAAGTAATCTTTTTTTCTTCATTTCAAATACTTGGATTTTTGGAGTGTTGGATTGTTTTGTTGAGGTTTTTGTGGGAGGTTGGGGTGGATTTGTTTGTTTGTATGGGTTTTTTTTGTTGGTGGTTTTTTCTTGGGGTTTTTTTTTGTTCTCATTTCGTTTTGCAGCAAAGTGCATGAAGAATGTAAAGAAATTTACCTGGGATTATATAAAGGCAGACTTATTAACTGTGGGTTTTAATGGTTCTGTCACTGGTACATGGGGGTGAGGGAAAGAAAATTAGAGTAAAATGTGCCTTCATCCTACTCATGTACATCACTTAAAGATATTAATGTAATAGTTGATAAAGACCATGCAGGTGCTGCTTAACCATTATTTTACATTTAAGTTATATATTCCATATAACTTTGGAATTTTAAAGTTCTGTTCACATTTTAAAACAAAATTTATATACTTTTTCTGTTCACATTTTAAAACAAAATTTATATACTTTTCTTAGCTCAAAATTTGCCAAGAAATAAAGCAGACAGAAGAAAGCAATTTTTCCTCAGAGGTTGAGGAGTGCCTTTCATGTTCCTAACAAGCAACCTTCCCCTATTTATATAAATGGACATATTGCATACAACAGCAATTTTGAGAGCAATTTTTCTTTGCTTGCTGTGAACTGTATAGTTAAAAGATTACAAGCATGACTAAGATCTCATTAACACTGTTTTTGCATTGGTTTATACTGCTGCCTTCAATGACACTGTGCCTAATATCTGAGTGTCTAGAAGTATTTAGTGCTTAAAAAAGGATAGTCAGGTTCCAGGATTTCCCCCTCCTTCTGCAGCTAATATCCCATCATTTAATGTATTGATTTGGCAGAGGTCTCTTTTCAGCTAAGAAGAACTTGTTCTTTGTGGAGTAAATTGTTTACCAGCCAGCTATATGTGTTTGCCTTAGCGAATCTGAGTGAAATGGTCCATCACAAATTCATGTAACTGCATTAACCTTCTTGACATTGTGACTCTGAAAAGTTAAGATGAGGATAGAGGTGAATGACAGGAGGTGGTGGAAATGAACATGATGCACATTTTACTAAATAGGCTTAGAACTTAAGTGATTTTTAGAGATAAATTTATCTTTAAAATTTATTTGTCCCCTTTAGATGATTCTTGTTAAACAGGAAGAGTATGTTTTATCAGAATTTTAGTTCTTAATCCATGCTAATTTTTAGTATGTACTCAGATTTTATGTTTAGACAGGCAGAAGTTGCAGGTACAGATGAGAGAAAATGGATGCAAAATATTTAATCACAACATTTTTTATTACTTTACACCTATTTCTTTTTTTGCTCTGACATGTATTAGGATTGATTATTTATAGTACATACTTTCTGTGAAGAAATAAGCACTGAATTTTCTATAAGAAGATATCTCAGACTAGAAATAGTTTTCTGGAGAAGATTAATAAAAATATGCCTGAGGAATTCAACTTTCTAGAACAATATATTACCTTTATTTGCAAAACCAAATATTCCACCAAAATAAAATTTGGATGAAGAATATAGACTTTGCTAGATTGTTACATGATGTCTAGTCTTTCATATATCTCAAGAATAGCTTGGGGAAGGGAGAAAAGAAACAAAGGAATGAATTTATGATTTATTTTTGTTTCTTTTTTCTTTCTTTGTTTAGATTTTATTTGGGTAATGTACTGCATAAGGCAGAATGGATTTCAGATATCTAGACTGATAACCTGCAACACAGCTCAATCTTACTTCAGAAATGCATAAAATTGCCACTTTAGGGAAGGAGAGGAGAAGGTGAAGATTTGCATCTAGCCCAAATACAGAATCAGAATATATCTCCAGCATTCGGACTGGGAAAGGCTTCTGGGTTCTCTGACCTGCATCTAACTGAAGTCATGCTAGGAATCACTCTTGCTTATGCATCATGATTTTGAAAGGAGTAAGTTCATGGAATGCCATGACGTGGCATGTACAGAACAACCAGGGGATCAGGCACAGCCAGCATAGGTTTAGGAAATGTAGGTCCTGACCAATGTGGTCTCCTTTGATGACCAAGTTACCTGCCTAGTGGATGAGGGAAATGCTGTTGTCTGCCTGGATTTCAGTAAAGCCTTTGACACCGTCTCCCCCAGCATTCTCCTAGAGAAACTGGCAGCCCATGTCTTGGCCAGGTGCACTCTTGGCTGGATTGAAAAATGGCTGGATGGCTGGGTCCAGAGAGTGGTGGTGGGTGGAGTTAACGCTGAGCTGTCAGCTGGCCACACCTGGTGTTCCCAAGGGCTCAGTGTTGGACCAGTCCTATTTCATATCTTTATCAATGGCCAGGTGCATTCTCAGGAGTTTGCAGAGGACAGCAGGTTGTGTGGGAGTTCTGATCTGCAGAGGCATCTGGACAGCAGGAATCAATGGGGCAAGGCCAACTGCATGAGGTGCAGTAAGATGAAGTTCTGCATCCTGCACTTCAGTCCCAACAACCCCATTTAGGATTTCAGCCCAGAAACATAGTAAAGAATTTTTCATATGTATTGTTACACAAAGGGTGTTCATTTTGATTGAAGTATGGTAATTTTAGGTTCAAGTGTTGCGTGTCTATGCACTGCATATGGGGCTTCTGTACTGTAAAGTAAAAGTCTACAAAACAAAAGGTAAGGAAAGCTGAAGCTGGAGGGTGGACAAAAGAGGGACCATTCTGACTGTAGTGATGGTTTTTCCCACAAGTACCTACCATACAACACTATTGGGATTTGCAGTTGCAGGGCTGTCATAATAACAACACAAGACCTAAAGTGTGAGAACATCAAGGGAAAAAGAAAAATGATGATATTGAGGGCTCGGGAAAACACTGCTTCAGTGGCTTAGATGATAGCTTGCAGGGCTGTGAATTGCAGACCCTTGACATTGCTGAGATTGAGATACTAATTTACTCAAGGCAAAACATGATTTAACAGCACTCATGAATGAAAAATTTGTATTGGATCACTTAAACTTAACATCAGAGATATAAAAATTAGGATCATGTAGGCATAACTTAGGCTTTTGCCTGGATACCTTATTTTTCTCAAAAAGGAAGAGTATAGAGAATTCTAAGGGTATTTTTGTTTGTCTTTACCTTGCTTTAGGTAAAGACATAGTGTATCAGTAAATACCTTCATTTTTGAACTATATAGTGATCTTTTATAACAAAACCCCTTAATTTACTTTATGTTCTACTATATTCATCAAAATGGAGCAAGTGCTTTTTTGTATGCTGTTTGTAAGTACTAGGTGACTTTGCATCCCTTTATAACTTCTATTATTTCATAATGGATCCTTTGGAAGGAAGGATGTCCTCTCTTCCTAAGACTACATCATTTATCAAACAGTAATTGCCATGGTACATTTAGATGTACTATGACTTTGTAAATCATCACAAGAATTGCCTGATATCCTCATTACCCAATGCCTCAAGGTATTCCAAAATACAAAATCTAGCCACAGGCATTAACAACACACACAGTGATTGCTGTCATATTTTGGTGCTGTTCCCAGAAATGCCACATTCAGAAGGTTGTACTTTGAGGAATGATGCTGCATAATCAGATGGCTAAATTCATTAGAAGCTGAGGTACCACAACAGGGAGTACAATGTTATCTTTGATGATTTTGGCTTTTTGTGGTGGCAAACAGCAATATCCACAGAATTTCTTGATCTGGTTACCAGCTGATCCGGTCTTTCAAACTATTCACAACACCGGCAATTTTTTTTTTCATCACATCTTTTTAGCTTAGCTTCAGTTTTCTTTCTCGAGAAAGCATTGAAAAAATGTAGAAGTTCCTCAATAGTCCAGGTAACTACTCTGGACAATGAGATCAGTTTTTCAGTGGCTGGATGTCAGGTTTATTATTTTTAGGGTTTGGCTGATACAAACTGAAGAAGCTGAGAAATTTTGACTGTTAATTCTGGACTGTTCTGCTGTAAGAAATAGGAAAAACCCACAACCAACACCTCCCTCCTCCCCTCCACCCCAGAGAAAGAACCAACAAAATCCCTTCTTTTACCATATGCCAAACTCATTAGGGGTTGATGAAAAATCCTTACAGGATTGCTACTCTGTTTCCCAATGTGAACTGTATATGTTCAGTAAGGCCATGTTTAATGTTTTTTGTCAAATATCTACTGAACATATTGCACAAACTAGAAGAACTAGAGGGGAATGCATTTTAGTTTTAGTCCACATATTCGAGATAATCAATTCATACTCACATGTGAGGAGCTTTATGACAAAAATTTCGCACTTTTTTTTTCCACAGCTCGTTCAATGAAGACAACTTTGGTGAGGCCCCGACAACCTCTGGATTTCAGTGATTTTCCTACTAGTAGATGAGCATTTTTCTCTCAAAGATGTCTTTATAAGATCAGTGAGGACTCTGTCTGCAGAGCTCTTTGCTTCTTGCTAGTATATGCTACTAGTTTAGCTCAGCTGCCACTGATAACCATAGCTTTTAAATCTCTTGGAAATGGTGTGGGTTTTGGTTTTCACTATGAAAAAATATAGCTAAAGTTATTTGTTACTCCTCCTTCAATGAAGATACTTTCAGATGCTGACCAGATTAACTGTCTAGTAGGATTATCAAAAGTATATGCAGAAGATTTTTTTGAAGTTTTTAAGGAAAGACCTTTCTTGAGTCCCTGTGGGTTGGTTCACCCTGCATACCAGAAATTTGTTTTCAAATGAAGACAGTCATGTACAAATTAAGTTATTTTAGCTTCTCAATGCAATATAGGAATAATTAAGAATTTTGGGATGCAATTGACCTTTTTTAAGGTTTTCTTCAGAATGAGATTAAGCACTTGTGATTAATGAATAAAAGAATATGATTGGGTGAAACTGGATCTTGGTCAGTTTACATTGTTTCAAAGACTATAAGCTGTTGCCTTTCCTGTTCTGAGGCCTATCTGAGACACCCACGTTATTGATGAAGCAAAGGTCCCTTACATTTTATTCCTTTATTGTTATTTCTGTTTATGTAAATTTGCAGATTTTGTTTTAAGATAGTGGACTTCTCTTTTCCTGGCTTACAGTTCTTGGCATTTGAATACCTGTGTCATTCTCAAACACATTTTCCTTATGAAGCTGTGGGATTGTTGGATGTCTGATATGCTTGAGTGCCATTGATAGTCTAGCATCTAGCCTTAATTTTAGGTTATTACTGTACCTATCAGAGGCCTGAATCATTAGACTGTATTCCTTTCTGAACTTTTGCATGCTAGCACATTTGTCAGGTTTTCATGGGTTATTGGTATCAAAAAATTTCATTCTTCTAACACTGTCATTCAGTGATTTTACTTATACATTAAAAATATCAACTACTCAGTTTTGATGTATGCAAATTGTTATGTATGAAAGAAATATAGTATTTTATATGCTGATTACCTCCAAGTACATTCTGTGTGAGACATCCTTTTGAAGAAATGTGTGGAGGAGTTTTACAGGATTTTCAATTATTCTGAATGTAAAAGAGGTGAAAAAAATACAAGGGGTATAGCATCTATTTGAAATAATTATAATAGATATGTTTTACTGTGGTTGAGTTTAAGGACTCAGACTGTCATCTCTTATTCCTTTGGATGTTTTGATAAGCAGAAAACAGTGGATATGTGGCTGATTTTTTGGGAGTGGTGAAATACAATGTAGAATACTTACAATTTAGAGGACAAAGCTCACAATATAATCCCTGAAAACTTCATTTATTTCAGAAGGAAAATCTCCACGTGTTGCCTGCTTAAATGTATTTAACACAAGACATAAAATTTAAACTTCCAAAAGCAGCAACAAACCCAGCAGCTTTCATTTCTAGCTAACATTATATTTTAAACCCCCTACTCTTTTTGGAATTATGAATTGCAGTATGAAAATTTGGAAGCAGGAGGCTAGCTTCATTATTTATAATAATAGGTGAGCACATGATGTAATTCTAATGGCAAATAATTCTGTTTCAATATTTTACTGAAGTATACCATTGACAGGAATAGCTAATATAGTGGTTGCTGCAGCACAGGTCTCTCCATTCAGCAGCAACTTTTAATATTTCTCACATTAAAAAAGCTAAAGAATCAGATATATATGGAATTTTTTTTAATTGAAACTCATGTTAAAAAAACATTTTTCAAATGAAAAATTTTCAGGTTATAGTGAAAATAGAATTTGTGCATGTATATGTTAATGTATTCTTCAACTCATTTCAGTGTTTGGTGGTTTTTATTGTCTAATTAAAAACTGCAAGTGTTCACTTGATAATCTTGATGGCCTTAATGTAGACCTTTTTTTTAAAATGAGTGATTTTAAAAAAAATGAATCAAATGCAAACTCAAATTCTTTTAAAAATTAAAAACAGATCATCTGTAATGGTTCTTTTACTGTGAACAACTCTCACTTGAATACTCTCTAGGGGAGGGTTTTTTTGAGGGCATACATTGCAGGTGGATTCTTGAGTGAAATATTAGTTTTGTTTCATGCACCAGTAATCAGATAGTGATAATCTCTGTTCACAGTTGGAAGTGCTTATATGGCAAGAATCTAATTTCAAACGCTTATGAGCTGTGTTTTCTACAAAGATTTTTTTTTCTTGATATCTTAAGTTCATTTTCAACTCCTGAGAATATTGTTTAAAAAAAAAATAAACAATGCAAGGTTAAAAACCCCCGTAAGTGTTAAGAGCTGTATTTAAAAACAACAAGCATTTGCTCTCATATCCCCTTGTTTTCTGAGGAAATATAAAAATTGAATTATTAACTAAAATCGGATGATGACTACAACACAACAGGTATTTATCACTTAGCTATCTATGAGTCTCAATTGCATTTTAGACATGTGAATAGGAAAAAGAATGAGAAAGAACTGCAAACTGCAATGCTTTTAAGTGTTTTCAATTCAAATTATAGATTACTGGAAGATTTAATTTATTTGTAGAAACTTCAAATTGTTACTTGCATTCAGAATACCTTTGTTAGCATATTTACCTGTGGTTGGAAATTTTTTTATAGATTAGGGAATTACTTGTTGAAAAATAACATACACAACATTTAGAGTTTGCAGTATTAGAAAAAAAAAAGGATTTTATTGTTCCATGGGTTTGTCACCAAAGGGGTCTTTTGAGCTATTTTTCAAAACTTTTGGTGATCACTTAGGTGCCTGGTGTGAGCTTACACTTTGTCGTTATCCTTCCAGCTTCTACCTTCTGCATGTGTGTGTTTCAGGAGTCTGTGTGTACTCACAGGGGTATTTCTACAAATATTTTAAAGCACTGTGCAACAACTCCAAGTTACTGGAACAGTACACATCCCCACAGTGCATGACAGTGCTGTTCAGCCCTCCAGAGGCTGGTGCTTTGCTCAGGCAGAAAGTCCTCTGGGACCTGAACCATGGTCTTTGCAGAGCGCTACAGTGTGACGTACGAGTTTGGTCAGAGTTAGCTTTGTTTCACTGTGAGACTCATGGTATATCAGCACTTCCTAGGCTTTTTGTGGTGAAATTTGTCTTGTGGTTTGCAAAATAACAGCAGTTTTGTGTTTGTGGAAGAGACTTTTAAAATATGTTTCTCTTTAATGCTCTGCTTGTGATAGTTATTGCTGTCAAAACCATGATCTTATGTGTGATTTATAATTTTCCAGTAGCAGCTACCAGCTATTGTCAGAGTTTCCTCCCAAAATTATGTGTCCAATAGACTGCAGTCAAGTATGAGACAGCAAGTATGAGACTTGGATACAAGGACTGACTTCTTCAGTTTACTGATCTCATGAGAACTTTTATTGACTTCAAAGGGCTCTGGATCAATCTCTTAGTTTTTGCTCAAAGCAACTGTAGTCTTTCTTCAATTTTTAACACTGAAATAGTAAAAGGCCAACATATTCATAACTCATTCACTCATGAATATCTTTATTCTTCCAAGTAACAGCAGGGTAGAGAAAAGCAATTGACTTCTCAACAGACAAATGGAAAGAGTAGACATATTGTACTCATGACAATCATAAATTTGGGGTTGTTATGACCTGTAATCAACAGCATATGATGTAACCTATTGCTATTGCAGGCAGGAGATCTAAAGATGACTGACAGCCTAGAGCAAGTAAGATCTAGCTGAAAACAGAATGTTCTAAATACAGAACAATGACTCTATATATAGCCCTACAGTGAGAGAAATCTTTTCATTTCTCCTTCTGATGGGAGACAAGAGAGGATTTATTTTTTTGGAAAGCTTTAGAATCTTCAGCAAATATTCTGAGACACTGGAAATATTTTAGGCAACTTATTCAGTTCATGTAATGGAGTTTAAATAAATTTACCAACATACTGATTTCCTGCTTTGGGGAAATGTGAGGGTTCTAAGTATTATAGTGTTTGTTATTTGCTTGTTCAAGTAATTATTCTACACTGTCCACTGCTAATTTTAGATGATTCTAAATACAATAGATTCAGTTAGAACATGGAGTGGTTGATTAGCTGAGGATTGAGATAATCCATTGTCATGCGTAAATGCTTCCCTTGTGGGTATTCCAGTGACCTCTCATAACTCTTAACCTTTATCTAACATTTGGTACATGGTTCATTCAGCACAATAAAACTATAATGAATGATTAAGTTGTAATTAATGTATTTAACTTCTTGCATTTGACTGAATTCTTAGTAGAAGCATTAAACAAACTGCATTTGTTTCACAAATGTCTTTTGAATGCCTTAATCAAAAGTATTTAGGGCCACATTCTCACCTTGAAGTGAAGAGGGAGGTTGTACTTACTGCAGGCACCATGCCCCAGTTGTAGAGGGAACTTAGTTTAGTTTTCTGTCCAGAAAAATCCATTTCAACCCATGTCACTGCCTCTTATGCTTCTAGAGATCAGGAATTGGGTTGATCATGAGGTTCCTCTCAAGACAGGATCCTTCTCTTGTAGGCTTCTCATGCACTCACAGCATAATAGTAATGCTGGTAGTGGCTGCCACCATTGCTGTTTTGTCACATTTTATCCCTAAAAAAGAAAACACATTTTAAAATAGTTGCTTTTTTTATATATTTTGCTTTTGGCAAACTGCCAAAACTTCCCTGAGAAGGGAAAACTGATAGTTTCAAGTGCAGCCTGGATAAGCCAGAATTGAATTTAATTAGCGGAAGAAAGATTTCCAAAGAAAGACTTTCCTCCTTATTGGATTTGAGGGAAGAGGAATTGGAACCTTAGATGTAAGTTCTCTGCAATTTTTTCTTGTTGCTCTATTACCAAAGTAAATTCTGTCTGTATTTAGACTGAACCTGGGGCAGGATATGAAACAATTGGGGCAGACTCAGCTGAAGACCCAGGTTGAGCCATGATCTGGAACAGCTCAGTAGTTACTTTCACACCTCTCTTTCTGCTTAGTCCTAGTTAGAGTTATTTTATCCTTTGAAAGGGAACCCCACATACAGAAGAAGGAAGATAATTGTATTTTTATTAGTTGGCCTTGTGATGTAGACAACTGTGGGAATGAAGGTGATAGATCAATTAAGCTGCATGCCCAGAGGGGCGCTCGTAAACACCATGTGCAGTTCTTGTGGGTCTCATATGTGTTTATGTTTGCTCACAAGGCTGTGGTTACCAAATAGAAGCTTAAGTATTTTTTCTCTTCTTGTCAGGGAGGTTAGAAGTGGTGTAAGGGTGCCTACATCCCATTTCAAATAATTTTTGTTTTTTGTGGTGCTGGAAGAAGATGGAGTTGTTTCATTTCTGTTCTGACTCTGCGGCTTTCCATCAGTAGGCAGGTGATTCTGTATGATCAGGAAAGACTTAAAATTTCTTCCTGTCCCTTGAGGATAGGACAGCACCTGGGGATATAGGACTATAGCAATCCTTGTTCTACTTGACTTGAATCAGGTTTTTGCTCAGTTTTCACAAAAGATATTCACTTGAGATGTCAGAGATTACAGTTCAAGCTGTTCTTTAGTTGCTAATATTAAATGACGCTGCTCCGTAAGGAGCAATAATGATCTGAGTAATTGATGAAGTGAATCACTGGCATGAATTAGACATAACCAAACACTGAACATCTGCTGTAACCCTTGCAACTGGAGCGTAGCTTGAGTCAGTCATGTTGGTGGCGTATTCCGTCTTTCTTGAAAAACATATATGTATTTATGGAAGAACAGAATAACTGACTGAGGTTTGAAGGGACCTTTGGAGATCATTTTTCAAATCCTATGCTCAAGAAGAGACACCTACAGCTGATTGTCCAGGACTTTGTCCAGACATTGTTTGAATATCTCCAAGGAGTGGGGTCCTACAAGCTCTCAGAGTTACCTGTTGCCAGTGTTTGATCACCCTCATAACTGAAAAGCATTTCCTGCTATTCAGAGGAAAATTCTTGTGTTTGTTTGTGCCCATTGCTTCTGGTCCTGTTACTGAGTAAAAGATGAGGTTTATAGAGAAATCTGTTTTATCAATATTTGAATGTTTCTAATCACACTGATTGTTTTAAAAAAATCATCTTATCAGACTGCTGTTGTACTTTGGGTTTGTTTCTCTCTACTCCCCAGCTTCATCACAAGTTGCTTCTTGTGAAAATACTGTTCATTCTTTTTCTAAATATAATAGATCAATCATTCATCACCAATCATTTTGAGACTAGTAAGGAGGTTGTAAAAACACATTTATTGCAGCTTAAATTGTGTGGGTTTTAGTCCATAGGTCAGTGTAGAATGTGGTTGTGTCTGCCCCCAGCTTCTGACCATAATCTCTATAAAGGTAAATACTGCTTAGAATAAACAAATTAAGTACCTTCTGGAAGGAGAAGGGACAGTAACAGGGAAGGAGATATAATATCAAGGTAAACAAAAGGTAAAGGTCTAAATGATCTAAAACTGTAGTCCAGTTATGACACTTCTATGCAATCATTGTGGTTTGACATTTATTTTTGCCTGATGATTCAATGCAAATTGCAGAATGATTGAACCTCATAGTTCGTTCTTTATGTAATGCTTTCTACTAGGAAGATAGCCATTCTTCCTTTATTTCATTTATGATTGCTAAATTTTAAGACATGTTTTTATGTTAAAAATTCAGTTAGGTAATCTCAAAGTTTAGCAAGGTTTGTAAAGAGAGTTACCATCACTCATTTTAATAAAAAAATATACTTAGATAAAATGTTGAACTTCTGGATGCAGAAGACCGTTACCTAAGGGGTTGAAACCAAAGTAGTGACCTTTACACTGACAGCTAGCAACAAATGTTGTGAGGATTACATCCTAAGGAAATATATATAGGCCCTCTTTTTATCTCTAACAACAGATTTATCTACCAGTTAGACAATCTGAGAGGCAGTCCCTCTGTGGCAGGCATAA
This sequence comes from Agelaius phoeniceus, assembly GCF_051311805.1. Lineage (NCBI taxonomy): Eukaryota > Metazoa > Chordata > Aves > Passeriformes > Icteridae > Agelaius > Agelaius phoeniceus. The sequence goes on from NC_135266.1 coordinate 22,455,092, forward strand.
GTGTTGAGAAGGTGGCTCAATCATGTAAAAAAAAAAGTGAAGATAGGTTATAATAAAAAATGAAAGCTTCTCTAGGGAAGAGGAATAGAGACAAGAGTAAGACTCAGGTCTCTGTGGAGTCTGTAATTTTGAGCACTTGGAGTTAAGGAATTTAATGCTTAGATGTATTTCAAAGGTGGTAGTCTGGGCAGAGAAACAGGAAATAGAGGAATGTTATAAAAAATTGGTGGCAACTAATTTCCTTTCTTAAGAGATTGTATGAGTTTATTCTGTTGCAGTGTTTGGTGTGGGTTTATCTTCATGTGTTTTTTCAATCCATATAGTTGTCATGATGGTGATTGGGGAAAGATATTATGGGCTTAGAAGATGCAGATTTTGGTGATTATGTTATTGATGGAATGATGACTGGTGAAAGAAGGATATGCTCCTCATTTGTGTGTCATCGTGGGTCCCATCACTGTTGGGTTTTTTTGCCATGTGAACATTTCATTCACATTGGTGACATGTCATGGCATCACAGGGTGCAGAAATGTCAGAGGCTTTGCACAGGGAGGAGCAGGGTAGGGTGTGTCAGCCAGGACCTGTTCCCCCCTGGTCAGGAGCAGGACAGCCAAGGGCACCGGGGCAGCTTCAGCCCTGGGCGTCAGGACCCTCTCTGGCAGGATGAGGCCAGGCTGGGCCATTGGCCAACTTAGTGAGCCTGGCTTAGTGAGGTTGCCTCTGGGCAGGGCTGTGGGGAGCTGTGCCTGGCTCAGTGGGGCCATGGCAGGGCTGGGCAGGGCTGTGGAGAGCTGTGCCCGGTTCAGTGAGGCCATGGCAGGGCTGGGCAGGGCTGTGCGGAGCTGTGCCTGGCTCAGTGTGGCCATGTCCAGGCAGGGCTGTGGGGAGCTGTGCCCGGCTCAGTGAGGCCATGTCCAGGCAGGGCTGTGGGGAGCTGTGCCCGGTTCAGTGAGGCCATGGCAGGGCTGGGCAGGGCTGTGCGGAGCTGTGCCTGGCTCAGTGTGGCCATGTCCAGGCAGGGCTGTGGGGAGCTGTGCCCGGCTCAGTGAGGCCATGTCCAGGCAGGGCTGTGGGGAGCTGTGCCCGGCTCGGTGGGGCCATGGCAGAGCTGGGCAGGGCTGTGGGGAGCTGTGCCTGGTTCAGTGAGGCCGTGTCCAGGCAGCGCTGTGGGGAGCTGTGCCTGGCTCAGTGGGGCCGTGTCCGGGCAGGGCTGTGGGGAGCTGTGCCCGGCTCAGTGAGGCCGTGTCCAGGCAGGGCTGTGGGGAGCTGTGCCCGGCTCAGTGGGGCCATGTCCAGGCAGGGCTGTGGGGAGCTGTGCCCAGCTCAGTGAGGCCATGTCCAGGCAGGGCTGTGGGGAGCTGTGCCCGGCTCAGTGAGGCCGTGTCCAGGCAGTGCTGTGGGGAGCTGTGCCTGGTTCAGTGAGGCCATGTCCAGGCAGGGCTGTGGGGAGCTGTGCCTGGCTCAGTGAGGCCATGGCAGGGCTGGGCAGGGCTGTGGGGAGCTGTGCCTGGCTCAGTGGGGCCATGGCAGGGCTGGGCAGGGCTGTGGGGAGCTGTGCCCGGCTCAGTGGGGCCGTGTCCAGGCAGGACTGTGGGGAGCTGTGCCTGGCTCAGTGAGGCTGTGTCTGGGCAGGGCTGTGGGGAGCTGTGCCCGGCTCAGTGGGGCCGTGTCCGGGCAGGGCTGTCGGGAGCTGTGCCTGGCTCAGTGGGGCCGTGTCCAGGCAGGGCTGTGGGGAGCTGTGCCTGGCTCAGTGGGGCCGTGTCCAGGCAGGACTGTGGGGAGCTGTGCCCAGCTCAGTAAGGCCATGGCCAGGCAGGGCTGTGGGGAGCTGTGCCCGGCTCAGTGGGGCCGTGTCCGGGCAGGGCTGTGGGGAGCTGTGCCTGGCTCAGTAGGGCCGTGTCCGGGCAGGGCTGTGGGGAGCTGGGGACCGGCCCTGCTGCAGCACCTCCAGGCTGGAGCTGACGGGGGTCCCGGGTCCTGGGCAGGTCAGGATCGGTGATGTCCTCAGGGATGTTCTTTGTTGAAAGGCTTTCTGAAAATGTTTATTCTGGAGAGGCAGTATAGATGGGTCACTTTCTGTGAAATGTCTTACTGATATTTTAGGTTCATTGAGGAGAACTGGTAAACACCATAGAGGTGAAAATGAGTAAGAGCTCAGTTTTCAAGAGAAGAAAGTCTCAGAACGTCTGTTGCTGTCAGTCGGGCCCTTGTGCTTTGTATCCTTGGCATCATCCACTTACATCAACACTGAGCTGGAATAGCCTCCCCGTGCATGTTTTGTCCACCTGAAAGAAGTTTCAGTAGTGTAGGAATGGAAATTTATACAGCTAGATAGGCAATTCCCTAAGGGCAGACAGATTCTGATGCACTGATTTCACCTTGATATCTGGAATTGCAATTTCTGTTACCTTACACTGCATTTTTAAGGAGTGTGTGAAAACCAGCTCAGTGACTTAACCAGCAATGATAGTATCTGACACATCATTTATGGAAAGATTAAAATGTTTCCACTTCTGAGAGAGTTTTCACGTACGAGTTTTTTATTTAATGAATTTTTAGTTATTCCAGTCTTTCTGACTGTGACAATTTTAGGAGAACTTTTTCCTGAATCACTAGGGTCTTAAAAAATGATAAGGGTGAAAGGTATATTGACCAGTTTGCTTGTACATAAGAGAGGCATATATAATTTCATCAAAGGTAATTGGTTTACTAGTTATAACTTTGAAGTGACAGAGATAATTAACATTACCTCCAGCAGAGCAAGAGCCTTGCTGTAATAGCTGTTTCAGTGCCTTTTCATACATTTCTTGCTGTTAGTTTCAGAAACAGAAATACTATTAAAAGGCCTAAGGAGACTTAACTATTTACTTGAAGTGAGGACCAAAAGATCATCTGAACTCCATGCCACTGGGTGGATTTTTCTGTCTCCTATTCATCTTATTCCCTATCTGCAATCTCTGAATGCTGTACCTTGACAAGTTTGAGGGCTATTATGTGGAACTCTTGCTGTTCCTTCTGAACTTTAGTTTCAATATGTCTCAGCATGGTCTTGAAGCTCTCTTTGGATTTTGTTTCTTTGACTTGAGTTTTGTCCTTAGTCTTTTTTTTTTTTTTTAGTTCAGATTGATTTTCCCCTCTGCTTTCTGATGTCTTTCTCCTTTAGCTGTATCTCATCCTCCTTTTCCTCCTCCTCCTTAATCTAAAGCTTGGCCTTTCTCTTGTCCGTGGCTTGAGATTCAACCTTTTCTTTTGACACAGGGCTGGCACTCTCCCCTTCTCTTTGACCTTAGACTTAACATTTCTTATGTCCTCTGGATTTTCTGTGCCTTGTTCTACATGCTTTTTTCAGCATTGTTACTTTCTTAGAGTTCCCCTAAGGGGATTTATCGTTCCATTTGCCATTCAGAATTTCTTAACACGGCAAATTACTCTCTTCTGCATCTTCAGCATTTCTCTGGTCTGTGTTGCTGTTTTGGACCTAGGCTTCATGAGTCTAATTCTTCCTGACTTCTCATAGCAGTTTGCAAATTCTTCAGAAGATTTGTTTTGTTTTGATTCAAAGTGAGTCTAAATCTTTGTTTGCAGTCTGCTTGTTGTATTTTAGGTTTGTTTTGGTTTTAGGGTTTTTTTTTTTTTTAGTTTTTTTAGCCTTGGTTTGTTTTCTTTTTTCTCTTCAGCATGGTTTATTTTTTCTTGCAACTTTTCAGGTTTTGACCTGTAGTATTAATTATTAGGTTTGCTTGGAACCTCATTGCACCAATATTGTCATCCTTTTGTCCTTTGTTTTGGAATGAAATGTGTATTATATTCTATTCAAATATTTATCTTAATTCATTCTCCTCATGAAGGAGGAATTTTTAATCTTTTTTATCTGGTATATCACATATGATATCTTGTTTTTTTGTAGGTGGTTCAGGATGTTTCTGATGTAGCTAACATGAGAAATTAATCTGTTTTGCCAGTTGTACTAACAAAAATTCATATCCAAATAATTCTGAAGGCAAGATGATTTCTCAAGAAATGTTAGTACTTTATGGGGAAAAAATAAGCAAATTCACATCACTTGTTCCAAGCTGCCATCATGCCTTACACATAGCTCCATTTCTCCTCTCCATCTGCATCCTGTGGAGGTGGCCTCAGCCTTTCCATTTCTGTGTTACTGCTCCTTTGCTGCTGCCATTGTTTCTTTGGTAGCAGCCCATTTTCTCTGAAGAGCAGTCTCTGTTTATTGTTTGTGTTAGGCTGTTCTGCCTACTTCCTCTGTTCGTCTTTGGTCTCTGCTAGACTTTTTCCTGCCCTTAGACCTTGCCAAGATTCATACAAGACTAATCTTTCTTTTTCTTGTAGTTTCTTTCTAAAGCCACCCACCTGTTTTGTGGGATATTTTAGTTATTTGTGGCTGAAGATACAGTCCCTCACCTCTGGCTTCAGAGGAGTGTCAATCTTTTCTCCCTGCTTTTCTCTGACTATTGCTACAAGGGTATCCTCATAGGACAGGCAGAAATCAAGACTAGAGGTGCAGAAAGGTTCAGAGGTTCAATTATTTAAAACAGAAATAGGTGAGCAGAGAATCATGAGGTATGTATGTCAGAGGTAGGAAGAAACAAATTTCACATCTCTTTCTGATCTGCTTGAAGACAAGGACTGTAACTCAGAATATGTACATTGAGAAAGAGTGTGTGGATGAGAGGCTTCCTATCTTCTGATGTGGTGCTTTTGATTAAAGTTGTGAAATGGGAGGCTTTTTCTGGATTAATTTCCTCACTTTAGGCAAAGAGAGTTACTGCCTATTCAGCAAAGGAAAATTACATTTCGCTGCCTTTGCATTGTTTAATACTTAATTACATTTAGTTTGAGTAAAGAAATTAAGATACCACCACTCATTTCTTGGATAAATCAAAATCAACATTAGCTCAGCTGGTGTAGTTGAAGAGTGGGTTGTTCGTTTTCTAACTTGAAGCCCACACTCTGACTCATGAAGATTATAAGTCTAGAATTCAAAAGGATGCCTTTTTTCTACCCACTAAAATACAAAGGAAGCCTATGGTCAGATTTAGTTATTTTGCTTTCATATACTTTAATCAGGGGGAAAAAATATTTCATTTGCATATCTCTGATATACCTCTGGCTGGTCTGCGTCTGTTTCCTGCTGTGAGATCTACCTCTGGCTAGCTTTCCTCTTCTGAACAGCACTGGCCTCCCAAACTGTCCAGGCAATAAAGAGTTGAAATAGCAACATCTGCTTACTTGATCTTCTGACTTCTGGATTATTGATTCTGAGAGGATATCACAGAACTGTCTGCATGCATTTCCCCATGCTCTCAGGCACATGGTGTGATTCTTGGGGTATCCTGCTTGGGACCAGAGTTGGATTTGATGATCCTAATGGGTCACTTCCAACTCAGCATATTCTATCACCCATTGTTTAATGACTGATTTTTTTTTTTTTAAATAGATAAAAAGACTCAAAAATTATTTGCTGTGAAATATGTCACTAGATACAATTTTTTCAATTTAACAGTGAGGAGAGCTTATTGTGAAAATTTTCAAAAGAAAGAACTTGTTATGAAACTGAATTGAAAGTGAAAAGGGTATAAACATTGTAAAGGTTACAGGTTTAAAGATGTATTTAAAGATGCTAAAATTGAATTCAAAAGGGTACATTTTCTTAAAGGGATTCCACGAATCTATCTGCTGAAACAGAAGTTAATTAAAATAGTCCAGTAATTGTGTTGAACAAATTTGAGCATCAAATACTAAAAAAAAATGTTTTTAGCCTATATTTAGGTATTGGCAGGATCTGGCAGGGGTTTTAGGAATAGCTGGAGAAAGTGGGTCATCATGTTCAAAACAAAACAGATTTTTTTTTATAAGACAGAGATTTTCTTTCTCAAGTAGACTAAGATAACTGTACATAGTGACAGAATGCCAGTATTACTGTGTTCTTGTTGTAAAATCATAGACAGCTGTGGTAATTCTGAGAAATTACTCAAATAAGTAAGCTTAAACTGGGTAACATTAAAACTAGGGCCATTATAACGCCATTGGGTTTAAGTTAGAAATGCGTCTGTGGAATGGTAAGCAAATCTGGCATAGATTTCAGAAAAAAAATATGCTTAGAGGGACTGCCAGCATCCCATAATATTTCCATTAAAATTTTGTAATTATGAGGAATTTTTCACAGATATGAAAAAAATTAGCTCCTTAAAAAAGAAATAAAGTATGTAGACAATGCCTATACTTTGTCTAAGTGTAGTCTTAGTGCTAGTCTTTTAACATGTGCCTATGCTTCCTGATAGAAAGGAGGTGCAGCATTTGCTGTTGCTTTTTTGAAAGCAATGGACTATTAGAGAGATAAAGTCTAAACATGATCTTTAAAGGGACATTGTGATTTACTAAAATACATAAAATGTAAGTTATAACCCTAGTCACCTACAATCCAATTCAGTCTGCCAAGGACAACTAGAAGACAGTGTAAGATAATGTAAAGGTGAAAAAGATAGACATATAGGTATGGAGTTAAACTTGGAAAACCTAGAAATAGTACCTTCTTAATTCATGCTTTAAAGCTGGAGACTATTTTGGTACCATGGAGAGACAATAAATGCAATCCCTATGGTTACCAGTAAAGCTGAGTTCTTTCCTCCTCTCTTCTCTCCTCTCTTTTCTCCTCTCTTCCTGTAGCAGTAATTAAGCTATAAAGGATGCTGAAATAAAGAAATTCAGGTTTTAAATAACTGAGAAGGGAAGCTGTGTTAGCCTTAGTGGATTTTCACTTCCATTGACAGCCATTCCTTAAATCCTTCCTTATTTCTTATATCCTAAGTTTAATCATATACTACTGTTAGAGAATTGGAATGGCTGTCGGTCTACGTGAGCAGTGAAAGTAAAGTAATCTCCAGTAAAAGTGCCACTGTCATATGGAGAGATTTAAGGCATTACCATAGCTTGGAATACAGATTGTTCTAAACTTCAACATCTGATTCCTCAATGGGTGTGTATGAAAAGTCACAGTGTTGCCAGCCTTCCCCTGCAGCAAGTGTCCAGATGGACACTTTGACAGTTTAGGTAGGGTGTTTCACACATTCCTTATTCATATTTCAGAATTTCTTCTTTTCAGACGTGTGTTCACGTAGCCATCCACTGGTACTTATTTCCAACTTACAAAGATAATCACTGTGCTTACACAGAATTGAGGCCTGTGTTTGCAGCTGTTATAATAAATTGCACTTACAGTGAGTGGTTTGGTTGTAGAGAGTCAAACCATTCACGAGGAAGTATTCATTGTGATTAAAATTGCAAAATTTCCAATCTGTGTGCTGATCAACTTAATAAAAAAAAGAATAAATGATAAGAAGTGCCTTTAAGAGATATACAGAGAAAAACAGAGTGCATGTTTCCCCTGCAAAATGTGTGCAGGGGATAAGTAAATCCCATAAAGTCTGATGGCTTTGGAGGGAAGACAAGTATTTAAGGTATTAAAGTCTTGAAAATATTAAAATTACCTGAAATACGTTTCTTAACACTATTAAGGTTTGGGTTTTAAATCACAATGTCTCAAGATACTCTTGACAGAACAGACCGTTGGTAAATATTGGAATTTAATCTAAAAAGTGAATCTAACATGGATAGATTATTCAGAAATAGTCTATCCATTGAAATTTGAAGTATAAACTATAGTTTTCAATTACACATAGGAAAGAATAAAAATAGTAAAATGGCATTTAAAATGTGGTTATTTATATTTAAATTAAATTGAATATATTTTTATATATTGGGCTATTGAAATTTTATATTTGGCTATGCATAATATATGTTTAGAGAAATATTTAAAACCAAAGTGTTTTGTTATGATTTCTTCTGTATCTTGGATTTCAGAGTATTTACTTGCCTTAGCAGGTTCTCAAAATGTATGCTTTTGTGGTATACAGGTTTAAAGACAATTCTGGCTTTGTAGCAGTGTTTAATATGCAAAGAAAAAAAATACTGCTAATAATTTTTATGACATAAATCAATACAGTGTGCTTAATGTAATTATTGTGTAGTTATTAATATTGTCATTTCTCTTTTTGTTAACTTGAAAAATAGCGTTACAGGTGATTTACTAAGCATCCACTTTTTTACCATTTTTGACTCATACATCTGCATTTCCTTTCTTCATTTACTGAAGAGCACTATGTATTTTTTTCCTAACAGGAAAAATTTCTGCTGTAACTAAAATGACATCATGCTGCCTCCTGTGGGGGAATGCTGAAGCCTTCTCAAAAATACAACACAGTGGTAAGTACTAAAAGTATGTTCATAACAATTCCTTTTTTCATAAGAATATATAAAAGAAAGATAGCAAGTCTCTGTTGCTGGTATTCTTAAATGTGCTTGAAATATCTTTGCAATATATCCATTTAAAAAGTTTGTTTACCCTGTGTTCATCCAATGAGACATGGAATACAGTACATTCTAAGCATTAGCACTGTTTATATGCTTACTTATGTTAGGCATGAATTGTTATTATTTTTCAGCTCTATAAGTATTGAATTATACCAATCAGTTTGTAATTAAAAGACATGAGATTAAGCCTGGCTATTGTGACACTGCTGCTCGGTAAGATTTGGGGGTTCCAGGCCACACTGTACCAGACAGAGCTGTCTGTCTTCAGTTTGCAAGACAAGGTGGGGTTCCAGAGTTCTTATGAGGCTGTACTAAAAAAGAGGCTTGGTTGATGTTTCATACTGTTACCATAAAGATCTATTTTTTCCTCTCAGTGGTTAGCAAAATATGAGAGAACATATTTTAATGTATAGCATGTACACAGCACATATATGTATGTGTATATCTATGCACACAGATATATAAACATTCTTATTATATCAATATGAAATATGTGATAAGGGTTTAATTTAGAAATCCATGCATAGAATATGTTCTTTTTATAAAACACCTTGATCTAATTACCATTCTTTCATACTGTGCCTGACACATTGATTAATGAGAAGGGAATGAGATGTACAAGTGACCAGAAAAGTTTCTCTGGTGCAAACTCTTCCTTTTCCCTTTATACTATCCATGAACTTTGAAGCAGATGTGACTTTTTCTGTAATCATCGCACCAGCTGTAGTACAATGACGTTTCCATTTTTGCATTGACACTGGGACCTAAATTCAAGGAGAAGGAATAATAATATATCTGATGTTATAATAAAGTTGTGAATAAGCAATAATTCAAAGTGTGACAGGTTAGTTATGAAAATTGAAGCTACCATTATGTGAAGTGGAAAATTCAGACAAAGAAAATAACAGCTTTGAAAATTTCTGTGATTTTTGCATCACTGAACCATGTTTATTCCAATTTGTAACAATTTACATGTAATTGAATAAAAAATACTTTATGAACAGGGACCCGTTTAATAGTTTAGCATCCACACTGATTGTGATAATAGCTGAACTATTTGGAGGTATATAGTGACTAGTACAATATGCATAAGTGTCATACATAGAATTCAATTACTGACTCTACTTCAGAGAACTCATGACATTTTTTTTCAGGAACGAGGCAAGCAACTGATATAAAGAATACAAGGCTCATATAAAACTGAAGTCAATGTTGAAATAATTTCTTTGGAACTAACGATTTGTGGTACATTTGCCTTGTCTGGCATTAGAATGAGCCACAGCCATGTTCCAAGAAGGGAAATTCTTATCTCTAGCTCTATCACAGTACACTGAGATAGACCACAGAAGCTGGAGAGAGGATTTTGAAGGGGAAACCAAGGGATGGAGGGATTTTAGTTTTTTCCAATTTCTCAGTATTTTGTTTGCTCTCCATAATGCACAGCAGGAAAGTCAGAGAGGAGGAGAAGAAAAGGAAGCAAACAACATTAAAGCAGAAAAGTGAGATGGAGCCTGTTGATGTCTGGCTTTTAACTCAAACTGCAAGTTAGTGAACATCAGAAGCCAGCTGTGCCTTTTGAAAATTTTCTTGTTCATCTAAGGTGATAATTGGACTATACATTAAAAAAAACCAAAGAAAAATATTAGAAAATGAAGTTATAAATCAGCATAAAATTTATTTCTGCTTCTCTGCTTGCTAATTTTCTGAAGTAGCAACAAATATTTGTATTCAACTACTAGCCCTGAGGTAATCCAAAATACACAACAGAAATACAGAAATATTTGTTAATTTCTTATTTGTCTAGAAAAAGTTTCTATTGAGATTTTTTTCAGGAGAAAAATGGAAATGGATCTGAAGGCCTTCAGGATAATTCATAATCCAAGCCAAACTAACCTCAAAGTTGTATTTTCAGCTGAAAATAGGGATCTATTTGGATAAACAGAAGAACAAAAAAAATTCCGAAAGATAACTAGGGACAATAGCTTGGATAGATTCTAACTATAACTTTGGCTGCATTGGACTCTTATATTCGAGAGAAATACAGAAAGAAATCCCTACATCTTGAACTCTTTAACTGCTTACTTGCTATCTGTCTCATCCATAATTCCAGATAGAATTCTTCAACATAATAGACCCATTATCTTTCTCAAGAACACGAGCCATCAATTTATGTTTGGAGTATGCGATGTGTGTTTCCTGGAAATGCATATATAATATAGTATTAAAAACTGAAGCAAATGAATGGCCCATGTTTTTTCCTCAGATTTTGATTGTGCATCAGAAGTATAAGTGAGTTGAAATGGTTGGATTTCTTTCTAGAATCCCAACCTGACAGCTGAATGTGCAGATGGAGCCCTGTGGTAGTCTGTGAAGCGCTGTGTCATTCCTTTGATGTAGCCACATACTGTCAGATTCTTGATCATGTTCTCAGACTCTGATCAAACCTACTGTCTTGTATCATTTATGGTAACAAATGTGAAGGAAAAGTAAAGCCTTTATATTAGGAGGCAGGAATAAACCATTCCAGTTTAAGTCTTGGGAGTTTTAGGAAACAGATCAACTCTTTATTCTCTGAGGAAAATCAGGGCACAATACAATTCTCATTCTTAGAGCTGTCAGAGCTCCTCAGCTTACTTTTCAGCTCTTGGGATTCGGATAAGAATTTTTCCCTTCCTCTTGTCAGGGTTTATGGCTGTACATGAAAGTACTCTTAGCTGAGCAGTCCAACCTCTGGTTAAGCATCATCTTCAACTCCTCCAGTTTTCTTTTTAGGCTCTCACTGATTTTATAGTCTTAGGTGGAAGAAAAGTGCTCCCCCACATTTCCTCTGTCTTGGACAAATATCTGCACAATTTTAGCATGGAAATCCATCAGTTATGTTGGTTCCTAAGACTGTGTTATGATACTTAGGCTCTGCTAATGTTATAGTGTGCATTCTTCCTACCAAGTCTCTCTTAATTTTGAAACACAAGGAAGGAAGGAAAAAAAAGACCTCAGTTTAAAATTCTTCCCTTTTACAAAGATAGAAGGTGTGTTTTCCATACTGAAACACAAGTGATAAGCAAGAGCAACTAATGAAGTTACCAGGTGAACCCAGATTGATGGTCTGGTTATGTCAGTTAATTGAGGCTGATGCTGAACATTTCAGTAAGTTTCCAAATTGGAAACTGTATCTTCTTAAAAAAATTCCAGTAGTGTAAATTGAATTTAACACCTGCTGTCTGGAAATTTAACCAGACTTTAATGAGAGTTTGTCTAGATTTTGTTGTAGGATGTTCCACAGCTCTCTATGCACCGAAAAAATTTGTTTCCAGGGAGAGTGTTCTGAAATCCTAAATCCAGTGTAGTTAACTGTTTCTCAGTTGATCTAGGAAAAATAAATTAAGTTGCATCGTCTGCTTTGCTGTGAGGTGTTACTGGTAAATTTAATCTTAACAAATCCATTACACCACTGGTATTAGGGTGTGTGTTTTCCATTAAAGGTAGAGGCTTACTGTGAATAGTGGAATGAAAATCAAATCAAAAATAGTGGATTCTCTAATGAATATAAATAATCCTTGCTTCCATTTGAATTCAAAATGATGTATCCATTATTTTATTCCAATATTTTGTAATGCATTTCAGTATGACTGACCTAAAGTATCTAAAACTAGATAAACTCTAATGATCTCCACCAATATGTGAATTTCTTAAGAACCCAAGTGAGAAATGGAAATAGGAAGCATTTTTCAAATATTACTCAACTACAAAATAGCAAACACCAAAACTTTCCAGGTCATTAAATTTATTTTCAGGTGGCAGTGTATTTGAATTATTTTCAAGCTTCTACCTAAGTTCATTAGCTTTTTTAAAAAGCCTTGAGAGGATAGTTAAACAATTTTATAAAATATAAGTCATGATTGTCTTAAATCTTTAGGACCCATGCACTGTTCTTATCTAAGTAATGCTTCCAGAAATATAATTGATTTTGTAGAAAATTAATTTGAACATATTACACAAAGTATTGTACAATAGTAACAGAGAATGGTTAAAGTAGTGTAATTTCAACATTATACAGACTTCATGGATAATGGAAGTTCACTGAGTCATAGCATCATGAGCAATAAGTAAATGTGAAATAAAAAATAATCACACTATTTTTCACAGACAGCTCATTTAAAGTTTAGTCATGTTCCATTCAAAGAACCAGAGTGCAAATTTTACTATCTCAATGTTTAAACTTGATAATCTTTTATCACTGTGACTAATATAATTTAAATCTACTGTACTGAACAACAGGTAGTGACGTTATATCTATTATATAATTTTCTACAGAGAACTCTAAATCTTAAAAGAAGTTCATAATAACTCAGTGTTGTTGGGTTATGGGGTTTTTTTCCTCCCTAAGAGTAGTAAAGCTTTTGAGAAAATGATTCCAGTGCAAATGAATTGTCCTCTCTCTGTTTTATCCACAAGACCACAGCTTGTTTTGTTTGGACAACTCAGTAGTAGATGGGAAAGAAAGACCATCTGTATCTGTTAATAAATATCCCTTTACTGGTTATTCAGCAGTTATCTCCCTCAGTTTTCATATAAAAGGAATGGATCTGTGTAACAGCAAAATCTTGTGTCTTCCTGGTATCTCTATAACTTAATTTGAGCTCTGCATCTTCAAGTTTCTTTTAGAAACAACTGACAGAAGATGGTTTCTGGGATCATAGCATGGGACAACGATATCATACAGTGCTTTTTATACAGGTTGTAATCTAGGTTTTGAAACCAAGGGCTACGTTGATTACTGGTGGAAAGCAATAAGGAGTGATGTCTCTCAAAGGTCCATACTGGGACAATGTATTAAATATCTTCATCAGTAACATAGACAATAGGATTAAATGCACCCTTGGCAAGTCTGTGGATGAGTGGTGCAACTGATTCACTTGAAGGAAGAAATGCCATCCAGGGGTACCTCAACTGGCCGGAGGAGTGGTCCATGAAAACTTAATCAAGTTCAGCAAGACCAGCATAAGGTCCTGCACTTGTGTCATGGCAATATCCATTACCATTAGGGGCTGGATGGTGAATGGATCAAAAGTAGCCTTGCAAAGAAAGATTTCGAGGTACCAGTGGATGAGAAGTTGTTAATAAGTGAGCAATGTGTTCTTGCAGCCCGGAAATCCAACTGTACCCTGGGCTGAATCAAAATAGGTGGCCAACATGTTTGATGGAAGTGATTCTGCCCCTTTATTCTGTTCTGGTGAAGCTCCACCTTGAAATGCTGCATCCAGCTCTGAAGTCCTCAACACAAGAAAGACACGGACATGTTAGAGTGGGTCCAAAGGAAGACCACAAAGGTGATCAGAGGACTGGAGCACCTTACCTGTGAAGACAAACTGAGACCATTGGAGTTGTTCAGCCTGGAGAAGGCTCTTATGAGACCTTACTGCAGCCTTTCAATATATAGAAAAGGAGAGAGAAGAAATGTGGAGACTTTAATCAGGGCCTGTAGTGACAGGGAGCAAAGGGGAATGGCTTTAAACTAAAAGAGCATAGATGTAGAGGGGCTGTAAGGAAGAAGTTCTTTATTGTTAAGGGTGGGGAGACACAGGAACAAGTTGCCCAGAAAAGTTGTGGATGCCCCATCCTCAACTCAAAGCCAGGTGCTCAAGGCCAGGTTGGGTGGTTTTGAGCAACTTGATCTCGTGTGTGGCATTCCTGCTCATAGCAGGAAGGTTGGAACCAGATGGTCTTAAAGGTCCCTTGCAACCAAAACCATTTTATAATTTTATTATATTACTGTATAATATCATACAGTGCTTGTCTATGCATGTTTATAAAACATGCAAGTGTATTAAGGTAAATGGCTGAGTATATATAGAACAGATTGATTTTAACACTCATATAGCACTAAAGGTAGCACTGTATGCACCTCAGCATCAGGACTAGAATTTGGAGATAAAGTAGAAAACCAGTAATGATGGAATCACATTCTGGGTGGGGTTTTGTGTTTTGTTTTTTTGGGGTTTTTATCCTTTTTTTAATCTGTTTTTTTGTTTGTTTGGTTGGTTGGTTGGTTTTTTTTTTTGTTTGGTTTGGTTTGGTTTGGTTTTTTTTCTGATTTTTAGAGAAATTATACCACAGTGAAACCCTTCTGGGTAGTGCCCTTAGCATAGCTATTGCAGCTGATTCCATGATCGTGTGCCATTGCCATAGTGTGAGATTGTTTATCAAACAGCACATGAGAATAATTAAGGTTTTTTGTTCTTTCAGACAGATTTGGGTTTTTAAAAATAGGCTTTTAGTACAGTTTTAGGAAAAAAAAAACAACTTCCAGCACCACTCCAGAGGGCCTGGATATCCCATGCATTCTATGTCATATCTGCTAAAATACTGAATTATTTCCATTCTGTGCTAAATGCGAGTAATCCACCACAATTATGCTAATCACTGCCCTGAAAACAAATTGATACAGCTGTTGAGTGACTAGGGAAGATGATGGCATATTTCTTTCTTGTTTGAAAGAAAAAAATAAAATGTTTTTACCAGCAGGAAGCCAAACTGCTTGTAGAAATTACTTAGGATTGAAAATCACTATTTGATTCTGAAGGTAAATATGTTTGTATATATGAATATAAAATACATTTAGCTTTAATTGCATGCCAATTTAGACCCAGATAGCTAGTATTGTACAGAATTTTTTACAGTGTTATTTTGCTTTTATTTTCTATTGATGTTGTGGAAAATATATATGTGTGTATATATATACACACACATAGTGTTTTCTATTGGATCTTAAGTATGGAAGCTGAAATTATCTAAACCACTCTTTCTAAACCAGGTTTATTATCAACACCCTCCACACATTTCCTTTCATATATACTGCTTTGCATTCAAGTTTTCTTTTCCAAGAAAAAAGCCAGAGAAAGGGAACACAACACAAATATGGTAATGTTGTTATCTACAACTTAGAAGAACTTCAGTGTAGGTGAAACTACTCAGGTTAAGTAAAAACAGATTCTGTCACCTTTCATTATAGGTTCTATTTCTTAGAAAGATGTATGAAGTAGTACTCTTCTCTTTTTCACCTGGTTGCAGCTGTATTAATAGCCTTTCTGCACTCACAGCATGAACATGGATTTAAAGCTTACGTGACTATTCACAAAATGTTAGAAAAAACAGCATGAATTTTTATGTTACAATAGGACTTTGGGAAATCACTGACAAAATTTGGTGCATAATTATAATCTTAAAAAACTGCATTTTTTCTTTGTGTAAGAAATCAATAACCTGCGACCAAATATCTATTAAAATTGTGGTTTGTCTCTTTGGGGTGGAAACAAAGCTCTTTTATCTGGAACTAAATTACACATTTAATTCTAATGTAGTTTGCAGTCAGTGGAGTTAATTATACTGAAAAATTGTGTTGCTGCTATCATTCGAGGCTTTTTGCTTGGCTTTAAAGGTACATAGGTGATATTTCATATGCTGTATCATACCATTGTGACTGCTGTTACTGGTAGACATGTGTCATGAATTTGATTCACAAAGATGAGATGCAAATTCTTGAAAACTGTGAATAATGAGCTACAGTCTATTCTTACTTAAACAACATCACCAAAAAAAGCTGAAGGTATTCCTCCTTGAGCAGAAGGGTGGGACCAGATGAACTCCAGAGGTCCCTTCCAACTTCAACCAATCTATGAATCTGTGATCTTCATTTAAGAGCAATTAAATTTTTCTTTCCATAGATTTAAAATAACAGTTTGACCCTTTCTCCTTCATTATATGGAAGTATCAAAAAGGATGGAAAAAACCGCAAGCAGTTAGGCTACAAGTTTAAATAATGATGCTGAGTCACTTGAGAAGTTAGGTGATGAATAATTAGAGACTTAGCATTTCTATTGTTAATACAGTTCTGTTTAAAAGCAGAAAGTTAAAAGAGATATAGTATATTATATAATATACTATATATACTATATACCAAATGAAACAGAAGTAAATACTTTAAAGACTACTGAAATAGTTTTTATTTCATATTTATTACAAAGTATTAGTGAAATACGACTCATTGAGTGGCACGGTGTGAGGCTACAATACAAAGTTCAAACAATGGCAGAACTAGAATCTGTTTTTGTTAGAAGCCATCAAAACTAAAATGTATAAACAGTGAGGTAATAAGCTACGTAAGGGTACAAGAAATTCACATCTGATATATCCAGCATCAAATGTATATCAATTTGAGATCAGAATTCATTAAAGCATATTTATCTGAAAACCAAAGCTTTTAGGATAGTGCAGTCATTAAGCAATCTGAGTTTATTAATTAACAAAGCAGGAGTTTCAATAGAGGAGCTTGACAAAGAAAATGGATGTGTTAGAATTTCACCAATGAAAATTGAAGCTGGGACACAGAAGTCACAGCGATTACACTAACAGGTCACTCTCTTTGCAGTTTAATTGTCTTTTGGAATATGGATTTTCAGTGCTTTTAAATAGTAGTTTGATATTAGTGCAACTTTCTCTGAGCTTTTTAAAATTTAAATATTACCACCGTATGCTATGAGGATAACTTTAAAAAAACGGAGTTAAAGAGTTATCAAAACTTGTGTTGACCTTTATTTAAAAACAAATTGGAACTCATCTGGCACAGAGTTCCTTTTCTGTGAAAAAATATGTCATGGGGAACTTAATTCCTTAGTTGAAGAATTTTTCCCTATAGCTGTTTATGGTTTATTATTTGGAATCTATATGCTGGAAATCATCAAAATTGGAAAAAAATTAAATAAATCAGTTTTTTTTTGTTTGAAACATGAAATATGTCATCAATATTGCCAGAATATGGCAAAACACTTACCAGTTTGTATTATTGGCAGTGTAGCTGCCATGTAGAGAAATACAACCATCTTTGTGCAAGACTTTAGGAAAGATAATTGTTGCAAATATGCTGAAATTCATGGCCAGAGAAATAATCAATCACACCTCCTGAATGGTTATCTTCAATACCTATAGAAGACAATATTAAATTCCAAAAAACCTGTTCAGCACCTTTCCAAGGTGATAGCTGTGTCATCCTTTTGAGGACCAGCAGCAATCTAAATAAAGGCAAAAAGGAGATTTGAATTTCTTGTTCTGAGAATCAATAAGAATACTTCTGGGAAAACACATGTGCACTTTCCCACCATTTAAAAATAATTATATACAGCTGCAAGCAAGACCTTTAGATGATGGATCTTTTTCTCTCATGCCAAAGAAGGCATTATGGAAGGAATTATTTTGAAGAATAAAGTATAAATCAGATCACACAGGAATTACTGAAATATCTCCAATATGAGGTAGAATAATCTTCTCCTCTATCAAAGGGATTTAATTGTCTGCCCTGACCTCCATCTGTTCTATTAATTGACTGCATTAGTTTGTGGTAGATATTTTTGGTTGGTATTATGTTTTATTAGTGAGATTTCTTGAGATGATATAATAGAAGCACACAGGAAGCTGTAACTTCTGCCATGTGACAAGGTATATTTTTTCTCAGTCCTGACCTAAATCAGTTGACTGAGGGCAGGAAAAAATAGATCAGTCCTTCCTAGTCAACCTGGCAGCTGCAAATTGTCTTCTGTTTGGTTTGTTTTGTTGTTGTTGTTTTTGGGTTTTTTTTTTCAATATCATCCCATATGGATATGATAAAAGAAAGAAAAGAAAAAGGAAACCCCACCCAAAACCAAATAAGTTTAAAAAACAACCCAGAAACCCTTTACAAAATAAATGAAATAAATTCCTTCTACACATAAAAATAAGTTTTATATTGATTGTTTTGATGGGCATATTACTTTTCCTTTATACAAAACGAAGCTAAAAACAAATAACCAGGAAGAAGGAAGGAGTCACAGGCAAGAGTTATGAGTTGGAGAAAAGAGGAAAGAGAAAGATTTGAGAATTAGAAGAGAACTGAGAGGCCTATGTGCAAAAGAGAAAAAGTATAGAAGGTACCTTTATAAGAGGACATTTTCAAGCAGGGAAGAACAAGAGTAAGATGGGTCTTCAAAAAGTACCATGGCATAAAGTTTTGTCACGGAATCATATTGTTAAAAAATATTTCTCCTCATATTTAAAAATGCCCATGTCGTTTTGTTAGCGTTCAGAAACACATAATCACAAAAATGATTATATGTAGGTGCTTTATTGAAGAGCTCTGGGTGTCAGGGGTAACAACCCAAATCTGAATCCAATATGCATTCGGGATGAACATGTTTTTATATTCTATCGTTATATAACTTTCATGTTAATTATTAAACTTATACTGTTCTATTATATACATAGATTTCAATCAAGCATGGCTCCTCGTGGCCCCCCCTTTAAATTTCTAGCATAGTTTCTCATGATTCTTCTTATGATTATACAATAATTATATTTAATTACTAAACAATCATCACATCTAACAATTATATCATTTATCATACTGCTTACGCAAGTGCAATGATCTGGCAAAACACAAAGCCTAACATTTTCAGAGTCTATCTTTAGTCTCTAACATTTTCCAGGCCCACACTATCAGTTTTGCATTCTTGTGAAAGCAGGTAGAGTGTGCTAAACAATATGATATTAATAATAAAAGTAATAATATTGTATGGGTCTTGTTAGAAAGTCATTCATAAATGTTACTCATTGCAACCAAAAAAATCAGGAGAAACATGTGTTTTAAAAATAAATAATCAAAATATTTCTAAAATAATTGTAGTTTTCCACAAGCCTATCACTTCTATGTTGGTAAAGGCTAGTATTAGGTGAAGATGGCAAAACTGGATAAACTCATTCTCAGAGATATGATTTTACACCAGGGAAGATTCATTGCAACAGTTTTTAAAATAACTTGAAGGTGGCTATAACAATAGGTGGGAATAACAATATTAATGGCAAAAATAATAAAAACAGCCCCAGAAAATAAAATTAATTAAACAGTAGGTGAGAAAATATCTGCATTTTAGTCTTAACTTTTCATATGGACTTTCCCATCAATGGATGCTACATTATCTTTGATAAACTATCAGTGCAATTAATGATAGAAGAAGACAAAAATTTGTTAAGAAACTCATAGCAGAATAAGCTTTTCCTGATTTTAGTCATGAGGACTTTGTTCATGTATGAAACAAACAGGAAAGTTACGAGGCTCTTAAGTCTGTGGTGATAAAGATAATTCTGTGTATATTGGTAAGAAGTGAAAGAAAGAATCATCCTGCTACAGCTTAGTTAGGACAGTTAGCTGTCTAATCTAGGCTAATCACTTGGACTTTTTCAGCATAATCTTCAGGATGCTTTCATAGTGGTTGACTTCAAGTAATATTTAATGTCCAATACCTGTGTAACAGTAGGGGGAAGTGCTGCCTGAAGTGTATGCTTCTGCTATAGACAGACTGTCTGACATTTTCATATACAGTTTGGGAAACAAACATGAGCTTTAGTATTTGTTGCCAAGGTAGAGAAGGTACCTATTCATTGTGCTAAGCAAAGATGGAAACATTCCAATAATTGGAGTGAAAGGATGAACAGGAGGAGAAATGGTAACTTCTGTGTTTTTCATTGGCTTCCATTTCTGACTCAGGTACAACTCTACGCATTACAAAGCAAATATGATATATTACCTTAGATTTCTGAAAACCCTTTGATGCAAGAAAATATAATTAACTACATGTGAGATGGCTTTGAAATTTCCCTTGTAGTAGAATGAAAAGGATTGTCATGCAGATAATTTTGGGATTTTTTTTTTTCTAAGAGAAAACATCACATATTGTTCTGAGATTTCTCTTGGAATTGTTGAAAGACCATGAAAGATGGTTTGATTTTTTTATCATTTGGGAGTGTGGGATTTGAAATGGAGGACTTTTTTCACTGAACAGAAAACTACCAGAAAAAGATTTGATGTTTTTTCCAAGCTTAGCTTTCCTGATTTTTTGGCATCTTAATCAGTGGTGAGAAAAGATATCTCTGGTTCTGTCCATGAAGTTACATCTCAGTCAATAAAATGGTCCAGGGGGCTATTCTCTGCCCCTGATGCCACATAACATAGTGAAAATCTTTCTTACTTAAAAAAAAAAAAAAAAAAAAAGCTGTCTGTTGAAGAATACCTCTGGCCTATGCTACTCCCTGTTTATGCTTGTGCACTGGCTGGTAGGTATGAATACTGGGGCAGGACAGTGTTGGGTCCACACTCTAGCCCTATCTAGTTTCCTGCTTAGTCCCTAAATTCCAGTGCTTACTGCACTGGCCTGAAAACAGCTCAAGATAAGACTTTTGTATGATAATGCTATGCTTAGCTTTTAGTAGTCCATAGTATGTGATATAATTCACAGCTCCCATTACTTATGTTGGCAAGAAAGTTAAGAATTTCATCCTTCATTAATTGAATTCAGCATAGACAGGACAGTAAGCAGAGTATATGCCGCAGTCTCTCTTCTAGGCAAGCTTTTAAACTGTGTTTGCAGGGAAGAGGGGAAGGCAGCAGGCAGCACAGGAATGGTTTCATTAGTGTTATTTAAAATCATAGAATAATATAATATTTTTCATTGGAAAAGACTTCTAAGATTCAGCATTGCCACACTGACCACTAAACTGTGTCCCTAAGTGCCACATCTACATGCCTTTCGAATGTCTCCAGGGATGGTGATTCCATCACTTCTGTGGGCAGCCTGTTCCGGTGCTTAGCAATCCTCTTAGTGAAAAAAATTCCTAATATTTAATCTAAATTTCCCCCACTCCAACTTGAGGCTATTTCCACTTGTTTTATTCCTTGTTATTTGGAAGAAGAGACTGCCCTCCACCTTGCTGGAGTGTCCTTTCAGGTATTTGTAGAGAGCAATATGGACCACCCGTAAGCTTCCTTTTCTCCAGGCAAAATGACCCCAGGTCCCTCAGCCACTCTTCCTATGACTCGTGTTCCAGCCCCTTCACCAGCTTCATTGATCTAGCAACATTGATCTAGAGAGGGATTCTGATGATCCCATTTTTCACAATATTTTTTGGAGACTTATTTTGCTGAGACATGTTCTCTCACCTCTTAAATATAAGGGATTCAAGACAACATTTAGCAGAGGAAAGCCCACTAAGTTAGGAGGAGAGCCATACAGGAAGAGAAGCTGGAGGACACTCCTCCTTGTGCTGGTGAAGTTGTCTACTTTCAAACAAATAAAGAAAACCAAAGGGGAAGATTTACCTGATAAATCAATTTGATGATGTAAAACCCTAGTAAAGTTAATTTCCACTCATAATTTTTATTTTATGAAATAATTCTCCTACAAACTACATAAGGCTTGCTTGAAATTGAAAATACCTGTCCAACAAAATTTTTATTTCATGGGAATCCAATGTTAGAGATTTCTCATAGTCAAAGGGTAAGAAACTCAGAGTGAAGTCTTTTAGTTCAGGGAGAATGCTTCACAGAGTCCTCATAGCTATCCCAGCCTTATTTGAAAGCTAATGTTTGTAACTTGGAAGAGGGAACAAAGGGTTTAGATTTCTTCAGGTTAATGAGGGTAGCCACTCAACTTCCCCATTTCCAGAATGAATGTATAATTGTGACATTATCATATGAATGAGGGCTGTATCACCACCTGGTAACTGAACCAGGTAATGCAATGAAAATGTCCTGCCTGTGTCTCCTGTGTAATTAAGTCATAAGAATTTGTATAATAAAGCAGCAACTTTTTTTGGCCATATAATATATTAATGGTGTGTCTGTGTGCGTGTGCATGTATTTACATGTATTCATATGCCCAGCTGGTTTAAATTGCTTTTCCCACCCTGTTTCTGGTTATTGTAACATTTTTAAAGTATCCTCTTCTGAGACTAGAATGCCTAGAGGGAGATATCAAATTCTAATCATTAAATAGCCTCAAGAGATCAAATTGCATATCAATCAGTCCCTTAGACAATTTCTCAGTTGGTTCAGACAAGAGTTGTAGTTTCTTTCATCCTTGACAAAGGCATGCGCTTCAGTTCAATGGAGAAGACAAGAAAGGACTGAGACCTGTGAGTTTCTTTGTCTAATATTTAGACAAAACCTGTTAGATTTCATTAAGAATTTTTCTTTTCGGTCATTTGATCTTTCTTACAGAAGAGGAGTTAAGACCCATTCCGTGTTACAAATGCTTTTTTTTGAGATCTTGAAGTGGTAGTGAGTAATGAACTTTGATGTTTTTGAGGGTTTATTCAATTTATTAAGGGCTACTCTGTGAGCCTCATGTATCAAATACTGATTTTTGTGTGCATGTATTATTTTTTTAATATCCATAAATCAGCAATTTGCTCCAGGCATAAGAGATTTTACAGGTACTTTTGCCTTAAAGAAACTCAGGACTGAACATTCTGTTTCAGATCATAATATTTTTATTTTTGTAGTAAGACGTCTGAATTTAAGCAAAGAGAGGTGCATAAAAGAGACAAAGAGAGACCCAGAGTGTGTTACATTTCTTATACAAGGTTATATCAGAAGTAAAAGCTGGAAATTACGCCATCGGTTGTGCTAGACTGTACTGATGCTATTTTTTGTACATTTCCCTAGAATATGTACTAGAAATGTAGCATTTTCTTTAGGCTTCACAGCTGCAATGAGACCATAACTGAATAGCTACTGTCATGGGAAACTTAAATTCAGATCACAATTTGAGCTGAATGGAATGCACCTGTAATTTTGGGATTATTACTTATTTCAGGCTTATGTTTGTAAGGAGTTTATGTTTTTTCCTTCTAATATTGAAACCTTATGTTTATTTGCAATCATCATCAATTTATCCTAAGAAGCAGCAAGTATTATGAACATTGTCTAATGACTGAAATTCTTCTATACTTACATGTAATAGTAGTTGAAATTAATGTTCAAAAGACCGTGAGATAAGTTCAACTGTCTTAACTGAGTATTCCTAGTTAGTCTTGAGTCTTAGTCTTCTGGCCTTGCAGTTTTTTAATAATTTTAAATACAGAAAAAAATAGGGGAAACCATATCTGTGATTTTTTAACAACCACTTCTTATAATTAGATCGAAACAGCTGATTTTTTGAGAATGCTGATGTTAATTTCTTTTTTTCTTTTTGCTTGGAAAGGAGTGATGATCATGTGTTTTCCTTTGCTTGCTTTTCAAATTGTTTTCATTATTGGGAGAATTGCTGTTTTCAAAAACAGTGTAGGGACCACGCAGCTTTTTCCTACAATCCCATTGTTCTTTTTGATAGTGTATGAGATTTAGATATTCTGAATAAGAGTGTTAGCTCCAGGTAAGAAACAATGATATGAAAGAAATGTGTGCCCATTTTCTGAAAAGCAAATGGTGATTGTAGTTTCTAACCTGAGGGATCTAGTGACACTGTCCAAGCCTATCTGAGCCTATTTCTCTCACTTGGAGAAATTAATGGAAGGGTAAATGCAGCATGTTTTTTTAAAAAAAACCCCAAACCTGTTTAATTCAATGTTTATATTGCTCTTCGGGCTTTATTTCCATATTAAAATTTTTTTTTTGAAATCTACCTTTGTCTTCTGTGACTTCTAATCATACAACTAAGACCAACGTCAAGGTCAATTGTGATGTTTATATAGCTGGCATTTATTTTAACTTTAATCAAGGGTATATACTAATTCTTAAATTTGTATCACTTTCTTTTCAGTTTAAACTTTAAATCTTAAAGAAATTTTTGACTGTGAATTAATAAGTTATAATTCCCAACTAAATAATTCTGTGATTCTGTGAGACATTATTCAGACACATCCCTAGATTATAATGCTGAGTTAGTCTCATGACCCACAGGGTATCATGTTTGTTGTAAGTTCTCCTCAGGCTGAACAAAGACACTGGACCATGTGTCAGGGAACTCTTCTGCTTCACTGTATAGCTGTGTTCTTAACTGCAGCAAACAGTTAAAGGAAAGAGGAAGAAAGAAAGTGAGAGGGGGTGCAGTCTGTATGCCTCTAATGTAAATTAGGCTTTCTGCACGTTTTTTCACCCCTGCACAGCCAGCCCTTCCCCAGAAAGTGAGTTGGGGTGACAGGGACTGAGCACAAGTCTCAAGGCAGAGCAGGGAGTTGGCTCAGACAGCACTGCCCCACCCCTCCTCTGGTCACCTTTCCTGTAGCAATGCTCGGCATGTTTGAGATAAAACACACTTAGATCAGGTCCTCTACAATTAGGATTATTAGAAGTCTATATTTAGGCAGTTTTAATTTTTTTTGAGGGCATTTTTTGTGTTTGTGTGTGTTTTTAAGAATCATGTAATGATAAATATCTTATTTGAGTTAGGAAAATGCTTACAAAAATACAACAAAATAAATATATACATGCTATAGAAAAAAGAATTTCTTGTAAAGCTTTGCTGCATGGTAATTTGAAGCCAGACATCACTGTTGTTACACTTCTGAGATTCAAAAATACCTTTTGATCCGCCAGTTTTCGTAAATAAACTTTCTACCAATTTTCTAAGTAATCCAGTCTAGAAGGTGGACATTATTTAATGATTGGTGTTCCTCTGTGTTGTTCACTATTATTTTGTCTGATATTTCTGAATGACTTTATGTAGGATAAGGAAAAATGAAGCTTAGCTCATTTCAATGTTTCAAGGAAGTTCTAGAAGCTCAGAAAAAATCCATAAAGAAGTTATAACTGTTTTGGGTTGTTAGTTTAATTTGAAAGATAATAGATAAACCCAGTATGCATTTACTGATATTTGGAAAAACTGTTCTTTTGTTATTGAATGAACATTTAAATACTGTGACTATTCAGAGAGTGTGGTGCTGATTATGAGGTAGAGGTGTATTTAAACCTGCTTGGGGAAGAGCTTTTACAGAAGAAAATTGTGTGATTAGTTTTCTGCAAATATTTCAAATTGTATGGACATATTGCTAAAAATTAATACTGTAGGCATGTTAAAAATTTCTATGCCTCGGATAGTTCTTATTTACAGTATTGTACAACAATATTACTTTATTATAGAGATTTATATATGTTACAATATGATAATATTCTAATTGCTTTTGTTTAAAAACAGTCAACCAAACACACACACTGACATATAACAAAGCAACAAAGAAAACCCAAAAAGCAATCCATACATATCCACTTAATAACTTTCAAAATTACTTATTTCAAGGGGACAAAGGGAATGGAAAGAAGAAAAAACAGTTCATGTTCTTGGTAAATGAAATATTTTTTGAATCTCCATATTCTGTAAAATATATTAAATACTTAGCAAAATGTCAATATGAGGAGAATCTGAAATTTTATGCATTACATCATTTGTCAGTTTTTTTCTACTGACTAGCTGGTTGCTCTTATATTTCAGCTAATCAAGATCACTGTATGCTTTCAGAATGTCTGTCTAATGAAAGGGATGTGAGTCTTTAACCCTGACTCTCTACTGAGGTCAGATCTGTGTATGTGCCCAAAAACTCCCTTGGGAATATGAGCCGAAGGGAGGGCCAGAGAATAAATGTGGTCAGTGACTGAAAGCTGAGGTGTACTGTTCTACATTAGTTCTATTAGATAAAGCCTGGGAAACCCTAGGACATCTGCAGAGTCTTCAATTCCCTATATTGATACAATTTATATTTCTGCTTAGTTTTCTTGTAACTGAACAAGAGGATCAAAAAAAAAACTTGAAGTCACTTTAGTTTTTTATTCTACACTGGAGCAAAGATGACTTCTAAGCCATGTCTTCTATTTCCCTAGCAGCTACAGAATAAGTGCAGAACTACTGACAATCTCCTTAGGTTGAAAAAGTGGTAACTGCAGTTCCTGGAAACCATCAGTTTAGCCCTGAAGGCCTGATTCATAGACTATTTAAGCATCTCTAAGAGTATCTTGGGGCACAGATTTATAAACAAGAACAAGTGGTATTTCCAGACACACATCCATGTTAATTTCAATCTGCATTTGCTTCAAAGGCCATAAATGTCTCATTAGCCTCAAATTACACTCCTCTGCCAATAACAAAATCATTGTATGTGATCGTATCTGATTTCAGATCTTCCTTGACTTCTCTGCGTGGTGTGCTGCCAGAAGTTGTCATTTTGAACTGAAAATTCAGATTTTAATTGATTATTTTCGATTGTTTGAATGAGTAATACTTCCAACTAAGAATTTTTTTGCAAACAGTTTGTATGCATTTTTCTAATATTTGAAGCAGTAAATAAAAATATGGAAAAAGTACAACACTACAAGTGATAATAAATAAAGACATGACAAATTCATGTCTTCCTGTAGACTCAGTATGTAAAGGTGTATTAAATAGCTGACTGTATACATATAATTGAACATCAAACTAGTTTTGATATATCTAAAAACCTTTCTAGAATGTTTAGTTTTCTATTTAAGATTAATCCCTAATTGAAATCTGTGACACTCTATTTACATCTTCCAACATTTTCAATCAGGTATCTAACATCATATCATAGTTGTCACAGTTCACAAATTAATAGGCAGCATGCCTTCTTCCTTACCTCTCAACATTATTATTGAAAATTATTTTCTGTGTCTGTGTATGAGTGTGTATACATCTCACATGTGAAACTAACCTTAGGAAAATGGTCATTCCTCTAGTAATGTCGATGAATGTGTGATATTTTCTGCCTCATTGTGATATTTTCTACCTAATTTTCTTGCCTAAACAAGATATTTTTGCTTTCCTTGCGTCAGTCTGGGTTCTTTGCTTCAGTATAATAGCAAAACCAGTTGTCCCCAGGATGCACAGCTCCCAGAGCTGGAAGCTGGGGAAGTATGGAGAGCTGAGTGAAGCCCCCTTAATCCAGGAGGCAATGGTTAGTGACCTGCTACTTATAGCAAATTAGACACACATAAGTCTATGGGCTCAGATGGGATACACCTGAGGAAGCTGATGAAAGAGCTTTAAACTGCTTTAAACCACTTACCAGCAGTCCTGCTTAACTGGAGAAGGTCACATGGTGGAAAATTAGCAAATGTAATGCCCATGCACAAGAAGGGTCAGAAGGGTGACCCAGGGAAATACAGGCCTGTCAGCCTGTCCTCGGTACTGGGGAAGGTCATGGAACAGATCATCCTGAGTGCCATCACATGCTGTGTGTGGGACAGCCACAGAGAATCAGGCCCAGATGATACTCACAAATGGGTTTACGAAAGGCAGATCCTGTTTGACTAACTTGATCTCTTTCTGTCATAAAGTAACTTGGCTGGTGGATAAGGGAAAGGCTGTGGATTTTGTTTATCCGGACTTCAGTAAAGCACTGGATACTGTCACCCACAGCATTCTCCGGGGGAAACTGGCTGTTCATGGCTTGGATGGGTGCAGTCTTCACTCGGTGAAAAACTGGCAGGATAGTCAGGCCCAGAGGGTAGTGCTGAAAGGAGTTAAATCCAGTTGGCAGCTGGTCAGCAGTGGTGCTCCCTAGAGCTCAGTATTGGGGCCAGTTTAATGTCTCTATTGATGATTTGGAGGAAGGGATTGCATGCATCCTCAGTAAATTCACAGATCATACTAAATTGGATGGGAGTATTGATCTGCTGGAGCATAGGAAGGTTCTGCAAAAGGAACTCTACAGGCTGGATGACTGAGATCAGTTCTCTGAGGACTGATAAGGCCAAGGGTCAGGTCCTGCAGTTGGGTTGCAATGCTCCAGGCTTGGGGAACAGTGTCCTGAGAGCTGCTCAGCTGAAGGGGACTTGGGGAGTGCTGTTTGAGAGCTGGCTGGATATGGGCCAGCACGTATCCAGGTGGCCAAGAAAGCCATACTATTTAGTACATCACATTTTTTACAATTGCATATTCTCTCTGCTGTATCAGAGAGATTTCCTTCATGTTGTCATTTTTGGTTCTCTCCCTGCTGGTAATGTGTTCACGTTTGTTTATTTGTCATTCCCATTTTCTTTTCTTGTTTTGTTTCCTCTTTTTTTACTTGCTGTTTGCCCAGAAAATTTTTTTCTCTATCCATCTTTCATCATCTGGATCACTGTGTTTCCTTCCACCTTGTCAATTTTCTTAGTGCTGCATTCCACATTTCTTAGAATGTCATTACAAACTTCCACAGTGTGGGTGTCAAGGGAATAAGATCTGTTGCTCCTCCCGAAGCACAGATTAAATCCTCAGTTGGATATAACTGGAAAATCTGATTTGTGCTGCATGATCAGTAAAGTGTGCCAAAATCAGGATGGGACAGAGCAAGAGGAATGCTACTCAAAATCAACCACCTGCTGCTGATTTCCATTGTTAAAGATAGTAGCAAAAATCAGAAGGGAAAGTGATGCTTAAGGAGGAGTTTTGAGAGACCCACTGCTGGCTGACCACTCTGAGTGCCAGGGAGCAGCTGAAGTGGAGCTGTCCATGGGAGAGGTTGACCCAGGAGCTGTGGGCACTGCACAGCTGGCAGGGCAAGACTCTGAACTTCTAAGGCTCCCCGACAGGGACAGGGCTCTGCCATCACCCAATAATTGTAAGGCCAGGTAGGGTGAGGAGTCAGGTCCAAGGTCTACCTGGGGACCCAGTGAGGCCAAGATCCAGGCTGGGCATGGGGTTGGGCATAGGACTTCCTGCAGCATAACTCAGGGACTGACAGCCCTGGTGGTGCCTCTGGAGACATGAAAATTAGAGCTGTTAATGATTTGTCCTTCAGAAATGGTGCTCAAATTGCAAGTCCTAGAGAAAATGTTGGTAGACAAAATTTAGGTCCATCACACGTAATATGTATCTGGTATTTTTCTGGCCTCTGGTGTTCTGGTGTTTTAAGAGTTTTGTGGTAAGAGTGCTAAAATGAAATTCCAGGAGTGTTGAGAGAATAAAATGTCATTCAAATTATTTTCCATGTCTGAGTCCTGACTGAAAACAGGACCTGCTTGTCCCCTTATATATAATTTTGATATATACATGTGTGTTCATCCTACCAAATATAAGGTATCAGTGTCAGTTTCTTATAACAAGGAATTTTTTGCTTGTGGAATTTTTTTACCTGTGGAATTGTTGTCTGTGCTTCTGAGTTGAGTAATGGGTAAAAAGGAAGTTCCTAATTTCTTTGGGCAGGTAGAATGTTGATGTGTGTTTATTTGTACACTTGTAATGGTTAGCATATACATGCAGATGACTTGCATTTCATTAAACATTTTCAGAATTATTGTATGAATGACCTTCTATTTAAAAATAAGAATGCAAGAAGGTAACGTTACATAATTGTAACACTATGTAGGCCAAAAGCTGACTTAAGAGATTGTAGCCTTTTTTTTCTTTTAGCTTTCCATTGTTCTGTCAGATATAGGAAAAAAAAATGAAAAAAATAAATTTGTATCTCATTTTGACTGTTCTCACACTTGATTTGAACTAATCATTTATTACATTCATTGGAATTTCTGAATTAGATGGAGGTAAATTAGGTTGTCATACAGAAAAGAAGTCATGTCTGTGAAAAATATTCTCTAGTTGTCAACTCATAGCAAAAAGAGATTATCCAATACAGGAAACAAAAGTAATGAATGGTTCCTGTGGGAGTGCAAAGAGGCTTAAAAAGAAGATTCTGTTTATTTAGGGCAGAAAATATCCTCAAGCTAGCACTTGAATGTGATACTCTTCCTGAAATCAGAAGTGTTTGGTCTATGGTTTGGTTTAAAAGCATATAGAGAAGAAGAAAAATTTGTTTTGTGGAATAATCTTATGGCTTCAAGTTTAGCTCTCTTAACTTACATATCTTTGGAAACACATAGCTAACTATGATATCTAAAGTTCATAAAACATTTGTGGGCCTTGGCATGGAAGTAGTGTGTAAATATAACTTTTTTAGCTTTTTTATTTCTTTTATTTCTTTATTTATTTGTTTGAGGTTTATGCCAACATAAATTTGTCTATTGATTTGAATTGTTTGTTTTTTCTTGGCTGCAGGCTGACTGAGTGGGCTGGACTTCACTGAAAGGAGCCATTTCACTGAGGCAGTGGAATAACTGTGGATCTCTCACCACTCTACTTGTTGGGAAGTGCTGCGCGTTGCCAGGATTAATTCAACACTGAAGTCTGGGATGGGCCTTAGGGGCAAACACTCCCTTGTTTCTTCTAACATTGGGATTTGTCTACAGCCAGTCAGCTGAGGCACCTATCACACATCATCTTTTGTTTTTTTGTTGCCTGAACAAAGATACATTTTCCCTCACTTCATCTCCTTTTGACTACTTTTTTATTAGTTTTCATTTTCCTTGACTGAATAATTTCTCCTGGCTGTGGAAAAAAGAGCCCTGCTAATGTTGATTTAAATAATGTCGAAACCAATGGGACTCCTATGGCTGCCTTTGATCTTCACACCAGTGTGTGTCATGTTGAATTCTAACTTCCTCCTGTGGATAACTGCACTGGCTATAAGATTTACTCTCATTGATGGCCAAGCACAATACCCAGTTGTTACTACGAATTATGGCAAAATACGTGGTTTAAGAACACCTTTGCCTAATGAGATCCTTGGTCCAGTGGAGCAGTACTTGGGTGTTCCTTATGCTTCTCCTCCAACTGGAGAAAGGCGATTTCAGCCCCCGGAGCCACCCTCATCCTGGACGGGTGTCCGCAACGCCACGCAGTTTGCCGCTGTCTGCCCGCAGTACCTGGATGAGAGGTCACTGCTCAACGATATGCTGCCAGTCTGGTTTACAGCCAATCTGGATACTGTGGTGACATATGTTCAAGATCAAAATGAAGACTGTCTGTATTTGAATATCTACGTGCCCACAGAGGATGGTAAGTACCCTGAGACCCACACTGCGGTGTGCTCACCAGTTCAACATATGAAGAGTGTCCAGGTCTTTAAAGCATCTTACTGAGTTTCATCCATGCTTTATCTGTGGAAATGGATAATGCCTCTGAATATGCATTATTAGTAATACTTTGTAGATTGAATATGCCTGCATAGATTCTCTTTTACTTTTCAGTGCAACACCAGCCTGCAGTTTGATTATGAGTAGTGGCCAGGGTATGTCAGCCAGCCTTAAACTTACATCTAAAAGACAGCTGAGAATCATTCACAAGAGAGGAAAGGGAAAATAAACATTAACCTGAAGTAATATAGTCATTTTTCCATGTATGAATGGTACAAACGTGCTGTTACATGCTAATTTTGAAAGAAGAATTTACTTATTTTTTTCCTTGTTTTATTACAAAATTTCTGGGCTTACTGTAAACTCTACTTGATTTTAATAGATAATAGAAAATTGTTACAGGAATTCCATCAGCAGGAGCTTTTTTAGGATTTTTGTCTGTAAAACTTTTCATTCCAGCTTATTTTTCTTCATTTGCTAAATTTAAAATGAAGTCAAGGTGATTTATTATGCAGATTTGAAGAAATGGCTTTAAACTTTCATCTGTTTTGTGCAATACTTTCCCAAGAGAGCTACTTTAAGCCACTTTCTATAGACAAAAAGGATGAACACAATTGGTAATACAGAACTCTTTGAACATTTACATGATCTCAATCTTAAAAATTGTAGCTGTATGGCATGATGAATATATCTTTGGTTGTTTTGAATAGTATTACTTCCTACAGGCAAGAAAACCTCTTTTCATCAGGCCCCAAACAAGCTAAGTCTATTATTTCACAAGGAAATAAAAATAGTACTAGCACTTATATTTAATATTCCACTAAAAGCTAGTGCTTTCTGCTAATTAGAATGCAGTTACGGATGTATAACATGAAAGATTTCTCCCAGATATGCAAATCCCCTTCACTTTTGCTGAGGGTTTGATTTACACAACCAAGGCATTGTTATTTCTCAGTAACCATACTCTAAATATGCAAATTTTCTACTTTGATTGTTATAATCCTTCTGCCTTGACTGGCTTCTTTACTCAGAATTTCCAAGCTGTCTGCCAGCAATAAACATACCACCTTCTTTTCCTGTTCTCATCAGCTGAAGCAAAAACTTGAAAGCTAAAAATAAAAGGGTAAGGTTTGGGAATACTGGGAGCTTTGCAAATGTAAATACTACCAAGGTGCTTAAATGAAAAGTGCTGTGAAAGGAAGGCTGTGTTTATGGGGGCTCTGTGTGCATGAGTGTGTGTGCATGTGTGTGTGTGTGTGCCCCTGTGTGTAGACAAAGGAGCAGGTCTTTACAACTCAATTCTTTCCTCTTCCAGTCTCATTGGACTCCTTATTACTCCTTGGATAATGAAATAGATAATTTTTTCACAAATTTGTTTACGTTCTGGATTTTAGCCTTCATCTTTTAATTAGTCACTGGGGTAAGCTTGCCCTGAGAAAGCATTCTGGGTTAAGATTTTATTTGTTCTCACTGAAGGAACATCAGTTCTGCTTGCTCAGTCTTATTTTAGAATCCAGTTTTAATAAATAATACATTCCTCCAATCTAATAATAGGAAGTTTCATTTATTAATTAGAGGATACAGGAAATTAGACATGGGGAAAATATATGTGAACATCTAGGAAAAGAATATGTAATATCAAATGAAAAGTAGTAAAATATTTTGAGCTGAATGACTAGCAACATATACCAGTCATCTTGCTATAATAGATAATGACATTTGCTGTTACATTTAAAGTAGAAAGAACTGAGAAACTTAATTTCACATTCTGTAGACCTTTTTGTCCACTTACTTTTGCAAAAATCATGGTTTGCTCTTCCTGGTTTTAGATTTTCTTTAAATAGCTTGTAAATTGTAAAAAAGGTATCAAGTTGCTTTTATATCTCCTGTTGAAAATACAAACACATGCATAAAAATATGTAGCTGAATAATGAGATGACAAGGTTCGTGTTAGTGATGAGCTGAAGGTAAGGTTGCTCCTCTACAATGTGAAAAGCATTTTTAAAATATTCCATTGGGAAACAAGAACTTTAAAAATGAATAAATTAAGTACACAATGTGTTAATTGTATGCTGTATATTTTATCACTAATTAATAAGTCTCAGAGGCTTTTTTAGTGAGGAGTATATGTGATCTTCTGACCACAAAGATTCTTAATGGGAACTGACCTACAAATCAGATGCTCTAAGTTAGTGTGTCTCCAAATCACTCTAAACAGTCTTAAATAGTAGTGCATACAATCTGATGAAAGATGTTATGCTTCATTATATGAGTCCTAGTTGGCAAAAATAATTTATGTTGTTATGGAAACAGACCATGAAATTAGTTTTTGAAGCAATATTTCAAAGTGAGTGACTTTGAATTAAATTCACATTTTCAATTCTTTCTTCAGTATAGATGATTTAAAAGAGCTTCGAAACTGTGTTCTAGAAGAAAAGGTGGCTGGAATCATCCAAACCTAATAAATGCTCTGATTATGAAACTCACTCTGAATAATTTTTTTCTCTTTTTTTTTTAACTTTGGAGAAAAGAATAGAACAACAGCTAATGAATTAACTGCAGTCATTTGCAGTGCTTACTTCAAAGCAATTCTGGTGAATAACTAAACAAAAGCTCAGGTTTGGGGATTTTTTTCATTGTTTTGTTTTGTTGCAGTTCTTTTTCAGTATATAGCATTACCTGTTACTTATTATTTTTGTGGTTTGGTTGAAGAGAACCAAATTTTGACCATGTACTTTCAATAAAGGGTTGACTAATAAATGCACAAATAAATGACTAATAAATATATCCTTCCATCTGATTTCAGAATTGCTTCACTAGAATCCTTCCATGATAAACTAATAGGAATAAGAGCAGAATACTGTCACTTTAACTAGACAGATAAGTTTAGTTAGTTATATTAAAAGATTTTGAAATGTTACTGCTCTTGTCTGAAGAAGTACCAGGAAATGAAATAACATATAAATCTATAGTTCCTTAAAATAGTTTGAGCTTCTAGGTTAAGAAATTAAAATAATGTGCTACATAGTCTGTGTCTGTATTAATCCTTGCCTTTTTTTAGACTCAGAAGATGCTGGATTTCAAATGTCAGATACCAGGAGAATCCCATCAGAATTTCCTCTGTTAACATGTCCTTACAAAGCAAAAGCTATCTTCCTTTTTATGGGCTGTCTTTTTTCATTATAGGTGAAAATATTATTTATCATACAAGTCAATATACATACTTAGAAGAATAATACTGCAATTCTGTCTTGTAGATTTTTATTCTTTTGCTATTTTTCACTAGATAAGTGTTTTTTGGTGTCCCTTTCCTTACAGTAATACTTCTATTTCAGAGTATCTAAGGTAGCTGGAGATTTTCACTGTTTGTTTTCCTTCGCCTTTGGAAGGAAAAAAAGTTGCAACCACTGTGATCCATTGAGATTTTTTATTTTTTGTTCGTAAGTATAAATAATATTGCAGTTATTTTAAAGACACACATATAAGCAATAAAAATAAAATCTAAGAAGATTATTTTATATGTCAAACCTATAGCAATAATAAATTACTCAGAACTGAAGCAAATAAAATATTTATAGTGAAACTATCATTTTATCATTTTGCTTTCTAAACATTTGGCTTGATCTGCAGTATTATTTTTGTGGGTGTATATTGGCTAGGCTGCTTTTTCAGTTACTATGAACTGTAATTTTCCACAAGAATACTTGAATGTCAGTTTTGAGGAGGTCATCTAGGGAGATGATATTGAGGACAGTGTGTTTATTATAACTTCAGTCTGAATATGGGTTTATCTACAGTGGAAACGCTAGATTGAAGAGGACACAGACTGTTAATCGGCTGTGCTTAATCCCTGGCCTTTATCATTTGAATCTGTGGATTCTGAAGGAGACTGCTAACTCCTGTCATAACTGGGGTAAAAAAGTGTAACAAGAAGCAAAAAACCAGAAAAGACCCTTATTTTGTATTTCTTTCATTATAAACTTCAAAATTTTATTAATAACAAAGCAAGATTTAAAAAAAAAAAATCAATACAGCAAAGCAAAAAAGAACAAAACCCAACAAGAACAGATAATTTTATGTCTGTCTAAAACCTGCTATGTTCAGATCAAAAAAGAAGGTTACTTTTTGTTGTCTTTGCTTGATCAATGGGAAGCATATATACTTTCTACTTATTTTGGCATATGGATAGAGTGCACATTTTACACAGGGTAGAGCTTTTTATCCACTATGTATCTGTTGCAGATTAACTAATGAAGTATTTAGCATCTTCTTGTTTTTTGCTTGTGAGCTCTTGTTTCATTTACTTCAGAGTAAATACAGGTGAAGTGACAACAAAAGGTGGGAGACCATGACACTTATTAAGGCTGAATGGGTAGGTGATAATTTTTCTTTAGATTATTGGAACTGAGGTTTGCCCAGGATTTAACTGTGGAATTCCAGGAAGAAAAAAGTCTTGGGCAAAAGCAAAGAGATCAAGTGTGCTCCTTCTCTGGAAGAGATTGACTAAATATACCTGAAGCTCTTGACTCAGTGTCTATTTGACTGAGAAATAAGAAAATGAAAAATTTGAGCAAAGCTGATTGAGAAGATGACCCTCAGACTGTCCCTTTTGTATATTGTGAAATGAATAATTGCTGCTTAATATATAATTGAGTGCTTACAATTTTCTTCTTGCAATTGCTGTTGAGTGCAATGTCTTTAATGTGGAAAAAGTGTTTTTATCAAAATTATCCTAATAAAATGTAATTGATAAAAATTGGGGTTTTTTTCCTTTTTCTTTGAGGCATAGAAAAAGATAGTGTAAAGATTACTCTTTTCATTTTGGTGGCATAGAATAAAAAAGTAACTTAATCAATGGCCTCTTTGTTACCATGAGAAATAAGGGATCAAATGTAAAAATAGGGTCATACATAAAAATAGTGTCACAGTGCGCAAGATAGTTGCAATATGTTCAACATAATTTTTGTTGAATTATTAGAAGGTGATGCTAATAATAATAGTAACTTGTAGTTTCCAAATAAACTCAATTTTCTAGACATTAGTTTTTCCTAAACTTTATGTAGTTTTAGGTTTCAGTATATAGTTTTAGGTTTCAGACACTTTTCAGGTAATCTTAAAATTTTAATTGTCCTATTATCTCTTCACTACTTTTGTAAATATAAGTAGCTACTTAAGAAATCAAAGCAAGGATTTATTATATAGCTTTAAGGAATTAAGAATCCAATATCTCTTATATGTTTACAGTTTCTATTGTTTCTCAAAATCTTTACTACATATTTTTTAAAGTCAATCATAATTTCTGTAATTGGCATAGGAACATAGAGTTTTACTTATGTTTTCTGACATATTTTTAAAAGCAAATTAAATACATTTATTTACTTCTAAAAATATTTCAAATTTGTTTTAAATCATACTTTGGACTTCTGTAGATAATAATGTTTGAACAGTTTCATCTTGCAAATAATGTTCTTCTGAAAAAAAACCCAGGAAGAAATTAAACTTTTTTTTCAGTTTCAGTATTGTCATAGGTTTTGTCGGTGACTGGTTTATTTTTAACACCCACCCATTCAGTCAATTTTTTTTCTACTCTGGAAAACTAAAATTAATTATTAAAATTTCATTATGTAAATCCATTTCAGCTTATAAAAACACATATAAAAATTACATAAAATAAGAAATATCCTTTTGTAAAATGATTGTATTTCTTTCCAGGGTGAGAAAGATTGATAATAAATAATAATTACAATACAAAATGACAATGTTGTAATTATTGCATGTAGTACCAGTTGAACATAAATATATACTTTTTAGGATCAGAGAGAAAATTGCTCTCCATTGTGAAAGATAAACTCCCTGTTGTGTCAGACTGCCTCAAGCCAATTCTTTCCCTGTTAGGGTCCAATATATCCCCTCCTCCTAATCCAGAAATATTGTGGCATCTGTGAGAAAGGAGGAGGCATATGTCTGGCTGTTCTCTGCCTACCAGGATAAAGCTGTGGGTAATCCAGGCCCTCATTTTTCATTCTTGCTTTTAACAGTCTCAAATACCTTCTGACACCAAAGAACAGGACTCTAATCTAGATGAAATAAAGTTCTTAAATCCTTAGAGATAAATTCAGATTTAGTTGCTAATTTCAAAATGCTGTCCTTTCCCCCAGGAGCTGCCCATTCCACAGGCACTTTACAGGATTGCACCCAAATGGCCTTCTCAGGAACTGATATGCAGTGAAGCCTAGCAAGAAGACTCAGCATTCAATATGACTTTAGTTAATCCCAACAGGATTTTTGGCACCATTTCCTAGAGTCTCATCATTACCTCATATTGAAAAACCTGCTAGAATGGGGGGGGGAATGTTCTTTAAAACACGATGAATCAACGTTTCTTGTGCAAAGGCAAATTAATGTTATCCTTTTAGTTAAAGAACAGTGCCTTTGGAATTGTAGAGGCTGTGCCATTTGGCTCATTGACACAGAAGAAAAAGTCTTTAGTCATGTGAGTCATGAGACAGATCAGAATTAACTTAATTTTGTCCACTGACTCCCACTTGTCTATTCGAGGCGCTTTTTGTTTCAGTTTGGATTTTTTCCTGTGCGTTTTCTTGGAGTTTCTTCTCTGTTTTGTTTGGGGGTTTGGTTTTGTTTTTAAATACAGCTTTACTCTTCACTCCTGGAAAATGTGTCTTTGTAAGCTGCTGCTGTTCTCGGTGTGCCTCCTTGCTTGCTGTCAAAACACAAATCAATGTGATACCTGCTAACACTGAGGCAGTGCCTCTGTCCTAGAGCAGTGCAGTGAGCCCTTGGCAGGCTCCTGGGTGGTGAATAGTGCAGAGTATGTGCAGTCAGATCTGATCAGTGTCTTGGCCACATCATTTGTATCAGCTTTGATTTCCTGTAAAGGCTTTGTGGCCTCACTGGTCTTCCTTCAGGTATTTTTTACATTGGTCTGAAAGTTTTGAAAGCTATTTGTATCTTTTCATTCAAATTTGGTTCAGTTTCCTTTAATTTGCACATTAATTGCAGGTTCAAACAAAACTGACACATGCTGAATAGCTCAGCTAAATCACAGGGCTCACAAATCAGTCACATCTGTGAAAATATTTCAAGGAATTTACCCACATCAATGTGATAGTCATAGGTAGTTTGTCAACTGGGAAAATTTACAATTCTCTTCTGCAAATGTTTAGGTATCTGCAAAATAAATTAACACAAGTTTGAAATAAAACAAATGCTCATTATTTCCTCCTCAGGATTTCTGAAAAAATTGTGCATAAATTAAACAAAGACAAAAATTTCTCCTGAACATAGCTTTTTGCACAGTACTTTGGTTTGCCATTGTTTTTAGAGGGAAAGAATATTTCTGGCCTTTATTCAGTGTTTCTTGCTTTACAGTCCAGATAAAACTCTCAGAATGGCATGTAATCAATTACGTATGCTTACATTTTAGGATGGTATTAGTTGAATGTATTAGTTGTAATCCGAATAGAACAAAGAGAAAAAAAAGGAAAAAAAGAAAGTTAATGATAGCAAATTTTATTTGTGTTCATGATATTATCATCTGAAGAAATATGGATAAATTTATATTCTTGGGGTTTAAGGCTTTTTTTAGTCTGGACCTTGCTCTTGGTACCAAAGAGGCAAACAATAAGAAATAATTATTATGAAACCGTGAAAATGAGCTAATGCTTATAGCTATCTGGTACTGATGTGTTAAAAATCCATTATAATAGAAG
Organism: Agelaius phoeniceus; assembly: GCF_051311805.1. Lineage (NCBI taxonomy): Eukaryota > Metazoa > Chordata > Aves > Passeriformes > Icteridae > Agelaius > Agelaius phoeniceus. The sequence goes on from NC_135266.1 coordinate 22,493,972, forward strand.
GGAAATTTTTCTTTTACAATTCTTGCTGTAGGCAAACTTTTAGTGAAGAATAAATTTAGTTGCCATGCTAAGCCAAGTTCCTACACTATATATATAGGGAATTTTAATTACAAATAGATTTCTGGTGCCTCATTCCAAAATGCTTATAATTGCTGGGTTGATGTTAAATAGATTTTTTCATTGACAGGGTGTGACATATTTAATCTAATGAAGGGAAATTGCTTTGTGCAGATTCAAATGACTGTTCAATTAGTCACTGGTAATGTTTACAAGCCATCATAGCTGGAAATCATGGATACATTGTCTGTTTTATTAAATATGTAGTGGGGCAAATAAAAACACAATCCAAATATATACACTTCATCCTCTTTCAAATAAATTGGTATCAAATTATCTTTTATGTAGTATTTTTAGGGTGGCCAGGAAATTAAAAAAATCATTCTGCATTTGTAATACTGCCCCCATGGTAATGCTTTTGCTGGCTTTTCATGCTTCATTCCGACACCAGAGGGAGCACAAGTTTCCAGCAAACTCATTTTTTTCTGTCCCTGGGAATCACAGAGAGACGCAAATCATGCTGGTGAATGCAGTAGTAAAACATGCAAACAGGTGCTGGTTTTTACTGTTTAAACAGATAGGTAGGGATCTGATTCCACCTTTCCCAAGCTGAAAGTTGATAAAGTTGACAGTGTTGATTCTGGTGGTGTGGACTGTTGAATTTATACATGGGATAGGACTTTTCCAAGCAAAACATGCACTCACACTGACAAATTTATGCAAAACTATTTTTTTTTAATTATAAAATAATTAATTTTTGGATAATAAGCATACTGGAAATGCACCAGTTTTTAAATTCAATAATACTTGCAAGGCATTCAATGGCAGAGCATATTCCAAAGTAGAGAATTTGATCTGTTTGGTTGTGATGAGTTAGTACAAACATTCCTGATTAAAAAAGTATTGATTTATTCCTTCTATTTCAAAGCCAAAATATAAAGAAAGAAGATTTTTTTTAATGAATGTCATTTGCTTACCATCTTCTGTTTTAGTTATACAGCTCAATCATGCAAAGTGCCAAATGTGTTTTGCCTCCTTCTCTTTCACTGAGACAAAAATGTTAAGCATGTTGAAGTTTCATTCTTACTTAAAGCATCTTTCAAGTTTTTGCTATCACTTTGTTGGAATTAACAATATAACTAAGCTGTAATATGTCATACAAGGTGCCAAATTACCCAAATGCTGGAAGGCTTCCCCTACAAAATACCTTGCTTTCAGATTCATAATGTATCTGATTCAAACAAACTGGGTTTTTTATGGTGTTAAGAATTTTAGGTGCTTTTCTCATCTACCAAACCCTAAACCTTGTTCTGCCTTCAGGGACTAGATACAATAGGCTGAGTTGCAATTGATGTCTAGGGTGGGTCCTTGGGAGTTGGATCAAATCAGATTTTTACTGTGATGATGCATAAAGCCATCCCTATGGATTAACTTGTCACTAACAATTGCCTGAAAGTAGAGCTAAGTCAAAGAAAGTGACACAGACACTGCACAAAAGGAGCAGCTCTCTCTCTGTAGGAATACTTCAGTGAAAGCAAATTGAAGAAATAACTGAATACAAATAAATGCACTAATAGGAACTTAAAGAATGGGAGAAGTTTCTAAAAGTTATATTGTACAGTTTATTCTTATTTTCAGTCTTGCAGGGTTATCCATACTTAAGTGTTATTCCCAGAAGTAAACTTTAGTAGATTAAATAGGTAAATTTTTCTTCTTAACTGTGTCCATTTTCACAACAAACAGCTGAGAGGTGTTCAAGCTTTATTTCTTCTCTATTCAATTTCACTATTCCTTGTAACCACTTCTTCTTACCTCCTTTGGCCACTGTCATTTTATAAATGAATCCCTTTGCTCACTGTACAAAGTAATACCATAAAGTAAGTGTAAACTCAGTTTCCATTTCCAAAAATGGTGTTATTTGGATATTCTTCCCTATCTATTTTTAAATCACAAAGTCACACACAAGAAGCAGCAGTAGGTGAGAAAACAGCAGCTGTGATTTTTAAATAATTTTAGGAAGGGTAGCTATGTATATATTAGATATCCAGTGGATGTAAAAGATCAAGAAAAGAGAGAAAGCTTGATTCTCCTTCATGTATTAGTTCTTCTGTACCTGACTCCTTCAGTGGGCTGCTCAGCAGTGCTTGCCAAGCTGCATTTGGCCTATAGGATAGTATGTGGGGATCCTATATGTGCCCTGCTGTAGTAAGCTGGGGTTTGCTTTAATTTCCTTGCTGGCTGTTGTTTTCATTTTGCATTTTTAGCTGAACATTTCTTCCTCAAATTTTTAGTTGTCACCATGAAGTGTTCACCCCACACCCCATGTATAAATATGCCCAGAAAGTGTTTTGGATATTGCAAGAATAAAGGGGAAGGATGATGTTCAGATACTGACTTTTGAGGGTTTTTTAAGTGTCTGTTCTTTAAGTGCAATGTACACTTCTGTATAAAAGTGGCTGAGCATCTAAGAAGGCCGTGAAAGATTTCCATCATGTAACACTTATCCTGCCTTAGTTCAAGCAGTTATTTTCAGTTTTTAGTGCCTTTGAAAGTGTGGCCTGTAATGATTAAGTTAATTTTCTATTTTTCTTCAGAAAAATGAAGAATTTATAACTAATTTACAAGTTTAGAAAGTATCTGCATGTATCGCATTTTTAAAATATTATTAAATTAATAGCTTATTCCATTTCTGAGTGCTACTTCTGGATTTGTTCCTTCATAATACTGTATCAAACTTCTAAATGCAGGTTACTTTACCATGCTTGTTTTGCATATTTAATACAGTAAATCAAAATGTCTTAGTGTGGGGATAATTAACTTGATTCTTTCAAATTCTAATATATAGCTTTTGGATTTGACTGTCTATATTCATGTTCTTTTTCTTCTTGTGGTGTTTTTCCTATTTTGTCTAAACACAAATTATAAGATAGACACTGTTAGTTCCTAAAACCAGTTATAAAACAGTTATTTCTGCATTATAAGTGGACCTAGTTTAAGCATTTTTTCCTTCATGATGTACTAAGCAAAAGTGCTACTTTAGCACAAGTAACTTAATTTTTTTGGTGACTTTTCTGTTTTGTGTTTCTTCTGTAAGCCTAAATTGGAACTACAAACACCTACCACTTTGCCTAGTAATTTCTCAATTTCTTGTACAGATTTTTACAAGGCTTTTTGTTTAATAGAAAAGAGATTTGAAATAAAATTGCCTGCTGTTTGTTTGGGGTTTTTTTAATAAATTACCAAAACCACTGTATTGCTTATATACACTGGCACTGAGGTGTTCTGAGGTCTAATGGAGAGAGACATGAGGTTGATCATCTGTTGCCTTTGTGCCTTAGTTTTCCATTTAGAAAATGAGTATCACAGGTTTTTTCTCTGATTAGGATTAGAAACAACAGCAAGAAGGAAATTTCTCTGGGTGACAAAAGGCTCAAGTTACTTCCCATATACTTATAACCTAGAAGACTGTATTCCTTTTTCTCTGTGTGTGCATAGCTTTTTTTAGGATCTCTCTTACTCCCCTTGGTGATCCATTTACTGGCAGAACTTTGCATGTCATTGCATTGTATTGTAACCTCCAAGCAAAACTCTGAAAGTTTTGGGCAATAGATTTGGAAGCCATTATACCACAATGAATTTAAGTAATTGGGTAAAGAGATTTAAAACTAAGGCATCTAGGAATTGGTTTGTGTCATGTACTGATAGAAGATTGAAGACTTGCTATCAAAGTTTATATTTAATTCTTTACTCTCAATATTCACAGAGTAGTCAGAAATCAGAAAGCAGATAGAATTTTTCCAAGAGTTAAAAGGAAAGGGAAATAAGGAAATAAAGAAATAAGACTTATGCCAGAAGAAGATCCCAAGGCATTGAAATACTGAAAGGTGGGACAAACTTTGTGGCTGGATAAGGCATACAAGCTCTCAGTGTAATCTCTTTAAACTCAGAAGAGATCAGCTAAATTTCTGAGGAATGAAAAAAGGTTGTTACTAATACATGATGCAGAGTTAATAGGTTTCTCATAAAGTTTACCGAAAGCAAGAAGTCAGAAATGGATTTTTGGAAGAAAATATGCTCTTTGCAGATGCATCAAATGGCTTGGAATATTTCTGTGAGTCCTTTAATTTTCTTCATTATCTCTCAACTAATAAAGAAATTACTCTTGAGTACAATATTAAGTGTTTGCTCTAACAAATGTGCCAGATGGCTATGATCTAGCTGGCATAACCTTATAGACCATTCTGAAATGAAAATGTTGCATGACCTATAAGCCCCCTCCTGAGAAGAGACCTAATGGGATACGTACTTTTACGCTGGTTCCAGAACACTGGGAGCAGCAGATGCATTCTTTATGCACAGAACTTGTTTAGTGTCATTTTTAATCGGCTAAGACCCTAACCCATATTGACTTTTTTTACTTTCTTGTGGCTGCTAAATCATCCCTGAGGTAGCAACCAACTACTTTTGTTTTCAGAGTTTATTTCTTCAAAGGCACTGTATTTGGTATTCAGCACACTTACTCTGTGTTGAACTAGAATACTTCAGGTTTGTACATAACCCAGGAGGTGGTTATTAAAAATATCCCACCTTTCTCCAATTCCCCTTACCTTAATAAAGCATTTGGTTGTGTATTCCCTAGCTTTGTTCCTCTGATCAGTTAGCTGTAACCTTAGCTGTAACCTTAACATGATTCCACAGTTTAAATAGTTCCATGGAGTACGTGTCCCCTTGCTACTGGCAAGTGCATTTCTCCATCTTCCCCACAACTTAGAAGGACTGAAAAAATTTCAAACAGAATTGGGGTATTGCAGTATAAGAGATAGCTCCACGAATTGACTATGCACTTTCTTAGTCTATTATAAATGCCCTGGCTTTTAACCTAGGTGTAAAAAACATTAATGGAGGATGCTTAAGCTAATGGATTTTATCCAAGTTAGTAGTGAATCTAAGGCACATGCACTATGAACAGCCAGTTTATCTAATGTGTTGTAATGGTAATGATTCACACCCTGAGAATTTAAGCATGTGTCAGCTTTAGTAATCAAGATGACATATGAATATGTAATTGGTAATTTTATCTTAGCCATATCCATAGACAATGTGAACTACAGATGAAACAGAATAAAACACTGAGGGCTAGTACCCCTGTATGTTCATGACCATAGAACAACATATTGGTCATGTTGAGCACCACCCCCATGTGACATATTGATAGGAAAATGAAAATATTTTCTGGGATTATTTTTAATCAGTAATATGATTCTAGTAATTTGGAAGTTACTAGCTGTGATTTGCTATGTTCGTGGAAATTTTAGACCTGCATTTATTAACACTACTTTTTTAGCAACACTAAGCATGACATACTCCTGCAGGCTTAATGCTGCTCAAATATAGCCTATGATAATTCCTGAAGTTTATGAACAGATAGTTTTAAAAACCTTACATATTGTTTTCCAAAAATATGTTGGCTTGCCTTTAGCCCAGAAATTATATACACCCTTGAGAATTTTTCATGAACAGTTAAAATGCACTAACCTCTTTACTGGATAATTGCTTTGAAAATTACGTTCATATTTGATTGACATTTCCTGCAAAATTGCCTGTATACACTGATAATTTGCATTACACCTCAGTACTCCCTACTGCACAATAGGGTAGCATAGATAAGCTCTCAGGTAAGAGAGATAAGGACAAACTCCACATTTTTGCTGAACAGTTACATTTCTTAGATAAAGTCACTGACTGAAAAAATGAGAAGAGAAAAATAAAATGCTCCTTTATTCTCTTACAAGGGCTGTCAGTGCTTCACCTTGGAGGAAAGTATTTTAAGGAAGCTGGTAGACTTCACAAGTCTCCACCTAGAGGAAAGTCTCTGTTGAGCACAGCAGTCCCCATGGGAGGAGTTGTAAGCTCTGTTAGATATATTAGCACTGTATTTGTTTTCTCAAGGCCAGCAGACAGTAAGTGGAGTCTTGCACAGTCTGCTGTCAGAACATCCAATAAAGGAATATCTGATGGCAGCCAAGTCACGCGGTGTGCCCAATACTCAGGCTTAATGATGGAGAAAGCTGCTTTGGGGAGCAATCCAAAGCTCTAGCAATGTGGGGAAATGCTAACAGTTAGCAAATGGTCATGACAATACATTTCTCTCGTTTGGACCTCACTGAGCAGGACTGATTTGCTAGACAAGGTTGCTGAAGGAGGAAGCAGCAGTGACAGCAAAAAAAGCAATTTTCACCATCACAGGGAAGCCTGGCCTGAATTCCTACCAGAACAAAGAGTACACAGAGAGCATCATTAATCCTCTCTGGTGAGACTGGACCGTAGCAAAGTAGATCTAAGCTGCTAAAGAAAGCCTACATTTTCCCAGAAATAACACTACAGATACTACTGGACAAGTGGATAAAAAGAGTTGTGATAGGATACATTTCATTATGACCTTTCCCACTTTTTTTTCCTAAGTAGCACAGCGTCTTCACTATTTCTTAGCTATGCTCCCTTTACTATATCTATCTACTTTTTTTCTCTGCAAATAAGGTAATTTTCTGAAGCAATCCTCAGCTTTTTATTTTCCCCTGTTTGGGCTTACTTTCACAGGTCTGAGTAGGCATATTTGGCAGTTTTTATTTCATCTTTTAATGTAGGCCAAAAGAAGTCCTTTGTTTAGCTATAGGTATATTCATTTTATCAAGAAAAGTCATAATCTATGATAAGATTGAAATATTTTCTTAGGGTTTTATGTGCACAGTGTTTAGTTTTGAATCAAGCTGTATCATAAGACAATATTGCCTTGTAAAGAATTTTGTCATACTTAGAAGGTTTAAATAGACTGCAATCAGTAAAAATATGTTTTTGTCTTAGGTCAAATTTATTTGTTTCATGAACAGCTGAAATGGGCTTTTGCATAAGGAAACACTCAATATCTATGATATCCTGAGTGTATAAACACACCCACATGCCTACACACAGATGCATGCACACATATATTTGTATATACATACATGCATATATACATACAATAAATAATATCTCTTTGTCAATTTTCTTCTTATCTAGTGAATTCTTTAGTAATCTGAGATTAAAATTTTTTAAGAAAGTTGCAACCTGATGCATTTTTAGAGCAGAAATTCCACCTGAGAGAAGATGATAACTCCTTTGATTCATGAAATCTAAGTAGTTCACAGAATCAGGGAATGTTTGAGATTGAAAGGACCTCTGAAAATCTTCTAGTCTAATGCTGCTGCTAAAGGAGGCTCACCTAGAGCAGGTTGCACAGGACTGTGTCCAGGTGGGTTTTGAGTATGTCCAGAGAAGGAGACACCACAGCCTCTGGGAGTCCTGTTCCAGTGCTCTGTCACCCTCACAGTAATGAATAGATTCAAGGGAGTCTATATCCATTTGCATTCAAATGTATTAATTTTGCAGTTATTAATGGCCATTTATTGCCAAGGTGGTTAGAAACTTCTCATGCTCTGCAATTTTTAAGCATCTTTCATATTCCCTCATGAATTTTTCATTCTCATTCTTTTCCAAACCACAGTAGTTTGCCTTCACTGATATTTCATATGAACTTCATTATAGAAACATTAGTAGCTCCTGGAATTTTGAGAAGCTTTGTCTTACATATTTGCTATCGGACATTATTTTCCTCAATTATTTTGTCTCTTTTCCAGAATTTCTGATTGAACCATTTGAAAATAATACTGCTGGATTTTATTGAACACGGTGGATGCCTGCCTATCTGTTGCACATCAGTAGCCACCTATTCACCCTTTTCTTTACTAACAATCCAGAATGAATATTTGTGTTTGAAAAAAAAATAAAAAAGACTAAAAAAGACTTATCAAGGTTTTTCATTATCCCTTTTGATTGCCTACTTACCTGTTGAAAAATTACAGCACTGCATTTACTGGAGGTTTCAGTATCAGCCTGTGCCCTTGAGATTCCACTGGACTGCTAAAGAACACATGCATTTGTAAAACAGGTATTTTAGTTAACATTAATTAACTTAGTAATTATTTGGTTATTTCTTTCTTCTACCTCCATTTCTTCAAACAGGGCACGTAAGTAACTGGAAATAACTACTGAGAAATAAACTGCAATTGTCTTTTCACTGCTGCAAATTTCTTCACTATAAGAAACTCCACTCCTTGATCTAACTTAGTAAAATCAAACTTATGTTCTTTTGCTGTACATAAATACCCAACCTGTAGATAAATCGATTATTTTTGTCTTTAGAGTTGTCAGCTCAGCGTATTCATGAACAATAAATAGGTTTAAAGCTTTTAAATTAGCAGACTAACATACTCAAAGCCTGCAGCTCAGCATTCAAGTTGGATGACAGTTTTAGCCATTTTCTATGAAGACCTTTCTATAATTCTATTTTATTCTTGTCTTTTTTTAAAGAACTCTTCAATATATATATATACTCTTCCCCCCAAATATTTTCTGTTTAAACTACACAGCATATAATGTTGATAATGAACTTTTTTGTTGACAACAGTATGTCTAAATTTAACTTCAGAATTAGCAGGATAAACTTCAGTAGAAAGTCCTTGTATTAAGAATGTACTTTGCCAATAATTAGTGTACTGCAATAATTAGTATTTTAGTAGCCATGTGACTTGGCACATTTATGTTCCAGTTTTATATGCTTGGAATCTATTGCATTTTGAAGCATTTTTTTTCTTTTTCTATTGAACAAGAGCAGTGCATCCAGAAAAGAGGCAGTCAGGCTGTGTGGACAGTATAATTTCTTTACTGCCAACAGCTGTTATGTGGACCACAAAGGCTAAATTCTGTGAGCAAAACGCTATTGCCATTGTGTGTAAAAAGAAAAACATAGAACAAAATAATGAAAAGGTTTCCATAATACAAGTTTGAACTTGCTTTTAACTTAGTTCTGTGGAATCACCATATCTTAATTTGTACATATTAACAGATTAAACTAATGAGAACAGACAAATGTGTCTTCTCTGTGCCCCTGCACTGGCCCTCTCAGATATTTAATAATATGAGAGCTCTTGCATAAATAAAAATCATTTGAGGACCAAAAACCCAAAAGACCTTGGTTCTTAGACATCTATATATTTGGTCTCCTACTCAATCTCTCTGACTCCTCACCTTTCACAATGTTTCCAGATCTTTCCATGTCCAGCATGACAATTCAAGGCAGCAAGAAATCAAATTTAATTTTGGGTAGTTCTGACTTAAACACCAGCTGGGCTAGACTGGTGGTAGGGCTGCCAATTGTTGCAGTGGAGAATGTAGAGCTCCTTAGTCAATACCTGCTTTCCTCAGAGGAAACATTAGTTGCTTGATGAAAGAGGTGTTATTTGTAAAGAATAACATATGTAATCTAGTATAAAAGAACACCAGGAAATTGTCAATTATGCATGTAACACAAGGTAGTATTGATTACCACTAATAACTGAGAACAGCAGAACTTTCATGGACCAAATTTACTCTCTGTGTTTTAAGAAAAAAAAAAATCACATGAATAACAACATTAGATACAGAATAGAGCTGAAAGGACTTTTATTTTCTCATTTATTACTTTAATTAAAGCAGCAAAGTAAATGCTTTTGCATAGAAAAGAATTTTAATGGTGAAATTAGAGTAAGAAAATACTTCTTGACTTCCTGTGAGAAGCATTTACTGTGATCTAAGGATAAATTTTTATTTAACATTGAACTTTGCTTACTATTACCTGTTTTGGTAAAAGATATGGTACAACTAGTGTTTTATTATTATTATGTTGGTTTTGACCAAACTGAACATAACAGTAATTCCAATGATGCAATTATCTGTCAGGATTTTTTTTAAAAGAGAGATTCTTTTTTTAGCAAGTATCCAGTATGAAAACAAACTAGAAAACAAACAAACAAGCAAGCAAACCATCGTGGGGATACCTGCTTCCTTCAAGGCTTAGTATGTTAACTTTGTATAAATATTCAACTCTCATGTTACAGGTATTTCCACAGAATTGAACACTAGTCAAAGCTGGATGAAGCAGGACACTGTAGATTTATAAGAGCCTATACTGAATGTGTGTCCTTCATGCATCTGCGGCAGCCTTCCCCACTGTTTAATTGTATCTAACTGAGAATTCAGTTCAGTCAAAGAAAGAGCAGAGACAATTTCTCCCAGGCTGAGCCTAGAAACCTTAGATGAAAGAATTCAAACAATTATAATCTCTCTTTCTGTAACCATTGTTTATAGATATGGTTCTCCAGAGTGTGCTATTCATAGTCACCAATAATGTGAGATGTTTCTACTTTGGGACCAATCAAGTATCACCTTAGTGAGTCACATTATAAAAGGACCCATTACTTTCATAAAATGCTTTTGCCTTCTGATCCACCTGAAGACTGGAGTCTTTCTTTCCGTCCCTGACTCAACAGCATAATCTAACCAGCAGTACAATTTGGCTTTTTTGTTGTTACCCAAGAATATATATCCAAAAGACTCAACATTAGAAACGACAGCCCACATGAAGCCGGCACATGACATCCATCCTAGATACAGAGCTGGCTGTGGTGGAAAGCCTCAGGGCACCCACCAGCAGAGGTGGGTGTAGCTCAGAGCAGGAGCCAGGGATGTGCACCCCACCTGTGATCCTTTCCCCGTGGAGCTACCTGCAGGAACAGGAACATTGCCCTAGAACTGCTCCGTACCAGTGGTGTGGGAGGGTGCAATTACAGCGAGAGATTGTGGCTGTCACTGAGGAATAGCAAAAGAGCATGGCATTTGGGATTTCTCTGACCTGAACCTGTATTCTGAAAGGAATACAGGCAGATAATAGCAAATAATGCAGATAGATAAGTAATGAGTATGTTTACTATGAGCAGTAAGAATGGAATGGTACAGATGAGGAGGATTCAAGTACTGTGGCTTATACGTTGATGGTGCATTTTCAGTGATTTTCATCTAATTTAGCTGAGTTTTCTAAAACAAACTATATAGGCATATTTTTGTGTGTATTTTACATTTTTGCATATATTTTATATTCCAAATATATTGTGCTTATGTGTATATATATATACTTATCTTTGAAGAGCTTTCAAGTAAGAGGCTATCTAAAATAGAGTTTATCAATTTTTATTTGGAATTCTAAATTATAGTGCCAATTTAGGCTTATGAATTGCACTTCTGTAGGAATCAATTTTTGTAACAATGCAGCTTGCTTTTACAAGGCAAAGAGAACAATAGTCTTCTTTAACTTTTTTTCTTGTCCATAATGATTAGAAAAAAAAAATAAAATAATAGTTCATTCAATAATGAAATAAGTCAAATAATAGCCTAATATTTTGTACATAATAATAACTGACTGTGTTGGAGCTTCATTAGAAAAAGACCATTTGGTGTACAGATATTAATTTAAACTAATTCTACCTTTAACCTCAGTTGTACCTGATAAAGAAAGCATGCATTGATTCATTAAATTGTGAAAAAATGATTACATTTCTAATAACAAGGTAATAATAATTATAATAATGTAATACTTCTATAAGTAATAATGTAATACTTCTACTATTTCTACTACTAATGATGTAATAGTATAAAGAATTTTTCTACTCCACAGATTTTTTTTTTACCCTGAGTAACCTATTTGACAGTACCAAATTACCAGTAAATCCTCAAAACAGACACCATTAAAACAAAAAGGATCTGTTTGTTAAATAGAGAATTTAATTTCCTTCATTTTTTTTAAAGAGGCTCCATCTAGACTACATGTTTTTGTCACTTATCAGACCTAATTAGATAAAGAAGGAAGAATGAGATAGAAGTTTTCTACTTCTTGTCATCAAAAAATCTTTTTAGTCCTAGGGATATCTGTATGCTGCTACTTCACACATCTGTATGCTGCTACTTCACACGTGGCAGACAACCTCTTAGGGACTCATGGAAGCCGTTTCTTTTTTCCCCATATTTGAAACTTCTGTGCTCTTCTGAAAGCTAATTTGCATTTTAGTATTATAGTTTTTTTTTTCCATTTTCGATCTAGTCATTGCTTTACCACTTGTTAATGTAATCTATAGGGTTGGTTGTTTTTCTTTTAAGAGTTGGTTGGTTTTCTGTCATGTCTGGACAGTAGACATGGCAGAAACTCTGTGTACAAGGGAATTGTAGATACACATATTAGAACTAAACTAACTAAACTACTTAGTGAGCCCTCATAAGTCCTTCCTGGCACTTATGGCACTTATGGCATAAATTACTTCCTGAGAGAGGCTTCTCTGTAGTGCCCAATGAGGCTTTTTTTTTTTTTAAGTTTTAGAAAGTCAGGATTTTTGTGTACATTACTCAGACTAAATTCTCTGCTCCCTAATTCTCTGTTATATTTCTAGCATTGCACAATAAATATTTGCATTTGTGAGTAATTACATTAATTTCAGGCTATTCCTAGTAATTTAACATGTAGTACATGGGACAAGAGCAGAAATCTCACTTTGAGTTCAGTAAGGGTTTAAACCCTCTTCACAAACAATGAGACATTGACGTGTACAAAGAAACCCTATGAAATGCTTAATAGGATTGTGAAATCTGATTCCTGGAGTTGGAGCTACCTCTAGTAGTCACTTTTCATAAAATAATTTTTTACAGGTTTCCAGTTCATTTGAATGCACTCATGCATGGCTTTATGCACTCACGCGTGGTTTTCTGACTTTTTTTGTTCTTCTGACTCTTCCTGATGCCTTTGCTCATAGGAACATGAACATTCCATATAAACTATGGAAATATTCTACTATGACCACTTATCTGAAGCTTGCTCAAATGATTCCCTTTCTTTTTCCTCTAGTGTTTTTGACATGTTATTGGTTTCCTCTCCAATTCCTGCCCTCCAGGCAATACAACTACTTTGTAAGATATCAGATGTAGCCAGGTTTTCAATCATGTATGCTATGTATAGAATTTGATTAAGTTGCCCAGGATTTTCAAAAGCAAACTTGACAGCAACTTTTGGTTCCATAGCCATGACACTCTTTCTAGAATGCATTCCCAAAGGAGCAGGATAGAAACTGGGGACTTTTAGTGGGGTACAAGGCAACAAGGGAAAAAAGGGATGTAGTAATGTAGTAAAAAAGAATGTGCATCTTCTTCTTTGTACACACCAAATAACCTAGGTCTTACTGGAGGTTTCATTGAAACATAGCTTTTTTTGTTGTTTTTTTGTTAATATCCTGAACTGTTAACTAAGCTCCTCTTAATTTAACATGCTGTCTGCTTTCTGCATATTCTCTTCCAGTCTCGTATGACAAATTTGGAAAGGGATTTTAATGCTGGAACTTTTAAAGACTTATTATTTATTTATTTATTTATTTAAAGGCTTGTCATTGATTTTTGGACCGAGTTTTGCTGTTAAAGAAGCTTCTTCAGAATTCAGACTCTAGCATATAACTTCTGTATATTTATAGGTATCCCACTTTTTGAATGGACTATCAGAAGCAATGAGTTACCACAAGTTTGTTTCTTCATGTAAAAATTCAATATTTTTCTTTCAAATTGCACAATTGGACTTGAGATAATAGTTCTCCATTAAACTCATGCTTTCCTTTGTATCATTTACAGGTTTACATTTGCAGCATGTGTATAAGCAATGGAACAAGCATATATATATTGTCTGTCTTTCTAGCAACATTTTTAGAAAACATATGACAGTCACCCTGAAAGGTCTCACAGCAAAGCTCACATTATATTTCTTTGTACTGAGAGTAAAGCAAGGATTAAATAACCCGTTTCCCTCTCTGCTACCTGTTGGCCCTTTTAGGATCCAGAAGAACACATTTATGTGCACATGCAATCAAATCCATTTCAGAAAAGAGCAGATACTAAATATAATGACGGTTGAGAAGGCAAGTTGTTAATATGCTAATTTTTTCCTTTTCTAGTTCATTTTTCCTAAGCTGCCAGAGGCCTACATTTTCCCCAATACTGCCCTGTTTCTGCAAATGGATCAACAAAATAGTCATCATCTCGCTCCATCTACACAAAATAATAATAGTATTTTGTGTGGAAACAAGACATATTGTTTCATAAAGCTATTGAATGTAATCTCTGCCTATGTTAAAGTCAGTGGCTGCTTTTGCTGCTTATAGGAAGATGCATTTCTACAAGTGCAATAAACAGTAAGATTGTCATATTTTAAATAGGGGTTAGGACTTCAGCATAACAGCAGTGAAAATAATGACAATGTAATGATTTAAGATAAATCATGGTGAAAAAGTGTATATTTACATCATTCAAGATAATAAATCATGTTACACAAAAAATCTGTAGTGGTTTCAAAACTACATGAGACTGGAAGTTTTAAAGGCATTATTAGATTCCACATGGACCTGCTCAACTATTTAGGTGCCTCAGTTTCAATAAAATTTGACTATGAGGTTAGTTTGCAAATACATAAATGTGACTATAAACAAATATCTGTAAAACTGTGTATCAGTTAAAAAAAAAAAAAGGCAAAACATACTTATCTACTTGCAAATCATTTTTTTATGCCAGGGTGCATAATTTTGCCAAAGACTTCTCTTGTGTGTGACAAAACTGCTGAAGTTTTTATTCTACTGAGACACTCCACTTATTCCTTAATATCAGAAGCCTGATTATTTTAACTTAGCTTGCCATGTTTTGAATCCTCGCTCCTTGGGTGCAGGAAGAACATAGTGCTTGTCACTAAGGTGATAGAAAATTACAGAATAAATTATCTTATTGATTATGAGGAAATGTAGTTGGCTTATTTAGCATAAGCCTTAGAGCAAGTTCATCCATAAACCTAAACTTTTTCCTTAAAGGCTTTACATAATCTGCAAAGGAAGCTGTTTCAGTTTACTTAATGTTTATGGGATTCTGACCTGATTCAGAGTTGCTTAGGAACATTCTTGCTTTAGAAAAAATGAGCCTTTGCTGGATTCAATTATATGAATATTTATTTATAGCTAGATTTTGCCTTAGGCAAAACCTGGAGTGAAAGCTGATTCATAATTAGCATTGTCCCAGAAGGAGCCCTGGAAGTTATAGTGCCTTAGGAACAACCTTCAAGCTCAGTTGCCTTTTTCTTCACTTCCTGCTTCAGGGATTCAATTATTTTAACACAGCAGCATTAAAAATTGAATGCTGCTCAAACACAGCATCTAAAGATAATATTCTCCATGTAAACCTACCTGTATTAATACAATCACTCTGCCTGCACCACTGTATTTACATTGGTTTTGTTTTTGTTCTCCTTTAGAATGGGTCATTTAAAATTGTAATGCTTTACTCTTATTCCACTTGCAGTAAAACTGCCTCTAGTTTGACCTGATTTCAGAGAGGCCATATATCTACATATATAGACTTTATATATATATCTACATATATAGACTTTTCTGGAGTATTGGGATCAAGATTCCATTCCAGAAATGTCTTTCTCTTTATTCTGTCAGTTATAGTTAATCACTTTGTGTTGTGATCTGATTCCAAGCTCTTTATTAGTATTATTTTACTATAGGGGAATTTGATTTGTCTTGTCATTAAAGGTGAAGGACTAGGTAGGATGTGGAAATAAGTGAGACTAAATGCTTCTTTTGCAATTTTGAGTCACATTTTTTTTGAGAAAGAGTTGTATTGAGTGCCTTCATTGGCATCTGCTGCTTTATTAATTGTGGTCCCTACTTCCTGATGGCATTATACCACTCTGCTTTCTAACTTCACTCTTAGAGATTAAATTAGTGTTTATCTCTCTCCAGTAAATTCTTAATCCTTCCTTCTCTGCCAGTCACTTCTCACCTGCTTAAGTATTTCAGAGGAGCGGATGAATCCTCTTCATACTGCAGCTGTGCCAGCAAAGAAAGCCACTGCTTCCCACCCTCCAGTACAGCAATTTCTGCCTCTGCTTGTGAAGCTAGTCAAATGATTGTCTCCTAACCTATTTCAGTCAGAGTGTTTTAGCTTTATCAGTTCAAAGAGTCGTTCTTTGTTAACTTGACACATTTTTGTCTGAGATGAGCTCTGAAGAAATCACATGTGCAGTTGAATTAGCTTCTAGCAAGAAGACAGTTATAACCTAATGACAGAAAGGGTGGGATTTAGTCAAGAAATGGTAGATGCTTTCAGCACTATAACTGCCAATGGAGTTATAGTCTATGACAGAAAGGGTGGGATTTAGTCAAGAAACGGTAAATGCTTTCATGACTATAACTGCCAATGGAGAATGCATCTTCACATCTAAATTGAAGATCAACCTTAAAAAATTATTCCATTTACATTCAGTTCTTCGACAGAAATTGATATTATCTGATTTTATGCTAGTGTGTTTGAGCAAGCTGTGTGTGCAAGATGGACAGCAGAGTGGAAAATCACCAGGACTCTGCATGCTCTGTGTATCCCTATTGCAAAGATAGAATGGAAGAAGCGTTAAAACAACATAAAAACAACAGTGAAAATGCAAAGTTTCCAGAACACATAATTTGACATAATTTTTGCCCAAATCTTATAGGAAAAAAGCAGCAATGTAGCATATGACATCATACTCTCCTTGCCAGTTTTTTTGCATCCTATGCTCATGGCTATTTCTCCATCTAAACATAAATATTATGGAGTATAGGATTAATTAAAAAAATAGTGCTGTGAGTATGCTGTTTATCTTTCCTATGTATTAGCATTTAGAGAAAAGAGTGCTTTCCAAGGGATAGTGTAAAAAAGCAAGTAGGAAATAACAAACTTACTGTGGCCTATGACTAGGAAAATCCTCAACCATGCATTTAAATGTCTATCATATTTTCAAAATGACCATACTTGTAAAAATTTCCCATATCTATATTCTGATGCTTCTGCTCAAGCTTTAGGGACTAGCATTGTTTGGCTTTAGTCTTAAATAAGTAGGTACATTATTACAGTTGGTATGCAATATTTGTCTCTAACGACACTTGCTTCTGCTGTTCCAGCTATTTGAATACTCTGTTGGGCACCAGCTCCACCATCAACCATCATACTTTGGCTGCTGCATGTGCATTGGAGACACTGGCAATGACACTGTTCTGATACCTTCAGCAGCCTGGTTCTGCATAGAAATTGTTGCTAAAGCCTGCTTTGGGGGAAGCACAAGAGCACAGTATTCGTACAATGTAGGAAAAGGTTATCCTTAAGTCCTGCCTTAAAGTTCTACTTACCACATTCCATTAAAAAAAAAAAAAGGCAAAAAAAGGTGCGCTTTCCCCTCTGTAAAAGCACAACCCCCTGACTGAACACATGGATGCATTTTATATTTAAAGAGGAAATATGCTTATATTTAGAGTGATCCATCTGGTATTTCTCCCCTGATTTACTTCCTCCAAAGTTTACTATATAATATATTCATGTGGGTGGCTTTTCACATCATCATCAGACCAAGCCTTCCTGCATGTTTTACACATTTGCCTTTCTTATAGTTAGGATGCCTTTCATCTCTGTTTTCCTTCCTGCATTTTCTTAAGCTGAGAAAGTTTATATTCATGACCAACCATAAATACCACAGAAATACAATAATTTTGATTAACTCAAGCAAACCTCTCTTGGCCACGGTGATCATGTGGACAGGCTGAAAAAGTGCTGACTGAATGCGATGTGTGCATTGCATTGCGACGGGTTACATCACTAGTCGAAACATGATGTAACCCCACGCAGCATGATGTAAGCGTCGTGATACATTGGAGATTTAAAGAAACATCAGCATTCTCTTCTCTCCCTCTGCTCATTTCTAGGAATGAACTGTCATTCATGGTCTAGTAGTTAATAACCAGTCCCTCTTGTGAGTCTGTGAATCCGCATGTCTTATTCTTATTCTTATTCTTATTCTTATTCTTATTCTTATTCTTATTCTTATTCTTATTCTTATTCTTATTCGTATAATTCTAAATCTTATCCTTAGTTATAATAATAATGTCCTTTCTAATCATGCAGTCTCAATCCTTAAAAGAGGTGTTATTTAAATTCTATATACATATATAGGTACAGTTGCTCTCTGTCAGTTATCATAGATTTCTGGTGAAAATTTAAAAGAAAAGTAGTCAAGCTGTGTTTAAAAATGTTTCACAGGTCTGAAGGGTAAAAATTACTTTTTCTAATTTTAAAATTGTGTAGCCAAACCAGAGGTTGAAACACCTTTGATTTGTAATGCCACTTGCACGTGGGAAGTTGTGCCTGGCTCATGCCTTTTAAAAAAAATATTTCTCTTAAAATTTGATGCATTTTTGCAACATCATTGCAGCTCTGAATCAGTTCAGCCTGTCTTCTGTGTGGATGTTAGGGTGCTTTGTCTTGTGACAGTGGCTTCCTATTACCATTGCTGCTTTCAGGACAGACTTTTGTATGTTCCTTTTATTAGTGTCCATTCTGAAACTAAGTTAGCAGGCACATATACTGCAAATTTTAATTAACCTTAGAAACTGAAATGCAATTCTTTTATGTACTTGTGTACAAGTAATTGTGTGATTGGCTTTGATGCTTTGAGAAAGTCTATTTTAAGAAAAATATGAAGCACATGTAATTTTTTAAGTGTGAAGAGAAGCCCACATTTTATCCCCTAATAAAATGATATTCCTTTTATGATCATAAAGATGAAACAGAGTATGATCAAATAATATAGCAAACTTTGAAGGTTGAACAAAATCAACAGTAACAAAACTAACCTTCTTGGAAACTTAATTCTAGAATTCTCTGATCCATTTGTGAGAACTAGGGACAGTCCCTCTTTGATCCTAATATCAATTTAGCATTTCACTGCTACCACATCTTAAATAATTATGTTGTTATAAAAGTCAGTTTTCTCCACAGCACCATTAAAAACTGAGGCTGAAAGTGTTTTAGGACCACACAAAATATTTTTATTGTGTTCCTTTCTTTCAAGCTGCCAGTCCTCTCATGCATCAGAGTAAGGAATCCTGATGGTGCAAGGGACTTCTGTGTGAACTGAACTTCACTGTGATTTCTTGCCAGAGAGTGTGGTGGTTGATCTATGCCATGAAAGACATAATTCACCATCTCTGCCCCATAACTTTTATTGTGAACACAAATCAGTCCCACTTATCTCAGTTAAATTACACATAACTGTGTGTTTTGCCTTTTTTTGAGTTGTTGGTGCCAGCTATATGGTGTAACTACTTAAATGCTAATAATACTACCAAATGCTAATAAATATTTGGTATTTTATTGCATTATGACTTTGTCACTTTTTAAAGTATTTATTGGTTTTGAGTTGTTAAAGATTAATAGATAGTAAATATATTCAATTCTTTAAAGGAATTCAACACTATTTTCACAGAAAATTTGGCTTCATACATGAGCTCTGTAAAGGAACAATTCAACAGTCTTATAATTCTTGTTATTTTTTCTGATCTCTGGATGTAATTGAGGATGCTAACAAATCTCTTCACATACAATATAATTTTTGTCTTCCAGAAATATAGAGCACTGATGGAAGACTTTCTGCTAGATGCTGTGTAAAAAAGAATCTGGATGTAAATGTATCATTCCTGATAAAACCTGCTATACCTGGTTATTATATGTTGATGGACAATATTTCTGTATTTTCAGAATAATTTCCTGCTTTGTTTTAATATTCTGGGTGTTGCATTTGGCAATTTTTTTTAAGGTTCTCATGGCTATGTCTAGAGTAATGCCTAAGCTTTTTTCTCTGGAAGTTATGGATAATCTGGAATCTAACAGTCATGTATCTGGCTCCACTTATTGCTTCCACTGTACATGACTATTAGTTTTTAAACATACTACTTAAGAAGTATGTCCAGCTCTGTGCTGTTTATTTTTTATTCAGAAAGAAAGAAAGAGAAATAGGTACACCTTGTTTGAAATTGTTTCAGACTGGGGCAACCATTGCTTATCTCCACGGACTGCAGAGTGAATAGCTCATATTTCACAGGCATGTAGATATTTGTGTGACTTAAGTTAAAAAACATAGCTCCTTAAGTTTAAAAAACAGAGGTCCCTCATTTTCCTAGATTTATAAATTGTCTTTGAAGATATTAATATTCTTTCTAGCCTTGGCTCGTGTAGTTTCTGTGCCTGGTAAATTGGTACAAAATGATAATTCATCCTCTTTTCCAGATCATTAATAGAATACTAAACAACCTCAGATTAATATATATAATATTTCACTAGACCATTAATCTTTTGCTAGTTTGAAAATTGACCTCTGGTTACAATATAAGATAGCCTGTATATCTTGTTTTTAATCCATAACATTACCTCTTTCTCTGTAAATAATTATGTTCTCAATATCTCATGGAAAAAGTTTTTTGAAAGGTCTTTTGTGAAAACCTAAATAAATTTTATCAACTTTTTTTTTTAATCAAGATTTCTAGCAGATAAAAGAGTGATGCTTGTTCTTTAAAGAGAGCTATGGATTATTTTCTGTGTATGTATATAAATGCTCTATGATGCTTCTAATACCTGTTTTCCTTAGGCTACAGTAACTTTTTTCCTTGATTTTAATGTCTATATTATGTATTCTTACTAATCTCTTATAGTAATTTATTTATTAGATACTGAAGCATTTCACTGGCAAATCAATAAGTTTATTCTCAACCCCTTTTTGGGAATAACATACTGCTTTATAATTAATGCATCTAGGGATGTAGGTGGTAGTAATTATTCTTCCAACAGTTCAGTTTATCAAAATATGGCTTGTTTGACTCTCTTTTATACATCTCTAATTCCTGACTCAGAGAAATGCATAATGTTTTGTTGCTTCTTGTAAAACTAGAGACCTAGAGAAAAATACAGAATAGAACAAGGTGATATTACAAGAATTAAGTCAGAGAAATTGCAATAGCATTCAATTATTTCTGAATGCTGAAAGATGAAGACTAACCAAAGACAGCATGAGATTGAATTAATTTTGGTATTCTAGGGTGTTGTCATGGTAAACCCCAGCCGGCTCAATCACATGATCACTCATTCCTCCTGCAGTGGGATGAAGGATTGTATCGAAAAGGTAAAAGTGAGAAAATTCATGGGTTGAGATAAAGAGTTTAATAGATAAAGCAAAAGCTGTGCACACAGGCAAAGCAAAACAAGGGATTCATTCACTGCTTCCCATGTGCAGGCAGTTGTTCAGCCATCCCCTGGAAAGCCAGGATCTATCACGTGTAACAGTGACTTTCAAAGACAAATGTCACCACTGAACATCCCCCTGCCTTCCTCCTTCATGTCCTGCTTTATAAGCTGAGCATGAAGCCCTATGGTGAGGGATGTCCCTTGGGTCAGTTGGGGTCTTCTGTCCCTGACTGCATCCCCTCCCAGTTCCTTGTGCATCCCCAGCCCTCATGCTGGTGGAGTAGGGTGAGGTGAGAGTCAGAAAAGATCTTGACCATGCAAGATGCAGATCTTGACCATGCAAGAGTCAGAAAAGATCTTGACCTTGCTCTGCTCAGCAATAGCTCAAACATCCCTGTGTTACCAGCACTGTTTCCAGAACAAATCCAAAACATAACCCAGGCAAGCTACTGGAAAGAAAATTATCTCTACTCCAACCAAAACAAGCAGATGTAGTAAAGTACATATTGTGGTAGTCCTAGGGTAAAGTTAATGGACAAATTAAAACATAATGACACAAAAAAATGAGGGAGAAGAAGAATCAAAGTCATGTAAGGAAAAGATAAGAACATCACTTTAGAAGGCTTAACCACTGTAAAGAGAAAGAATGGTGTCAGAGGTTGCAAAAACACAAAAAGGAAAGAAGGAAGATTTGGAAGAAAATAACTTGTCAGAGGATATTGGTTTCTTGGTGTGAAAATCTGAAAGCTACTCTTGAGAGAGGGAACATTATCAATTACTTTAATGATCTTGTTTGTACCCTACTGCTGATATTAATGAATTTGAAATCTATTTTCAAAGGCAAGGGTCTGAATCACAAATTAAGGGTTGTTACTGGAATTTCTGCTTTTTACAAAAATCTGTAATAAGCTTCCAAGGGAAATTTTTGTAGAGACCTGTGAAATGAGATACTAAAATGAAATGTGGTAAAGTCAATATGGGACAGAGAAGGGCAGTGCACTTTGATCATGAGGGAAATTATATCACCAGAGTTAAAATATGGATAACAGCAGGGGTTTATTTTGAAATGCTAAAATGTAGAGCGTTGTTTGCACAGAACTCTATATGCAATTTTCCAGAATGTCCCATAATACATTTGTTGCAAGAATTATTAAACTTGTTCCAAACTGAATGTGTCATAGATTTTAGAAAACATGCAAAATAGAACCACAGCCCTCAGTAATGGTGAACGTGCTTGGTTTTATGCAGCCAAGATTTTAATCGGCTTTCTGGGCTGCAAGCCCACACTGACATCTCATGTCCAATGTTTTCTCCCCCCAGTATTCCAAAATCTTTCTCTTCAGGGCTCCTTCTCAATCCATTCTTGGCCAGTCTCTACTGATGCTGGAATGTCCAGACCCAGCTGCAGGACCTTGCACTTGGCCTTGTTGAATTTCATGAGGATCACACTGGCTGACTGTTCAAGCCTGCCAAGGTCCCTCTGACTGGCAACCCTTCTCTTCCATGTGCCAACTGTACCACACAGCTTGGTGCTGTCCACAAACTTATTGATGGAGCACTCAATCCTACTGTGTCCTTGATAGAGATATTCCATGCTATTGGTACTAATACAGACCCTTGAGGGGTTACTGGTTTCCACTTGGACTATTAGCTCTTGACTATTTTTTCAGCAGCCATGGAGTCAATTCTTAATCCACCTCAATAGCCCTTCCATCAAATGTTTATCGCCTGAATTTATCAGCAAGATTGTTGTATGGAACCATACAAAAGAGCTTTCAGAAGCAGAGATAGATGACATCCATAGCTTTTCCCTTATCCCATAAAAATCATGCAAAGAGACCGGATTAGTCAGGCATAATGTGCTGATAATTTTCTTTTCCTTTCTCCACTTTCTATGGCAAATTTTATCAGGGTTTTCTGGTAAGAAATAGGAAATTACCCACAGTGGTGCCTGAAAAGCAAAACACAGTGCAAAGGACATTCTCAGATTTTTCCTCTATTGCTAAAGGATCTAGGCATGAAAGACTAAAAAGAGTGTGAGAACTTGGCAAATGTCACACAGACACACACATACAACCACATACACATACAGTGGAACTAATGGAATTTGCCTTTTGGCAGCTGTCCAGCTGAGGAACAGCTACTACAAAAATCACCTTTCACCTGGTGGTTTTGTTCCTTTCAAATTATGCCTCAGGAAAAAAACAGTTGGCAGAGACTGAGTGTTCTTTAGAGGGGAGGGGAGAGTTTAAAGGCACAGGTAAGTTCATTTGCTACACCAATGTGGTGTTTGTCAGGAGGCTTTGACCTTGGACAGGAGGTTTGGTTGGTGCCAGGAGGAAACTCACAGATTTGATCACAGCAATCTGTTTTTACCGTGTTTTTACATCTGATACCTTCTTCTTGTTGCCATAAGTAATAGGAAAGTTGGCTGTGGTGCCAGTTCTGGTTTGTTCGTGTGAGCGTATTTCAGTCCTGGTATGATTGACAGAATAACAACAGCATACAGGCAGATATAATTTGGACTGGTGTTGAGCCAATTTTACCTTCAGAAAACCTCGTTAAGTCCTTTTGTCAGTGACCTTCAACAGAGTGCCAATTATAGTTAATTTCCTCAAAGAGATGGTAGGTGTTTTAAATTGTAAATTGCACTGATTGAGAAAAGGAAACATTCAGCTCTCTTCTACAGCTGAATACAAATACAGAACAATTTTTTTTTCTGTAGGACTTGAAGGTGCATATGACAACAAATAACATCAGCAAATCTACAATAATATTGCTTAAATAAATCAAAAGAAGAAAAACTTGACCTGTTCCTTTTCACAAGGACTACTTATATTTAGTCAAAGATGACTGGAATTCAATTTCTCAGAAGTAGTTGCATACATAAGCTGTATTATTTCATATCTAACTCCATGTAGTTCATATATAATTCTTATAAAATGCAAAATTTAACTTGCCTTTTTTCAGAGGGAATAGTAAATCATATTATAAAATATTGATATTATATCATTCCATTATATGGTATTGTATCAAATGGCACATGCTATATAGTATTTACATCAAAAAAGGTCTTTTAGTACTTGCTTCTAATCTCCTACATCTGTGAGATAATTATAATTGACAAGCCACTGTTATTCCTTTCTAAATTTTGAATAAAGCATGAGCCCCAGCACTGAAAGTACAAAATGTGAATTATGCCTGGAACATTGCAAAATTGAAAGCCAAAATGAGATACTGGAGTTCTCATCCAGTTTTTTTAATAGACAAAAGATTTTTCCACCAGCATAGATATATAATCCACAAATTATTCCAAACCAACTGATATTTTCAAATAATGGGTTTTAGATGGATGAGATACTAGTGAGCACAGTGCTGTGTTGCTGAATTTTGAGTTCAAATCATAATTCTGACCACCAGTTTTGGGGTTAGCTTAATATAATTAATAATTATATAGCATGCATGAATCAAAATGGTCTGTGTTCTTCTTTAATATTATAGATAAAATATCACAGCTTCATAATATACCCAAAACTAATGCTTGAAAGCAGTTAAACTGTAAATAATACAGAATGCTGCAGGTTTTGTCTGTGCTTTTCCCTTCCTCATCCCTCTTCCCTAAAATCTTTCTGTGAAAACAAAAAAATCTTACCAAGTTGATAGCAAAAAGGTATTGCCAGTTGTTTGGGATAAAGACACTGATTTCTGTTTTGAAAAGTCATATACTTTTTCAGTACTGAGTAATAATGAATAAAATATTTATATGAACTTAATATTCAAGGTTCTATCTTTCTTTACACATCTGTTATTCAATTCTAGGGAAAATCTTTTGCCCATAGTATTTTGGGAAGTATTAGATTAATTAAATATTCATATTTCACATTGTAAAGCTTTTCATCATATACAACTTATATGTGATTTTCCCAGAAATAGCTATAGTATATTTTATTCCATCTTTTAAAATTACACTCTTTATTACCAACTTAATTATTTGGTAGTCTAATTGTTTAGTTGATTTGGTGTTATAAATCCCAGTAAGATTTAATGCATTATTGTGTGTAGATGAAGATGTCATTAAAATGTAGTAGGAAAAAAACCTGAAAACATGGCTATATGCTAAAACCAAACCAAACCAACCAACCAAAAAAATCCCAAAAACCCAAAAAATCTTTTATATCCATTGGATGTCACATATGAACCTTCTATTTACCTGTAACTAACACTGCCAAGATTTCCAAATAAAAACTAAGGGGTCAAAGATCCAGTAAACATCAACATATGGTGCCAAATTATTATCTATCACAATGGAATAAAATTACAGTTTCGCAGGATCCACTGGCATAGCAAACACAATTAAACTCTGAATTCTCCAAAGGAAACCACAAATTGAACTAGTCTCCAAAATGAAGAATTAAATAGCTGCATCAAATAATTAGATGTTTTCTTAAGAGTTGATTATTCAGTTCACAGCTTCCAGTGGTGCCTACAAATGCCCAAAGGGAGAATTTGCACAAACAACTTCACCAAACAGAGCGTGTGCTTGCAGTGTTCAGTTGTCTGCAGAGGGGGCACATTCACAGTCTTTGTAAATGGCACATAGGTACTTACTTCTCTTAAGCTTATTTGAAAGTAATCACTCTTTAGTTATAGGTAGTATTAAGACATATTAATGAATTCTTTGCAAATTCTTTGCAAATTCTACTTGTCTACATTAAGTAGAATGTAGGTGCATCTAAGCTTGGGAATTTTGACTAATAAAAATTGTTGAATTATATTCTAATTTAGAATTCCTATACATTATTGGCAACTTAATTGTAGTGTATTCATCATGCCAACAACCTTTTTCCACTCTGCAGCTAATTGCACTCAGCTCTTGTCTTGCTCTCACTGACTTGACAATGCAGTATTAATATACTCTGAACAAATTTTGCAGTGGGATTTATAGATCCAACCAGTGGATCTATAAATGCTCCTATGGCCATGCTCCTATGGCTTCTTGTGCACCAGCAGAGCATGGGAAACTGAGCAGTCCTTAACTTAAGCCAAGCATTACTCAGTAACAACTAAAACATCAGCGTGTTATCAACATAACTCTCATACTAAATTCAAAATACCACACTGTACCAGTTACTATGAAGAAAATTAATTCTATCCCAGCTGAATCTAGGACACAGCTTTACTACAGTCACACTTTCACAAGTGCATCACTTCAGCAGAGAAATGTCAGCTATTTGAGGTCACTGCTAAGCTTTCATACTGACGGTGTTTCAGGGGATGCTTGTACTGAAAAATATGTGCTTCTTTTGGAATTAATATAACTATATGATAGTTTTATGGTTTTAATTAGTCTTTCATTATCGAATCAGTAAACATTGCAGGCTTAGTCCAGTTTTCCATCAAATAAAGCAGTTTCAGTTACACTGGAAGTGCAAGAAACACTCCTCTTATCTGTTGGAGGTCACTGAAAGGGTAGGCTTCACAATTCCCTCTTTCTTTTGAGCCATTATGGATTGTTTTGTCAAAGTAATGCAGTATATTTAGAAGATGGTAAGTTCTAGTCATGGTGTAACTTGCAGGACAAACAAATATTTTTGGAAAAAGAAATAACATTTAGGTGTGTTTCTTTCAGGAACTATACCATGTGTATGCTATAAGTTTCAGTGTTTATATTCATCATAGACATATTTTTAACAGTCTTCTTAAAATACACTGCTTACTTTACAAAAATTTATAACTATAGTGAAAAAACCTTTTTATGTAGCTGAAACCTATAGGCAACATAGAGTACAGAGTTGAGGTAATATAACAATCCTATATTTTTTTATGCAACCTCTTTTTCAACCTCAGAATTTTTCTTTTTCAACAGATTTTTTAATCTGTCCTCTGAAACCATTTGAAAAAACTTGTGAAACTGCATTTTCTTTTTGATTTAATCCTCCCTAATGCATGGAACACACAAAACTGTAGGGATTTCAGCTGATCTTCCTTACAGTCCATCCAATTATGGATATCAAAAAAAATTGTCCTTTAATTCCTTTTTCTTGAAAAGGAGCATTTCCTGGATATACAACAACATCTATGTGTTTTCTCTGGAATCCCAATAAATTTTTTGTGTGTTGCAGCTGGAGTGATTAAGAGCATGAATTCAATTGTATTGCATGTTCCTTAGTTAAATGTTGCTGCTTTACAGAGCTATCACTTGCAACCCAAAAGGTTTTGTTTTGTTGTTTTTAATGGCATTAGAATAATGGCTACTTTAATAGTGTGTCTTCCGCTATTCAGTGATAATATAGGAATTAAAACAAAACTAAACACATTTCATTCAGGCAAATTGAAGGAAATTTCTGAGCTTTCATTGAATTTCACATTGAAAACTACGTAGAACAGTAGGTCTAAGTTTTCATATTATTAAGGAAAGAGATGGCATCTAATTTATGGCTAAGGACTGCACTGAAATTATCAAATATGGGTGTTTGCTGGAGTTATGCACATTACTGATGTATTATAACTTAATTTAGATATGATTATGGGAAAGGAGTGCCAGAAGATAAAAGTGGTTTCTTTCTGGAAGCTGATTAGCTGTATAGAGATTTTTCATGTGCATTTATGTGTGCATATTTGCTTACATGTGTACACCCACATACAGTTACACACACATGTTGAAATTATTCAGTAAAGAGTTAAGAATAATAGTTATTTAAATCTAGGAAATATGACTATATTTTTCTTTCTTTGATTAAATGAACAGACTTCCAAACAGCGGGTATGTAGATATATTGCCTGCCTTTATGGTCTCTCCTTAACATAGGGCATTCACAGTCATTTCTACGTCACTTTAACAAGCTGAAATTCTAGACAATCATTTTCCTCCACTCTGTTTGAAGTGTCAAATGCCTCATTTGAGCTTTCTTCAGCTGCCAGATTAGAACTTCTTGTTACAACTATAAAGGCAGCTGGAGAGCCTTGGCCATAGGGATGAGCCAGGTGCAGTGTTATGGCAGCCAAACTGTGCCAGTGATGGAACCCTTTTCGTGGACATGAAATGTGTAAAGTCTTGCACACTAGGTGAGACTCAAAGCAAAGTTTTCCAACCAGTCTTAGGATAAATGCTGAAAGGAAATTTGTTGACTTGACCTGATTGTAAAACTATAATAGTTTTCATGGGATAGGAAAACAAGAGCTTTAGAGTTCTATTAAAATGGCTGCATAAATAAGACATATCACTGAGATAACGTCTATTAAAACCTGTATTAATTTGGTTTGAGCTGGAAATTTCCAGAAGGTTAAGCATGTGCTATGTGAAACTGAGAGGTCATACAACTGATAATGTGCTGTGTGATTTCTGAAAACTGAGCCCTTTTCCAAATTTAAATGGGGTCAAAAGGTATGTGACAGATGGAGCAATTGCAAATAAAATGCAAAGAAATGGCATCAGCTTAAGCAGTTGTGGATGATTTTTTGCTGCCATTAGAGGCTTCAGAGTGAATACCTAATATGCAAGCGTGGTAAACTGCATGCATGGGACCTGCCTCTATTACATATATGTGATTCATATTGTCTGAATAGAGGAAGATGCAGCATAAATTGTCAGTACAACTGGGACAACTTACAAAACCAGAAAATTTGCTTCTGAATGAGATTTTTGTTCATTATGCAAAGGAAATGTGAGCCAGAGGACATGCTTACAGCAGGGTGACTTCTTAATTTCTGATAGATTTGTGCATGGCATTGGAACAAGTCTGGGAATACATGGTGACTGTTCATGCATAGATAAATGAAATCAACTACTTTTTATTAGTTTATTAACACTTTGATCATTGTTTCAAAATCAAAACATTTTAGAGATGTTTTCTGACTTAATGTTTACAACTGCATTGCTTAGAGTGCTTCTTACAGGGACAAAAAAATAGCCCCCATGGAAACCTTCTTTGTTGTGACCAAATTGAATGGAGCTGTTTTCAAAACTGCACACACACATATATATATATATATATATATATATATATATATGCACAAATATGAAAAAGAAGCAGTTTCTGGCAGAAAAATATCCTTTGCAAAAGAGGTTTGAAAAAGTTCAGTAATACATTGCATCATGCTCTTTTCGCTCAGCAGTGAATGGAATTGTAGGACAAATGAAAAGAGAATATGCATTTAAAATATGCATTACAAAGTCACTTCTTTTTCTAGTAATTGTCATTTACAATAAGATATTTTTCTAAAATACAATGAACCTTTATGCAAATGTATTCTTCAGTAGAACTATGCTATCTACAGCATATTTAACATATGTAATTAAGTAGTTCCTAGCCTTGACCGTTTGGGAAAAAAATTTCCATCTTAATTATATTTTGAAATATTTTTCTGCTACTTTTCAGTATTATGAAAAGTGAAACACAAACTTTACAAACCAGGAACTCTTGTCAAACACCAGGTTAGTCAATAAGGATGCTCAGGGAATTCAGTCTTTAATGCACTAGATCATTACTACTACTTCTGGATCCTGGGTTGCTGTTGAAATTTACCGTCCGTGTTTAATGTGGGATGAATGAGTAAACAGTTCTTAGACTGCAGAAGGGCCAAATCCTATAATATAGTGATTATGTTTACTTGGTGTATGGGAACTGAAGGTTGAAATTGCTGCTCCTGCGATTTGGGATAAGGAGAATATGAGATATGGGGAAAAAATTGGCCCAACCCTGAACACTTGCAAAAGAAGCCCCAAAGCAGAGGGAAGTGTTGATCTGTGGGACAATCAGCTGTTGCAGGCAGGCATTTTTTTTCTGAACAATGGGAGTTTATGAGTTGTGATTCCATTCAGTCTCCAAGATTAATTAAACTAACCTTAGAGGCATAGTGACTTTTTTATCTTATGACAGGGATTACCATCTTTTTTTAGAAGTCTAAGGAGTAATGAATTGACATTTTTAATAAAAAACCGCAACATGGTTGGAAAATTCAAATTTTTTCTCTCTGTGTGAGGTAGTCTGAGGACAACAGATGTCATTGTTGGAATTATTTCAGTAGCTCCCAAACCACCTAAAATACTTAGGACCATTGCTTAGAAAAATCACATGAATCTTTCAAAAATATAAGCTCCCAGCAACTTACTAATACATGCTAACAGTATCACCCACATGGCTTGTATCAGAAATAGTGTGGCCAGCAGGACCAGGACAGTTAAGGTCCCCCTGTACTCAGCACTGGTGAGTACAAGGGGACCTTTACTCAAAGGGGTCCTCTCATTTCTGGGTCCCTTGCTCAAGGAGACTCATTTCTGGGTCCCTCGCTGCAAGGAGAACATTGAGGCACTGGAATGTTCTGTTATTGGAGGACAGCAGGGGTGGTAAAGCATCTAGCCACAAGTCTGAGGAGCAACTGAGGGAGCTGGAGTTGTTTAATTTGAAGAATATGAAGCTCAGGGGAAATTTTATCACTCTCTACAACTACCTGAAAGGAGTTTGTAGCCAACTGGGGGTTAGTCTCTTTTTCCAAGTAACAAGGCATAGGGTGAGAGGAAATGGCCTCAAGTTTCACCAGCAGGGGTTTAAATTGGATATTGGGAAAAACTTCTTTGTGGAAAGGATGGTCAGGCATTAGAACAGTCTGTCCAGGGAAGTTGTTGAGTCATCATCCCTGGAGGTATTTAAAAGATGGTACTTAGGGCCACAGTTGGACTTGATGTTTTTCAGCCTTAACAATTGCATGATTTCATGGCTGGTATGCATAGTATGAAAAAAGTCCAATGTCATAGGAGCACAGAAACTTGGTTTGAGAACTCATTGATGTAATCCATCTAACCAGATCTCAAAATGAGTATAAAATCCTCTCAAACCCATGAACTTAGTTACAAAAGTGTATTCCAATTGCCAATAGGAAAATGATTGTTTCACAGCATGTAGGAGAAACAGTGTTCCCACTCACATTGTAAATAAAAACATACTATGTTATAGTAATTTCTTCTGGAAATGGATTACAACATGATATTTTACACTTTGGAGGACATAAAAATGGAATAAGGGGTGTTTCAATTACTACAGATAACCTTATGTCACATAGCTTGTTAGGTGATAGATCTAATAGCATGATGTGAGCACATTTTCCAAATTCTCATTACACTTGCGTTGTTTTTATCAGAAGTACACTGAACCATTCTCTTTAATGTGCTTCCCACACTGGGAAGCACATTAAAGAGAAAATCCTTGCAATATGTTATTGATATGTGTATTGAAGATTTTGGGGCGAGATAGTACTCAAATTAAAGTGTTCTGGGACACAATTACTTCTTTCACTCAAAAATACTTGAAATAGGGATTACAGTCCTAATAACTGTAGACACAGTTTTTGTCTACAGGTACTGCATATATGGGATCACACTGATTTTGATATTTTTTAGTTCATACAGATAAAAAATATGTGGTGGTTGATTTTATACTTGCCATATGATGATCATATTTTTATCAAACAATTAAAAGACTACTTCCCTGGGGAAACTAGTATTGAAATTTGTTATATACGTTCAAACTTGTGTCTATATGTATTCATTGCCTATAAACAACTATTTCTCATAAATATTTTACATGAATCAAAAATAGTTTAAGGGCAAGGTTGAGTTCTTCGTTTATTTAAATACAAAATTTACTTTATTTGTGTATCACCTGAGAAAGTATTGCACCTTCATTGGGCTATAAGTAATTGGAACAATAAAAAGACAAAACACAGATGGAGGCTGAGATGATGAGCCTGTATCTATTTTGAAAGAAAATGGGGATTGGAGAACATCCATATTTCATTGACAGAGATATTTTACCTAGTTGATTATGTACTGGATATATATAAAAGGAATCCACTGGTGTACTGGATAAACAATATCTTTTGTACAACAGCATTGAAGATGGAGACTTTATGAGGAGATAGAGTATCAATCACTGCTTTTCACATTTTTTCTCACTAATCATCATCACTGCATACATAGTGGAAGTGCTTCCAGAAAATGCCTGTAGAAAATGGGTATCTGGAAGACAAATAAACTAGTACACTGATCCTAAAACTGTATATATTAAAAAATCTTAAATACTTAATCTTAAATATTTTAGTAATAATAAAGACATTCTGTCTTACAATCACAGACTAAGATTTAATAGAAGCCTTGGACTTTGAGGGATATAAATATAGTTAACAGTAAAATTTAAATTGGAAAATAAAAGGAGTAAATAATATTTATTTAAATATGATGTATCTGTTACAAATTTCGACTTCATACATAAAAGAGTTAAAGTATACTGTTCTTTTTCAGCATGTATTGAAAAGACACTTCAAAATAAAGAAAATTCAAGAAAATAATGATTAGCATGCTTAGGCCATTTTATTTCTTTAGTAGCTATGTTAATTTCTAAGCTAAATTATAAACTGAGTTTCCTATTTGTGTTTCACTCCTTATCAAGTAGCTGTTTACATTACAGAGGGCTGCTTGCTATGGGAATAAGCATAGTGTTATAGTATACTAGGATAGCTTGGTGTATTTTTATTTTTTTAGTCAGAAAACAGAAGTATTGCCCAAGGATGGGCATGGTGAAAACTATGTTTATTTCCTCTTGCTCCCATAAGTACAGACTGTGACATGTATGAGCATAAATGTTTATGCGTGTGTGCGTGCCTCTGTGTGTGTGCATGTGTACACCTCAAAAGTAGTTTAAGAAAGCATATTGAATACAAATTAAAAAAAAATTCTTCCCTAAATCTTCTGATAAAGGAATGCAAGTACTTTATCATGGTAAGTGAATGTTTTCAGTGAATTTCTAGGTTTTTCTAAAGAGCATGAGATGAGGTATATTTTCAACAAAGGCTGGTTTTGGACCAATTTCATGAATAGACATTGACTCAACTCTGTTTCACTTTTGTTTACAGTCTTGTTTTAAATATCTTTTTGCTCATATGGAAAAGAAGATTAACTTCTAAGGAGGTCTTTATGTTTTGTCTTGGTCAAATCAAGTTTTGTGAAACTCAAACAATCATTTTATTTGCATTATTTCCATCCAAAATTCAGGTTGTGGCTATTTCTTAATAAATTGTAATGAAGATGAATAAAATGTTAAGTTATTGAAGAAAGTAACTCAAGGCATTATTTCCTCAAGGTTACAGAACAGAATAAAAAAATTGCATTTCTTATGTAAAACATAATTTTGTAATTTTTAACATACTTTTTTGGTTTATATTATTCTTTTTTAATAGCACATTAATTTGATTTTTTTTGAAGAAATCACTTTTAACTAAAGTACTGCATTGTCACAGAATATGATACATTTTTTCAAATATTTTCAATTTGTTCTTCTTGACATTTTATGTTTATGTGCAGTTTGCATCTTTTTTGTTTTTCAATTTCAAATGTAACAGATTTTGACATTTTTGTTACATTTTTTGTACTAGTGGTTTTTTCTTTTTGAGAACCTGCTGGTTTTGAATTCTCTTTTTTCCCTTTATTCTCCTCCTCAATATGAACCCAGGAGCCAACACAAAGAAAAGCGCAGATGATATAACCAGTAATGATCGTGGTGAAGATGAAGGTATTTTTTGTTTTTTCAAAGCCTGACCCTGATGCATGAACATAAACTTTTCAATTTTTGTTATAATAAGAATTATTATTGTTATTATTATTGCTGTTATTTCAACATGATTTTTAGTCCCTTATTTGCAGAAGCTCACATCAGTGCGCTTCTTTATTTTCTTCTTTAGAATTTGCTTTGATTGTTTTTCTTTTTAAAATCTAAATTAGCATATAGATGACTGCAGATACTCCGTGACATAGGTGTAAAATTTGTTCCTAAATATGTGTGAAGTGAGTAACATAAATGTTATTTGAAACCACATATTTTTCCCCTATATTCTTTCTTAGGCTGAGAAAATGGAATTTAAAAACATGCATGTGCTCTTTTCCCTCCTACACATTTTGCATATTCACTTGTTTGAAATTCATGAAAAAATTCACATATATCCTTCCTTTCACTTCCACTGTTTCCCCAGTGCACATGCTGTACATTGATACAGTTGAATTGTGCTTTGTCTTTGCTATTTTTATTTACTTATTTATATTTTTTTCTCACAGGATGTGGTTTATTTCAGGACACAAAAATAAAGGAAGCTGTTGATGTTGCTTTATTGTGTTTTTCCTGTAATCAGCTAGCCTCTGAGACGCATTCATTCGGACTCTGACCACATTCCCACTGAAATCAGTAACAATCATTTTCATTGACTTCTTTCAAAGTTGGACTGGGTTTCCTGAAAGGAAATGCTAAAAGTTCACAGTGAAATACCCCAAAAAAGTTTTAGATGGAAACGATTTCTTTTCTTGCCTTGACGCAACAAATCTATTTAGGATGCACCAAAATAGAAAGAAGTCATGAAATCTTCTTCTATTCTCACCCTTCTTTTTTATTAAAGTTACATTGTCAGTTCACACGTATTTACCAAATTAAGAAAAAACATTTTCACATTAAATGAGAAGACAAAAATCCTGGATAATTTGTTGGTCTGGCTTCAAAGCAACATTACTAATCCTCTCAGGCTTGACCAATCCTAAGTGTTACTCCATGTCTTTTTTCCTGTTTTTTTTTTCCCCATCTGACATAATTTCAAATTACTTGGAAACATATGTCCTCTCTATTTCCCTTAAAATCATACACACTGCAGTGAGGATACTATCACCTCTTTTCCTGGGAGTTCAGGTCTATTGTAGCTACTCTGTCTGTATATAAAATACCATAATAAAAACCCCAGGTCTTTGATTTACTCTGATTGCCCTCTACCCCACTACCTTCACTGCAGAATTACACTTTTTCTTACAACACAGAAATACTGTGCAGAGTATTCTAGAACTACTCTGTTGCTTTCTGATTATCAGCTTCCTATTTCTGTGCAACACAGGCTTTTTTCAAACGATGGTATTATCATTTCTATACCAAATTCTGAAGTTAATTTTAAAGTAAAGGACAAATAACAGGCAAAACCAAAGTTGCTTCAAAGATAAATACTAGATTATGAACACATAATTATTCAACCTTTTTAAAAATTGATAAAATGTTAGGATTTCATGATTAACAAAGGTATTCATTTTAGATCTAAGCATCTAAGCATAAAGCATCCAGCTAATTTCCTTTATGTTGAAAATAATAATGTTCTCATTGAAGAGGAAGGGGAAACCTTCTATTGACTTCAACAGTGAAAGATTCAACCCTGAGGTAGAATAGGTAATAAGAAGGTAATAAGAAAAGATTAAATGCAAACAAATTGTGCCATGAGATTTTGGGGAGAGAAGGGAAAGGTAGTTCAGCAACACGAATAATTATGTTAAATAATTTCTGCTTTCAGGTTCTTTGAGATCTTAGCTGTGCCTTCAGAGAAGAAGCAATTTTATATACTTTGCTGAAAATGCTGACAATTAAAAAAAATAAATAGATCTACTAGAATGCACCTCATTGCTTTAAATGATCTGTTTACTTGCTGTACTACTCTTACAGTCACAACAATTAAAATGATCTTATCACAAAATCTTTTGTTCTGCTGCTCAAGTACAACATGTAAAATACAACATGTATGGATATGTCTTTTCCTGGAAAGCAGGCAGAATCAATGACAGGCCTTAAACTCTGACAAGTAGACAGGTGTACATTGTAGCCTGGGCATTCCTGAACTCAGCTGGAAATTTGTGATATTTAAGGTGTACACAAGAGTAAAGCAAAAGTGGGACACAAGAATATGGTATTCAAAATTTACCTTTAAATATACTCTAATTAATTCCACATATATAAAACACTGACTATCTGGTACCTCATTGGTGATCACATTTTTTTATCTCAGTATTTCCTAATCAGCCTGAGGGGAGGGAGGATGTTTGGAAGCTTTTCAAATGTAGATCCCTCACCTGTAGGTATTTAGCTCAGCTTTTCCTTTGTCCACCTTCCTTCTCCGCTCTACAATATATGCCTATCCAAAAGATTTTCTTCAAAATCTGGTTGAATAATCAGAAGCTCTGCTTTTCCTTGTATGTTGTGCTGTACACTTGAAAGAAGTGCTCTGATTCCATGCAGAAAGACTGAATTATTTATAGAAGATTTGTACATCTAATGGTAGCTTGCTGAATTGCCTTCTACCTCATAGAGGAGCTTAACCTCTCTTCACACTGTTTTGTAGAGAACATCAATTTCAGATTTAGGTATTTTGAATCATCACTGGCATCAAGAGCTGAACGTTTTAGATTAACCTTCTCCCAAATATACCCCAATCACTGATTAGCACATCTTTATAACTCACTATTACATATGTAATATCAATTTCATTTTACTTTCTTTTAGAATTTTTTAAAGTTTTGTCAATTTCATTGAACTTTCTTTTAAAGAGCCAGCTGTTTATTTTTTTTAAAGTAGCCAAGAATTTTCTACCTATACAAAAGATCATCCATTAACTCAAGGTTGTTCTTTGAGGCTTGGCTGCTACTACACCAGGAAAAGTGCAACACAAAAAATATAATTTGATTTAAATGCAAAAAATGTGTGCCATAAATTCACATAAATCCTCTCTGTTAACTCTAAGGCTGTTTAAAAGAAAGAACAGTCTACTATGTTTTCTTCTACCAGAACAGTTAGACTTTTTGCTATTGTCTCTTACTGAACTATTGGGAATATAATTTCAATAATTATGTCCCACAAGAAATGGGAAAGTATGGATCATTACTATAATTTTTTTATTAGATGCACAGACATTTCTAAATTGGTATATTTTTGAAGCCGAGAATTCTAAAGAAACCAAGATTATTTCATAATTTGGTTTTTTAGGCTTTAAGACATTTCTATTAAAATTATATTTCCTGTAATACTGAATGCATTTGAAGTGAGACCATTTTAGAGGAAATAGTATTTGAAATTTTAAATTGTAAATATTAGGCTAGTAGGATGGTCCTGAACTGTGTAAGCTAGCAAGTATAGGGGTGGTGACATTGGAAACATAAGTAATTAAGACTATTGTAAGCACTATTAAAAATTGCTAATGCCATTTTCCTTATGTTTTTATTGCTTTATTGTGTTTTCCTTACTTGAATTTTTTCAGACATTCATGATCAGAACAGCAAGAAACCCGTTATGGTCTACATCCATGGTGGATCTTACATGGAGGGTACTGGAAACATGATTGATGGCAGCATTCTCGCTAGTTATGGAAATGTCATTGTTGTCACTATCAATTACAGGCTGGGGGTTTTAGGTAAGTGACTCTTTTCTTCATAGAAATATTTTCACAGAAATATTTTATTGCTGAATTTTTCCACTGATCAATCATAGATATTTGGCTCAGTTTTGATTTTAAAACAGAACAATCTCAATGATGGATTTTGAATTCTGTCCATTTTTTAATGGAAACTGGGCTAAACTACATTATTTTTGACAACTGCCTTCACCTTAAAAAGAAATGGACTGGAAATGTATAATGGTTTGATAACTGGTATCTTTTTCTTAAATAATTTCTATTCCATGTTTAAAAAGAAGAAGAAAGTCAATCAAGAATGAGTCCTCACAGTTTTAAAACAGTTGGCTATGGCAAGAAGAAGGAAAGTGTTACTATTTATCTGTATTTACTAATTTTGTGTGCAAATTGGTTTTTAGAGATACATACAAAAAATAAAGGCCATATACACTAATGGAATTGTGTTGTGGGTAATAGGCAATCAAGGGGTTTTAAGGAGTACAGTGACATTATCTTCAAAAAGATAAGAAACTCCATAATCATGGTGCATAGCATGTACCAAACTTTTGTTCAAAATAAGGTTTATTTATTTTTTGAGGTTCTACTTTTCCACAGAAAAAATAAAATCTAAAAAATGGAAGAAAATGGCAGACATTAGAAATATTTGTTATCCTAGTGAAAAAGCTTATAGTTTATATAGAACTGAATACAAAATGCTCAAATGCTCATATTTCTGGCAATTTAGATACACAGCCTAAAGTACAGTAATTTTGTTTGTGTGTCTTTTTACAAGGACTTTTTATCTTGTTTTTCCTAATAGCAAAGCTGATCTATTTCCATAGTAGGTACTGTTTTGGAGCACAGAAGTCTTCTGTTGCTGAGTTATCTGTTCATGTTTTTCAACAACTTAATAGTTCATCAGAGTACTGAGATTTTTTTGTCCCTGATTTTGATCATTCATTAAGTAGAAAATAGAAAAAAATAAATTTTTTTCTATGATGGAAAGAGATTTCAATTTGAAGCCAGAAATATAAAAAGATATCTTGGTATATTTATGCATGCACTATTGGCACTCAGAAACACCCAAACAAACAAACAAAAAAAAACCTGAAAAAACAAACCAACCAAATAAACCAAAAACCCCCCACAAAACAACAATAAAAACAAACAAAGAACCAACCAACCAAACAAAAGGACAAAAAAGGAAGAACTGAAGACACAAGAAAACAAATTGCAGTTTTGATTGTTGTCAAACAACATATATACCCAGAATCCTGGTAGATTTTTATCCGTAAAAAAAGATTATATAATGTATCTCTTTAAAAAGTTTTCTCTTGGTTTCTTACAACTAACATTGTTGAAGGATACAGATGAGTGTAAACCACTATAAGTGGTTTAAAATGTTTCATTGCCTCTCTGTATTTTATAAACCTAAAGGGAAAAGTGCAATATTTGCATTGGTGAACTCGTATTTTATGTATTTAAATTGAAAACAAACAAAATAGAAGAAAGAGTCAGAATGCAATTTTTTTAAATTGTGCAATTCAGGCAAAAAGGCACAATAGAGGGACATTTCTTGGAGAAAGAGAAAAGTAACAGTCGTCAGGATTTTAAATGGATTAGGAAAAATACATATGTGTATTGACAGTAAATATTGCTTCTCAACAGTGGCAAATGTAACTTTCAAGACACTATGGAATTTATTCTTTATTACAAAAGTCTATGTTTGAATTAGAAAAACAGAAGATATTCAGAAAATGTGTATACACTTAAAAATCAGAGGAAATCTGTTTTATGAACATATTTGCATTTTTTTCCTCCTGGGTAAAATGTAAATGTGATCATTGAGAGCTCATTAGGCTCTCCCTGGACATTGGAAGATATTAGATGAATTACACGTCTTTTTTACTTGCTTCATGAGTTTAAAAAGAAAACAAAAATTTCTTCAGAAAAACAGCCATGTGTAAAACAAACATGACTATTCATAAGAGTTAAAAATAAGTGTCACTTTATCTCATATGGTTTGAATACTAACAATATTTGTATCCCTTTCTTCTAGTCTGGGTTACTGGAGGTCATATTTCTGTAAATCTGGTGGGTTTCAATGGTGTTTGATTTGTAAGTGCATATGTTCAAAAGGACCTTCCAAGACCTTGCAGTCCAACCCTGATGCCATGGGAAGGGACATTGGTTACATCAGGTTGCTCAAAGCTCGATCCAACTTGACCTTGAACACTTCCAACAATGAAGCATCTATAACTTCTCTACGCAACCTGTTCCAGTGTCTCCCCAACCTCATAATAATTTTTTTTTTTGCCCCCTGTCCTGCCACTGTAGGCCTGGTTAAACATTTCTCCATCTTTCTTGTGAGCACCCTTCACATATTGCAAGGCTCCAATAAGGTCTCCTAGAAGCATTTTCTTCTCCAGGTTGAAGTCCCAGTTAAGCTTTTCTGACCATTTCTGTGGCCCTCCTCTGGACCTTCCTTAACAGGTCCATGGCTTTCTTGTTCTGGGGTCCCCAGAACTGAATGCAGCACTCTAGGTGGGGTCCAGAGTAGAGGGACAGGATTACCTCCATCAATCTGCTGGCCACACTGCTTTTGATGCAGCCCAGGATGTGGTTAGTTTTCTGTGCCACAAGTGCATATTGGTGTCTCTTGTCCAGTATTTTCATCCACCATTATGAAGCTATCTCATTAATCTGTCTGTAAAATACTGGAGTTTCTTCCAATGGTGGTACGGGACCTTGCACTTGGCTTTGTTGACCTTGAGGTTCCCACTGGTCCAATTTTCAAGCCTTTCAAAGTCCTTCTGCATGGCATCCCTTCTCTGTAGTACACCAAGGACAATACTCATCTTTGTGAAGTCCACACACTTCCTGATGGTGCACTTAATCCCACTGTCTATGTCCTTAATGAAGGTATAAAATGGTATTGGTCCCAGTGTGAACCCTAAGAGACACCACTGGTTGTTACCTTGCGCTTGGATATTTAGTTGTTGACTGCAGCTTTTGAGTACATGGCCATTCAGCCAGTTCATTATCCATCCAGCAGTCTATCCAAAAAATTCATACTTCTTTAATTTATTGTCAAGAATGTTATAGGGGATTTAAAAAAATTTCTTAAAAGCATCCAGGCAGATAACATCCAGTCATTGGATTGCTCTTTTCTTGCTACTGATGGAGTCACATTATTGTCTATGGCCTCTTATTATTGTGGCTAAGCCAGACACGACTTTCCCTTGGTGAAGCCATGATGCTGTCTGTAGTCACATTTCTGTCTTGCATATGCTTCAGTATAACTTCCATAAGGATCTGTTCTGTGATCTTATTGGGCATGGAGGGGAAGCTGAGTGGTCAGTACTTCCCTGGATCCTCCTAAGTATCCTTCTTAAAACAGATGTGATATCCCTTCAGTCACTGGGGCCTTCCTCAGATTCCCTGGTTTTTCAAATATGGTGGAAATTGGCCTAGTGTCTGCATCTTTTATTTCCCTCAAGACTTTTTATTGGATCCCATGGACTTCTGTATGCTCAGGTTCCTCAGGTGA
Organism: Agelaius phoeniceus; assembly: GCF_051311805.1. Classification (NCBI taxonomy): domain Eukaryota; kingdom Metazoa; phylum Chordata; class Aves; order Passeriformes; family Icteridae; genus Agelaius; species Agelaius phoeniceus. Next base: position 22,534,839 of record NC_135266.1, read on the forward strand.
TCTGAAAACTGATCTACTACAATGGTGGAGATTTAATTTCCCCAATCTCTGCCTGAAAATTTGGGGAGTTGACAGATGTAGGAAAAGAGATTGCCAGTGAAAACTGAGGACCAAAAAAAATGTTTTGGTACCTCAAACTTCTCCATGGCATTTTTCAATAGTTCTCTTGTCTTATTTATTGTGGGAAATACATCTTCCTTTTCTGAGCAACATATCTGTAAAAGCCCTTCTAGCCAGTCATCATATTCTTTGCCTAATTCAGCTCCAGCTGTGCCTTAGCTTTTCTAATCCCATCCCTACATAACTGAACAGCATCTTTATCTTCTTCCTAGGACATATGTCCCTGGCTCCACTAAGAAAATTCTGGTCTAAAGTAGATGAAAAGATAGATGTCTGAGTCAGAAAAGACCCTTTTTTATGTAGATGTAACATTATGACATTCAGAGTTATAAAACATTTTAACTGAATCATAGAGACAAATATTTTTGTCTATCTTTTCTCCTTGCATATGGGTAAAATATGAGTCTTTAGATTGTGCACTGAACAATATGTATCTGTAACTCCAAAAATACCCCCTGTCTTAGAGGACTGCAGAGATGCTCTGGGAATAATTTCCTCGTCTCTCTCTTTCTCTCTAAGTAAACATGCCAAAATAGCAGACAGATGGGCTGTCTGACTTTCCAACTTCTTAATTCTCTCTCTCTCTCCTTTGAGTTCTAGAATTTTCTCTAATTTATAGATCCCCAAGAATGCATGCAGCAATAATATGGGTTGTTATTTAGAAGGCCATATTTTCCCTTTAAGTATGAATATGCATTTATCAAAATGCATTCCATGGTTAGGATACTTTTGGGACAATAAAATAAAAATACTTATATTTTCCTTCTACTTCTTGTTGTGGGCACCGTTTGAGGGGTGCTGTGGTACTGAGTTTAATTACTTATGTTCTTCAAGGCTTGTGAGGATGCTGCCTCTGCCCTTCTAGGCAGTTTCTGTTTTTACTCATACCTCGCCACAGTGATGACTGAAGATGCTACTGGAGCTACAGGAAGCTGCTAAGTTGTCCCAGTGTGAGGCAGTGCTCCTGTATACTGAAAAATACTGTAAAACACAGAAGTATTAAATCCCATGGTGGTCCCCAGCCCTCACTACATGCTTTTAGCATTGGGTAACTTTTTATTTTACATGTAAGTTCTTCAAAAACTGAGTTGAATTTTCAAAATTCCAAAACTATTTTGAGAGTTATCTAAAAAGAAAAAAGAAATTTATGAGAGTGGGAAGGAAAATAGATATCCTAATTAAAAGTATGTTAGTTATAGTGTTACAAAAAATGGAATGGTTTGAATAACCTGGCTCACTCAATCTAGATACTGTTCAATTCCTCTTTATTATCTAGATTCTTAGTCTTTGTGGATATGCTTTTAGAAGTAGCAATATCTTTCCAACACAGCTATAAGCACTCTTTTAGTGCCTTTTTCAAGATTATGTTGGCAGGAAAAATACAAAAGAGGGATTGTTGTTTAGAGTTGTTTTACAAAGACATGACCTAAATCATCTATCTCATGATGAGATTTCAATCTGTGGAATCTCTGTTTAGATTTTATAACAGCAGAAAGTAAACCTGACAACTCACCCTCCCTAAAGAAAAAAAGTCCAAAACCAAAACAAAACCTCAAAGCAATAAAATCAAAGTCCTATAGTACTACTTTGTATGGTTAAATTCAATCACAGTGTTACAAATTTTCAAGAAAAAAATCTTAAACAATCATCTAAAAAGTTGCCATATTCAAAGAGGACTGTTCTTGTGTAACAAAACCAGAGATGATTTCCAGAAATATGTATCAGTCATTTGGAAGCCAGAATCTTACTACAGAAAAACAAGAATGGCAAAAACTGAGATGAGTTCTAGAAACATGAATGAGATATTTTGGAAGGCAGAGCTAACTGAAACATCTACTGCAGTAAAATGACACACACTAAGAGTTCAGAATTGTAAAATTGAATTAGCATTTCTGAGACCCCTTGCAATTTTCTCCCTCTTAGAATTCTAAATCATGCAGATGAGAATAGCTCATCTCATCTATCTGCCTTTTTGGCAATAAGCATCCATTTTAAATACTCTATCTGAGAAGGCTGGACTTTTAGCTGAAATTATATCCACATGCAATTATAATCTCTATAAGTAATCACATTAGACAATTAAATATAAATCAAGTTTGCAAGGAAGCTCCATACATCTTCAAGTTAGTGAGAACCTGAGCTTGTTCTATTTCCCTGGGTTCCTGTTGTGCAAGTTAGAGCACTGACAAAGTGCATGTTGTAAATGAACTGCTTAGGATTTGACTGACTGTTATAGGTCCATTCAGCTGAGCTGCATTCTTTCTATTCTATTCTATTCTATTCCATTCTATTCTATTCTATTCTATTCTATTCTATTCTATTCTATTCTATTCTATTCTATTCTATTCTATTCTATTCTATTCTATTCTATCCTGTTCAGCAGTAATCAAATAAAGCAAGCAGTATGTGCTTTATTTCTGACCCCATGGGCCAGATTCTTGTTTACACTACTCTACAAGATATTGAACTTTGCCTTGAATAGTGTAATTGCTGCACATAATAAGTCTGTATTTTAAATTTTGATATACAGATATCTGGTCCCCTTGTGCCTCTGGACAGCCCTCTCTACCATCAGTGTGTGTGATTCCACTAGTACAGGAAACCTAAGGTTGTCTCCTGGTAGGAAAGGCCAGAGGTAATAAAACCTGGGAATGACCCAGGAGCTGGAGTGTGCTAAGTAAATCGATTTCATGCTTACACAGAAAGGAGGTTTATTTAGACTCATTAAGGTTACTGTGACTGTTTTTATTGTTGAAGCCAATACAAACTTCTCTACATTGCCTCACTCACATCTCTAAGCTTCATGCAGATTTCCTGGCCAGTTTTGTCTCTCTTGTTTCTTCTCAGCTGCCTAACAGTTTGTTAGCTAATGTCAGTTTTCATAGCTGATTTTCTAGTTCAGTGTAATTCCTAATTTCCTAGAATGACACCTGTTAATCTTACTGCTATTAACATATTTTTGTAAACATTACAAAGATTATAATAAATTCTTTTATTTTTTCTTTTGGTAAAACTTACATTTTTCTTATATTTTAATTATATTATTACAGTCACAGAAAATGTGTTTGTGCAAATGCAGCTCATAAGCTCTATCCATATACCATTTGATTTAGACTCTTCCATTTCAAATATCAGAAGCAACAAATGCTAAGTAACAGTGTCATCAGAAGCTATGTGTAGACTCATAGAGCTTCTAAAATTAGGTATATTTTTTGTTGAAATTTAATTGCCAAAAATGGAATTTAGCAAGAAACTTTTGACAGAGAGTTCCTTTTACCTAAAAGTAACAGAATCCAGTTTCTCCAGGCTTGATGGATTGACTCAGTTGACCATGACAGTAGAGCATGGTCTTATAAAATAATTTTTATCATAGCCTATATAGTAAAACAGATCAAAAAGCTACAAGACAGTGTAAAAGGACCCTTTGGGCCTGATCTGTCAGCCAGTTACTAACCCAGTGCATGATGTGTTTACCCAGCAGTGTTCTGGACATGTTATCCAGAAAGATACTGCGAGAGACATGCTTTTAATACTATTATGAAGATTCTGGCTGACTAAAAGAAATGCATGTTAAATCTATCATTTTGTAGGAGATGATATTTTATACAGAAATTAGAAGGGAAAAAAAAAAAAAAGAAAAAGAAAAAAAGTGTAATTTAATCTAACCACTCCTTGGAAATGAGCTTGGTAACATAATCAGAATGGCAACAGTGTGTGTGTGAGGTAAATGTCTTTACATTGTTTACAGGGAGACAAGGGAGCATCTTGCAGTGGTTAAAAGAGTTAAAAGATGCAGGATTTCACCAGCTCTTGGAAGGATAGCAAAATAACTGCATTTTTCCCTGAATTATTTTATACCTTCCACATAATTCCTTGCAATTAGAGCCTAGAAGACACTGAAGGATTAAAATACCTTTACTGCTTTACAATACCTATTCACACAGTATATGAATATACAGTATGGAGAGATAAAACATGCTTCCAGTGTGATTTTGGAGTTTCCATTTTAGAACAGATGGAATTTTTTTTTTTGCTTTAATATCTCCAAAAGCCTCTGTAAAATATATGAAAATATTGAATGAATAAAGCTTTCTGGTGATAGATGTTAAGTGCATTCTTCAATAGATATCTGCAGGGAAAGGTTAGCAGCTGAGAAAGTCTATCAATTTTCATCTTTTCACTTCTACTTTCTAATTGAAAATTATGGTTTCCATTTAGGAAATCAAAATAATGTGTCTTTTTGACTTTCATTGGTGTCAAGTCTCCTGTGATAGCACTTGTTCATTTGAAGCTCACATTGATTAAGAGAAAGAATAACAGTACCAGATGCAATAAAATTACTGTTGAAAAAGTGAGAAGGACAAAATGATTTAAGAATTTTCCATTTTTCTCCCTGTTTTCACATCATCTGTGGATTGTATTATGTTATGTTTCCTAAAACTAAGTACCCCCACTTTGGGATCTGGGAAACGGTAAAATAAATAAATAAATACTTCTGAAGAATTTTAGAGACAAGAATAAAACCAGAAGGTACCTAAGTTTTGTCACTCATACAATCAAACTTTGCATAAAGTCAGATTTTAGCCATGTAAAGAAACAAAACCAATTTCTGTAAATACAATGAATAAGTTTGAGTTTTCATTTCTGCTAGAAATGTAAATCAATGTTTAACACTTACTCAGGTGTGTGACTCCTTTTGAAACAATTTAAGTATGGTTTTTTATATTTCACTTTTGTTCCATGTAAAACAAGTTGTCCAATTGTAAATATTTGTGCTCCTTGAAAATATTTCCACATTTTATAAGCAAGTGGGTATCTAACTGCATTATGTCTCTGTTATAATCTCATCTCTAATGACTAGTTATCTTTCTATCAGAAGGTATTTCAGTCTAATAAGAAGGTAACAAATAATACATTGATTTACAGAGATTGTCTAGCCCACAGCCAAGTATCACATTGAGACTAATTAGTCATGAGAAAAATTTCATGCCTTTATACTTTCAGTGGGATTGCATTAGTCCCCAGCAAGACATAGCCAGTGAACATTTTCTTCTGTTGAGAATCTTTCAAGGAGAAATACTGTCATTGAGACTTTATGTTTTTGATACAGATGACTTAGATACTGTAAACTTCTAACAGATTTGACTGTAAAGCTCCTTAACTTCTGACTAGTTTTCCTTTTACCAGAAAATATTGAGAGAATTCCTGTTTCTTGGACAGAGGGGAAACAAACCAAACCGGCAACCAAAAAAATGCCACATTTCTGCGTGTTATTTTTATGTTACTGTGGGAAGTAGGAGGATTCAAACACACATTCTGCCCTAGATTGTTAATTGTTTTAAATCAAGGACTTGGATTAGTCCTTGATAAAAATACAAGGAATTCAATTCTGAATATCCTTGAATAAAGGGTAGCTTACAGATGTTGTACTCCCAAAATAGAAGAGAGAAAAAGCTATGACTCATAAGGTCCTAATTTCATCTTTACTTTTCCCTTGCTCTCGGGAGAAATTACATTGCTTCAATTGATGACTTCTCAAAGAAGCAAAAGATTTCTCTTTTCTGCTAATGTGCATTACAGAGTGATAAAAAAAATCAGTTTTTTTCATAGCAATAGAGTGACAGGAGAATAATTGCTTTTTTCTATACAACCACAACCAGGAGCTCATGGCATTTTGTATCTGCTTATGTACATCCACATGGTCTCTGCAATGCTAGACTCAAGATTGTTTCTTTCTGAAATGGTCTTTATCTTCATTTTCAAATGCTGTTAATCTGTTTTTAAAGAAATAATATTTCAATCACTTATCTTGGTGCATGGAAGTTTCTGCTGTTTTTCAGAATGTCAGAATTTAAATTATTTGGTTATTTTGTGGAGAAAGAAAAAGGGGGCCTTGGTGAAAAACCTTTTCTCTTATGCATTTGAGCCCTAACACCAGCTTTGGTGCCATCCTCTGGCTGGATTCAAGGATTTTCACATTCTTTTTAAATCATGGGGCCCAGAACTGTACTCAAGATGAGGCTGGATGAGAGGGATAACTGTCTGGTTTGGGTAGCTGGTGATGCCCTCCAGGATGGGGTTTGTCCTCTTGGCTGCCCAGGCACCCTGCTGACTCCAGCTTAGCCTGCTGCTGACCAGCATCCCCAGATCCCTTTCTGCAGGGCTGCTCTCCAGCTGCTCCTCTCCCAGTATATACATGTGGTTTTTTCCTGTGATTTTAGTCAATGCTCAATTGAAATGCAAGTTAGTTTTACTGAAACCTTTCTAGTGCCTTCTGAAGCCAGTTAGTCATGCCTGTGGCTGATAAGAGAGAATAAAATCCAACTAGACTTCTACTTTTAATAAGTATCAGTAAGTTTTCAGTAAGTTTTATCTCTTAGGCTCTTTAAAAATCTAAAAAAAAAGAAGTTATTTAATAATTTATCTTCATAAACAATGTTTTTTATTAAGAATACTTTGCCCCCCTTTATGACCTTCATAGAGATATGTGCATGGACAACACAAGAAAATATTCCAGAGATTAACTTCTAAAATAGTCTTCTGAAAGAGAAACTTTATGGGGAAGATAAAAATCCATTGTGCATACCTGCTAAAATAACACAGACTTTGAACTACTATTTCTTCTTCATAACTGCATGCAATATATCCAATAACCTATGGAACAAATTTTTCTGACATTCATGATTAAATCCTCCTGCTGTTTAAATCAGGAGGACTTTTGTCTTTCAATTTAAGGTACCCAGTTTTCATCTTCAGACTGTCTTCCTTAAAATGCAATATCTTCTCTTATTGCAGAGAAAGTCTTCCTTTCATTTCAATAACTTGAATCTGAAATAATTCTCAAAGATCATAAGAGGAGGAAGCAAATCACTCCAACAAAGAAGCATCTCAGTCTGGTAATCAGTTAGCTATATAGCTGAATCATTGAGGAAAAATTGCTTGCATCTTGGTATCTGCCAAAAGATGGTACCTAAAAGAAGACTATATTAAAATTCTCCTATGGAAACACTTTCTATGTCATCTCAATGAAGATAAATTTCATTTAGAAACATAAAAAGACCAGTCACCACAGAAGTTCTAAATTGGTGACATTTTACCCCTTCCACAATTTAATTTTTTCTCCAAAGGCAGTACTCAGAATGTATGACTTCGATATACCCTGCCTAAGAAAAATGGAACCGATATCTTAAAGAAATAATATGTAGAGAGGTACTACTTTAGAAATTCTAATGAATCACTTAGAATTTTTCTATTTATAAGAAGAAGTAAATAAAAGACAAGGTCAGAAAAATCCTATAACAGATTCATACAATGGCCTGGGTTGTGAGGCACCTTAAAGGTCATTTAATTCCAACCCCCACAGGCAGAGACACCTTCCACTAGACCAGGTTCCTCAGAGCCAGATCCAACCTGGCCTTGAGCACTACCAAGGAAGGGGCATTCATGGCTTCTCCAGGCAACATGTTCCAGTCCCTCACCACCCCAGTAAAGAATTTTTTTCTAATATCTAGTCTAAACCTACTCTCAGTTTGAAACCATTCCCACCTATCCTGTCACTTCATGCTCTTGTAACAGTCCCTCTGTATCTTTCTTGTGGGACACAATTAGGTCACACCAAAGCTTTCCCTTTCCCAGGAGGAATAATCCCAATTCTCCTGATAGGAGAGGTGCACCATACCTCTCCTATGAACTTAGCAGCCCTCCTCTGGATTCAGTCCAAAAGGTCAATGTCCTTCCTGTGCTGGGGATTCCAGGGGAGTCTCACCAGATCCTCGAGTATAGGGACAAAACCACCTCCCTCAGCTTGCTGGTCATGCTTCTTTTGGTGCATCCCAGGATATTATTGGCTCTATGAAAGGCAAGCACACATTTTAGGGTCATGTCTCTCACCCACCAGCACCCCCAAGTCTTCTTGGCAGGGCTGAGAAAATAAGAGCTAGTGATGTTGTCAAATATAAATATTTGACATATTTATAATTTAATATATTTTACTTAGGAAAGAACTGAGCATCTCCCCTTTTCTGGTAAAATGAAACATGCTTACTGTTGCTTATAGGAAAAGCAAAACTGCATAAAAAATTCTGAGCAAGGACTTTGGTTAGTCTCACTAATCACTACCACATAGCATTGGTTAAAGTGTACTGAAAAGTACAAAAACAAAAGTTAGGGTCAGCATATGTCTGAGAAAATTTTGATTTTCTGACTTTCCTTGTTTTTAATTTGTAAGGATTACAAATGCAACATGACCTTGAACTGTACCAGTATTCAAAAAAAACTACATCCAATTCAGTGTGCTGTGAGTTTATATTCTAAATAATTGTTTTCCATTTTTCCTGGTGTATTTTTCTTGACACTTCCCTGAAATAGAATAATCAATGCAAATCAATCAAAACATCCTACATGTGGCAAGTCTGACTGGCAGATGTTAAACAAATTTTGTTATATTGCCTATAAACAACTACCTATACTGTAGCAAATGAGACATTTTACAGAATTTGCAAAACATTCCAAAATATTGGTTTAAGAACTGTAGGCAGTTTGTCCGTGCAATTTGAATCCTGAATACATGTACTCTTTCAAAGTGTAGGAAGTTGCACATTTCTGTCATGCCTAGGCATGCAAGACAATCATCTGGAATATTTATAAAATATATGGCAGTTGGACTGGAAGTGCTGTCAGAACTTCAGTTTTGAAAAAACATCAAGGAAGCAGTGCCTATAGATAAAAATTACTTTTTTAGTCATCTTGAATACAATATGAACTACAGTTTAGGGGGAAACACAGAATTTTGAACACTATACGCCTGAAAAGTTATCACATATTTGCATCTATTGTTTTATAGTGGTTGTGAGATGGAATATTATTAAATGTCTTTAAGTAGAATTTACTCTACAAGACAAAAAACTGTTTAAAGAGGTTTATTTAAGCAGAACTGTGAACTTTGTGTATCACTCAGGGGATTAGGAATCAGACTACATCATCTTATGTAAAGATGTTCATTTACTGAGCTTCCTCACAGAGAAATGTGTATACTCATGTTGAAAATGAGCAGAAGTAGTGAAGTAGCAAGAGGTGATAACTTCACAGACATTCAGAATATCAATGGTGAATTCAAGAATACAAGTGTCATTCTGTAATAAGTAATGACTATTTGAAAATAGCTGCTGCAGAAACCTTCTACATGATCAACACAAAAGGTATGGACAGAGTCAATTCCCTATAAAAAAATGATTTCAGTATGTTGTCATTGTTTCATCAAGCCCCACTCGGCTGCTCGCTCACTCCTGTACCTGTAAGATCAGGGAGAAAAAAGGAAGGATAAAAGCCAGATAAGTCATGTGTTGAGATGAAGACATTTTGGTTGTGAAAGCAAAAGCCACATACACAAACAGAGCAAAACAAAGAATTAATTAGGTGTTTCCCATGGGCAGGCAGATGTTCAGCCATCTCCAGGAGAGCAGGCACCCATCATATGTTACAGTTATTTGGGAAGACAAACACTATCATTCCAAATGTCCTCCCCTTCCTCCTTCTTCCATCCACTTTATCTGCTGAGTGTGATGTCATAAGGTCTAGAATATTCCTTTGTTCAGCTGGGGTCATCTGACCCATCTGTGTCTCCTTCCAGGCTCCCTCGCAGCCCCAGCTTTCTCCCCAGGGTGGCAGGAGAAAAAGCAGCAAAGGCCTTGGCTCTGTGAGACTGTCACTCAGCAATTACAAAAACATCTCCAGTAACCTTTGTTCAGCACAAATCCAAAACACAGCCCCAATTTAACTCTATCCCAGTCAAAATTGACACATATATAACTTTTTTTTTTTTTATTGAAGTATCCATAGGTGATCTTTTATACCATATGGGATTATTTGATTCAGCAGGAAATTAATTTAGGAAGTTTCCAATTTTGGCCAAGTGGAGAAAGCATACTCTTGATACAAATGGAAAGATTTTAATCTTTCTCCAATTTTCTCTCATCTTGTTCAGTCACTAAATAGAAAACTATGTATTTGCTTAAACCGAAGCAATTTATTTTTCAAATTGCAATATATAAAATGGGTGCTTACCTGAAACTGAAATTTCCTTTTACAGAACTAGAAAGAAATAAATAAGGGTTTCCCCTTTTAAATGATTAGCCTTTATTACTTGAAACAATAATTCATTTTTTAAATTAAGAAAATGCAGTTTTAGGAGATTTTGCAGGTGTGAGTTATGCCACTTCTCAGTTAACATCCTCTGATATATATAAAAAGCAAATCACTTTAACAAAATATGGATGAGTTGAAAAAACAAACTCAAATTTTTTATATCTCTTGTGATCCTTAATTGTTACATCTTTTATATATTTCAGAATCAGATAATGTTGCTAAGCAGAATGTATGGTTTGCAGATACAGGGATTATTAAAATACTGACCTTTAAAATAATGTGATCCTAATAGCCAAGATAACAAAGAAGAAAGGAAGAACTGTTGAGTAAAATGTTAATTTCTTCCTATGCTGCTTTTACACTTTTTTTTTTTTTTTATATTTTACACAGTTCCCTAATTTTTTCTACAGTGGAAATAAGGTCAAACATTTCTAAGAGCAGCTGTTACAAGAAATTTCTTCTTGCATGGACGTTTCCCTTGGGAAGTGACTCTTTTCTGTCCTGTAAAATAGAAGATTTCCTCATTTAAGTAGCACTTTAAATATTGAAGCCTCTAAGACTAGTGCGAAGATAACAGTTTTTTATCCTGTAAGACCAAGAAATTGCTGAATGCCAACAAGTATTCCCTATTTGGAATCATCCAAACTTATGAGTACTTAAGGGACATATTTACTGCTAAACTATTCACTGTTTAGCTCAGGGAGCAAAAAACCCCACGGTATGGTTCCTCCATCCTGAAGTGGAAGAGTGAGGTCTTATGTAAAGCCATAACTCCTGATTCTCAATTCTGCCAAGAACAGTAATTTCAAATAGTAATTGCTCTGTTTTTCCATATTCTTTTTATTGTTGTCATATTCAGCTTTAATTAGAAGTTACAGCTCAGTCGTGACTTTATGTGGAAATCTCAGATCATATGAAATGTTTACTAACTTTGAAACCCCTGCAAAATCTTTGACCCCTGAATTTTTTCTTCTCCCATTTCCCATTATCATAGATAATGATTTTCATTTATCATTATCTATTGTAATGATAGATGAGGGCACAGGATGGGGAACTGGGATAACTTACCTTGAACTATGCAATGAATAAACCAAAGGTAAAATTCCTTCTTTTAACCCATTCTGGCAAACATGCAACTCTGGACTGAGAGAAAGCATTTCACACATCTGAAAGCAGTTTCTGCAGATCATAGCTGTAGACTCCAGCAAGCTCATTCATTTTACCTATGGCTGCATTAGAACTGGCATATGCAAGAGAACAGGAATGGTGTTTTGCAGCCTGAAGTTTAGAAATAACATAAAAGGAATAGATCAGAGTCCCATTCTTAGATGCTTCCAATATAATTAATATAAATTTCTAAAAATAAACATGATAGCATCAGAAACTGTGCACGCAATGTTCTGTGGTCATCAGGTTCTTTGATCATCTGCTTCTCATATCACTTTTTCTGAAAGATACTGCTGTAACTTTGTCATATTTCTCATAATGTCTTCTTCTGCTACCAGGTAGGTAGTGCATATCCCTGAAAAGATGCTTAGTCAAATGCAATCAAAATGATCATGAATATAAAGCTTGTAAAAAAATGAAAAGACATCCTTGAAACAGTTTGATTTTTTTTTTTTATTGTGGACCTGACAATGCCTTAATTTATTTCACTGCATGTATTTATTCTGTGTAGTGTTTTCAAAGTAATACTCGGACCATGTTAAATAATGGATATACCAGTTGCAGTGCAAAACAGAAAAGAAAATTTTAAAAGTCCAATATTTTCATCCATGAGCTCCTCTTGGTGTATTCTATCTCCTGTGCCACAAAAAGCAGTAATCTTTGACCCATTGATGCAGGGACATGAAATATCATATTTCCTGAAGTTGATTGCTTTCGTGTATTCCTCCTATTTATACCATGTATCTTTGTTCTTCCTGGTAACCCAGGAATCACATTCAAATCCTCTTAGTCAGAGGTGACTGCTTGGTATGCATGAGCATCAGACGTGTCTCGCATACTGCCGAGGGATGAAAGGGCTGAAGGTTACCTCTGACACAGCTTCAAGGTCTGATTGCACATTGTGCCACAATCGGTTTCTGTGGATTCTGCACCTGGACTGGCTGGACAGTTGTGTTCAAAGGGATGATTGGCTTCTAAAAATAGGAGAGTTACAAATAAAATAGGAAAGAGCAAAACTGAATGCCAGGAGCAGATAAAATACTCAGATGCCAGGTAAAGAAAAGGCAGGCACAACCAAGTTTGAACTAGATAATCATCATGTGGAATTGAGGCAGAATTAGGTGATAATGGTTAAGATGAAAGGAAATTTAATTGTTAGAGTATTCATTAGGTATTTAATGATTTTTAAGTTATTTTTGAATATCCTGCCCTTTAAGTTGCCATGCAAATTTCCTCCTATTGTTGGGGTTTTTTTGGTCTTTTTTTTGTTTTTTTTGGGTTTTTTGTTTTGTTTTGTTTTGGTTTTGTTTTTGTTTTTTTGTTTGTTTGTTTTTAAATTAATTAATTATTTAAAGCTTCAGTGCTTTTATATGACAGAGACTGAGCAACAAGAATAACTGATTGAAAGCTGTAAGTGCACACTGAAGGGAAGGCTTCCATAGTGTGACAGAGGTATTGTGCATGTGGCTATCACTAAGGTGACATCCAACTTCCCCAGTAAAAGTGTTTCATATATTTAGAAAATAGTCTGACCTAGAAAACATGGTCTGTGACAAGAACAAAGAACCCATTAAAAAAATAAATAGTATTTACTTTCAAAACAGCTTTCTAAAAGGAAAGAATAAATAAATAAATAACACATGAGGCATGCATACATTTTCTTCTTAATTAACTTATCTAAAATTATGCCTGTACTAGTGGTTAGCTATGTTTGAGGGATTTCCTTATTTTTGGTAGTCTAATCACATTGTTTTAAATGGTACTTATCTTTTTCTTTAAATCATCTCTTTTGAAATCCCCTAAACAGTTTTCAGATAAGAATATTCATACTTAATTCGTGATAGTGTAAATCTAGGTTTTGTGTACAAAAAAGTTTTTGTGTACAAAGCAAGTTCGAAGCTTTGCATGAATGGGAAAAATAGAATTTTTATGTATACTTCTTAGCAGTAATATTTTTTCTTAAGTGATTTTAATCCTTATCTACCGAATTTTTAGGTTCAAATTTTACGTCTTTATTTCTTTGCCTACATTCTGTACACAGATAGGTATGAAAATTTTAACAAATACCATTATCATTATTATGAAATACACTGAAATAACATTCATTTATTTCCTCATAGAAAAGAAAATCTTGGAAAAGACCTTGAAAAGCAATAGAAGAAAAACAATTTCATGTTTCTAAAGAGCAGTGTCTGGTGCAGGGAGAATCACTACCTTCCTCACTGGTAATAAGAGTACACTTATTGATGAAAACCAGTTCTATATACTTCATGGTGTATTAAAGATCAGGACATTAACATATTTTAATAATTTTAAAATGCATTTTAAGCACATTCTGAATAGTTCTGCAATTTTTTGCCATGAACTACCTTTTCTTCTGAATTTTTGGTGTTTTCTGTTTTTTTTTTCCCATTTAAATGTTAACACAAAGTTGAAGGATCAAACTCTGCACATTAAGTTTTTGATGAAGAAGTAGAGATTCCAGTGGTTCCTTTAGAAGACAGAAACTTTTTTATGGTCATGGAACAGACAAACAAAAACTATCGCAGCTGTGTTTATACCAAGCCCCGACTATTCAAAATAGTGGTTTGTTAAACTTGAATAAGAACTTGATACATGCTTGTTTGTTCATTAATGTCTTTGTGATCAAATTGAAGAGAATGGCATTTAAATACATTGAAGAAATGCCCTTTTCAAAATCTATATATATTTAATTTACATGTTAAATTGATATGTTAGATTCTTGTCTAATGTTTATTGACCCTTACTTACTGAGTGCAGATTATATCCTAAAATCTAATCTGAGCCTTCAAACACAACAGAAAAAAGCTACACTAAATAGTTACTAGTGGGAACACTGCTATATAAACAAAAAAAGAAATGTTGGTTATTTGAGTCTTCTTCAGTGCTGTGACTACTGACTGTATCTATTAGCATATTATAACTTTAAAAAAAAGAAGTAATGTGACACGTTTCTTATAATTTTCCTTCATGTAGAAGAAGATATAGTTTATCCCTTTTCCTTGCCCTGAAGAATGTGGTCTGTTGTGTATCCAAGATGCTTTGTTCACATGGCTAACCCCATGAGCTAATCTCTGTGCTACCCAAGAAGAGTGAAGGCTTGGACATAACCCACTGAGTGAACTAACTGCAGAAATGTAATCTAACAGAATCCAAGGAGAAGTGCATGTTAAAGATACTGAATGGCACTTTTTTCTTTAAAATAAAGGAGACAGTGGGTGGGAATGAACCATGGCTGAGGTCTTGGGTCTCCCAGTTGAAATCAGGAACAAGACTACATGGAAGAGGTTGCTAACAGGACATAGGACATGTGAGTTATAGAGGGTTCCTGTGCCCTTAAAATGGCTGCTGAATAAATAGAAAAACTCTGAAACACTTTTTTTGCTTTTTTTTTTACTTTCTCTGTGGATATATCTAATGTTCCACTAGAAAGTCTTTCTATTCTTTATGTCTCCCAAAGGGATGAAATATGAACAATAGTAGTCCCATAAAATTAGAGCAGTTGGTCTTTCCATGAACATGAGTCATGATTCATTTTGAAATCCCCTTTATGGCTTTCAGCAACTTTATAGCCAGGGGCTGACAAGAAAACAGGAAGGGTGTGAAGTAAGCAGAAGCCTTTTCTCAGCAGGCTCTCTAAGCAGCAAGCATTTAGCAAGGAAAAGGGACTCTTTCAGGGAGGGCTCCACAGCAGGAGCCTAGTTCAGGTGAAGTTCCCTCTAGGAGAGCCTTCAAATCCCACTGAATGTACTAGAAAAACAAGAAAAACTATGTTCCTCACAGAAATGCTTCAATTGAGTTAATGCATTAAAGAGAAATCAAGCACCTTTCTTTTAAAAAATTCTTTAAAGGAAAACTTACTATTTTATCTCTTTGGGACTCTTTTGGTTCTTTTGATTGGGTTTTTTAGTGGGTTTGTTTTGTTTTGTTTTTGTTTGTTTGTTTGATTTTTTGGTGAGAGCTAAGAATTGTTAAAGCTGTGGAGAAAGATTATAGGATATAAAACTGCAGTGAAATATAATGAAAACATTTATATAGGCTTGTATATTTCTCTTGCAGCTAGGCTGGGCACAAACCACAAAAGAATGGAGACAACAGAGAATATAGTGAAATAATTGCAGAAAAATATTTAAAATTAGTAACTGGAAGCAAAAGTCCTGTCCAAACAATAATGACTTGGTCAAAAATACTTTGAACTTCTGAGATGGTATTATATTATTTTATTTCTTTTAAATAAGAAAAAATTTCAACATCTCTATAACAAGTTAAAAGGAAAAGAACAGTGCAACACAGAAGTTGGAACTGACTGTTGGGCTTGGTGGGGCCCAAGAAATGTTTGGTATTGTAGACACAAAAATATACATAAAGAAAATTGTTCTCTTTTTCTCTCCAAGGGTGTTTCCAAGTCAGCTGTGTCAAAGAAAGTGACTAGGTAATCTACAAAAAAAGATACAAAACTTTTCTTTTCAGTATGATTGGCTCAATAATCAAATAAATTAATTTGACACTTGATTCTATAAGCTGCTGAGCAGCTGGCTCTGATTCATCAAAATGCCTCCTCTCTACTTCAGTCTCATTAAGACCTCTGTCCATTAAAAATGTGCTGGGAAATCATTGCTAGAAAAAAAGGGAAAAAAACCCCCAAACCTAAACAACTTCTAAACCCACAGATGGAATCATAGAATATTAATTTATCCAGAGAACCATTTTAATGTTTTGTAAAGATTTACTTTTAAACCTGCAAGGAGTTGCTGCAAATTTGAGTTGAAACAACTTTTCAATTCACTTTTTTTTTTTAATGTAGGTAGGAAAATATTTTTTGCCCTTGCAGGCTCCTTTTTATTAGTTGTTGTTATCAGAAATGGGCCTGCTCTTATCTGATATTTTTGAAAGATCACTCTATTAAAAAGTTATACAGCACCTATGTATTATCATTGTTTTATTGAACAATGTAAACACGAAACACCAAAACTTTAATGATGTATTCTTTGATTCTCTGATTTAGAATATTTGTCTGGTTCAAGTCTATCTAGACTCATGATAGGAAGGGGTCAAAAAGGAAATGCTAAGTCTCTAAAGGTTACATAGCACTAAATAAAATAATATTTTTGTATTTTCAGTGCTTTCAGAAAACACAAAAAATTCACAAGAAAAGGTAGTTCATGGCAAAAAATTGCAGAATTATTCAGAGAGATTATAGGAAAAACAGAAGCTGAAAAATATACTGAGTAAGCAAAACACTGAATAATAACTAACACCTCCACCCCGAGCAAGCCTAAACTCACAGCAGGTGCTTTTCTTACTGCAAACAAGACAGGTTGTGAGAAAGAACAGAAGGAAAGAATCACCACAAAACCCAAGACTAATTGGACATTGAGGGGATGGGGGGAATGTCACCTCCTTACCTACCTGCTGCACTGAGATACAATACAGGCAGGTTTTGGATAAAGATCTGAGAACCTAAATCTCTTGGGAGTCCTCAGAAGCCAGAAAATGTCAGACCTATAACTAGCTTCTCTTTACCTGGTCCTTGTGGTGGATAATAGTGTGATGGTTACAGTACTTACTTCAGAAGAGTGAAACTGGGGTCATCACCTGTGCTGAACACTGTGGAAAAGGTAAGCAGCAATTCTCAGCTGAGGTGTGTTTCTTATCTTTTCTATCCTAAATTTCAGCCTACTCTTCCTCTTCTCATATTCTCATCCACATGTTTTCTCAGCTTGATGAAATGAAACAGTGGAGAGTCCTGTGCAAGAGTTTATAGTGTCTTGGTGGATAGGACACTTCTGGAAACATGGTGTCACCTTTGGATTGTCTGAAACCACTGCTTTTTTGACTTAATTTAATTCTACCTTGGACTGAAGTAAATAACATTCCTTGGTATTTCCTCTACTTGGTGAAGGATTGTATCTGACATGGGTATCACCTGGATCACCTTTCAGAATCTAGGAAAATGGCCTAAGATATTAAATTAAAGAAAGAAGATAACCCTTCCTTGGAAATGCTTAAAGAAAGAAGATAACCCCAGTCCTTGGAAATGATTTTCAAGTAGAATGAATAGAAATTGGTTGTTAAATAATTTGTTAAATATTTGTTAAATAATAGAGGTAACAGACTACCTGCCCAAAGTTTAAATAAGAAAGCATGATAATGAAATTGAAAATAAATTCTCAGAGTTTTTTAATTCTAACAGAACATCTGGTAATTTATACTACATGTCATTCTAAAAATGACTAATTTTCAAACCTTTTCTTAAATGTTCCTCTTTAAAAATATTTTTTCTCAAATGTATAATGATGCTAACTGTAACTACAAGCTTGAATTGCTGATACTGCAATACTTTCTACATAAGGCAAACATGTCACCTCTTGAGGACTTTGGAGATGAAATCTGTTTGGGAGCTCATCTCATTAAGTAGAATGGGAACTGACACAACTTGGATATCTAGCTATATGTGGTATATCCTCTCCTCATAGCAGAGGTGGGTAAAATTGATCGGATTAATTTTAATGAATGAATTAAGAAATGGGCAAAGTCTTAGAGCTGCCTTCTTCTCTGAGCTTACTGCAAATAATGTCTTGGTGGCTCAGAGGGAGATAGATACCTGGGCAGAGCAGTAGATGCCCTCTACCTTGACATCTGAAGGGCTTTTGACACTGTCTCCCATACCCTCCTCATAAGGTAAGGTCAAGAAGCATGAGTTAGATGAGTGGACAGTGAGGTGGATTGAGGACTGCTCCAGGTGAACCTGCTTCATCAAAGGGGGTTGGCCTTGATGATCTCCAGAGACACCTTCATATCCTCACCATTCTGTGATTCTGTGATGTAAAGGGTATGTTTTTGGCAAATCCTTCCTTGTATTCACAAATAATATTCCACTTAAATATTGGGACATTCTTTAAAATCACATTTTTTTCTTTACTTTTTTTGCAATGAAAAGTGATTTGAAGTTGTTGTAGTATCATGGAAAGTCAAGCTTACAAAATGTTCTGCCGAATCTAACTACTGTCCCTTTACAAAATTTGTGGTGTTTTGGAGTTGCTTTCAGGGACTTTTGTGCATGCTTTTTAATACTTGAAACTTTAGTAGTAATAGTGTTCTACAAGTTTGTTCTTTTTCAGTCCTGTCATTTCAATGTGAATTAATGTTAACAATGTAATTATTTTGCTTTAGTACAGTCAAATACACTCTATAAAACTGTTTGTTGTTCATTTTGGTTTTTATTTTAAAGAGACTTTTAAGGACATGTAACTAATATGAAATCAGCAGTAGAAGATGAGGTATGCATAGCAACATTCATTTTCTAGTGAAAGATATATACTATTACTGTGAGTTTTCAAAAGATATTTAACACATTTAAGAACCAATCACTTTCTAAAACAATGTCTTCTGTACTTCTGCCACTAGTACAAATGTCTTTTTAGCATAACTCTACCATCTTCAGGAAGCAAGAGGAAAAACAAAGGAAAAATTAAGCAAACAAAAACCACAAAACCAGTCTTCAAAGCTTCTAGGAGCTAGTGATCTAAAAAGTGATCCTTCACAGTCAGATTATAGTTTAAGAAGAAAAACATGTTTGAAGCTTGTCTGTCATGAATTCAAAACATGACCTCAGTTCCAGTGAATTTTTGTTTCCTGAAGGGTTTTAAAAAATTAAGAAAGTGAAAATAGTAGCCCTTTAAAAATAAATAAAAATTAATTAAAAAACATACCCTGACCTTTTTAGTTAGAAGGAATTTAAAACAGTTTAAATGATATCAACTGATTTTTAAGAATTCTTACAGAGACTTATTAAGAAATTCCTAATGATAGTAGATAAAACTGATTATATTAAAACAGTAATCAGAATGTTTATTAAAAAGAGAGTATTTTTATCATGCTGAATGGAATTAAAAGATAAAAACTATCTTGTTAAAATCTGTTTAAAAAAAGAGTAAAAAAATCCCTCTTTCTAGAAAATGTTGTGACTTTCAAGTAATGGCATCCAACAATTTGATTCAACATTCAAGTAATGTTTGAACTAGGAAAACCTTACTCCAGGCAACTCCAAAAGACTTGAAATGTTTAGGGTACTACAATTTGTGTGTACTGGAATTTGAAGCACAGTCTTGTCCCTGGACATGATGGCTCTTTTCAGCTTCTCTGTAGGTGTAACAGCCAAGACAAGGGTAAGTAAGGACTGCAGATGACTCAGGTGAGTTTCTTGGCATACAGGAAGGAGCTATTACTTGCTACTGTTAAAATAGTATTTCAGACTGGTTGTCTCTTATTTTGAGGTCTAGACTTTTTTTTTTTTTGTTCTGGTATTTTTTTTCACCCTGTAACAGTCATGTTTTGGAGGATTATCAAATAGAAAACGTGGAGAAAATGTTTAATGTGCTTCATGGAACATTTGTTTTGTGTGTGATGTGAACTGAGCTATGTCACTACTTGGCACTGTAGTATAGGTACAGATACAATTTTTTTTTTTTTTTCTTATGAGGTGATCTTATAACTCAGATAATACCTTTTGCATTCTTGATACTGTGCATTTTTTTCAAAGTTAAACTGTTGACTTGCTTGAATAAAAATAAGCTAGACATACAGACTTTCTTACTTTTGGAGCTCTGAAAAGAAGGATATAGTTTGACAAATGTAGTATCAAAACACATTTACTTCGGATGCCATCTCTGGAATTATTTGTTTTTTATTATCAGAGTAAGTGGTTTCTGTTTCTGGGAAATAATTTATCATTTTCAAACAGAAAACAAACCAAATAAGCAAAATATGCAAACATATTTTAAAAAAAACTTCGTAAGTTATATTAAAGTTGTCCTTTAATACTTGCTAATCCTGTAATCACTAGTTTAATGGGGTTCCCAAGAACACGGAATCTTGTTTTACAAGTCATCCAATATCCTTAATGAGCCTGCTCAACTTTGTATTCTTCCCTGACTTAATTGAATGAATAGTTTTAACAAAAAGTTTAGGTATATTGGAAATAAAAATGACCTTACCTCATGGAACACCAAATAGAAGTGTCATAGAGACACACTCAGTGATGTCACTTACAATGCAAGACATGCTGAATAAAAGGAATCACAATTCCCAGAGGGGGTAAATGCACAATATTTAGTGGGAACACTGCACACCAATTCTGAAACATGGAGAAGCCCTGACAGCACGAACAGCTTTGACAGCAGAAGAAGAGGCTCCAGTGTATGACATCTGACCTTAAAAAAAACTAAAAGTCTATCTCACTAGTTATTAAATGCAAAGAATAAAAAGGACTTGTCAGAATGGGGTGACTGAGTCACTGTTTCCTTCAGTATGACCAAATCTGGGGCAGAATATGACACAAATATGTACATATACTAGGTTTTAATTTTTTGTCCTTCCAAAGGTGGCAATTTTTATTATCACATGTCAAATAAACATTATACCAGAGAAACAGTATATTAAAAAATATGATAAAATGTCATATACTTTGAGATCAACAAATTAAAATGAGGTTATTTTTTGCATGACCACACTAACAGCTATGTCTTATTCACCTAATGGTCTTGTAGGAAGTTGGATTTATAGCAATACAACCAATAAACAAGAGAACTCTTTGTATAGCAGAGGAGAGTATCTTCATTGTCTTTGAAAGTTCCTGAAGAGATATCTAAAGGCAATAAGACAAAATAATAAATTTATGTATCTAAGACATCATTTTCCTATTTTGTCGTGAATACATAGCAATTTTCAGTTTGTCACTGAGATGTTACATGCATGACTTTAATAAATAAAGTGCATGTAGATATTCTGTGATATTACTAGAGTGAACATATTCATGTGGTATTTTTAATATTCAGGGATAGAATACAAATAATTCCTAAGATAATGTCAACTTAAAAAAACAATTTGAGTAAAATAAAACGAAATATGATCACTTTGTTGTAAAGAAATTCAGTTCTGAGCCTTTTTCTGATTTCTGGCTAAATAATCATTTTCACAAAAAAATGTAAAGATGCTATTAAGACAGCAAAAGTATTCATATATATTAAAGATTCAGATTCTAATTAATATTTGATTTCAAAATTATATTGTAATAAATTTCAAAAGTTCTCATAATTGGCTTCCACTGATAGTATTTGGGATGATGGTTTTGTTTTCTTTTTGATCTTTCATAGAATTATTTTTAAGGAATAATTTTGAGACTTGTGTTGATTGGCCTACTTAGGCTTCAAATTTTATTTATGGGAGAATGCATCAGCCACAGTGATGTGCACAAATCTGTCTGTTTCACAGCTAAAAATGTGCATCACTGGATTTTAAGTACTTAATTCCTAGATAGAAATATAATCCAATGGATTAGACATCTGAACTGTTTAGAACATTTTCTGTTTATTCCATTCTCTTGCTCTGGTGAGTCTCCTTTATTGCTTCCTGCTTCTTGCATTCCTGTTTGTTCAGCTTAGTGTCAGTAGGAAAACAAATTCTATAAGAAGGATTTTTTTCTAGAATGCTTTTTGGCCTAATGTTTGGGACACTCTTCAGTAGAGTAGGAAATGACATTTCAATTCCTATGTGGTTGAGCAGAACTGAGAATCAGAGAAAGAGAGCTTATCTTTTATTTTCTGACGCCCATCTCAGCTTCCATTGATGACTATAGAAGTTCATGCAATGGATAACAGACAATGGAAATAGAAGGATGGAATTCAGTTTATTCAGCAGAGGTACTGGGTCCATTATGTATTCCATGGCTTGACCTAGAAAGACAATTTCATGAAATGACTGGCATTTTCCTGGAAATATCACGAAAATACAGAAATCTGATATTTATAATACATTCAATTGTTATGCTAGAGATGTTCCTCTCTATCTGCCTGGGTTTTGTTTAGTGGTTGGTGGGTTTTTTTGTAAGAGTATTTTGAACTCTACTTTATGTGAATATAGAGGTCCCATTATGTTGTTTCACAATCCACACATTATTTATGTTGCTTTGAAAAGATCCATGACTCAACTATTTCCACCAACTCTACCCCAGCTGACCCCTTTTTTTTTTTGCATTAGTACTCCATTACTTTGGCAATTGTATACTGGGCTTGTCTTTGGATTTTGCCTTATGATGTTGCAAAAGGAACAGCATTCTCTGCCAAAGTAAAATAAAACAGCTAGGCTGATGTAGGTGAAATATTGCCTATTTACATCAGCAGAAAATTTGGACAAATTTTCAGCCATTTATATTACAAATTTTATTAAGGAATGCAAGCTATTGACTCCCTCACTTTATCAGATGATGAACTAAAGCCCCAGTACAGTTAGTAATTATAATAGCCACTAATTTACCCACACAGGGTGTTGTTCTGAGGCTTTGAATCCATGAAGAATACCTGCTGGCAATGTTCAGCAAAGTGGTGCATCCTAGTAGAGGGATTTCCCACCTGGGCAGTTTGTCCGTGCAGCTGCTCATCATTATGTACAGTCAGCGACTCTGTAGCCTCCATCTTTTACATAAAATGAAATGTTGCATGATTCTCCCCTCAGAAACATTGCTAAACATCCAGAAAGTCTTTGTGCCATCTATAAGTTCTTTATGAATATATGAACATGAATCATGAGGAATTTCTATTTTAGTTTTAAAAATCATGGAAATTTTCTATACAAAATCAAATTAAATATACCCATTGAAATAAGTCAGCATTTAAACTTAAAATTGCCCTTAAAGTGGAATGTGTATTCATTTCTAAGAAAATGTTGCTTCTCCTTCATTAAAATAAAATATTAAGCACTATGAAGAAGAAATCTTCACTTTACACACTCATTTTCACACCTATTTTCCATTTTTATTGCACAGAACTGTTGAAATTTTAAGCTTTCAAATATGACTTATGAGTATTATTCATCTCAGCTTTCGGACAATATACCTCTCAAAACAGTTTTGAGTAATTTACTGTTGTTAAAATTGAGAAAAAAATGACACAATATCGTAAAATGATCAAATAAACTACTTGGAAACTGAAAATGGTTCTTTGGGCTGTGGTGGGATTAAAGTAACATCTAAAATGATATATAGATATTATTTCCCCCCCCACCCCCTAGAATATTTTACATAAAGAAATCTTTCACTGATTGTTCTAATATATAAAATGCCTTCATACCCATATTAAAATATCCTAAGTCTCTATGTCAAACAAATTGCATGATTTTGTATAAACATCATGGGAAAAATCCTGACCTGACAGAAAACAACAACAGAATGTTTCTGTGTACTAAATAAAACCTACTTAAAATCTACAGAAGTTAGATGTGCTTAGTATCTACTGAAATAGTGCTATTGCTACTATTACTACTAGTACTATTTAAACCGTAGCATTTTGGTGCTAGATACACAGATTTACATTATAACAGAAAATTGAATTTGCTAACTTAAAGATGCAAGATTCATGCACAATACATTCTAGCTATTGGCAGGAAAACATATTGGTATTTCTCACAAACACTAAGCATCATTAAATTCTCCTGATCTTCAGAGATGTAAGTGCTGTAAATGTTACTATTTTTATATTTTTGTGAGATTTGAAAGCACAAATCTTTTTTGTGTATAAACTTTATAAAGTTTGCTGTATGAGTTCCTCTAATAATTTAGTCAGACGTTCATCTTTTAGATTATCTATTTTCCAAGACCAAAATTCTAATTTCTTTTTGTGCTTTGTATCCTTCTGTATAAGAATTTGACTCACAATATTCTTAGGGAAGACAGACAATGTCATTTTTCATAGTTACTACAGAACTGATTGAGAATCTTTTCAAAAAATGGGGGGACTTATTTTTTTCTTCTTTTGTTTCTCTAAATAGGAATTTTTTTGTTGGTTTTGGTTTTGGAGGGTGGGTTTGTTTCTTTGTGGGGGGTTTTTTGTTTGTGTTTCAGGGTTTTTTGTTGGGTTTTTTTTTTATCTGTTTTGGTTAGTTGGTTTGGATTTTTTCTGAGTTTGTGTATATGTTTGGTTTTTTTTCCTTAGGGATTTGGGTGGGGATTTTGGAGGAGGGGTGGTGGTGTTGCTTTTTTGGGGGCATGGTGTTATTTTTTTTCTGTAATCCTACTGCATAGTCTTAACATTTGCTAAGGGATGTGGCTAGGCTTTGGTGGTGTCAGATATTTGTGGTCCCTTTAGACAGCACTTGCCTTTAGGATTAATAACATTTTATTCCTGTAGAACTTACAGAAATGATACCTGACCC
The DNA here is from genome assembly GCF_051311805.1 of Agelaius phoeniceus. Taxonomy (NCBI): domain Eukaryota; kingdom Metazoa; phylum Chordata; class Aves; order Passeriformes; family Icteridae; genus Agelaius; species Agelaius phoeniceus. The sequence goes on from NC_135266.1 coordinate 22,559,496, forward strand.
TGTTAGAAAATGCACAGCTACACAGCCTTAGCTTTCTGTCTCCTAAAATCTTATTTTAGACAGTCAGTCAGAGGCTAATGAAAGGATGATAGCAGAGCTACATGGTGAAAGGAGTAATGGATGATAATTTATTTGAACAGAAGTCCTTCTTAGGAGGGTATTCTGGTGGAAAGAGGTAAGAAATAGACAAAGGATGATAGCTGAAGGGAATGTGCTAAAGGAAGGACAGGAAAGAAAAATGAAAATGGGGCAGAAAATTTACAAAAAACCATAAAAATCTCATTTGAAAACTTATAATTTACGTCCCCAATTTTGGTTTCTACATATCTGCTTCTACTAATCTGACTTCTTTATTGTCTTTGCTCTCCTGGAATAAGACTAAGACCAAGGACAAAGTCATTAAATGTCTTTATATCTGGGGAGAGCTTTAGTAGACTGCCACAAAAGAATTTCAGTGGGAGGAGGGTCTCTAGGCAGTGCAGGCCTTGGTTTGGTTGCTTGTGCTCTGACCAGTTTTAGCTAGTCCTTGTCTTCAGTCTTTTCTCTGTGTGCAGTGTCTTATTGGTAGCCCTACCAATCATTATCATTCCAGCACTCGAGGTGAGGCCACCCCAGTGCAGAGCAGAACAGGACAATCCCCTCCCTTGCCCAGCTGGCCATGCTGTGCCTGATGCCCCCAGGACAGGGTTGGCTCCCCTGGCTGCCAGGGCACTGCTAATTCATATTTACCTTTCTGTTGGTCACAACCCTCAGGTCCCTTTCTGCAGCATTGCTCTCCAGCCTCTCTTTTCCCAGTCTGTAGATGCAGGGTTGCCCCATACCAAGTCCAAAGTCTGGCACTTCCCTTGTTGAACTTTTTATGGTTGGTGATTGCCCAGCTCTCTAATTTGTTATGGACTCTCTGCAGGGCCTCCCTCCCTGCCTTTGAGGGAGCCAACACCTCCTCCCAGTATTGTACTGCCTGTGAACTTAGTATCCCCTCAAGTCTGGCATCCAAGTCACAAAGATGAAGAGCACAGGGCTGAGGATGGAGCCCTGTGGAACCCTGCTAGTGACAGGTCACCAGTCTGTCACCCCATTCGCTGTAACACTTTGTGCCTGACCTGTGGGCCAGTTGCTCATCCATCTCATGATGGGAAAGATACAAGTTCTTTGTTCTTATAGCAGCAAGATATGTACTTTTTTTTTTTTCAATTACGAATGATTTATTAAATTTAAGTTTTTCTCATGTAATTTTTCTTCTCTGTTTAAAAGAGAAGCAATTCCTCTAAGAGTTACAAGTAATTCATTTTTATAAGATATCAAGTGCACAGTTAAAGATGCTGAAAGACTTTGCTATTTCTCTTATTTGTATACACTTTTTCAGAAAAAGATAGAATAATTAATAATTTATAGGAGGCTTCTAAAAGTCTCCTGTGGAAAAACAGTTTTAGATGGATAATATGAGAATACAACAATAGCACTCTCACCATAAGTTTTTTAAAAGTCCTGCCAATGTTACATTCATTTAACCTTTGGTATAATCTAGGTTGGTGTAACAATTTCACTCTGTGAGCACAATACTTCAGTGAATCAGAGGGCATTGTTAATGCTTTGTTTTCTGTGGAAGTCAGTTAAATATAGAAATAATCTGGCCATGAGTATTTGTGAGGGATTAGGCAGCAAATAAAGTGGGAATTGAAATAAGCATTTTTACCAGAGAAAATAAGTAAAGCAAGAACAAAATGACTTTTTAACTTAAAGACCTCTAATAGTGGATATGGAATAGACTCCAAATGTCCTTATTGTTAAGTGTGTATATTGCTATTCTCTAGTGTCAGTTAAGACTTGAATGAGAAATATTGCTGATAATGACCTGGGTACACAGTAAAAATAATTTTCTAGCACTGAGCACAGCAGATTTACCAACAATCTCAGAAAATAATCTATTTCTCACAGTAAAATTTATTTCCAGGTTTGAAATGCATGAATGAATTTTTGGACAAATTTGTACTCCTGTCTTCAAGAGTGAGACAAGTTGTATTGATATAAGAGTAAATCTAAAGTGAAGGTAAAAAACCCCCACAACTATAAAGGAATACAGCTTTTTAGCTTTATATATATATATATATCAAAACTTCCAATCCTTCTCTTATATTGTCCAGTACAGGAGTTTGTGAGAGCTCTGAAGATCCTGTATAAAATCCATTGTATAAATTCTATGTTTATAACTGCAGATGCTCATACAGCACTCATGTATTTTCACTCTACCATCAGCTTCAGAAATTTTAAGAATCTAGTAGCAATCCCTTGCTGTTAACTGCAGCACAGAAGAACTAAACAAAGGCTGATAACCCTTATGACATCTAAGAAAATGGCCAGAGCTGTCATTAGGCAGTCTCCACTGACTGACTACAAGAAAAAGCTAGATGATAAGATTTAGCAATGTTCTTAACCTTAGTAAAGTTAGATGAAGAGGAATCCTATTCTTAAAATCTTCCCTGAAGTTTCTAAGTTTGGTTAAACTCTGTAATACCTTAATATCTTTATTTGAGCTTAGGTAGACACATCATTTTTATCACTGAGCCTTTTGAGGCCCACTGTAGAGAAGAGAATTCAGCTGTGTCCTCATTGCTTGATGCTCTGTGTGTGTTCAGAGTGTATGCATAAGAAAAGTCATAAGTAGAAACGGATGGTGAAAATCTGAAAAAAAAAGACAACCAATGAAGACATAATGTTTCCAATCTGTCACTTTCTACAATAAAAATGCTGGAAATAAAACATAAATTACTTCCCAAAATAACTGGGAACACATCAAAACTATATTCAGAGTTTTAACTGACTCACATTTTTCAATATTCAGGGCAAGAGATTACTTTTCCAGTCTTTATGGGGCTTTGAACTGACATTGACATTTTGATGCATAATGTTTAGCTTTTTTGACTCCTGTGTCTTCTGTTGAGAGCTGAAGAGATATTTAAAATTTTTGGTGCTCTACATAATGCCATAGAACAATCTGTTAAAGCTCTAATTTCATCTTTTAATGGAATAGTCCTGTGCTAATAATATGATAATTCTTTATCGATAGATAATTCTATGTAGTCCCTTTGCATAGTTCATATTACCAAAAATTATGGTCCTTAATTTTTTTATTCTCAGTTTTAAATGAAACTCTCATTTTTTTTAAGGACGTTTATCCTGAATGAAAACTACTGCATCTGTTATTTTGTTTATTTTATCCAAGTGTTCTTGAGTCAATGGGCATCTTTGTAGGGACTTGCATGGATGTGGAATTTATGCCACTGAAGAGCACCCTTTCAGTGAAGCTTGAGAGAATGGGGCTCACTTCCAAAGGTTTACAGACTTAGGCCTGATCTTAGATTTATTCGCAGAAGGATAAAAGGATCCCAAGTTCAGTTTTGTCATGTTGCACAGTTATGTCTCATTGCTTTTTCTGTAATAGAGGGATAATTACAGTTTCTCTCACAAAATGCTCAACTTATCTGTCTGAAGTCAAGGGACAAAATTTAAAGTAGGTAAGTATTTATATTAATGGCCAACTGCTATTTTTGAAACCTCTATTCAGATACAGCCTAATCCTTTAGGAAGCAAGATCTCTTTCAGTTCTCAATATAAAGTTATTCACTGAGAGGGTTTCCTGGATCGTCGCAGACATCTTTTTATGAAAAATCCTTTCTTAAGATTTTTCCTTCTGAGAAGCTAAGAGGCCTCAGAAACAAAATGTAAACAATGGTTATCTGCTGCTGTGGAATGCAACAGGTGGATCTGTGATTGGTCTCATGTGGATGCTTGGATTTACTGACCAGTCATGGCAGAGCTGGCTCTCTCTCTCTGTCTGAGCCAGCTGCTTTTCTTATCATTCCTTTTCTATTCTATTCTTAGCTTAGCTAGCCTTCTGAGATGAAGCTTTTCCTTCTATTCTTTTAGTATAGTTATAATGTAATATATATATCATAAAATAATAAATCAAGCCTTCTGAAATATAGAGTCAAATCCTCATCTCTTCCCTCATCCAAAGACCCCTGTGACCACTGTCACACTGGATCATTTTAGTAATACTCAGAAACTAGCCTTCATGGGAATAACTAGGAAGGGGAGATGGAGAGAGAGAGAGAGAAACATGAGAAAAAACATACATGAAAGGCCACTAAAAGCTGTCCAATGACAGTGTCTATTGCCTCAAAGTCCAGTTTATAGTATCCTATCTCTTCTTCTACAACCTTTTGAGATTAAAAGCAAATTAAATCATGATGATTAAAGTTATACATTTTGTAATTTAAGTGATGTTTTAATACTACTGTGGATGAGAGGAAGTTATTCCATGTTCTCCCCTTTGCCCATAACTCAGATCTGGAATATAAATAATTTATTGTTGTTTATCACTCATGAGGAGTAGTTTTGCAAGAATTTTTCCCTGGAATTTTGAGGGATATAGTCCTCATCTATAATGGAATCTGTACAAAACCCTCATTGTGTTGTTAATGATACTTTTGTTTGATGTAGTTATACTTATTTCTCTTGTCAAAGTTTGTTTCCGAATTGTTGATTTTATACTGACCTTCCCATTGACTCCCCTCTGTTTAGGGCTGATCATGGCAACTAAGTAATATCACAAATGTCTTTATGTAAAGTGTAAAATGCATCTTATGAAAGAGATAATCACTATATATATATATATATATAAACATATATTACTGTATTTTGCATTGGTATATTATGATTGCAGTATGTCTTTGAATTTTTCATTTAATACTAACATTACTTTTTATGAACTTTCAAGTTTGGGTCATTTTCTCAGAAATAATTCTCATTCTTTAATTCCTGTGATCTCATTTACCTACTTGTGAAACTTTTTTAGACTGGCAAAGTTTGCTCTGAAAGGAATGTTGTGCTGTGCTGCTTCTCCTGAGGTCTGATAGATTTGGTCACTGCCAGACACAGATTGGGTTACTGCAGACACTGAAAATGCTGGTTAAAAATTAATTATTTTTTCTCTTTTCTTCATTCCATAACATGTCTCTACATCCCTTGGTTCTTTGAAAGAGTTGAAATCTAGTTTAACATACAGATTTGAACCATATTATTTTTTGAAGTGATTTACATTTGTGGTCTATCTGTCTTCATAATTGTGTCTTGTTTAAATTAAATTATTATTTTTATGTTTTAAGTTCTGTTTCTCAAAAAATCTACTAGAAAAGGGTAAATTTCTGTGTGAAATATTTTTGTTTGCCTCAGTGGCTGGAGGAACATATAAATATGAACATGCATAGCATATCAATTATATATTTATTAATTCTGGTATATTCATGGCTCAGTAGCAACATAGAATGTGTTACATTGTTTCTATTAATAAAAATTACTGATTTGAAAGGAATATGGACTTCTATTCCCCTCCTCCAATCACCCTGAAATGTGTTAAAAACCTAGTCTATGAATTTTTTCTCTTTTTTTCTCAGAATATCATGAATGTTTTATAAAAATTGAGTCATCATTAGAAGAAAGTAATCCTCAAGTACACTTGTGGTAACCCAGCATCCCTGCAGAGGACACCAGGAAAACTGGGTTACCTGTAGTATGCATTCAGAGGAAATCATAGGCAAAGCTAATATCCACTTTGTTATGAAACCTAAAATTTTCCTTCTAGATGGAATTACTGGGTTTTTTTGTAGCTATAATGAAAAGGCAACATCTTTCAGAGATTTTGAGAGAAGTATAGCTTATAGAACTGTTGATTTAATGGCATAACACAAGGCAGCTGAACTGCCATCCTAAACAAGGACAAGATGAATGAATAAACCATTCCATTTTGTTGTACAGTGATTAGAAGTTGCCATATGAAAATCATTGTTTTATTATAGACCAACAGCAGTACCCATTCACAAGATCATGATCATCGGTCTCTGTTTCTGGAAGTGAAACTGAATACATTCCAGTGGCTGGCCTCTGGTATAATCAATAGTAGAGGGGAAGGGAAGGGAAATTCTGTCAGGAAAAAAATAGCTTAAAATGAAATAGTTGCATGTTAATAGAAAAGTGGAAGGGAAAGAAGAATTCTTTCTTGTAAGAAAAGAAGCTTTCATCTATGTACAGAATTGAAATGCTTAATGAAGGGGTCAAACCTGATGAGGGATTTCTTATGCTATAACTTTGCCTAATGCTGCCAGTCTAATTCTCACTCTAAGGATATTCCCCAGTAACTGATGCTGGTGAGTTCATAGTTAGCTATACCATTCAGTAGTTGTACACAGGGGTTTATATGCAATTTTTAATAGTTCTGCAGCAATTTAAAATTAATCATCTCTTGGTCACAGACTAGAATATAAACTTCACTTTCCCTCTTTATGGGTGAATTGAAAGATAATCTGTGTTGAAAATGTGATAGTATAGTCATAATATTTTCAAAGTTGCCTTTCAGTAGGCAGTGGTGGTTTTTTATGGAATAAAATATTCCTCACATAGATTTTGTGCTACTAGATCTGTTCTTAGAAGGGTTCTATCAACATCATATGCTCACCTTTAGATTAAAGTATCAACAATACTTGTTCTTTTGAAAAAACCTTCCATGTTTATATCTCATTTGTATTTGTCTCTGTTTAACTTACTGCATTTTTGTTGTTGTTTTTGAGACTTTTTCTTGCCAAATAAGTGAGTTTTTGTGATCATAAATGTATTTTTACATTGAAATTAGGTTCTATTGCAATCTTTTTGCAAAAACCTCAGCAGACTTGCATTCCAAAATCTAAAGAATGCAATTTCATTATATGTGTATGCCTTAAATGTAGTAGATGCCTGTTACCCTTAAGATTGAAGAGATATCTAAAGATCTAACTCAGCTCTCTACACTGACAGTATTTGAAACTAAGAGAGACAAATCCTATTTTTTTCTGTTCTCCTAAAATCCTGAATTTTTTGGCTCATTCTTCATCCACACTGTTAATCGCTTAAAATAAAAACCTCAGAATGGATTACAGTGTTCCTCATAGGGATGAAGTCATCTCTCTTTTCTTCTGCTGCTCCTTAAATATCCAAAGATAGCACTGGTTTATCACACTGGAATCTTCTCTTCAGTTGCTCTAAAAAAATCCCCAGCCCCTTGGGGCTTTTCTAGTCATTGATTTGTAGGTTACTACCCATTGCTCCTCTCACATTCACATACTTTCCAAAGCTATGGCTTCCATTCCATGCTCCTGGGTAAATCTGTGCTTTGCTCTGGATAAAGAATTGTTTTATCAAGGAAAAAGAGCAGAATACTAAGTGTATTTGTAGCTTGCTGCCTGGGTGTTTCATCCCCTTTAGATCAGTCATCTGTAAGATTTATCATCTGTGATTTTCTATTTACTTTCATTAATGAAAACATTTTCTTTGCAATATGCTGAATTAGAACTGGAAGTCATATTCTTCTTTATTCTACTATTAATTCTAAAAGCAGTTTTCTGTGTCTTGGGTTTTCAGTTTCTCTACTTGAGTTTCTTCATTTGCAAAATAAGAGTAATCATATTTTCTTACTTTCAGAGGCAGGGCACCAATAAATTACCATGACATGAAAGAAAACCGAAATGAAACAAAACCGAACAAATGAAAAATAAACAAACAAAAAACCCAACCAGACAAACAAAAATCAAAAATATTGGGAAGAGATAAGAGGTGAAAAGAAGGCAGGACAGAGTGAGATAAAAGTAATCCTATGACAGAAATTGCTCTGTAGACCTACAGTCACCAAAGGCTAGTTTGACTGGAGAGCATTTATACACAGCTGTATGTCTCTGCCACACCTTTTTCATCAGTTCCTTTTCCAGAAGACCAAAGCAGTAGGGATTCATGCTCTTGTACTTACTGCAACCTTATTATCTGAGCAATAACAGAAGGAACACTGACATAGACTTCTGGTATTTTCAGACAAAATCCCTTGATATTAATCCATCAAAAAAAAAATCTGTCGGGGTTTTTTTAACCCAATTTCCCACAATCTATTTCACTTGATATGAAATTAGTCTTTGGTTCTAAAATTTGGTGTAAACAGGATTTTTTTTTACATCCAAATTGTGAAATTAGAAAGTTGTGGGCCTGGAATTACAAGGCAACTTGATGCTCAGATTCTATCCCTCTGTGTAGCTCAAAAATTTTATTAAAAGGAATGGATATGACCTAAAGTTTAAGACCTTAGAAGCAATAATAATGATGCACTAACAAGCAAGTAAAAATTCTCAGATCATCCTTTGAAAATGAAGAGCCTTGTATCCATCTAATTTCTCATTGCAATGAAGACTGTGTATATTGAGATTTATGCTTTTTAGGGGGTATTTTGAATACTTGTGTGGGTTTGTGTGTTTGTGAATGTGAATGTTAAATATTTCAGAACAAGAAAACATTAATAATATGCTGAAATTCTTTCCAGGTTGGGTATTTTCCTGATTTCTAGTCCACATTCTCAGATGCTATATTTGGTATCAAACTAAACACAAAAAGTACTGATGTTGTGTTCCTAAAGCTCTTTCTCAGGAGGATATTGATGCGATTAAAAATCTTGGATAAAAAAAAAATTAAAAACTATGAATGGGCTGAATGACCCACTTAGAAACATATTTGGTGACCTGCCATGAAATAGTTAGAGAATGAAAAAGGCACCGTAAAAAATTCTGCATCCTGTTGGGAGCCCTGATATCTTCAGTAAGAATATCAGTACAAAGACTTGTTGTCACAAACAGACAAATAGTGCTTGTGAGTCATTCCTTTGATTCCAAAGTAGCATGCAAGCAAAATTGTCTCTGTTCATAGTGCAATAAATTCAGCAAATGGTGACAAACAACTCACCAGCTTACATAAAAGAGCAGGCTAGCCAGGGTAAGTTAAAAGTTTCATTAATTGTTAGGTAAAATACCAATTGCCACGAACTGTTTTACTTCTTTTCATGTATTCTGTATATATTTGCATTGCAAAAGCAAAGCCCTCTGTATATTACAAACTGTGTGGATCTAAAACGAGCTTTCTAAAAATAGTCTGAAAATTATTTATAAAGAACATATTCTATAGTAAGCAGTGCTGGAAATCCTTTCTGGAAAGTTTAAATTAGATGTGTGTAGTCATGTTTATTTGGTAGCACTGCCTGTTGGTTATTTGTGTTTGATTAGATGTTGAATCCACTGTCTCTATGATCCTTGAGGACGCCTGATTTCATATTTTAGTGTCTATTCTACAAAAGTAGTGTTTATTAGTAAGGCAGTCAATGGAAAAAGATAGGCAGCTCTGGAGACCATAGGAAAGATTGACTTTTCCTTAGTCAAGTTTTTCCTAATTAAGACAAAGCAACTGTCCTACAGGAAGCAGACTGCTGGGAGCCTTCCCCTTAGGAGCTGGTAAGGCTTGCATTCAGGAGCAGCCAGTGTGAAAAACAGTTATTTCTCATCTTATATTGATAGTATTCATACAAGATGTAGACATCTATTTTACAAACTTACTCCTGCCCAAAAGAGATATTCCAATTGAGGATAGAATTTATCTTTCTGGTGAACTAGAGTGACTTCTGGTGAACTAGACAGGTTAGAAAAATCATGGGGCCATAAAACAAAGAGGCAAAAGGAAGCTGTGTGCATGAATAATTAAAAACTTTAAGAGAAGGGAAAATAATTAAAACTGAGCAAATAATTTTATTTTATTTTATTTATGTTTCATTTGCATTATTATTTAAATTCCCATGCGAAAAAATACAGCAAACCAACACTGTGAGACAGCCCAGAAAGTAGATTCTGCATCTTTCTCCCATATAGCAATTTTTTTTGTTACATTTACTTTTCTAGAAATAAATATCACTTAGTGGGTTGAAATGTTTGACAAAAGACAGATTTGTATTTTTCAGATTGTACTTAATGAACACTAAATACACACACACACACGTGTGTGCTTGTGTGCTTATATGTGTAAAAAAATTCCACTGGAGACCAATATGTAGATAAACATAAGGCAAAAAAAGTACAGTTCAAATTAAAAAGAAGTGAGGGAATTACAATTTCTGTGTAATACCCAGAAGTTATGAAGTTCTGTGAACATATGTGAAATAATGTGTTAATCTATTAATTTTCACTTTATGATGGCCATTTTAAATCAGATCAGATTTGGAGAAACAGTATTTCTTTAAAATTATAAATTTTAAATTGGGAAACATAGCTTTAGATAATTGTGTGAGTTGCGTGGATGCAAGATGCAAGATGTTTTGAGTCATATTTATGTCCAAATAAAACCAGACCAGTAAGTAAAGCTAGAAATGTTAATTGCCATAGTTCATTGTCTTCTTTTTACCAAAAGTCTAGTGAATGGACAAAATAATCCATTTCAAAAAGAGCTGGTGAAATGCTTTGAATGTAAAAGACAGACCATAACATCCTGCTGGAGTTGTAGATATCCTCAGTAAGAATGTTTTTCTTGTCACAAGCAATGGTAACAAAAAAGAACAAAGAAGGTTAAAGAAAATACTAGAATAAAGAATTATTTTCATCTGTGATTGCTTTGTTTGTTCATGTGTATTAGTAATATAAAATAGCCTTCTGATCTGTATCTAGGCAACATGAAATTGCTCCATTTTAATAGTAAGGTATGAACGTAAATAATCATTTTAATAGGCACATACTGTAGAAGAAATAAATTACTGCTTTACCTTCCTGTAAAAGGTAAAAAGAAGCAAAAGTTGCATTTTTTGAATAAAGATTCAACAATAACTAGATTTACTAAAACCTTTCAACAAAGTAGAAGCTTAAATATGCATAAGTGCTTTCATTTTGTGCCTAATGATGTAACTTGAAGAAACTTTTGTACACAGTCACCCTCACTTTTGCTTTTCTTCACTGGGAGAAATAATTTCATTCCTATCAATGCTTTGCCTAGACAGATGAGAAACAGTGACTTCTGGGAATCCAAATATGAAAATTAATTCCCAGTGCTTCCACCCCCCCCACCCCCCAACACCACCCCCTCCTCCCCAGTTTATTTAACACTTCACAGCATTGTATTGTATTTCTTGTCAGTATTCTTTAGAAGCAGGATAGAATGAAATGGAACAAAAAAACGTTGTGCGTGGTCATTCCTAAATATTCTTCCTTCTGCTGTACATCAATCTAGGGACAGATAACATCCAGCAGAAGTGCTTTTGATGTGGTTAATGTTTTTTTTCATTAACTCTCAGAGGACTGAGACTCATAATTTTAGGATTATGTTCTTGGATACATGCTAATAGAGAGAAATATGAAGTATGAAGATGTAGAAACCAGCCCAAAGAGCTCAGCCAAAACTGCAGAATGTGAATTCCTAGCCCTCAGAACTGTTTTCTAAAGAAGTGATTATTTCTATTACATTCACTTGTTGAAAATAATAAATAGAAAATTATTGGTTTTATAATACTATTTTGAAACACTCAAAACATTACTATTTAGCAGTGTCTAACTTTTTTTTAACATCTGTTTCATAACCAGAAGAATTCAGGAGGAAGACAACAAAGTCCATATATTCAGCATTTACATTTCATAAAATAAGATTCATGTGTGCAAATCCAGAAGCAATTTGGGCTTTTCTGTATATTTAATGCATCTTTTAGAACTGTCTCTCTTAATCTTTTGCTATGTTAAACAATTTGAAAGCATCCGAATCATTCTAGGAAATAAATATTTTTGGCTTTATAAACAAAATAAATCAAAGCTTTTCAGGCATCTCAGATACATCTGCTATGAAGAATCATTTCAGAAGATCTGTCTTTTTCTCACTGGAGTACCCAAAGTAAAGTCTGGATACAGTCATATTAACAGTTTATAAAATTCATCCATATTTTCTTTTGCTGCACATTGATTTCTTTCTTCAATACTTATGCCTTCTACTGATGGTTGGTAATTATCATATTCTTACAACTACTTTGCTAGAATTTGAGCCCTGACACTTCTTAGCTTTGCTTGTTTTGTAGAGAATCTCAGTTGCCTTCAAACGCATTGAGGATCATTTGGAGCAGAAATTAGCAGAAGCTCAATTTTTAGTAGTGAAATATTGAGTGCAGGTGAAGTGTTTGCTGCTCTAATGCATGTCAGCTAATGCCAGGAGAGCTGGACTGATTCCACAGGAATAAGATTCATCTGGGAGATTTTGATAGCATGTTTCATTTGTTTAACAGAAGGGGTAGTACAAATTACCAAAGCATGGGAACTGCTGTCACAGCCTCGCTCGGACCTGACAGACAGCAGCCGTTTGTGCAGCCATCCCTCTGACCTGCTCTGCTTCCCAAGTGGATTCTCTGCAATTTCCAAATTTCCTGTACTTTCTTTAGAGTAGTAACTGATCCCCTTCCTCCCTGCTCTTTCAACACCACCTTGCAGGTGCCTTCCTTGCACCTCTGGTGGCACATATCAGGAGGAGCTGAGGTGGAGCTTGTCGTGCCCTTAAAGATAATTCCTGTTAAACTTTTCTTGTCTTGTGAAGAGTGATTGCTTAGTGGCTGATTAGAGTAAGACTGTGACTCAGTGCTTTAATTTGGCTTCTAGAAATGGTGGTGTTTTTTGTTTTTTGTTTTTTTTTTTTCTCTCTGCCATTATCTATAATAGAAGATTTTCTGGAGACTAATCTTCCTTCACCCCTGTGAGTAGGGTCTCCCTACAATTCATATCTCTGTATGAGATGCCAAATTATTGATAATGTGAATATTTTGTAACAACTGATTTAGGACTGAATTACTTTGCTTTTGAAATGTGTTGTTTTGAGTATGACAGCAGTGAGCACCGGGGAGACGAGGTGGATGGTATCCCCAAAAATCATATCTGACACTTGAGAATTTTCACTTCATCATTTCCAGTGGTCTCTCAGAAATCACCAAAACTGAATCCATCCTGGAGAAAAAATTAAGAGCTAGAGCACAATTTGGAGATACTTAGAAATCCCAAAAACTGTTCTAAAAGCAATTCTATCTTAGTCTCTCTATTCAAGCATTCTTTATTCAAGTTTTCTCACATGGTCTGCAAATCACTACATGCATGTGTAAACAAAAACAGTGTAATAACTGAAACCATCACTATTAGCTGAACAAAGTATATCCTGGGTTCATAACCCCAAACAGATAAAAAGGATAATAGTAATTCATTACTGTTAACCTTTACATTGATTTAGTGCTATAAAACATATATTATTAATCAGAGAAGCACAGAAGAAAGCACCAAAACCCAAACCCAAGAATAAATATATTAGTGAGGAAAATCCCACATTAGCTGAAACATTAAATTTAACAAATCTAATCAACATTTCCTTTTCTAAATTATGAATGTGATAATTGAAAATCTGATTCCTCCCTAAGGGCCATAAGTAATTCTATTAAGAAGCCGTTATATACCACTTAAGGAAGTTTGTGTGATGCCTATGAAATGGTAGCTATAGAACCACAAACTCAGCTATCAATAAGTGACTCATTAAAATGTCTAAAATTTAAATGTTGGTTCTTTCATCTTATTTTAAAGAATAACTTTAACTCCCTTGTTATTACAACTTTTACAATCAAATTACATCCCAAATGACATGAAAAATAACATACAAAGAGAATTGGAGCTCTGGAATTTGTTTTGTCTTTCTGCTTAGAGAAAGGCCATGGAAAAGTACTGGGGAAAGTAGCTACTAATACAATAGGTTTCAGAGTTATAAATATGTGTGGAATAATACAAAGAACATATTGAAAAAAAGGCAAAACCCAAATGGCATCCCTTTAGAAGTGGAGATTGTGCCATAGGTGTAGAATACTGTACTGGGACAGGTGGGAATTAAGATTTTTAAGGTGGGAATTAATGATTGAATTAAGTTTCTTCAGAGCAGCCCTATGATGCTGTGGTTTGTGTCTATAGCTAATGTAGTGTTGATAACAGACTGATATCGTAGTTGTTGCTGAACTGTGCTTACACAGATCCAAGGATTTTTATTTTTCCCATGCTGCCCAGAGACAATAAGTTGGAGGCTGATGAGTTTGGGAGGGTGAGCAAGAAGCAGGACAGTGGACCCACATTGACCAAGCAGATGTCCCATGGTGTATCATCACACAGAGGACACAATGTCAGAGGAAGATGTGGGGTGGGTCTGACTTCCAAGTAGCTGTTTTTCAGACACTGGCAAGGCTTCACTCTGCTTTTGGGAGGTGTGAGATGTTGTCCTTTCCTTTAGTTACTTTTTTCCTGTTTCTTTCACTTACTGTGCTCTGTCTCAATCTATAATTTTTCTTGTGCTTGTTTTTTGTATTTCCTCATCTGAGAAGAAAGAGTGTGTCACTGCATTAGTGCTTCATAGGTAGTCATGGCATATTTTTCTTTGTAAATGCCTTTGGATTTGACTGTCTAGATCAGTGATTATGAAATATTTTCAAATTGTAGGCTGATGGCACCAGATATTTATTAGTCTCTCCTTTAACACACACACTTTTTTTTTCTGGCAATAACATTCCCAGAGCTGTTAATTTGCTGTTAATCAAGCTGTTAACCATGTATTTAACAGTAATCTTTTTTACTGAACCTGCTGTTTTATTGATTGTATATTATACAATGGCAGGTTTAACTTGTGAATATTCAGTTAAATGGACAGTAGATCGTTGAATGTGCTCTGAAATGTTTGATGCTGTCATCATTATTTACCATATTTTTTAAAAAAATCTACATTCTTAATGATTGGCAAAATCTTCTTCAGTGACACTTCCTATAGAGTTATGTGCTTCTCATCATGAATAATAACAATAGAATTGAATAATGTGAACATCTTAAATCTCTAATATTTTAGATAATATTCATTGGCCTAACCTTGTTGCACAATAGCTTCAGTGCATTTTACAATGAACAAGGCAAATTTAAGAGCAGTTTAAGTTTAATGTACTAATTTCAACTAGATTCCTTAAAAATATTTCATTGTAGAATATCATAATGGCTTGACTGTAGGAAACTGTTGATCTCCCTGGTGTTCCAATAAATTTATGTTAAGAAGCTTTTCACTGTTTAGAAATATGCATAAAAGTAGGTTTTAAATCTTGTTAAAATGTATCCTGTTGTCTTTTCTCATTCTTTTACTGCTAAGTGTTCTTATGCATATTTATTATCCAGAATATTTTCAAAAGACTTTTATATATTTCAGATTAGATGTTTTTCTGAATTGTAAAAATCTAGATTTTAGGTTTCAGTACTGAATCAATATAGGAACCAATAGTCTCACCTCACCATCACTGACCTATTCTTTTGTACTGCATATAGTAATGAGATGATCTTTCTAAAATAACAGATTTAAGTTTTACCTTCCCAATAGAAGTAATTGAAAATAATCCATCAAGGCAGAATCAGAAGAGACTGTTTTCTTAAGCCCAAGCTAGAAAATTGAATTAAAACCACCACTGTATTTTAACATAATCTATACCCTCATATAAAAACTGTAAGCTGAGTTATCTTCACTGTTTGTTTCTCTTCACTTACCAAAATCTGAGTTAAAATTTAAATGAGTGTTATTTGCAGCTAGATATGGTAAATAGCCATGGCATGCAGAAATTCCCTTTTATGACCACTGCTTCAGAATCACACGCTATCCTACTTCTTAAGTTTCTGAATATTAAAACATTTGTTTTGGCAGAGCACCTGCAAGTTTCAAACCAATTTGCAGCTGGAGGAAAGGCATTGTTGTTTTGTTTTCAGGATGAAGAAGTCTCTGTGTAACATTATTTCTGCACAGACCCATACATAGACAGTTGAGAGTCCTCTCATTTGTTTTAGTCTCTAGGTAGAAATTTCAGGTGCATCTGTGATGCTTACTCAGCTTTGCATATGCCAATCGTGCTGCAGGAGTTAGGGGTTTTTTCTGCTAAACCTGTCCCAAGGACATCATCACTCTATCTTACATCCCACCAGCTTTTCAGTAATGTTGACATCATATATATAGAGTCAAAAAAACCAAAAAATATATAGTTACACTGATTCCAACCAAGATATCATCCAGCCAAACATCCTCCCTCCTAACACTATTGGGGATGTTTGGGAATGGTTAGGGAAGGGCAAGTGTAGGACAAATTTATGTGATAATTCCCTCAAAGCTTCTCTATTCTCCAACTATTTATATTTCAGGGTCTTCCTGAACTAACTATAGTCTCTATGTTCTCAATAATCCCCAGTGAATTTTACTTGGCATTTGAACTGGTCCACTTTTACAGTAGTAAATATGATAAGTACAGACAAAATCTATTAGAAAATATGAA
The DNA here is from genome assembly GCF_051311805.1 of Agelaius phoeniceus. NCBI lineage: Eukaryota > Metazoa > Chordata > Aves > Passeriformes > Icteridae > Agelaius > Agelaius phoeniceus. Next base: position 22,575,721 of record NC_135266.1, read on the forward strand.
GGCTCTGCTGTATGCTTGCCATTTGCTCTTTGCTTTGAAAAGGCCCTACTCTGGTATTTCACAAATGTAAACAAAAAAGACATGATTGTACTCTGGAGCACACTCTCCAGTATCTTATTTATTTTGCTTATGTCATAGTTCTGATCAGTTGTTGTACAAATCAATCTTTGTATGTCACCTGACAAACAAACTGCAGCAGGCTATTGGACAGCAGCCATGAAAAGGCATAAAGACAAAAGAAATGTAAGCTCAGAAAATGCAGCAGAGGCTTAACAAAGAGGACTTAAATAAATCAAAATGCACGTACTTGTTGATTTTCTACAGATTTCCTGGTGATTAATTTCTTGTTGTGACATCTTGGCTGTTTAATGTTTCTTACTAAGTTTGGCATTATTTTTTGTCTGAGGGTTGTGCCTCAGAAATGAAACATTTTGTTTTTAAGAAAACCTGTGGAGGGCAGAATTTGAAGCAAAAGTGCTTCATTTACAAAGAAAAGTATGTTTCATTTCAAGATATACTTTTGGAATTGGTTGTAATACCTAGTAAAATTCATGATAGAATCAAGTTCAATTTTTCCTTATTTATATTTATATACTGCTATTTTGAGCCAGTAATATAATACCAGATTTCACCAAGGCAACCTCATCTGTTTCCACTGGGAAACAGTCCCCCAACTTGGGGGGTTGAAAAGGAGAGAGAGAGAGAGGGGAAAAGGCACAAACCAGCAGAGTAATATTCACAGTTGAAATTTAGGCTTTCAGACAGCTATGAAATTGATTTGATATGAATTAGGCCCATGGGGCCAAAATATGAAGATAAAGAATGGACTTTTCCTGCAGTGATGCAATATTGGGTATTGCCATGTGCAAAATGTCAAAGGGAACTTACTTGTGTAATTTATTTTTTAAAATAATTTAAAAAGAATGACAAAGTAGGTAATATAAATTTAAAAATGAAAATTACTGCAAGATTGCAGTTATCTTGGTCATTTTATTTATCTCTAAGGGTGAAATCATAGTTCTCAGATCATAATTTTCAATCTTTAACATAATGGTGTTTAGGGGGTTTTTTCCATTGCTTTTTTTTCTTCCTAAATCTGTGTATGTTAAATTGAAGTCCTGTGGTTGGGAAAATATGTTTTTTATCCTGACTGTGGTTACACTAGTGTTTTAATTCAGATCAAGGGTGTATTTCCACAGAAAACCTCAGTACTGTCACCACTCCTTGCACATTGTTTCACATTGGAGAGAATTTCTTACAGTTTGGGCTCTTCCAGGTGATCCTCAGCTGGAAGATCTCCTGCTGCTTATGCACTGTGTCCATGAGAAGTCATTCATTCAGCCCATGGACCAGGCAATAGCCTGGTCATGATAAAATAAAGGAAAATGTGTACAGTGGGCAGGCAGACCACCCATTCTCTTTAGGTCTTGACTCTTGAAGGTCTGCCAGCTGTACTAGGGATGTGTAGGCATGGCCTCCAACCACTAGACAAGGCTGGAGTGAGCAAAATTAAACTCTTTGGGTGGATTTTATGGATATTTTTTCCTTCTACTTGTCCCAGTGGGTGTCTGCATAACATTTTAGTAGTAATGGGGAAATATCACCACTAGTATGTTGGGGCTTGATATCTCAGTAAGATTTCTGTAGCATATGGGAAAACCAACCATAAAGATAAAGCCAGGGATTTCTTTTTGTCTCAGTGTGACTAAAGGAGCCTTGTGTGTAGCTTTGTGTATTCACTGTGTTATCAAAACAGTGCTAGAGACAGCATGTAGCTTTTGAGTAGCATTTTTAAAGGTTGTAGAAAAGGAAAATTCCCAGCAATTTCCATTTGCAATCTTTTTCTCCTTGACGATTTCTATCTCGTAGTTTAAAATGAAAGAATTTTTCTTGAATGCTTTCCTTCATAGAGTCAGAGAAAAATAACAGTTATTTCAGGAACTTCAGTTTAAAGAAGCTTTTTTTTTTTCTCTTCACTGAAGTAATATAGAAAAAAAGCCAAAAAACCCTTAGTGTTGTGTATATCTGGACAAATAGTTACTATTTGCCAGAATTTCTTCAAATAGCTTTGAAAACATATTTTGATCTGGTACTCAGAGCATGAAAGAAAATACATCCTTGGCAAGAAAAGACAGATTTATGAATTCAGTTTGTGTAATGTGGGGCTGACTCTTTGCCATGGTGATTAGTTTTTAAATTAAGAAAATTTGTTCTTGCAATTAATGAGAATCAGCAGACAACTGTGGAAACAAAAAAAAAAAAACTTCATCTTTTGAACATTAGATATTCATTGACTGCAGTTTTACCAAGTTCACCTTTTAGAACATTTGCTAAGAATTCAAAATTAAGAAGTTCAAACAGCTTTAGTTTGATGCTGCTAGTAGAACTAAAACTGGTTTAGGCTCTGAATATTAATTACCATCCTGCTTTAAAGGTTACAACACTCTCTTTATCCAATGGATGTCATAGTTCTGATTGAATAAAGCCTTAATTATAGAGTATTATAGAATATTGCAGTGAGCTACAGCAACAAAGCCAGCAAGTGGGTTATTCTTTCTTTGACAGGCTTATAAAGATAATAAAGGCATGTGAAAAAAGAGAAAAACACATCTGTTAAAAAAATAAATTGAGACAATTATGGATTAAGAGTGTTTATTTTTTCTCCATTTGCACAGAAGAGAAAAAAAGGTTACTGCCATTCTTATGACTGAGCTTTCCATTAGTAGAGGCTTTTTAAATGAAAAAGCTTTATCATGTTATTTAGCAATATGGATATGATTTGTATTCTGCTTCCTCCATTATGTGAATACCTTCCTTCATGTGTATTTTCATTTTTCCTATAAACAAAAAAATTATTACAGCCAATGCAAAGAGATCTGTTCCCCTTTACCAAAGCCTGGGAAATGTACTGCAAAGTCTTTTTTCCCCTAGGGACCTAAGACTCACCTTCCAGCCAGGAGCATGGAGGCCTTGTTACAGCAGGCTCACACGGTTTATGATAACAGACTCTTTCATTTCCAACTGCTCCAGATCATAGATCTCCTATGTCCTGGGTCCCCCTTCTAGCAAATATTTCTCAACTGATAATTAGCTGGGAAAAACCTGCCAAGCGATGTCCTTGTTTTGTCTTTGACAGCTGTCACTGATGCCTAAATCAGTAATGTCCATCTGAAAACTTCCATATGCTGTAAGATATTTCTAATAGACTTCTGACTTTGCAGTTGTCTAACAGGAAAAGTTGTCTAACAGAAAAGGGAATTAAAGAGAGGACTGTGAGTAACAGCTTAATGTGGTAATTCGGACATAGCACAAGTCTTAACTGTGAATGATAGGCAGCAGAGATAACTGCAATGTTTCACCTTAGCTGGTTTCAAAAATTAATCTCAGTCCTAATCTTATGGTCATTTTGTTCTCGGTTGCAAGACAAGCAGCAAACATGCCATGCTTTTTTTCTAGAATCTGATAACCACAGTACCAGAACAAAAAATAGCAGCACAGGTTTTCCTGCAATTTCCAAAGAGAAAGACAAGACCTGATTTGTTCAGATAAAGTCTTCCCACCAAAGGCTATATTGTCATGGATTTACCTGCTTTCTTCCTAATAAATATCCTCTGTGAAATTGAAGTGTAATTTTTTTTCTCCTATACTTTTTCATGTTTTTTTTTTTTCTATTTACTTCAGCCTTCTTTTTTCTGTTTTGGAGTACATTTATCCATATCACAAGTACAGAAATTTAAAGAGCTGTGTAGTTCAGGAAAATTTTGGCAAGAAGTATTTAAATTAATGTGTTAGAGAGTGTCATTCTCAGTCATAGACTGGCTATCTCACATCTTTGCCCAAAAACTATTTCCTAAGATTTTGCACCCGACTCACATCCAGTTATAAAATGTTTTAAATTGTCTTTCTGTATTGTTGCATTGTTACAGAAATATTTCAGTAAGGAAATAGTGATTCCTCATAAATGGGATCTCTGAAGTAGGGAAAAACAAAATCAAGCAAAATAGCACACAGAATGAGTTTCTCTGCTTGCTCAGGAGACATTTAACTAGAACTGTGACCTTTAAAAAGAAGAAAAAAAAAAAAAGCACAGAAGATGAAAAGATGGAAAGATGTGTTGTGAATATGTAGATACCCTGTAGCTAACTGTATCTGGTGAACTAAAATTATGGGGTTTTGCCTTATAGGTTTTTTAAGTACTGGGGACCAAGCTGCAAAAGGCAATTATGGATTGCTTGACCAAATCCAAGCTTTACGTTGGATTGAAGAAAATATTGGATCTTTTGGAGGAGACCCGAAGAGAGTTACTATTTTTGGATCTGGGGCAGGAGCTTCCTGTGTCAGTCTCTTGACACTCTCCCACTATTCAGAAGGTAACAATCTCCCAGGCAAAGTACTTTTTTTCTTCTTTTTTTTTTTTTTTTAATGTTAAAATGTAGTGAAAGGGCCAAACAAGGTAGGCTGAATTAGAATTACATGAGGTCTGTAATTTTTGTAAAATACCTACTAGATAGAATTCTGGATTTGTATTAGTCAACATAAATCTGTTTATAAGGAAAACTAAATGCTATTACAGCATAAATCTCATGCAACAAATGCCATGGGCAATATACTTTTTCTAGCTTTATCAACAGATTCCGCTGGCTCTTCTATCAAAGAATTTGCCCTAATTAAAATGGAAAAGAGCAATGACCTTTTTGATTTTTTGTACACTTTTGGCTGCACTTCCAACATATATGTAGATCCTTTCCTTACTTAGTAAAAATATAACTAAGCCTTATTAAAAACTGTGTTTAACTCCCCACAAGTACTGTGTGATCCCACACAGTGTTTTCAGATTTTAGCAAGGGAGCTGTGGGATTTCTACCCTCAGCACCTCACCCTCCAAAAAAACCCAAACCCAAACTCCAAGAATGTACAGCACCAGTACTGAACTATAAATATTCCTGGTGATAAGATCAAATCTACAAAGACTGGATAAAAGACAACACCAAAATATCTATTGTATTTATTAATCCATGTCATTTCTATCACAATAAAACAGACAAGAATTTTTAACAGATAAGCCAGAAGTTATAGCAGGGAGGCTGGAAAACACACCTAATTTTGAAATACATAGTTATGCTTGACAATTCAGTCTATTCATACAAATAAAATTTCAGTGAATAACTGTTGAGCAAGCCATGCCAAAATCAAGCAGATGGAATCATGAAAAATATAACTGATTAAATAATTGAAAAATTTTAGTGTGTGCATTGTTATCATCCTCAAAGGTATATCAACAAAAATCCCACATGCTTTTCTAACTTTTCCGTCTTTTGCATTTTGAGAACGTGATGGTAGAAACCATGTGCAGACGATACCCAAGTATTTCAGTTTAAATATAAAATAGGCCATTTTATAACAGTGGTTTTAGTGGTTTTACCAGAAAAAAACCCCACAGATGGGGCAGATTCACCAGTAAGCTCTCCTTGCCTTTTAGTGCTTTAAGCAAAGAAACTCTTCAGATTGGTTATTCATCTATCCTTTCTTCATACTCCAGTTTATATATTAGTGTACATAAAATAACCAGAAAGAACAATTGAATACCATCTTGCTCTCTTGCAAAACAATTTAAATGTTACAATTTTAATTCAACATATAAGCAGAGTTACACACACACACACACACACGCACGCACTCACATGCACACACACGCAATTCAACATATAAGCAATGCTAGCATATACACACAATAATAATTTAAAAATTAAATGGTAAATTTAAAATATCACAATAGAAGATTCAAACATACAAAATTGCTTTTAATAGAGCAGATTTTTTTAAGTTAGTATGATGCATGGCTTTTGTGAAGGAAATGAGAATGTGTAATTTTCATTTGACCTTTAAACTACTGAAAGACACATTTATGAGTGTCATTTACATGGCAAAGAGCATATGATTGCCTTTAGCTTTCAGTCCTTCAAAGAAATTTTCACAGCACTACCAATGTGGTAAAGCCAGAGGACTTCCATCAAAGATACAAGAAAACTGCAGTACAGGAATGAGCTTTGTTCTTGAAACAGTAACCTGAAACCTTCATGCTTTTTGTGTGTGAGCATCAAGAACATGGCAGATTTTAATTAGTTGCCTATTCTACATAGCATAAAAAGGGAGCAGCGAGTAGGATCTATTGAAATTTATTCAAAATTTCATTGTATGCATCCTTTAGGGATTCTATAATCAAAACTTTGTTTCCTTAGCAAAAAATACTTTTCATTTTTAAAAAAAAATATATATTTTTTAATATCTAATTGCATCTGTATTTAAACGATTTGCACCTGCAGGTTTGTTCCAAAAGGCAATCATACAGAGTGGAACAGCCCTGTCCAGCTGGGCAGTGAACTATCAGCCTGCCAAGTACACTCGGATATTGGCAGATAAAGTGGGCTGCGACATGCTGGATACCACTGATTTGGTTGAATGTCTGCGGAATAAGAATTACAAAGAACTCATTCAACAGACTATCACTCCAGCCACGTACCACATTGCCTTTGGGCCTGTGATAGATGGAGATGTGATTCCAGATGACCCTCAGATTCTAATGGAGCAAGGGGAATTCCTTAACTATGATATAATGCTGGGTGTGAATCAAGGGGAAGGTTTGAAATTTGTGGATGGCATTGTAGACAATGAAGATGGTGTTTCTCCTAATGATTTTGACTTTTCTGTCTCCAATTTTGTGGACAATCTATATGGCTATCCAGAAGGGAAGGACACACTGCGAGAGACCATTAAATTCATGTACACTGACTGGGCAGACAAAGAAAATCCCGAAACAAGACGGAAGACCCTGGTTGCTCTTTTTACAGACCACCAGTGGGTTGCTCCAGCTGTTGCCACGGCTGACCTGCATGCCCAGTATGGATCTCCAACATATTTCTATGCATTTTATCACCATTGCCAAAGTGAAATGAAACCCAGCTGGGCTGATTCAGCTCATGGTGATGAAGTCCCTTATGTGTTTGGGATTCCTATGATTGGTCCCACAGAACTGTTCAACTGCAACTTTTCCAAGAATGATGTCATGCTTAGTGCAGTGGTTATGACATACTGGACTAACTTTGCCAAAACTGGGTAAGTGTGACCCCTAGCATTCATTTTGTTGATAGCATACTTCTAAAATAGTCAGTATCCCATTCCAGTGGCCTCAAAATCTGATTTTGAAGTAGATGTATAGAAATATTTGTGCTAAGGCAGGAGGTAAATGAGGCTTATTCATATTTAATAGATTTTTAATTAGTGTGCTCCCTCAAAGTATTTTCTTTCAGTAGCTCAATGAGAATAATAACACCCTGTATTTTTGGTTCAAAAAATAGGACAATTACTAAGACAAAAAGAGAAAAGGTGTCTCAGAGAAAAGGTGGTTCACTAAGATACTGAAAAATCAGAGGCAACATGTCTGCTACTTGAAGAAAGAACTGTCAGGCAGATAGCACTTATCTGCTACAAAAAAAACTAAGTTCTTGTTTTTCAGCGACCTTCACAGGGATAAGGACTCAGGGAGGAATTAGAACAGAAAGGCAGACACTGGAAATTTTTTTCCCTCTGAGGGCTATAATGGCAATAATAAGTACTTGACTGGAATGAAGAAGAGACTCGGATATAAATTTTGCTTTGAGAAAGTTAAAAAATTAAATTAATTCTGCTTACAAAACAAATTAAAGACATCAATATTTTGATGAAATAGAGTTGTAAACACCAAGGAAAGAACCCTCAAAGCAGCTTAATCTGTGAGCAATATTAATAAATTCTGTTCTCTTCCTATAACATTCCTTTTAACAGTATTGCAGTGTTTTACTTCAGCGGCAAGGGCTTTTTTTGTTAACCTTGAGTCTTCAGTACTGAATTAAAACAAAGATACTTGTGGCACAAAGGGGCTGTAAATCTTTCCACTGAATGTTTAATGGCAGGATTGGGCTCTGGAAACTGCAGCTTTACTGCACTGCAGTGAACAGTGTGCAGCTATATAAGAAAAACTCAGATGCCTATTGTGAAACACTCAGAGGCTTTAGCTGCCCTTGTAGCCTTCCATGAATCTAAATGGGGGTTGAGAGAGAGATTTTGCAGTCTTAACAAGAACTTCAAGCATAAATTGAGTAAAAACCAATCAAATGCTTCAGGTCAGTGCACAAAGAAAAAAAAATCTTTTGTTGTACTGCATATCAGACAAACAGATACAAAAGCATGCAGAAACCCTGGAGTTCAGCAACAAAAATGAATGAACTGTGTAATATTTAGATGTATTTGGCAGCAAGAAGTTTCAGTATTGGGATGGGCAAAGTTTGTGATGAAATCTTGGTTTATGGACAGACAATGCTGCATGATGGCTGTACCACATGTGCAGAGATGATGATACCATCAGTTTGTCTTTATTTTGGTAGATGAAGTGCTATGTATACATAGAGGACTTCAGATCCTTACAAATATACTCATTGGAATAATAATGGAGATAAAAGACCTCCATGGTCTCACTATTGTTTACAATTACTTTATTACTATTCCCTGTATATTAAGAAGTTGTATTTAAGCAGTTTTTGAGGCTGACAGGAGCTTCTCACAGTCCCAGCTGCCACCATTACTCACAATTTCAAACCCTTTCCAGCTGTTGCTGCTTGAAAACTAATTTCAGCAGGCTATACCCAGTTCTCTGGTTATAAAGCCATCGTCATACTATACCTAAAGGCAAAAACAGGTGCTTTGGGAGAGCCATTAGTAATTTCTGAAACTTCCCCATTACTGATGAGATAGGAATGGTGTATATATCCTGTTACAGGCTCACTCCCTTACAGGCAGTCTGAAAGATGTATCATTAGAAATGGCCTCTAGCTGTAACATCTCAGTTTTCAAAGAAAAGGAAAAGAGCAGCACAATGCATATTACCTTGATGGGGTCTTTTCTTCGTTTGGGTGAACAATGATTAATCGTTCTGCATTGTACGGGAGAATACTTGGAGGCAGATATTATTTTAAGATTACATTTATTCTGCACCTCTGGTTCCTCAAACAGAAAGGCAAAGGTTGCAGCATCTCAAGCCTATAGGAATGGGATCTCTGGGGTAACTGTTCTCCACTCTGCTCATTCACTTGCAATCTGGAATCTCTGTACCCACTCAGATCCTTCAACTCTCAAGTTCAGAACGGCATTGCTGGGGGCTCTGCTTTGGTTTTTTCCCCACCCTATTTTTAATTGATAATTTCCCATCCTTATTATGATAGTACTTGTCTTGCTTTGCATTTGTACCCATGGCAACGCATAAAATTCTTTTAGTGGAAAGATTTTATTATTTTGCAATTCCCTGTAGGTAAGCTTTGAACATTAGAACTGCAGATATATTTATTTATTTTTAATGTGTTTGAGACTTTTCCAATCTCTATGACTCTCCCACAGAGGCTGCATTCAGGTACTTATTGTAAAATTATGGCTCAGGTGGTGCATCATTCAGATGGACTTTTAATGACAGGCCATCCATTGCTAAAAAGCACACACTGTTTAATGAGCCTACTGCCAAGGCTGGGTTTGCAGGGCAGGTCAATCTTGTAAAATCAGTAGGTGAAAGACACAGCACAGGGCACAGTACTTTTATTGTGTTTAACTTGTAAGTTGGTTACTGAAGCTAGCAAACAGGAGGTGACAATTAAAGTGTTTAATGGCAAATAGTTTGTGCTTCAAATGATGCCTGGAAGCTGCATTTTGCTAATCCTTCACCTATGACTTTCCTTTTTAATGATGGTGATTATTATTTAGAGTTTTTCATTTGGCCTTTTCAAAACTGTTTCCAACATGCCCTAGAAATAGGAAAACAATTTATTGCAGAGTAAGTTTGAGATACTACATTTGGGATACAAAAATGACAAGAAAATACAGCTTTGAATTCCTCAATGCACAGAAATATATGTGAGAGCTTCATTACAACATGCACTTGGCACTTCAGTCTGCTGCCAGTTGCGCCATCCTAACTGTAATGGTCATTTTATAGGCCAAGTTCTGTTTGTTAGGACCATGTTACCTCCTTTGCAGACACATCAGCAGGAAGAATGAACAACATGAGGGGTTGTGGGCCAGTCCCTCATGGATACTCTGCCAGCTATGCTCTTGTGAGGGATTTGAAGTTTCTCACGGTAGATACAAAGCCATACGCTTATCAGAGACATCTATTAGGTTTCTAAAAATTGCCCTGGTTTTCAGGAATTACAGTACTCTACTTTTTATCCTGTTCATCCAACTCTACCTGTGTTGATATTGGGAAAGATAAAGGTCTAGAGGATATATCCTTGTTTTCTTTGCATTTCAGGTAAATACTCCAGAATTATTTAGGTGCCATTGAATCTGAAGCACAAACCTGAGTTTTTTAGAATGTCTGTATTTTGTATGCAGTTTGGTTCTCTAATAGAAGACCTGATTAAACTTGCAGTTATTAAAGTGTAGTTTCAAACCAATTCTCAGGCAACTCTTTTATGAGGCTGTTGCATTTCTTTTTGATGTTTTCATCTGAAGAAATAACTATCTCCAATGGCAAATCTGTGTTAGTCAAACAAAACAGTGTAGTTGTGGTTTGTGCTCCTTAGCTCTTATAAGGAGTCCTTAGCTGTTAGTCCTTAGCTGACAGGGAGCATGGCAACAGTGGGAACTGGTGATAATTGAGGAGAGGAGGTAAGGGAAAACATGCCTGTCAAACAGTCTTTCAAGAAGGAATGTCTGTGGCATTATTAGTATTGTGACAGCATGAAAAGAATCAACAGAAGAATGAAGAAAAGCCAGTTTTTCTCTCCCTTCCATTTTTTTTAATCATACAGAGAAAAGAGTACTACTGAAAGAAAATAAAATATCGAGGGCCTTTCAGAGTGTTGGAGACAAAGATTATAAACTGTGAAGACATTTTGCTCTCCAGTGAAGACAGAGAAGAACAAAAAAATTAAAAATATTTCAAATACATCAATGTAACAGTTCCTGAGTGATAGTGCTGTGGCAGAAGTAGTTAGAACATAAATGGTGTTTCACCATCTTATAAGGAATTTGGGAGATGAGAAAACTTCTTAATTCACTATCCTTCCCATGAAAATATAATCAGATATGAAATACCCAATTCCTTCATTTACTCTCCAGGTCAGCTACTAATCTACCTTGTGAACAGGAGTGTGTGTTGCTCCTCAGTCAACATCCATTGCAGGCATATTTACTTTATATCACGTGAGAAAAAAATTGATGTTTTGATTTTACATCTCATGCTTATGAGGTTTGAACTGAATGACAATATACAAAAACATCTTAAGTTGTGCAAAATTAGTGCAGACTGAAAATGGGAGGAAAAAGGTGGCAGGTGAAATGGGATTATTCTGTGCATTAACAAAAATATACCTTAGGGAAGATATGGTCTTCTGTATATGGAAAAAAATTCAGGCATTTCATGATAGAGACATTTTTTGGTGGCTGTTTGAATTCTAAAGGTGATAAAAATAAGTAATGAGATAGCAAAATAAATAACAATAATCATCAATCTTGTTATAGTAGTCGGATGAAGAAAAGAGACAGCTTCCCTACCAGCTGACAAATGGGGAAGCAAGAAATCTCCTCCCTATGAGAGCCAATACAAAGTTCAGAACTGGAAATATATTGTTCAGATTATACTGTTATCATGTTGATTGCATGTTATCGTCATGATTGCAGTGAATTTTTAAAGAAAGGTTTCCTGGCAAGTCTTTGTTATGAAATTAAACACTTGAGACTCAAGAACATCTAGAAACACAAAGGAATTGTGAGAGTCTTAAAAGGCAAGGGAAAATTTGAAATAAAATTAACAGATCAAAAATTTTGTTGAACAGATGATTTGATAGGAGAAATTATTTCCTGTACAACTATGTTTTATGCCTACCAATAAAACAGGAAAATGGTTTATAGTAGGATAAGCTGCCCAACTACCCCAGGAAAAAACTTAACAATTTGTAAGTTTTAACTTCATGAATTTTCTGCAGTGTACATAGCAGGAGGGCCAAGGGAAGTAAAAATACTCTTGTTTACTCTACTGAATATTTTTGGCAAATGATCATTAGTCTATAAAAAGAAAGATCCAAGGCCATTATTAGATCCTTTATTTAGGACTGGACTTATTCCTGTTTCTTGTAAAAAAAACCCAGTATAATTTATAGATTTACCTTCCGAATTCAGAGAGACTATTCAAACCATTATATTAATTTTTTAAGTGATCAGCCCTAGAGTTGATGTCAATCACAGAGCTCTGATATCCTCAGCAAAGAAATTACTTGTCTGTAGGGATGGTTGATTTTTTTATGTTTCTTGTTTCAATGGACAACTTCATGCCCACACAGAGCTATGTAAACAAATATTCAAATACAAGCCCAGACTCATGTAATGTTATTTTTTCTCTCTTGTGTTTGGAGGAGGCGGCAGCATAATTGGCTGCTCCCAATAAATATAGTTAAAAATGACAGATGGATGTAGAAGATGGCAGGGAGGAAAAAGGAGGCTGATATTTACTGGTTTTGCAGGCTTTTTGTAGGGAAAGGGAATCACAGGATACAAAATGGATGGAAGGGACCACAGTGAGAATGCTAATTTTAAAAAATGTTATTTACTAAAATAATCATCAGCTATGAGGATAATAATAATAATTTTTATAAGACCACTAAAAATTTTAAAAGTATATGTCCAGCTTGGCTGCTTTTTGAAGTGAGTTCTCAGCTTCTTCACCTGCTATTCTGTGTATCAACTGCAACCTGTTTACAAGAGCTAACTTGAGGAATCAGTTCTCTCTAGAACCATTCCCAGAGTCTTTTGCGATGTGAATCAGAACAGAAAGGGGGATTACACAAGATTGTGTGCCAGAACTCTTGCAGTATTTTGAGTTTCTGAGAAAAAAATGTTTTGCATTTAGATTACCTCGTTGATTATTAATTTGCCTTAGAAGTTATATTTTGAACCCCAAAGTTTTTTCAAAGTAGATATATTGAATTGGGCCAATATCTTTGTGTTTAGATTTTCCAGATCTTTCAGTCTGTTCTTTAATAACAAAATAAATAGCCTTATTTCCTTCTTCAGTGCATGTTAGAATCCCTCAAAGCAGCAGCATATATCTGTTTCTGTTCTGCTTGGAAGGGAATATTACTTCTTTAGTTTGAACTGGGATGAACAATTACCAATAAATTGTCTTTTTTTTCTGAACTAACACAATTTGGCTAACTGTTGAATGAGAGAAGCAGGGGGGGAGGGAGCAAAAGGGAAGGAAGTGGTTGAAGGAAGTGGCGGAAATGGCGGAAGTGGTGGAAGTGGTTAAAGGAGGGAAGGAAGGAAGGAAGGAAGGAAGGAAGGAAGGAAGGAAGGAAGGAAGGAAGGAAGGAAGGAAGGAAGGAAGGAAGGAAGGAAGGAAGGAAGGAAGGAAGGAAGGAAAAGAAAGAAAGAGAAAGAAAGAAAGAAAGAAAGAAAGAAAGAAAGAAAGAAAGAAAGAAAGAAAGAAAGAAAGAAAGAAAGAAAGAAAGAAAGAAAGAAAGAAAGAAAGAAAGAGTAACATTTCAGAACCCCTAGTTTGTATTTTTTAAATGTTATTGAAATAGGAAGGATGAGATATATTTCAATATTAAAAAAAAGTCAGCACACTAAACCACCCCAAAAAAACCCAAACACTAAAATCACAAGCATAAGTAAGCCAAAATACCAAAATATATAGAAAAATAATTCTTCTTGTCTCTCAAAAAAAAGTAAGATACTTTCAAGTAAAAAAAGAATGCAGGAATCATAAGATTATTAAAGTCAAATTACTTGTCTCATTTAAGAACTAAGAAATAGCTCTTTATGTACTGCAAAGGAATGCTAAAGTAGGCTCTTAGATTCACAGGCTTTTGAAAATGGAGAAAGAAGAAACATGCTTTAAAATCTGTAAGGATATGGTTTGGTATTCCCAGAATATACATAACTGTATATCAGAAGAAAAGGAAAATATTAGAATTTTTTTCACAGGAAATAAGCCAATTTATATAAATGAATAACAAGGAAAATGGAAAGTTCTGAGTAATGCACAGGAAATAAATAATGTACTCTCAGTATAATACATCACAAAGGCACAGAAAGCAATCATTGCTAGAAAAGATGATTCAAATTAATGTGCAACGTACTATTAAACTTAGTATTGTAAAAGTAATTTTAACTTTCTGTATTTTTTCACGCTATTTATTTAAATATAAAATAATAAAGATATGCATGCATTAACCACATCTAAACGCTCTTTGTGGCATTGGTTTGTCTTTATTCTGCACCTGTAAGAAAAAAAAATGGTTTACCAATTTTGAAATTATCTCTGACTTGTGTACTGTTCTTTTCTTACTACTGCTGAAGTACTTTAAAACTGGTTGATCTTAGCTAAAATATTTCTCATCTTAGTTAAGGCCCATTGTCCTTTGGCTACCAACAGTCATTTGCTAGTGGAAATGATGGAAAGATTTGTGACACAAAGGTAGTTCAAAGGTGTTTTTTCACCCATGTAGCTATATAAATGCAGGAGGACTAATAACTCAGTAAAAGAAAACAGGCAGAACAGTTCCCAGGTACATGTATTAGCCCTGCTACTTCAGGTTTTGAAGAGGTTTTTCTCCTTTGTAATATATGCAGTGAGTAAAATTCTGTGTGTTCAGAAGGACTTCCAATATTGCCATGGGGCTTAGATGCCCATATTTACTACTTACAGCAGTGGAAGAAGTGGTACCTTAAATGAAAAAGTTAGTGTCAAATCTGGAGAAGGGTTGAACCTACACATTTACTATGGAAAGAGGTAGTTGGTACTTCTCTAAGATGGTATGTCTCTAAGACACATCCTTGGAGAATGGTATTGAATCACTTCAGATGACCTTTTGCAAACTGAAACACTATGATTTCTACATTTTCATGTCAAAAAAATATTGTAGTATCTGAGATGTTCTGTGCAGTAAGTAATTTTCTTTTGATTATTTATTAACAGCTGTTCCTCAGTTAGGGACGGTTTTTATCTTCTGCTTTTAGGTTACTGTAAATATTAGATAAATTACTAACTGTAAGATTGAGAGGGTTTCGTGTTTGTTTGCTTTTGTTTTGTTGTAGGTTTTTTGTGGGAAGGTTAATGACTGTAATATTGTCTGTTTTAATTTTTTTTAGAGATCCAAACCAGCCTGTTCCACAGGACACAAAGTTCATCCACACAAAACCCAACCGCTTTGAAGAAGTGGCCTGGTCCAAATACAATCCTAAAGACCAACTTTATTTACACATTGGCCTGAAACCCCGAGTTCGTGATCACTATCGAGCAACCAAAGTTGCTTTCTGGTTGGAGCTGGTACCACACCTTCACAACCTGAATGAAATATTTCAGTATGTTTCCACCACAACTAAAGTCCCCCCTCCTGACATGACCTCATTTCCGTATGTGACCCGGCGTTCTCCTGGGAAATTATGGCCAGCCACCAAACGCCCAGCAATGACACCTGCCAACAATCCCAAACATTCAAAAGACACCCATAAAACAGCTCCAGAGGATACCACAGTTCTGATAGAAAACAAGAGGGATTACTCCACAGAGCTGAGTGTCACCATTGCTGTGGGGGCCTCCTTGCTGTTCCTCAATATTTTAGCTTTTGCTGCATTATATTACAAGAAGGACAAGCGGCGTCATGAGACTCACAGGCGCCCCAGCCCCCAGAGGAACACCACCAACGACATAGCACACATACAAAATGAGGAGATCATGTCCTTGCAGATGAAGCAGCTAGAACATGACCACGAGTGTGAATCGCTGCAGGCCCACGACACACTGAGACTCACCTGTCCGCCTGACTACACGCTCACTTTGAGAAGGTCCCCAGATGACATCCCGCTAATGACACCCAACACCATAACCATGATTCCAAATACATTAACAGGAATGCAGCCTTTGCATACTTTCAACACTTTCAGTGGAGGACAAAACAGTACAAATTTGCCCCATGGACATTCGACCACTAGGGTATAGCTCAGCCCTTCCCCATCTACCCTCACAAGCCACTTGGAAGAAAGAAAAAAGAAAAAAAAAAAAAAGAAAAAAAAGAAGAGGAAAAAGTTATATACCATCCATTGAACACCTTGTCAAAATCTAAAGTAAAAATAAGTAAAAGAGAAGGACAGTCATTATTTTCTTACTGATCCTTCCCACAGAAACTCACTGATGTTAAAGATCAACTACAAACCCTGTGAAATGTGAAAAGTGTACATTGCTGTTACAATACTGCTTTAAGATCTCAGCCACTTTGATTGAAAGTTGAGGCCAGAAGAAGTAATTTAAAATGGTGTTGTAAGTGTAACAAGCAAAGCAGAGTCTTCTGGAAGACAGAGCCAGTGACTGTACAGGTGTTTTGTTTTGGTTTTTTAAAATAAATAAAATTATAAAAAAGATTCTTTATGTGCCATACCATGGCCGTTGATAAAACAAAGACATCACCATGGGCTTTTACCCAGCATATGAAGCTGTAATTCAGATGGGGAAAATAGAATTTTATTATGAAAAACAAAAATGAAAAAAAAAAAAGAGGAGGACTGACTATGCAGTAAAATACGTATAGTTCTGTGCAAAGAGATGACTTGCCAGCCTGAACTATATTTAAAGAAACTTTGTAAAAATGTACATAGCTGTGAGTTTAAAAACAAACAAAAAAGAAGCAGCTTTTATTGATGTTTTCATTTTGAAAAGAGCTTTTAGAAAGATTGTGCATTCGATTGTGACCTATGTGTATATACATTAGTCATATGACCTCTGTTTCCTCCAAGACCAAAGGAGGAATTTCTTCTTAATTACTAGTGGTTAACAAAAACCATGAGTTTTTTCTAACATGTTTCATTTATATGAGACCATGGTGTCATGCAGAGGATACAGTTGTCTGTGTGACCTGCGTATTTTCTCTTACAGGTTGCACTAGTGCATGTTAAAGTATTCATAGGAGATTGTTGTTCTTTTCTGAAACATTTTTTCTATAATTTAATTTTGTGTTAGCCTTTGTTAAATTCCAACACAGCAATGGAAAACAAAGAGAAAAAATGCAAAAGAAAAGAATTAAAGAATTACTATTTTAAGCTTATTGAACTGAACCAAGAAACATCCAATAATATATATTTGGAGTCCAGTTTGTAGTTCTTGGTTATTGTGATACATTAGGAAGAGTTTTGTGCCCTGACAAAAGCAATGAAAGCCTGTGTTTTGGTCAGCCTTCAAGGAAAACTAGCTCTAAACTCACCAGCAGTTGCAGTAGAATCTCAGCTGAGAAAGCACCTCCTCAGCATTGATAAACAAAATAAAACTACAGTTTGAAAGTTGGGAAATGCAGGGTTGGTTGGCTGGCTGTTGTTCAAACTGTTCAGAGCGATGAGTGTGTAAAGAACTTATCAGCCCAGTATCTTGTTTTGCGCTTGAGAGTGTACCTGTCAGAAAATTCTTATTTGCTGATTCATTGCACTCAGTCCCACAGTCAGTGAGCGTTATGGAGAGAGAAGCAGAGAAATCCTCAGCTGTTCTGCATTTGAATAAAACTGAAAATCCCAGAGAGCATCACTCTCAGGAAAGTCAAAATTATTAGCTGGTTGTTCCCTTCTGCCTTTCCTTCACTAGAAAAAACAGGGGCCAAGCAGAGCTATCAAAGTAACTTTGCAGTTTGATTCAAACAACTGATTTGAATGTGAAAACCCAGATAATAGTTTTTGCAGATGAAGATTGCTTTATATTTTGTCTTTGAAAGTTACTCCAACATTGAGAAATAGTAACCAAAGATCTTTGAACAAATTGGTCTGCACTTGGATGTGACTATCCCAGATGTATTTTCTATTTTAATTCACAAGTAAACTGCATCAATATCATATGTCCCATAATGATTAACACAAGATGCCTTGTACCTCTTCTTGTTTTCTACACTTTTTTTTCCAAATAAAATAACTTGAAATAGTCACCCCTAAAAATAAAAGCGAGACAAGGTGATTCACTGAGGTCTATTCATCTGCACAACTCTTTGTTGTAGCAGGCAGTAAAGAAAATTCTGAAGGAAAGAAATAAAATGTTAATGACATGATAAAAATGCAACATGTGGCTGATATAATCCTTTATCTGCAGTAAATGTGCTATAAATCTGACCTGGGAGCTCAGGTTGGAATGTGATGAAGCAGCAACCCCAAAGTACAACTAGTAGGAAATGGAAATTTTTTTTTCTTTCACTGATCCATCACATAATATATTAATGCTGACTCTATACCAGGCCATTTCCACCAGCTATGTAATGCCTCAGCTGAGATGCAGCAGTTTATAACTCTTAAAAAAAGGTTTAAAAAAAAAGTAAAAAAAAAAAAGTAAAAAAAAATAGGTAATGATGCTTGGCATCATAATCAGTTGGGTATGTTTGTAATGTGAATTAAAGTATTTGTTTAGTACTTCCAATTGTCTTCTGCTAGCAATATGTACAGTACTGTGTCAGGCTTGTGACATTTGGGTAAAAAAAGTTCCTGTAAGTGAATGATTTTAGCTTTTAAAAGTAATTACAATCAAGTTGATTTAATAATTTGATACATCTGGACTGATGTATGATTTATAGAGGGAACAGATTTATAGGGTCTTCATAGAATTCTATAATAATGATATCAAAATATACTTTGAAACTGTAAAAGAAAAACAAAAGTACTTTCCCAGGCTTATATTCTTGTCCTTAAGAGGCACACAGGGTTCAATGGTTTCTTCTGTTATTGTTTTGCAATTTTTTGGTTTTTTTTGCCTTAAGTAATGATAGAAGATATATATGGCTGGACACATATGTATAAACTTTTCAGCAGCATTTTTAATAATAAAATATCACGGTATTTTCTAATGCTTTGTGCAAATAACTACGTGTTCATCCTTTTGTGTAGAAAGTCTTTCAGAGGTGTGTTTTCTGCCCCATCTCCATTTCATTATCTACTGTAAACAATGCCTTGATACTCAGTATAAAAATATTAAAGTAACAGAGGTTGCACTTTTAAGTTAGCATTGAGTTTTCATGGCTTTTGTAGTTCTATAAGCCTGCCAGTAAAAGGAAAGCAATTCAGACAATGAAGATTTAAAAAATTAAGCTCCATATATTTATTACCTGTGTACACTGCTATTCCCATTGAAGCAATGGTTTAATTGTTTTGTTAGTATTTTCTGAGGCAATGAAAGAAAAGCTTGGGTAAGCAGTTTCCCATATTAGTGTATAGCTTAGCAGCTGAAAAATGCAAAAAACATCTTCCAAGTTAGGGATCAAATAATGCAGATAAATCTAATATGTCAAGCTACACAAGTCAATCTACTTCATTTTTATATTTTAAATTTAGGTACAAAATGAGTTTTGCTAGAAAAAAAATATGTAAAACTAGCAACATATGTTACACATATGCATTTAAGGTATTTACATATATTTCAAGGATGTTAATATCATTCTTCCTTCAAAGGCTGAGAAAGTAAATAATTTGTTCTTTTATGATATCAGATTCTGTTTATCAACCAGATTTCCTTTCACTGGAAAGGTATGTAAACACTTTAGTAATTTGAACTGGGTATTGTTTTCTTTCTGTAACTATTCTGCTGAATAGAGGTACTAACAATATGATTTGATGAATTTTGAGCATATTAGTGAAAAGTATTTGCAAAAATCAAAGTCTTAATTATTCATATCAAAATTTTGATAAGAAAAATCAAGCTTCTGAGATAGAAACATGCACCTACTGACCTAATCAAGCAGCTTGAATTTTGAATATTGAACTTGTATAAAAAGCTTTTGCAAATAAACTGCAGATTTGGAGTTTTTCAGCAAATATGTTTAATTACAGGTACACTTCCAATTTCCACATCTTGCTCTGAGATAATTCATACACACAAAGAGGGGTTACAATTGTGTTATTTCTGTGAATTGTTCCCCTGAAATTTCTGGGTGAACTCAATAAATTTGCTTATTTTCAGCTAATCAGTTTCACATTTTAAAAAGAGAACATCTTCAGAACTTTGTTCATGCTAACTTAATATTGTGTTATTTTATTCCTTTATTGCCTGAAATATAAATATGAAGATTAGTATGTTCCTATTTTGGCTTTGCTAAGAGTATTACAATTTAATGGTATTTAATATCACATAAAAATCATATGAAATAATACCATGACAATTACGTGCTTGTCTCAGATTTGTGATTTTACATTTGTATTATTTAGTTATTGTCAACTGTTTCTCATATTTTCATCTACAGTTGTTTGGAATCACAAACCTCATCAGCTTGAATGTCTCCAGAGGCCATTAGCAGCTGGAGAAAACTGGGGTTTTTATCCCACTAGAAATTATGATATTGTAAATTTAATATCATAATATTTTAAATGCTTCTCAACCCATCAAATTAGCCTGAAAAGTAAGATATTAAATTAAATTAAATTAAAAATAAAGAAGGGTTTCGGAAATGTCTAAACATCATTTTTGAGCTGTAGCATAATAAATATTTTACTTCTGGATGAAGATTTGATTCAAGCCATTTTGTTTGGTGTATAACAGTGGGTACTAAGCTCCTCACTGTGTCTTCTAAAAGTTATGTTTTAAGGAAATTATGCTTTCTTAGTCTTTTGTAGCCTACCCAAATGATTTCATCCAATTTTTAATGATGTAATGAAATTCAGATCACTCAGGGATGATTTAGACACAATCCAATCACAAAGTCCAAACCAGAGAAGGAGTTTTGTCATAAACCAAGTAAACTGCAGCTTTCCTAAGACATGCTAGTAATTAAAGACAATATGCAGTAATATCCCAACAATTCAAATGTAAAATAAACACCTAATAAATAAGGTACATTCCATTGTTATCAGGGGAAAGTTTGCAAATTTTTTTGCAATATCTCCATTTTCCTAACTTCATTTTCCACCCCTTCTCTACATAAAATAACAAAACCTTTTCAGACAGTACTGTTTGTAATATTTACATACATAAATGAGGAATGAAATAGATGACCTCTTTGTTTTCTCTTCTAAATAAGTGCTGAAAGCATAAAATGTTCTTCCTCTAGTGCCTTTTATCAGGGCTTCTACGTTATCTGGCTGATTCAAAGTGGTCCCATTTCAAGGGCTCCAAGTTTAAATAGAAGGGAAAATCTAGACAAAGGACTGACATATATTGGCTTTGACTTAGACTACACAGCACAGTTTATTTCTCTCCAAGAGCCAAAGATGTGGCACAAAAACAGAAGAGAGCTTTATCTATGTTTTATTTTTAAAATAATGCATTTATAGAGACCATTTTTTTTTTCAAGATTTTGGTGTCTGATAACTTGCTTTTTTGCTGTACCTGACTCAAAGCCCTCAATCATTTCATGTCCTGTCATATCTTTTATCTCTTTTTACATCAGATACTTTCTGAGAGATGCAGTTATGTTTTCATGTGTGGTTTTTTTCTGTCACAACTTTAGGTTTGTTTTCAGACTTGTTCCATTCTGTGCTGTATGACTGTGAGAGAGCATTTTCATCTGGCATTTTCCTTGCTGCTTTTAGTGTTTAAGAAGTTCTATTGAAGGGGTATTTACATGACAATATTCCTCATCCTTGAAATGCATCTATCTCTGTGACTGCATTTTGCGCCAGCCTAACAGCTTTGCTTTGACACAGTGTATGTCTTAGTGGGAAGTGCCAGCTTGCAGCCAGCTCTCCTGTTACCCTGCAGCTTTTATTATTGTTATTATTCACTGTTGGCATTTGTTTCTTTTCTACCTTGATCTTTAATCAAAGGTAAATTAAGTTAGTATGCCATTCTATTCCACAGCAAGATTTCTCAAACCCTACGTTGTTCGTAATTCTCGTTTAGATACACATAATTTCATTGTTCCACCAAAACATAAAAACCTTTCTAAGCTATTATGTTTCCTGATTCTACCATCAGTGCAAACTAACAAGAGGCTGGCACAGTCAGCCTTGTACGACAAGAATTCACGGTATACTGCCTTCCACTTGGTGGTGACTTGTTTCACATACAAAGGAAAATAAATGCAATTAACATTTTCATGTATCAAAATTTCATTACACCATGTCAAAGGTGAGAAAGACCCAAGCTAGAATTCAGAGAAGATGCACTAGTTTCCTGCACTGGTGGCTATTTTGTATAGGCAACAATTTGCAGGTTGAGCTGCATGAGTGCTTTGTACACTTCAGTCAATGGATGTCTCACTTCAGAAACTAGACTGGAATTTGAAGATTTCAGGAAATCAAGATGATATTGCAAAAGTATCTTTAATATGGTTTCTGCTTTCAAAATGCCTACCAGCAACAGTAAAGAAACTGCAGGAAGAATGTTTTAAAATAAATAAGAGTCAAATGCAAATTGTTTCTAAATGAATTTGACAGGAAGAAATATGATACTACATTATATGAAATGACCTTAAAGTAATGTGATAGATTTCTTCTGTGTGAAGGGACAACAGAAAAAATGAAAATTATCTCAATGGATACATTTTTACAGGGACTTGTCAAATTAAATCATTGCAGAAAATTAGACTATAATGGAATTTTGAACAGAGATTTTGTGTCATAATGGAATACCATAAGGATTTAGATATGCAGAACATAATCTACAGTGCTTATCTGGGTATTGTGAAATATAAAATTAGATCCCAAGATGCCCTACTTTAACCAGAAGACAGTGCTGCCATTGTAGATAACACAGCAAAGTGAAATGTGCACATTTCTCAGGGAATGTTAAAAGATAAAGTGCCAGACTCAAAAAACAGGGAAGAATGACGCTGCAAGGCAGGTGCAGGTCCTGCCTGGATAACCACCCTGCATGTAGGCCCAACAGAGGGGTTATGTTTCAAATCTGCTTTTTTCTTCATTTTCCCAGGTGGGAGTCCATGGAGAAAATGTCCCTGGAATATACTCTTTTCCACTAACCACTGGCCCTTGAGCCCTCAAAAATCTCCAACTGATATGTTAGAGGTCCCTCTAAGCTGGAACTGGGGCTGAGAAAGAAGAAATATGAACAGTTTACTTATTATTAGCCTTTTTTTTTTCTCTTCTTGGTGAAGGACTGTCAGAAAGAATTAAGAGATGAAGAGTGACATGCAGCTAATTTACCCCAGTACTCAGGGAAGGGCCAGCCAAGCACCTTACTCAGTTTTCAGTTGATCAGGGAAAAAGCAATGGAGGTACTCAAGGAGCAGTGGTCTGTGAGGGAGTTGCTGGAGATGGGCAACAATCAGCAGCTGAGTTGATTCATGAGGCTTGAAAGTCTTTTTCACCCATTATAATGGGTTCATTAAAAAATATCTATGCTGCTCTCCAGACTGTAAATTCTGCACCATTAATATAGCAGAAAATCAGTAAGGATGTGATTAAAAATTAATCAAATAAAAAATTTAATTATCAAAACTAAGGCTCCAGTATGTGTGAGAGAAGTAATACCCAGCATTGTGCTAATCCTCTCATCTGACTGCAGATGTTTCACTATGCCTCCAAATCAGACACAATAGAGATTTCTGGTAGAGGCATGAGAATAAATCATCATGTGTACATGCACAAAGGTAGAAAGCAGAATTCAATTTGCAACAGCTCCATAAATTGCTGCTTAAATAAGCAGTGAGTTTGAAGTTACTTACCTTTTGTTGCTGAGTTTTTAGAATGTGAGGTAAGGTATACCAAGGACACATGTAACAGCTGCTAAGAGCTCTCAGACCTGCAGCACACAGCGAAAGAAAAATGAAGACATTTTTGGAAGTTGTAGGAACTTTGGACAGCTGAGATGAGGTTTCTGTTAGGAACTTGGTACTCTTCAGTTCCTGCTGCCTGCCCTCCATCCAGATCTTACCTGTAATGAAGGGTTTTCTTGTGAGTAACTGTTTCTTCTTCTAGGAGGCTGCTGAGTAGCTAGGGACTAACATAGATTTAAAATAAACATTTCCCCTCAGGGTGGTGGTAGCATGTCAGTGACTGCACTGACCTCTGTAGAGCAGGTTTACAGACTTCCTTGGCACACGGCAGTTTATTAATAGGTGACCAGTCAGAAACAGAGACGTCTATTCAATACGTACCATGTGAGAAATAACACCAACAACAAAACAGAAATGAAAATAATTCCTGTTAGTAAGATCACTGTGATATAGAAGCACTTCAGCAATTTCCGAAAATTCTTGTGAATCTGGCATATAACAAATAATTTGAAGAGCACAGGTAATGCTGGAGGAATAGGTAAACAATTTTTACTATTGCAAAGATGTGTGCATTTGTACTAAACTGACGAGAATTCTCCATTTTGAATTCAAGATCTGATCTCAGCTTTGTTTGTCTCCTGGAATTATTTGGTTTTATGATTTTTTGGATAGAGATAGTTGTGGAGTTTATGCACTCTGAACTTGTAGAATCCTACTGTAATCTTGCTTTCCTCAAAAATAGAGTAATTTATAATGGGAAAATTAATACTTTTCAGTTATCTCAATGATTGTCTGAAAGAGACTGTGTGTTTGAACATACAGCTTTTTACAATTGTCCAAATCTGCAATTCTGACTCTAAGTGATTAGAAATTTAGCAGCTGTTTTCAGAGCAGTTTCTGCATTGCAAACCTTGAAAAGTTAAGAAGTATAATAGCAATATAATTTTATAGAATACATAATTTGCGGAAAGGTTTTGGTAGATATATCATCTCAATTGTTTTAATAAGCAATATGATGATTGAAGTGAAAATATATAACCTTTATAGGAACTTCTGCTAACATTTGAGTCCAGAAGTCTGCATATTTAGATATTTGGGATGTATTTCTACATCCATCTATATATGAAGATCTATTTATTACATATATATATATGCTTATTATATGTTTCCTGACTGCCAGTTTTCAGTGTCAGATTATAAAAGCTATTTGCAATTATTTGCAATTCATAGAATATAAAACAAGAAAAAAATAATGTTTTACAAGTATTTTGTATCTGGTCCTCTTAAAATCTTTTTTTTTTCATAGATTTACATAAGCTTTTGCTTTGAAGATCCACACACAAATACAACTGAGGGATAGATGAGAAGATAACTTGTGTATTTAAACTCACTTGGTGAAAATAACTTCCCACCTGCAAAAATTCTGTTGCAGAATGTAGACCTCAGTTGTTCCTCAGAAAAAAGAAAAAATCCCATTCATCTGTAAAAAATGAGGTTACAGGAATGTGAGTAAAAGCAAGTTATGCAGAATGGACAAAGGCGAGTCAAGAGGATGGCAGGAGCTGCAGAAGAATTGTGGCTGTTGATTAACCAAGGACACATGAGGAGGAGCCAGGAAATGGTTTGAGGCTGGATCAACTGAACTCGGAAAAAAGTATAAACCAGAAACTGGGAAAATGACCAGAAAACCCATAATACTGAGAAAAAAAGTTCAGAAAATAGTGCACAGGACAAAGACACAATGCTAGACTGCCAAGCTGTGTTTACATTACTATTTTTGTTTGGTTCGGGAATGTACTGTTAAAGGAAATATGCCAATCCCCATTCATTAAACTTTCCTCACAAACTGAACATTGTTGTGCATTGCAAGCAGTCTTGGAACAGGTGAGATGGATTCCTTTCGCAGGGATATACTGGAAGATGTGATCTAGAAATGCAGGCCATGCCTCCAAGGAAACCACTGGCACTTGTGGATGTAAACCATTCTGCAACACTTCCCCACAGCCCTGGCATCAGCCCCTGTCCCTGTCCTATTTAACAGACTCGCAATTTAGCAATATGGCCTCTGGCATACAAATGGCAGTCTTTTCCCACTGCAGCAAGGCTAATTGATCCTGTTGTCTAAGTTCAGTTTATAGTGCAATGCTTTTGATTTCAGTCCCAAAATGCATACTTAGCTGCCAAGTTCTAAAACCATTTGCAAAACATTTGCTCATTTTTAAAATTCTGCTCACAACTATGAAAAAGGGAATGTCCCACTCTTGACTTTGTAGATTATATTGATGAAAGGATATTTCTTTCTAAAATAAAGCAAGCACGCACTTGATACTAAAAAAAAATTCTGCTACTGATGGTTTAAGGATTCAGCAATGCAATGAAATTTACTTTTGTCCACCTAAAAACCTGAAATAATTTCAAAAGTGTTTTGGTGGGAGGTATTATGGTATATGTTCCTAACACTGACCTAAAATGCCAAATACTTGAAGATGTTTGGAGTGAACATATCCAAAAATAATAAAAAACAAAGAACCCAAATCGAACAATAGAATTTCACAATTTTAAAGGGGTTTTATCTTTTGAATGCCTCATTTGATTTTAATCCTTTTGCACTGTAAAATCTAGGCATTGAGTAACATAATTTATTTGGAAATGTTATTAGACTCACTTTGGCAATCAATTTCATTACAAAATATGGGGGAATGAATCAGGAATTTCAGTGTGGTTTCATGGTTTCTCCCTTCTTCTACTTTCTAAATAAATATTACAGCCATAGGCAGTAGATTTGTCACACCACTGTGCAAAAAAGACAGACAGGTATGTTTCTGGTTTCTTTTTTGTACCAGACAAAGTAAGAATTAGGTGCCAAAGCTAGGCTTTTTATTATTTAATCTTGGCTATTGCAGTTAAAAGACCCTGTGTTAACTAGGAAAGGGACACAACATCCTTTTCATAGTTCCATGATAGTTCTGTAATCACATCAATTGAGAGAACTTATATCTCATCATGTACTGCAATGCCTAAATTTTGAGGTTTTCTCAATTTAAAGGCACATAAGAACATATCCCTCTCATTCCACAACTTAAATAGCAAAAGATTCTTTGAAGAAAAAACCAAAACAAACAAAAAACCCAAACTCAAAATGTCTACACATTTATGGGGGACAAATCCATAGAAGGCACCCTAATCTCAGAGAAAATGAAATTTTCACCTAAAACTGAGTCTGACCCACATCACATGTGGTAGCCAGCAGTATAAAGACAGGTTTTCTATGGACTTCAGGAGTACAAATTCATTTTTAACAGAATCATTTTTAAATTAGTTTCTTCTTGATTAAGATAGAGATTAATATTGATTAAAATAAAAGTTTGAATATGCTATTTTTAAGATACTGAAAAATAAATTTTTAACCTAATGAATAATCTACTGAATAATTAAACTTTTAAAGGATCTGAGAACTTCCTGTACTATTGAAACTTCAGAAGAAAACATTTCTAGAAAATCACTCATCAAACTACAACTGAATGCATAAAGTTATCATGTCTTATACTCTTGGTAAAACTGCATTAATTAAAACCGAATTACACTGATACTTAGTAAAAAAAAACAAAAGAAAACAACACAAACCTGTAGTAATATAGCTGCATTGAGTTTTTAATTCAGTTGTGAATGAGGAAGGCAAAGCATCAAAATTATCTTAAGAGAAATGTCTTATATTTCATTTTAGCAAATCTGTCTCTCCGTGCAAGATTTTATGAATACAAGCAGTGACATTGTGATTTACATGAAGTAAATTTAAATCAAGCAACAAAATTAAACAGATGTACCGTACTAACACCAAGCATAAATTAAAGAGTAAAGGGATAGAGACTGGAGAGTGTCAGGGCAGTTCTGCCCCTCTGGAGTTATTCAGCTATTTAGCAGAAAAAGAAGAACAGAAAAATATGAAAGGATGGTAATTGTTAGGGAGAAGAGACACCTGTGGAGGAGAGAGGAGCAATAGGTATGGCACTGGGCTCAGAGAATGAGGTGTAGAAAAGGTGAAGGACTGTGGCCTAAAGTTGGTAAATTCAGAGATAGGGCTGATGTAGAAACTCAGAGGGCAAGATTGACTTGATGTTTAAGAAAAGAATTTTTTCAGTAATGGAAATCAAGTGACTAGTGAATATATCCAATATTTTTTTTCAGATAACTTTAAACAGTTAAAATTATGTACTTGCAAAAGGTGAAAAAAATCACATTCATAACCACCTCTGATAGGAACATGAAGTTGAATCTTTAAAGGCTGCAGGCTCTAAGATATATAAGTGCATGCAGAGTGGGACAAGAACTGCCCTGTCTGGCTATTTTTAAGTAAATTTATATCCACAGTGGTTTTCCCTGGCACCAAGCATAAAGTGAGATCAGTAATGCATAGACTTTATCTAGAAGACCACTCTGAGTGTGCATGGTCTTCAGCAGAACAAGGTAGGCCTGGAGCCTCTCTTGAAAATTTGCATACTCAGTGAATCCATTTCTTAGTAGTCCATTGCACCAAGAGTAATTTAAATGGCTATGAGAATTTCTGGGAGAGAAATTGAAAATAGAAGATAAGGTCATGGACTGCCTGTATCGAGTATTTCAGAAGCAGCATTCTATGAGCTCAGTATTTGTGCTGAGACTTCACAATGGAAAAAAAACCTGCAGTTGGGACAGGGGGTAAAGAGAAAACAACTATGACATAAAATCTCAGAATAGGTGAAAGCAGGGTTTACATTTACAGGGGTAAATACTCATGCATCACAAAGCAGAATAATGAAATAGCATATGAGACATAATGATGGAGATAACTATTAGAAAATAGTAGATCCAAAAAGAAGAGAAAACTAGAAATAAATAGAACAGCAGTAGATAAACCATGGGGCTGAAAAAAGTTCCTTCATTCTTTCTCTTACATTTAGGTCCAAATGTTGTACAAATGTTACATAGAGGTGTGTAACCTCTCTGTAATAAAACTATATGAGATTTATGTAGTAATTGTAATATTAATGGTCAGCAGAGGCTGGTGAAGAGCAAATATTTTGAGAAGGTGCACATGTAATAATATTGTGCAAAATGTATGCACATACACATTGTTTTGGTTCTTTCCTCTTATTTCTTCTGGTAACACATGGGCTTTATTGGCATATGGGTGAGGTTGTAGAGTCCACAAGTGCACAGTTTCTACTGACAAGGTGAGTGACTGTAACCAGAAGATGTAAAAGGAAATTTTGTTTTCTCTAGAAAATAAGGTACTGTGTTCTGTTCAGAGTTATTCTTCTAAACA
Organism: Agelaius phoeniceus; assembly: GCF_051311805.1. Classification (NCBI taxonomy): domain Eukaryota; kingdom Metazoa; phylum Chordata; class Aves; order Passeriformes; family Icteridae; genus Agelaius; species Agelaius phoeniceus. The sequence continues at coordinate 22,604,731 of NC_135266.1, forward strand.
TACAGAATACTTTAATAAGCTATCATCACAGTCTCATTCTTTTTCTAAGTTGTAGAATATTAAAATCCCTTTTATATTAAGTGCTACTGAAACCAGCTATTCCAGCACACAATTTGTGAATAATAAAATCAGCATTCCTTAATTTTTTTCCCCCATTATGTTATGCTATATATCTAGTATTTATTTGCTCTCTTCCTTTTCCTCTGTGCTTATGCATACAGGTATGCATTTTAACCTAGCCTTGGGTTAGCCAGAGCATGGATGGAAACCCAAGGATACATCTAGGGGCAGTCTGGAAATAATATACATGACTTGGAATGTGTCAGCTTGTTCATTTTCTTGCCACCACTACTGTAAGATGCCTATTAAACGGGTCCTAAGGTGCTGCTTGGCCCAGTGCTGCATGTCACATGCCTTTGTTGGTCTGTCAAAGGTTGTCTTGGCCACAGTGTGTAGTTGAGAAAATTCTTCCCTTTGCCCTCAAAGAGGATAAAAGCCATAATTCTTTAAACTGAATTACTCTTAAAGTACCTGACCTTCATTACAACTCCCTTCTTTTTATATTACATTTAAATGTGTGCTTCATAATTAGATATAATTTACTTGGAAATACTGCAAGAATTCACATCAAAATTAACTCTTGAAGGAAATTAAGTGTTGTGGGAAACATTTTCCTTTTTTTACTCAGTCACTATAATGTTTCCTCCTACGAGATCAAATGAGCAAATAACTTTAAGACATAAAGCCTGGAAGTGCTATGTTCTTATTTGTAACTTTGAAAAGAACATTGTGTTCTTCTGCAAAGCTCTAATTTCCCCTGTGAAATTAGAAAGATCTGTGATCTTTAATCACAGATGTGCATATTGGTGTAAATATCTTCCCTCTAAAATAAACAGCAACATTTCCACTGAATTCCACAATGTTAATCAAAAACTATACACATGGTACACATGGTTTCTTAAAAAAAAAAGTTAAATGTATAGCAGTTGTTTTTTAATTTGTTAATGGAGGGGGGGGGGTTGTGTTTTTTCTTCTCTGTTAGAAGCTAAAAAAAATTGCTGGTGTACTCGTAATGTGTTCCAACATTAGCTTACTCCTAGCAAGAAATTTACAGTTAAAAAGTCTTTATCATTTATATTGAGGATTTAGTTGCATCTGTCTAAAACACACTTGTCAGTCAAGTTTTTAATAAAACGAGTAAGAAAATTTGTTAAGAATCATAAGAATTCACTAGAAGTGATACTCATATATGAAGTCTCTAGATTAAGTCATGTAATAACTGGAGTCATAATTTGTCACTGAAAATTAGAAACAATGTTGATAATTTCAAAATAACACCCAGTTTGGAGAGCATTTTACTAGATAAAGTTCTATATAAATACCACATTCAGAAAAGGAAATTAAGCCTCAGGTAAAATCTTATTTTTAAGAGTTCTTTAGACTTCTTAATACTTCTTCCCTGACACAAAAAAATAATATATTCAAGTGTTAATGAAACTTCTGTTTGGGTTTTTGTTTCTTTTTTTTTTGGTAATTTTTCAAAGATTTCATATTTCTGTAAGAAAGATTTCCTATTTATACAAGAAATATCTTTGATGGGTACATTTTCATAATCCTCACTTTTTCTAATTTGTAGTAAAATAGGGTGACTAAAATGTCAGGGAAGTTATAAAAACAAAAGATTAGACAAAATGCAAATTGAATGCAACTTTAAATTTTAATATAAGTCTGCTTCTGCCACTGTGTATATTTTGCCACTTAGGTTCTTTTCACATATAAATACCAGACAGTTTGTAAGAATTTCCTGTGACGGAAGAGGAATGATAAAATGATTGAACTTTTATTACACTAGAAATTTTCCATTGAATTGTGTTCATATTGAAATTTGCAGTATATTTTTTCCAGAAATAAACCAATAAAACTTGGTTATCTTTGAAAGATATAACATCAGCGTGACCTTGATTTTTTAAAATCAGAGCTCTATTTTTTTTAAACAACATGAGACAGTATAAAGGCACAACATAAAGAAGGCCAAAATAAGTAAACTAGAAATTTGCTCAATTTGCCTTGTGGATCATATATAAATCATGCTCATTTGACCCAAAGAATTAATCAACATTAATAAACCAGTAAAATTATGTACCAAGGAAACAGAATCACACTCATAACATGATATTAACAAATCCACATTATACTGTGACTTATATACAAGTGCATTCTTAATAGCTTCAATACAACTCAAAAAATAATAAAGAAAAAAACTACATAAAGTAGTTGGTGTATCTCATCAAATTGTAGTTAAAAAGTTAATTTATAAATGGAAAAAAGAAGAAAAATCACATATGACATGATATTAATCTGAGGGTTAAATATTTGTTGTCTTCAAAGTGAGTAAGACAATTTTTAAAAAATTATTTAAAATGGCAATAAATCACAGTCAATGAAACAAGAACTTGTTTCTTACATACTAGTGACATATCTAAAAATAGTTGCCCTCATTAACTAAAGAATATTTTCATTTTTGCCTATGACATGACAGAAGAGGTTGAAAGGTGGGTTTGGTTTGCTATGGACATTTATGCCACAATAGCAGTTAATACAGAAGCAGAACAGAATGAGCACCCAGTCTGTGCAAGGGCATTGAGACTTTTCTAGTTGTCATATTGAAAAAGAATAAATCACTCCATTGAATCAAATGGAGCTTTGCCTATTTATGGCAGATGAAGATTTGTCACAGTGATTCTTCCTTTCATGTATTTACTAGATATAATGATATAATTTTTCTTTTTTTTTTAGTCTACTTACTGTTAATAAAGAATAGAATTGCTTATATTTTGTGCTTTGAAACAATAGAAGCAAATAATTGAAAATTCCCAATTTCCCATAGTACTGCAATTCTCAGAGCAGTTTTTCCTTCTATTTCACCTGTGAGAGACAATTTTACCAAGGAATGTGTAGCTCATTCATGTGTATTAGTCTATAAAACAACATGAAACTCGATTGACAACGTGCATGGCTTTTAACAAAGAGTTTTTTTTTTCTTCCCCTTTCGTGGTATAAAGTCAGTCTAGCCAGACATATAAGAACTTTGCCACATATTACTTCTCTTCAATTAGCATCAGGTTTGGGGTATTTTTCATTGTTACATGGCTATTCTGCTATATTAGGCACCAGGCATGATATTGTAATGGAGGCTTTTTATATGGTAAGGTTGTGTTTTTCATAATTTTTTTGTTTTCTTTCTTAAGAGGGCTGCTTCACAAGTTATTATTTCAGTGCTATTTCAGCAACTTTTCACTCTTTAAAATAATTTTGTTTCAGGAGTAAAACACATCATCTCTTCTCCAAGCCCTCCAAGCCCTACAGTTGCCTTGGTATTTGGCTTCAAATTAGGCTTCCAGCAAAATATAAAACCACAGCAGGAAACAAACAAATATCATGGCTTTTATCATATCAAACAATAGATATCTGCTGAATAATCAACCATTCTCCAAGCAACCTGCTTTGAGGGTAGGAGATAAATATTTGTACCTGAATGGAAGTTATTGCTCTGTTTGTTCTCCAGTCCTTCTCTCCAAGTTTCAGGTCTTACAGTCCTGCCTCAAAGCAGAGTCTTTCCCAAAAAAATACTCATACGCTGCTTTTTAGGGACACATATATTCTACTTGACTCTTTGCTATAGACTGCTCCTGCAGACAGAATCACAGGGTCATAGAAGGGGTGAAGTTAATTTGGGTTGGTTAACCTGGCACCTCCATTCTTTAAAGAAAAAACAAAAGCTTCATGTTATTATTTCCCCTTTTCCATCCTGTTGAGAAGGTTTTCCTCTGGAAAAAAATCAGAATTAATTTCCTTTTGGGACCTACAAAATGTTTTAAAATATCACATCTCCTGGATTTATTTAACTTTTGAAAGGAGAAAGAAGAAACACTGCCTGGCTCGCCTTCAGGGTCATATGCGTTGTAGTAGAGTACAGAGAAGCATAGGCATGAAAAACAGGTAGAAAAATTTGTTTGTTTCTGCAGAAATCCTTATGCAGACTCTTACTTCATCTTCTCAGAAGGAAGGATATCAAGCTACTTTGCTTGTAGGTGCTAAATAATGACATTTCTACACTGTACTTTGAGACAGACACCACCTGATAGCTGAGTGAAAAAAAACCCAACAAAAACAAACAAACAAACAAAAAACCCCAAACACTAAAAAAATTATAGGAGTGAAAAAATCATTAATTTCTCTCTATTTGTATCCATCACCTTTCTCAGTCATGTGCTACAGATCTTTCAGTATTCGCTCCATTGCCAGTAAAGGATCTCTCCCTTTCCTCTCCAAAGCTTCTTTTAGAGTCTCTGAAGGAAACTGATGACTGAAAAACCATTTTTCTCTCAAAGAGTTTTTAAATTACCTGAACAAATAAATTCAACACTATGTTACCCTGATGCTAATTTTTACTAAGGCCAGGTTTATTGGCAGATAGAATTTGGGAAAGCAGTGCCTTGACCTATAGTTCTCAAATTTTGTCCTGTGCTTTTTCCTTAAGGATTTACAGTGTTTTCTTATAACATTTCTTATGTTACTACTAGAGTCTCCTATAAGTCAGAGATCTATTAGCTGTAATTTCTAGCATGGAATTCAGTTTTCTTGGACCATTAAAACTTTTATTTTAAGATAAGGCAAATGAAGCAAAGCCATGCAATTTAACCTTGTTATTAAACTGTATAATTTTTTAATCCCCAAAGAGCCCATTGTCTTTATTAAATCACTTAAAGTTATGATAATTGTGAAAGAAACAAATAAAAGGATTTCTGTATCTACTGCATGCTATTAATTTTCTTCCCCTAAAATAATTCAAATTAGCCATACCAACTATAAGTTTTGGTCTCACCTGCTGTGTTACATTTTGAAATTTGCTAAATTGTTGCAATGCCCTGACAATAATAGCTGGGCAGATCAATTGCAATGGTAAAATAAGAACAGCAACAAGAGCTTAATTCTTTCAACTGATTAATGCTATTCATCCTGTGACCCATCATTCCCCATATTTGAACAAGTCAAAAAGGTCTTCACAATCTAATGTCATCATTTACCCATGGATGAGAAGTAGTCATTTTAGACAATGTGAAACTTATTTTCTCTTCCATCCATGCCTCTTACCACCTTAGCTCTCTCTGAAGGTGATCTTAAACCACCCTTTTTGTATCAGACTTACATATTTGCAAGTGATGCTGATTTACTTTGCTGAAAATAATGCCTGAATAGTATTAAGCAGCTCTCTGACTTTCAACTTGTCAGTATTGCTGAAAACTAAAAATATGTAAAAAGTAAGTAGTACTTTTGGAGTATACTAACTTTACAGGTCTAGCACTGAAACATTTGATGAATTTTAGAAACATTTTAGACTCATCAATGCATTTATCTCAGAAATCCTTTCTTTTCATGATATTGTTGTTCTCTGATATATTGTCCAACATTAAAACAAATAGATTCCATGATTTGAAAATGCAGTCTGTATCTTTGTTTTACAGAAATACAAGACACTCCATATAATCTGAATTAAAGGTTTGAATTTAAATGGAGTGGACATGGACCTTGCTTCTGTGGAACTATGTAGCAATAGCCCCAGAATTTTAATATACATTCAGAGATTATCCTTCAGGTATCCAGCTGTACAAGATAATATTAAAATCATTAATAAATTAAAAAATTAGAAGGGTTTTCTTCTCTTGCTTTCAATTGTATTCTTCACGTCGAAATAAATGAAGAAAGGAATTGCAATGTTTCAGCAATTGAAGAAAGTAAAAATATTCAGGTTGCTTCTCCCTCTGTTTTTTATATTAAAAAAATGTTGTTACGCAAAGGAAACACAAAAATTGGGAACATTCTCAGTGATTATGTCAAACTTGTAATATCTATTCCTGTCTGATGCATGAGGAAGAAAAATTTTAAAAAGTAAGGAAACCTCATAGATTGTAAGCAGAAAAGTTCTGATTTTCTGTTAAACAAATAATTTATAATGACTGTTCAATTTGTGAAACATTGAAGTATAAAATCAAAAATAATCATATTAAATCCCCTAGGGAATCCATCCTGCAGTATTCCTCATACTGTATTTACTAACATATTGTCAAATTGAATATCATGTGGTTTGATCAATGAAACCTCACTCTCATTCCCTTGGGAACTCAAAGATTAACAACAGATCCTATCAGTAGGATGTCTTGCTTTGTCATTTCCCTTGCACATAATTACATTTACCATTTACTCGTCACTGCAGTTTCTCATAATTTGGTCTTACATGGTGATGAATACCTCTTTGGAGATGTCTGTGTTAAAATATTAATGTGCTGCTGCAAAAGTAATCCAGACTTGTGTTGGGTTTCTGCTGCAGAATTGTGCTAGTTTACATTGCAAGCTACTAACATCATGTAATATAAACTCTGCTCAGGGTAAAGAAACAGAAAATAGGTCACTGAAAAAAGTAAAGTACCTTCTGCTGAACTAAGATACAAATCACTCAAGTTATTGCTTTCTATGAAAAAATATCTTTGGGACTGCAAAAAAAAAATTTTAAAAGTGTTCTGAATTAAATGGATAAACAACTTAATCCTCATTGTGTCCCTCATCTCATTCCAGACTGAATGATTTTTTTCCAAGTGTTGTGATGGAAAGAGAAGAAGTTTTAAAAAATCTGTTTCAAAGTACAGGATTTTATAGTTTTTTGGGTTTGTTTTTTTTTTTGATATTTTGGAATCAACATGTAGCAACTGTGAAAATAAAGTATTTCTGATTAAAAAAAACTCTAACAAATATCAAAAATATGATATCTTGTAATTTACACTATTTCTCCTTTAGAAAGAGAATTCAATAGGGCTTTACTACTATTTCTAGGTAAATAGAAATTATTTTAATGTATTTAATGTATTTACTGTATTGTTTTAGTGATATGTAGCCTACTTACAACACCACAATACTGTATGTTTTAGCTGCTTTTTCCTCCTTGTTAAATATATATTTTCATAGTAAATTTCCTAACACAGCATCTTGTTTTTAATTTAATAATAAACCATGTTATGAGCCATTCTTGTTTCTAATCTTTGTGTAAAAACATATTGCTGGGAAATAAGTAGTTGAAAACATGCAACTTCTTCTAATGTATTAATACTTTTAAATCTAATTAGCAGACATTAATTTTCATACTGTCATTTATTTTTGGGATCAGTCTGTCATGTATCTCTAAAATATGTCCAAAACCAGGCTCACTTTGTTCTGATTCATACTTCATACATGGCACTTTTTTTTTTTTTTTCACGATGATCAGGCATTTAATGAGCTTTTCATGGAAAGGACAGTTCATCTTTCCAACCTGTTTCCATTCCAGCAAGCCCTTCCCACTCCTTTTGGCTAGTCATACTTGCAGGAACATTAATTTCTGTGTAATATTGTTTACCCCCCAGCAGACAGGTGGTAGAATGAGTTCATCATCTGACAGTCACAGTTCTGGGTTTTCAATAAAACTTCCAAACAACATGCATAGATGTGCTGTGTGGCTGGGATGAGCATTCAGATATACTGTAGGCAAGGATGAAAACAAACTTTTTTAAAGCACTTATTTTTATAAATTCAGGGAATGGAGCCTTGGAAGGAAGGGACCTGTGACTTTTTGGATGTATTTTTGTCAAAATGAAGCCATTTGAAAACATACTTTTCTGGCAAAATCTTTTTTTTTTCTTTTCTTACAATGACTTCTTCTCTTTTATGTCCCCATTTCCACAAATATGTTCCTCTTAATTTATATTTTTTTCACACAGAAAACAGACTAAGCTTCTAGATTGCTTTGTGACTATTGTGGATCATAAACCTCTAGTTGTAAAAAGGACAAGGTGACAAAAAAAAGAAATAAAGCTTTCATGAGGGAAGAAAAGTGAATTTCAGAGGAGAAAATGGAAACAGCATCAGCTCGGCTGGTTAAACATGATAGGAATGTATTGAAGTCAAACATGGTGAAAATCATCACTAGAGCAGAATGTGCTTCCTCCATATCCCAGTAAAGAGCCCTTGAAAGCTGAGTTATGTGCATCTCTGGAGCAGGCAAACAGCTGTACCTCCTTTTCACTTACTAAAAGGGATTTCAGGAAAAAGACAGTGCATTTTCCAACCACATGGCATGTTCATTCTGGAAGTGTGAAGGTTTCCAATATATCTTGTCTTACATACTCCAGCCACCTGGGAACAGAGGTATATTAAGTATCAAGAAGCATTTAGCAGAAATATTCAGGAAATAGAATCCAATCATGTATTTCTATGATCTGCTATGCAAGGCTCATTTTGACAGTGTTGTATGTTCTGCAAACATCCTCTGAGAACAAGTGGCAAAAGGGAGGGAAATTCTCCTTGGGATTCAGAAACTTAAATGTGGATGCTTGTAATATCAGGCTTCACAGTACAGTGTAGAATGCATGTCCTGGGCTATTATTGTGGACGTAGTCAGCTGAATTTACAGAACCAGCATATTCATCCTAAATAAGCCCACTGGTCACCTGAGGGCCTTTTTAAGCCTTCATTGATAGTATTGCATATGCCTCTGAATATAACATTTACAGAGCCCTTTTACCTGTAAATTTATGCTCCAAAAGCCTGGCTCTGAGTCTCATCCCTGATGTCTACTGTGATATGGAGCCACCATATGAGAACAAACCCAGTGTTTCCAACCTCCTATAATAAATTGCAAGTCATAGTGCTATCTCAGCAATGTACCTTAAAATAGGTGAGATCTTATATTTTAAGTAAGTTGGCGTCAATAAATTTATGTGTTGTTAATTCATTGTTATTTGATTTTTTTTATTGTCTATTTTTTAAAATTCCCAACTGAAATATTTATTTATTCTTGTTTAATCCCCGTATCCCATTTCTTCTCCTTTAATTCTGTTTCTTCACCTAATTAACATCTCTTATGAATTTCTTTCCTGGGCTTGTGCAATTTAATTTTATAAGCACTTCAAAAATCAGAGTGAGAACTTTGAGCAGATTGCTTAATTATGTGAGTAGGTAATTTGTCATTATGTAGAAATTCATACATAGTAAGTGGTCTTTAACTTTTAAAAATTTCATATGAAGATTACAGTATGAAAGATTTTTTTTCTTTTTGGTAATTATTCTTACACTGAAATTAGTTATAAGAAGGAGTTAAATAATGTATTTTATGCTTGTTTTTATTAAAGATTTTCTAAAACCAGTAGTATGCCACAGGTCCCTTAACACTTTATCTCTTCATCTGATACACTCTGAAATCAGAGCTATTTATCAGAGTCTTAGCTTGAAAAGAGACAATATCTATAAGGATGTTCCAAGTCAGTTCATAAAGTTGGCAGTATCTTTTTTATATCCCTTGGGAAATGCCTTGTCAAATGTCTAACCTAAATCTGGATAACAGACAACAGACAGTCTTTTGTCTTCTTTTAGTTTTTACTTCATAGTTGACTGATTTTTATTTTACAGGGAGATTGTGGCAAGATCCTAGGCATCCAGATACCTGTAAGAACTCTCTGTTCTTACATCTTTCAAAGGGGTAATGTATGAGTGCAGTCAGCAAGCAAAAGGTGGCAGAGGTGACTTTAAGTCATAAAAGTCTCTACTCCTGTAAATTAACCCATCCAGTCCAGTGAACGGTTACAAGCCCTGATGGTTTCCTAGACAAGAACAAGGGGAGTGAGAGAGTTCTAAGCTAGAAAAGAATACTCCAACTAGAGTCCAATGTTAAAGGTATTTAAATTAGAAAGCTATGCAGACTTCTGCAGTCTGAAGACCGGACTGTGGGTGCCTGTTAAGTACATCTCACTGTAATCTATGGGAATATTTAAATAAAAATCTTTGAAATGTCTGTTCAATGGCTCTGACTCACAAAAAATGTGCTGTTGAGAATCCAGCTGGAGTACAAGTCACTGTGTCTCCAATTATCTATCCTCTCTCTCCTGGGTTATTCCATCTTGTTTCTTGCATCGACTGGACTGATCCATTTTATCTGAAAAGACCCTGAATGAGCACAGTTAACAGCCTGAGGTTTTAGTTAAGAAAAAAGTCTATGCAAGCTAAAAATATCTTTGGAAGTCAGTAGTGATAAGAATGGGAATCTCTAAGGGAAGAGACTACAGTGAAAGAAGGACAAACACCCAACTCAAATCAAGTTATCTCCACTAAGGAAACAAATCTGTATATCCCAATTTGATAATGTAATTTAGTATGAAGAGTTTATCATACATTCTTCTGTAAACTATTTATTTTCAAAATATAAAATCTGGGGGGATTGAAACAATTCATCAACATATTCAGTAAAAACAAAGAATTGAGGGTTTCATATTGACATGTTCGAAGTTAAATGTTTATCTTTTCTAACATATTTTTCGATTTGAAACTTTTTAAATTACTAAAAAATAATGGTTTTCTTTCCCCTTATACAGTGAGAATTGTATTCAGGGAATATGCAATGCTTTGTTTAATCTTTGATACTTCTGTGAAAATTAGCACAGATATGTTTCTGATTATCCTGCTTTTTCTTCTTTTATTCCTAATTAAAAAAATTCAGTGGCACAACCAAAGAATCAGTTTCTTGTACAGCCCTACTTAGGATTCTAAGTCCCATTGAGTTTCAATGGGTCTTTGTGTTTGATAATGTCCCACTGAAGTCAATGGGTGCAGGATGAATCCCTTTATCCCTCATACACTTTGCAAATGCATGAGTCACACTCCATGCAGCCAGGGAAGTGAGGCCATCAGCCAGAATCCTCAGGATTGAAGCCAACACTGCTTTGTTGATCTGCTCCTAGGAAGAGCCAATGAAGAATGCAAATTAGTCCTTGCCCTTTGCCTAAATGAAAAGCACTACTTAATATTTCTAGATGCCACAATTCCAGACAAACCACCCAAAAATGCTGCTACACTCTAATTTCCCAGACTATGTTTTATAATAACTGCAAAACCACTTCAGTAAAAGTACTGCTTTGTTTCTGCTAGTATTTTTGGCAGCTAAAAAAAAAAGCTAATTTTTTATATATCTCAGCTTTGATTTATATAAATGTAAATAAAGCTTTGATTGGTTCCCCATTAGTTTAGATATCATATTTAATAATTCTTGATAAATAAAACACATATACAAAAAACCCCAACCACCCTAACTAACAAACTAAAATAAAACCAAAAAATCTGTGAATGTATTAGGCTTAAAATTTATGATAGTACTTGACAAAACCTAGTTATACTGACAGGTGTTATTACTGTGCTTATGAAAGCATTACTGAAAACAAGTGGAATCATATTACTGCCCATCTCTTTCAAGATACTTTCTTCCTCTCCATGTACAGTCGAAATATGTAGAGGACATTTAAAACCCAAAAACCTTGCCTTTAAAAATTATATTGCTGCAGATAGTGCTACTATAGATGTATTTACCAATTAAAAAAGCCTAGCAGTAGAAATTATGAGATCAAACTTGTGTAATGAAAATCAATAATTGAAGAAGTACATGGCCTTATTGTACAAGGCTTCATTTCCCAAACAACAAGGCAGGAACATTTCCCCACAATGAGCATCTCCATTGCCATGGAGCATTTTCCTTGACTCTGTTGGGTCAAAAATGAGACTTTTAGTTACAGAGGAGCATTGTATTCAGTGTTTAGAATTATTCCAGCTCTGAACTGGATTAACTGGTCCACAGATTCTTTGGGCAGACCACCAGAGTGCAGATGACAATGTGTATAATGGAACTTTCTGAAATTATTTCCAGTCCAGATATATTCTCTTGTCCCTTCACACTTATGAAAAACAAAAGGGAGGGCTTTGAGCCTGCTGGCAAGTTAGCAGGTGGCTTGCAATAGTCATGAGTGCCAAATAATGATGAGGTTACATTGACATCTTGCTCCTGCATTTAGAACTGCCTGCTCCTCAAAGCTAATTATTTATTTCTTCCAGCTTTATAAAGCTGCTGAATTGCAAGCTCTTGTAATCAAATACTTCATCAATACCTTAGAGCCAATTAAATATATAAAATTAAATGACAAGTAAATAAAGAGATTGAGGAAGTTAATTTTTTTTCCTACATTTTCAATTCAATTTAATAATTTGTATAGCTGCACATACTAGAACACATGCTCAGCATTTTACAGGAAGACAAGAGGCTGGTGCCATGAGGACTTTACCTTCTAAGTGCCACTCTTCTGCTCTTTCTTCATAGAATAAGGAAAGTAGAATTCAATTAATTCTGACTTGCAAATTGTCAAAGACAGCCCTTTATTCTTTACCATATCCCATCTTCTCTTAGACCACTGACTCCCCAGGGGACTGAGAGAAGGATCACTGTGCCTGACACTAGGGAGACAGCTAAAGACACTGCATGACAACCATCCCTTGAGGTAGGTACATTAATATTGTCATTGCTTCTTTAAATTCATTCCCCCTTGTTATAAGAAAACTTCTTTTTGAATAAGAGATGTAGAAAAACAGTTTTCACGATGCTTTTGACAGCGTGGTTACCACTTGAGAGATTGTGAGTGAAACGAGCCATGCACAGGCTCTGAAATAGTGAACCCCATTTCATCATGAACCCCTGTGGCAGGGTGGGTGATTCTTTGTGGCATGGGGATATTTTGACATGTGGGGTAGTGCCAAAATTACAGATTCTGTGTGTTAGTGTAAAAGCCAGCTGGGAAAAATATAGAGCAACATTTATCATTGAATAAAAGACCACACCAGTGTTAATAAATAGTTTTTACATAGAGTTCTATCTTGCTAGTTATTTGGCTTCACTGAAAGATAGGAATAAAGGACAATTTTTCAAGTTCTCTCATTCATCCTTCTAGGATTCCTGCAAATGTGACTAAGATATTTAAAATAATGCATCAAGAAGGTTAGAAAATGAATCAACTGAGGAAGAGCAACATTTACTAAATTGTAACACAATTTTCTGGTTGGCAAATTGCTCTTGGAGAAGATTCTATTAAATCTAATAGAAGATGTCTGATAGAAAGAAGCAATAATGGAAAGCATCCCCAGCCAGTGTGATTTCTTTAGCCCTTCTTGGCACCATAGTAATAAATTACTTGGTTCAGATCGAGGGGAGTTTGGTGCATTGTCTTGTCTGCACTACAAATTCCTAGGCAAAGATTTTTTTTTCTATTGCTCCTTCATTAGGATTTCCTGACAACAAAAAAAAAAGAGTCTTGGACCTGAAGCTGAGTTATGTTAACACTTGAATTGTTTGCTTGCCACAACACACATTGTAAAGTGTGCACTGTTTTTTCTAAATACTTAAATTGCTTGTTCACTTTAGTCCAGTGTAATTTTAGAACTGTAAGTAAAACCACATCAGTCAGGCTTACTCAGGCAGATATTAAACAGAAATCATCTGAGAAAAGAAACCCCCCCCAAAAAAGAAAAAAAGAAAGGAACTGGAACTTAAGTGATTGGCGTTCATATTTTGATTTCCAGCTATATCAGAGTCTGCAAAAAATACACTATAAAATGCTGAGGTCTGTGTCAGAAGTTAAATTATTTGTACAAAATAAAAACATTAATTGATAGACCAATGCAGTAGAAAAGTATTTTCTAAATCTTCCACTGAAATGTGGATTTGGAGCTTTGCTGTTTGGGGATATTTTTGTTTTGTTTATTTGTTTGGTTTTATGACTTCTGTTTTATGTCCAGAGAACAAGTAAAAACATAGAATATACTTATATAAAAAAATCAGATCTATTTTTCTTTCTAATGAAACACCTATTTTAAAACTGAAATAAAGGTATTGTAACCCAACTATGGCTTATGAATAAAAAGTGGGCACACAGGAAGAACAGGCAGAGAATTCTAGTGCTTTCACTATCAAAATTCTAAGATAAAAGTTGAGCTTGCAAATTCCAGGTATGTCTAATCAGTAAATACCATGCATGAGGAAGTTTTTTCATAGTAACAACTTGATGAACCTTCTTCTTTATAGAGATAGAGCAATGGAGGATGGTCTCAATTTCTTTACAGTACCCATAAACTGATCTGATTTGAAAACATGTTGTGTTATGAGAGTCCTTGTTGTACTGATTCCCTAGACTGGGACCCTGGTTGGTACCTTTGCAGTCTTCCCAGCTGTGTTACAGAAATTCCATGTAAACCCAGAAACCAGATACTAAAGCATACACAGAGACCAGGAGTCTGAAAGTGGTGGTGGAATTCACTTGGACTTATAAGCCTTGTCCGTAGTATTTCTGTAAAACTTTGAAAGAAACTCAACCACATCGTGTATCCCAAGTGGCCCTATTCAAAAAGGAAATACTAAAGACACTGGAAAGCAAAGAAAGAAAAGAATAATCATTTGAAATAACACAAGACGTTTCCAGAATTTTAATCAAACTTGACACATTTGCTGAACAGGTTTGCAACATGTCTAGATATAAACAGAAGAAATAGAAAACATCCCAAATAAGAACAAAAAAATTAACTTTGGAAAGAAATCTTAATGGATAAAAACACTTGTTGTACATAATTTAGCAAACTTCTATCATAAAAAGGCAAAGCATTATGTACCTAAAATCAGTCAAGAGTGGGAATAAATACATTAGAGAAAAATTAAACTCTAAGACAAACATTGTAGCCAAGAGTGTGGTTCTCTCTCTGACCTGAAAAGAAAGAACATAGTATGTTTTCCTTATCTGATCTCAACCTGTGTTAGGAAACACAGAAAAAAAATCTGCAAAAAACATTCATATAAAGCTGTATTTTCAGACAGCCCATAGGTATGTACAATGTCTCCCATTTGAAGTATTTTCAGTGGAGCAATAATGGCTGATAAGTAGCCAACTGGCATAAAGAAACACCACTCTCAGTTTATTGAAAGCTGGCAGACAAGCAAAGTTCCATGTACTGTTTTACACATCTAAAGGGAATACTTGAGTCTCTATTAATAGTCAGAAGTTTCAATTCCTTTCTCTACCTGGACAATCACAGGTTAAACACATCTACAAAAATATCTTCCTTCCTTCCTTCCTTCCTTCCTTCCTTCCTTCCTTCCTTCCTTCCTTCCTTCCTTCCTTCCTTTTCCACTGTAATATAAGTATATTTACAAACCCTAATATTCATATTCATTTTGCTAAATAAAAGGTGTAAAACATACCCAGCTCTGACACCAAGTGGCCCGAACAAATTCATGCTAACATGCAGGTATTGAGCATTTACTTCCATACCAGACTGGTTTTAGAGAAACTAAATTTCATAGCAAAGCAGAGGAGTCTCCCAACACCTGAACAGCTTGTGGTCAGCTTGGCACTCAAGATAAGTGTTTGATTCTCTGAGATTTTGCATCACACATGTTCCTACTGTGCAGGTAGTTAAAGGGCTGGGCATCCCTTCAGGGGCACCTGAGCACAGCTTTGAACATATAAGTAAAGCACAATCCTTCATAAATGTGAGCAAATTGGTCTCTGTTGATAAAATATAACAATATCACAGAAAGTGATTCATATTAATCAAAAGGGCAACAGAGCCCTTTATGAGTAAAAAGCACTCTTCTAAGTGTAAAGCTGTTATTTAACACACACAACCAGCATAAGGCTGTTTAATTGTGAGACATATATGTTGCTTGAGGTTACTTTGTACAGCTTTGAACCAAAAAATTAACAATAGCAAAACAAAACACTGTATCTGATTATTATCCACATGCCTGCAAGTAAATCACAGTATCTCCTAATGAGCCCATTATTTATATTGTAGTGATAGAGAAAAAAAAAAGTTGTCATAAATATTTGAGAAATTCTCTGAGACAGTAATCAATCCATGTTATTTTAAACAAATTCAAAGGACATCCTCTTTTCTAGAAGTATTTAAGCAATTTGTGGTGGTCTGTAATTGCACACCTTCTCAGTGCTGCATCTCTGATGAACTGAATGGGTGAATTAGTGCTCCAAGGGGAAAGGCACGTAATAAGCCCCTTTGAAAGAACCTGAGAAGAACTGAATAAATTGTAGTCTTAGTTATGTTAATGAGACTTTGAGGGGACAATGCAGATAGAATCACAGAGGTCCTACAACAATGCAGGTTTACAGATGCTATTTGAAAAAACCCTTCATAACTCTCAAAGGCACAGCATCATTTTTGTAGGATCAACAGACTGTCAAGACCTCACATCATATATTTCAGAGTACCATTTGCCTCCTGACAACAAGGCCCGTGACTTTATCTGGGACAGAAAAAACTAAAACAAAACAAAGCAAAGAAAGGATCAAGTAACAACTAACATAATTGTCTTGAATACGAAAATTTTAATCCATTTGTGTGGCAAAGCAAAATATTCTGCCATGGAAACCTATTGTCCATTAGCCTGCCTGTGTAAGTGAAGTTCATAAATTGTGCCAAGTGTAGCCATGAAATACAAACCAGAAAATTCCAGTAAATTTGAAGGAAGATATTGAGTTTTTTAAGTTATTGTTGGTATCTCAGCAATCTTCAAAACAGATAGATGAGAAATTTCAGAAGTGAAAGTTGAAAGCTATGTTTAAGGCTTTACAGGTGAGTTGAATGTTAGTTTCTAGCTCAGCTTGATGAAATTACTTACACCTGTGTAACAGGTCTTGAAATAAAACTTCAGAATAGTTATGGATAACAGCTTAATTATAACAAGTTATACAGCTTATCTTAAAATCGATTTGAAAGAAAATTAGTTCAATTTAAGATGAATTTGGGGACAATTTCTTCATTAAATTATTTAGGATTCAAGATCACAAACAAGAGCAAATTAATTAAATTATGAAAAGCAGCATAAATATAGCAAAAGAAAAATGTCAAGAAGTACAAAAATGTAAAATCGAAAAATTTATAATCTTTGTGCAGACAATGGAAAAAGAATTGGATGACATGAACCAAGAATGCAATGGTATTCTAAAAAAAATACCAATCCTAAAAAACACTTGTCTTGAACTTGGATGAGGAAGAGTTCCCCAGAATTGATACAGAAGCTATCCAACCAGCAAGCTACCTCTCAGACTTCACATTATCTTCATGACTTCACCCTCCCATTCTTTCCTGTGGCTTTTCTGTCCTATTACCTTTGCCAAATCTGGCCCCTATGTCTAAATTTGTTTTTCTGACTAGATACCTTAGTGACCCTTTTTGTCTCTCACTCCTAGTCCTAATTTCTATATTTATGTCCTGGCTCCTGCAGAGATCTTCATCTCTTAATGACTGATACAAAAAGAGTTCCTGTAATCCTAGAATAGACTATGTTCAATGAGACAGAGCCTCACGGTGTTTTCTATTGCAGTTCAATGAGTCTCTGCTGATACATTTTTGGAAGTTTATAATCTAGCCAGATATTCCTGCTTTCATTTGCAACAGACTTTCCATGCCTTCTTGCTGAGTTTCAGGCAAGTAAATTGAGAAAATGGAAAAACTTCATAATGTAACACCCCTTATCTGTGTTGCTACTGGTCCTGGAAATCAAGATCTGGAGTCAGATAGCATCATGCACCCTAGATATGTTGAAGAGAAATTATAGTCATTTCTTGACTTTTGTGAGAAGCAAAACCTTGCCTCAACATGTTAACTGTCATCTTCTGGTGGGTTATTTTCTAGAAGGCATTTTTACTCTGTCAAAATGTTCATTCTGGTCGAGTCAAAGGACTTTATAGAAATGCAACAGGTTTAACTAAATTATTTTGGAACTATGGAAGACAAAATGCTGCCATAAGAAAATATATTGACTTTCTTTTAAATCAAAGGATCCTAATTCATCCTCAAGACAAGCACGGACAACAGAGAGAGAGCAAATAAGAAGTCTCAGACCAGGCATAAAAAAGATATTTTTAAGATTAAACAGAACAAGGAATAGAGGGAGGAGGCACAGAGGTCTGCGACAAGCAAGCAAAGGGTAGAGCCAGTTCCTCCAAATACTTTAAAGATTCCAGTCCTAGTTCTTCACCCCTGTTTAGACATAGGGCCATATCACATAAACACTACCTGCTTCACCCCTTGGATGTGTTCCCTGGGGTTTTAGTACAAGAATGTGCATTCACTCTAGTATGTCTTTTTAGTACACCATGCTCCATACTCAAGAGCTGTCCTTGAGCTAATGTCCATGTAAACCTTGAAAAGATTTGGATGTAAAAAATCTCTTCCTTGAGATGGAAATCAGATAGATTCAATATGGTATCAGTGTAGATGATGTATTCTAGGATAACAGAGGAATAGTATGAGAAAAACAGATGATCACTATACCTACTTGTGTGGGCTATTTATGACTGCATGCCAAGATGTGCGGAAGATATTTAGAAATTGCTTAGAAGAAAACCTACTGCTGCTGAGAATCTATCACAGGAGATGATCACAGGCTTCATGGACTGGCTAGTGATGATGTTTCCACAAATGATTGAGCACACTGAGAGGTTAAAGCACAAAGTGAAGTAGCTTTAATTACAACCCTGAGTGAGGACTGGAATCTGGAAAGAGCAGATGGAGGTACTTGAGGAACAAGCACAGATAAGGAAGAAGAATTGACTTTAGACCCAAATGAGACACATTTAGACCCAAAAGCCCTCACATACCCTGCATTGTGGTGGGGTAGTGAGAAGGCATGGTATTGACAAGTTCAGAAAGTTGCCCTTGATATAGTTCTGCTGCTTTTGCTCTATTGCAGTCAGGTGGTACTAGGTGGTAGAGTTCTCATATTCAGTGAAATGCACAGGATAGTATGTGATTTTCTTAGGAACAGTTTTGTATCCTTGAATTTTCATGTACCTGTTTATTTCTCATTAGCCCTTTTATCCTCTCACTACTATTTTGGAATTTTAGTGACTTATTTTCATGGTACAGCCTTGTTATTTTTTGAGTGGGTGCTTAGAAAATAGATGTTCCATGTGACTTCTTCCATCTGTACATGTTTTTTCTAAAAAAACAACAGATTGCTTTGATGATGATATTCAGGGGAAGAAAAATCATTCTGCTAATCACATTATTTTTGTTGCATGTTCTCCACTATGATTTTTTTCTAACTGCTCAAAGACATACAAACAACTTCTGACAAACAACTCTTTCATCTCTAGTCCTTCATATTTTTGCACTTCAAAAATTATATAGAATCCCATTTGGTTTAAAAAAAAATTATGGTAACCTTTTTGAGTTATTCTCTTCAAATAATGCCACATGCCCATTTTTAGATGAAAGCTATTTACAACATTTTAGTGAGCAAAGCAGTAGAAAAAAAAGAGTTTAAATATTCTAAAATAATCTGAATAATCAACTTAATTGGTTTTCAATGATCCATGAAATAGATGAATTATTCAGTCTTCACAGCAAATCTAACCTCTTCAGATTCAGATAAGATAAATGCTCTCCAGAAGTACAGGATCTAATCTTGAATAAGTACATTCTATTTCAAAAGCATGTGGATCATGGAATTATTCTTGAATTTCCATTGCATGGTAAGATGTGTCAAGAATGTAAATGTTGAAAAATACTGAAAAACCCCCAACTTTTTTTCTTTCTTATTCCAGATCCAGAAAGTGATAACTAGTTTTTTTATTATTTTGAGGATTTTGAAAATCAACTGTGTAAAATTGAGAAGAGTACTTTCAATCTGTATTATCTAAAACAAAGCTGAATTTCACAGAAGCTTAGGGAAGGAAGTGAAAAATATTTTCATTTTACTGTTTAGCTATTTAGTGAGAAGGAACTTGTGAATAAAGGGACAATGTATGGCCACATTTATACCACTGCATTTTGATATTACATTATGGAGTTTTAAACTCCAATTCCATCAAGGCAACAATCTTAGAGGCTTCCTGTCTAGAAAACAGAGCAGTTCTCTGGAAAGACATCCAGATAGCTCAAAAAATGAACCTCTGTTTTATGTAGAGAAAATGTCTATTCTATGGGATTTGTTTTGAGTTTTGTGAGGTTTACACAGCTTTTACACATTAAGAGAAACCACATTAATAAATAACAGATATAACCTTATATAGGAGGTTAGGAGACCAGTGATAGAAGAAATGTCTGAAGAAATACCTCTCTTCCTTGTGGAGTTTGTTTCTGAAAGTTCATGCTTAGCAGAGAAAGAGAAGGACACCTTTGGATAAAAATCTCTTGGCTGTAGAACTCACAAAAGAAATACCTGCATTGCCCATAATTCTCAGTAAGTGAGAATTTCAGAAAAATCTTCCTACTCTTCAGTCTCTAACCACTAGACAGAATGTAAGATGTGAGTCTTCTCCACTTGTACTTTTGAAACTAAAGCAACTGAGTTGGGACGTTTCAGCCTTGTGATGGCAAGGAAAATTCCAGTCCAATCTGTTCTCTCACCCATGTGTGAATCAGTCTAAATTCAGTGACCCTTAAAGCAAAACCCAGGAACTGTGCTTGTAAAAAAAGTAATGGAAGTATTTATTAATTATTATAAACTGGCTTATATATATCTTCACATATATATGTTTCACAAAAACGTTTATGTTCATTGTTGGAAGGTTTCATCTCCCACTTTATTTCAGACAACCAAAGTGAAAATGTATCTCTGAAAAAACTTTTTAAAACCAGTTGCTCTTACCTTAGATGTTCACATTACAGTAGATGAATCTTTGGGTTTTTCTCCAAAAGGGACTTTACTACATCTAAAAAGCCATCTAGCAAAACAGTAACACCAGGTATGTTTATGTTTGGTTCTACCATTGCAAAGTACTACCCCTTCGGGTAAATGGTCAGAGCTGTAGAGTGCTGTTTTAAGACAGTGAAATATTGATGGGGCTGGTTGAGAAAAACATGAACTGGGTCCCTTACTTATCTTGCACTTGGCTCAGGCAAGGCCTAACAATGGAATGATGTCTGAAGAGAAGCAGAGGTATCGCAGCCCGATGCTCCAGTGAGGCACAGAAGAACCCTGTGCCTCTGTACCAGCCAACAGCCCCACTCCCTTCACCCTGAAAAACAAGCCATATATAAATCTGCTTCATAAAGGAGGTGAGGATGTGTAAAAATGCCCACTGATGAAGGACAGAGAGCCTGTACTTCTCAGTACTAGGAGAAGGACCAAAATGTTTATTTGACCACGTTTGTTAACTATAAATTTTGACTGAGACTTTCATTAAGTCCCAGTAACATACTAAATTACACACCCATAGGGATAAAAATGAAGGAGAACATGGGATCTATAATGCCTTTATGACCAAAGTTACCAAGCCCCAGCAGCATGTGATTGTTCCCTCTCCTTGGACCCAGTATTTACAGCATAAAAGAAGGGCTTCCGAAAAAGTTGGAGGAGAACACCTCTGCTCTCTGTGAGCAGTCAGTAGACTGTGTCTCTTTTCTTTTCCTTAAAGGGTTGCCTTTAGGTGAGCTTTGAACGTCCAGCTGTGTTAGAACATGTTGGAACCTGAAATGCACAGAATTCTCAGAACTTTGGGCCTGTAAACCAACTTAGAATTAAACACAGGATTTAACCTGACACCTTGGAAAAGGCTTCTAAACTAGCATTAAAGTGCTAGAAGCGAATATGTGGATTTCTAGTTTAAAGCAGAGACATGTTAAGCTAAGTAGAAAAAAGTTTAGAGTTTTATGTACATTTGTGTGTCATAACATGATTAGCTAAGAAAGCTTACACTGTAGCATAAGTCCATAAGATAAAATATTTAAGGATTAGGTCAAAAGCATAAATATCCTTGTTGGCAGTGTTTTATTAGTTAACAACTCCTTAAAAGGTCTTGTAACTAAAGGTCTTGTGACCTTCTGAGCCATGTGGTGAAGATGTGAGCCAAACTCACCCTTCCTGCCTATGCAGACGAAAAGAAAAAAAAATTGTATCAACTAAAGTAACTCAGAAGTCCCATCTCTAACTCATTCAAAATTCCTTCAAAATTCCCATAGGAACATACTTGGGAATATTAATTTATTTATATATTTATATCCACACATATCTATCTATCTTGTTACTAGATTGCTCTAATTATGCTTTCTCTCCCAGCACATACCAATACATACTAACACTCTGCAGTTAGTGCATTTATCATGGGCAAACCTGAACCTGGTTTTCTTTTGTTTCAGTGATGTCTGCTGTTTGTGAATCATGTGAGTCCTCATTGAATACAAACAACTCAACCAGACTCATAGTGCTTAATTGGCTATAATCAAAACTTAACCTCAGCCACACCCAGCCTTTCTTATCTTAGAAGATCAGCTAGAATCCAAGGGGGGTTATTTTCTGCTAAATATCTACACACTTCACACAAAACTGCTGTAATTAGTGCTTTGCTTTCTTCAGTTTTTTTTAATGTATTTTCGAATGCCATATATTTGTCAGTATCTTGAAAAATACTCATTTCCAATCTTAAAAAATGAAATTGATCTGTTAGCACTTTTATCTTGTCTCTCTACCAAATGCCAAATTGTTTCCTACCTGATATGAGACCATCCTCAGCCTGTGTACCTTTAAATATCTCAAATAATTAATCTTTTTGCTACTTTCAGAGACAAGTTCAATACCTGGCGTATTTGTTCTGTCCTTTTTGCCATCTCCCATATGGTCTTTTGCTCATCCATAGTGTCATTAAACAGTATTGTTATTGAAATATGGACATTTT
Source organism: Agelaius phoeniceus (assembly GCF_051311805.1). Taxonomy (NCBI): domain Eukaryota; kingdom Metazoa; phylum Chordata; class Aves; order Passeriformes; family Icteridae; genus Agelaius; species Agelaius phoeniceus. The sequence continues at coordinate 22,627,317 of NC_135266.1, forward strand.
CCAATATTGTATTCACACAAGGTCATTTTGAGGGAAAATGACTTAATTTAATATGTATGACAATGTCATTCCTTGCTGCATTAAAGAAATAACAGTCCTGCTCCAGACTTTCCAGAATGGGAAATAAGTCTGATAACATCGCACTGAAATCTGGATATTTCTGCTACTTTGCCACAGTCCAGTCTCTGATCAAGAATCTCACAGAGACAGCAATTGTTAATGAAAATCCTGTGTAATTATTATTTCTGCAAAACAGATACTTCTATCTTGAAAGAAAGTTAAAGGTGTAAGTAACGGTCTCCACTAGCTTTCCAGGCTTTGGTACTCAACAAATTAATTATATCTAAGGTCTTATACTGTTCTTTATGCACTGCCTCTCCTCTCCTCAGAGACTGACAGGCTAAAAGCACAAACCAGACTGGCAAGTCACAGCACAGATGGCGCTGAAGACTGAAGCCTGTACTGGAACCACAACCAACGACACATATAGTTTGGGGACTATATAAAAACTGGGACAATTTGTCTTGAAAATTGCAGCAAAAGATGTGTTCTCTTGTGTTAATTTTGTAAGAATTGCCAGTATCATTTACAGATGGCCAGACATGATTAATCAGATGGAACAAGTTTGAATTTGTCTGTAGGTATTTAGGTCCTTATAGGTCCTGTATAGACAATGGCCAGAAATTCAGGAAGCATACGCTATGAGTATATACATATATATTTTTTTTTAGCATAAAACTAAGAAAAAAAAAATTGAAAAGGATTCTGAGACATCTGGGTTGGGCAGAGAAACATATCATTGCTTTGAAACTTGGATATCCAATTTTGCTCATATAAAGAGAAAAATTAAAATATATAACACGTATTTAGGGTTTTGTTTCTGAGTTTCAAAAGAAAAGTGAATTTTGCAGGCTGGTTTGTACAGTTTTTTCCAGCAAGAGAATGGAAGGAGGCCTTGTAAGGCAAATTTTTTCTCGGCATTTTACATGCCAATGCAGTTAGGAACAGGTAGAGATTTAAGGTTACAAGAAATGGTAAGGTAAAGATTATGACATGAGGGGAAAGCAGTGGATGGTGTCTGTCCAGACATCAGTAAACAGTCTGACAACTGTGTGCCATAGCATTATTATGGAGTAACTGTCTGCTCATTCTTAGATGTGTGAACCCCTTACTGCATAAAAACGTGTCTGTCTGGCCGAGCCCAGAGAGTGGTGGTGAATGGAGCTGAATCCAATAGGCAGCCAGTGAACACTGGTAGTGCTCCACAGGGCTCAGTACTGGGGCTGGTCCTGTTTAACACCTTTATTGATGATTTAAATGAGTAAGCTCAAATCATTGAAAAAGAGTCTAACAGCAAGATCTCAATAAGTTTCAGGTGCCACCAACTTTGGTGAGAGTGTTGATCTGCAAGGCTCTTCAGAGGGATCTGGACAGGCTGGGTCAGCTGGGCTGAGATCAACTGCATGAGGTTCAGGGCGAAGTGCTGGGTCCTTCACACAGGTCACACCAAGCCCAGGCAGCACTACAGGCTTGGGGAAGAGTGGCTTAAGAGCTGCTCAGCTGAAAGGGACTTGAGGGGGCTTATTGACTGCTGTCTGAACTGACTGCTGTCTGCTCTCACTCCTGGGTGGCCAAGAAGGCCAATGGCATCTTGGCCTGTATCAAGAATAATGTAGCCAGCAGGATTAGGGAAGTGATTGTCCCCTTGAACTCAGCACCAGTAAGGTCTCACTGAAATGCATGTTCAGTTTTGCACCCTCACTACAAGGACATTAAGGTACTGGAGCATGTCCTGAGAAGGGCAACAGAGCTGGTGAAAGGTCCAGAAATCATGTCTTATGAGGAGGGATTGAGGGAGCTGGGGTTGTCGAGTGTGGAAAAGAGGAGGCTCAGAGGAGGCCTCATGCTCTCTACAGCTACCTGAAAGGAGGTAGTTATAGAGAGTTGGTCTCTTCTGCCATGTCTTAAGTGACAGAATGAGAGTAAATGGTCCAAAGATGCACCAGGGAAGGTTTAGATTAGACATTAGAAAAAAAAAATCACTGAAGAAATGGTCAGGCATTGCAATAAATTGCCCTGGGAGGTGGTGGAGTCACTGGAAGTGATTGAGAGATGTCTTGATGCAGCACATGGGGGTATCGTTTAGGGGTGGTTATGGTGGTGCTGAATTGATGCTTGGACTAGTTGATCTTGAAGGTCTCTTGCAAATTTGATAATCTTGTGTTTCTGTGTCCTAATATTTCATCAATCATAATTTAAATTGAGAATCTTTTAAAGATACCAATTTAATTTAATAAAATACAATAAATTCTTAAATAAGTGTTGATACATTTAAGCAGGCTCTTTCTTTCTCACATAAACCTAAAGCATAAATCAAAATGAATCCATTTAAATTCTATGTTTAGCATATAGCAGAATCTTTGTCTAAATGGGATTCTCTAATCCTATACCTATTTTAAAAAGCTTTTGGCAGATTTATGTTTCAAATACAGCTTAATTGGGGTGGAATTTACTAATTGAATCAAAGAAATCATTAATTTAACTTTAGGTATAGCTTTTTGAAATATTGCAAACTTGTAACTGAATAGATTCATGATACTTAGCGAAAAACAGCTTTTCATGCAGGTTATTTTGATATCGTAAGTGATTGTTATATTCTCTGTTTTAAATTTAAAAAAGAATTCACCTACTTTTAAAAAATTTCTTTAGGAACTACTAATTCACTCTCATTCTTGATTGTAGATGAATTGAACACACCTTAAAGCATTTAAGTAGGACTTGCACAAAAGAATAGAAAGTAGTTGGTCAATCTTAAAATTATTACAATTTTAGTCACCATATTCTCAAGTTAATACATCAGACGAATTTCAATTTTAATGCCCTGACATAAATCAGAAAGGTTTTGAATGATTCTTAATGTTTATTTCTAAAATATAGATGAGACTTTTGTAAGCTAGAGAGAACATAAAATACTTTACATTTCATCAGTGGTAAAGGAGGACAGTCAAAAAAGACATACATATTTCTTGTTACTGCCTTAATCAATGGATTGTCTCACTTTCATTTGTATGTAGAAAAATTAATTGGTTACCAAATATAAAGTAGAATTATGCATGTCTATTATGCCTAAATATTCATGACAGAATTAAAAGTTGTGTGTTCTTATAAGTACTTTTATTTGTTCAGCAGTTGTTTGGCACAATTTTGCTCTTTGGCCTGGTTAGAAAACTAAATTAGAACAGAATTACAATTGCCTCTCTAAGCCTGTAATTTTATGTTAAAAAATCTGAGTATTAACTAATATGAATAGTTATTTTTAAAAAAATTTAAATTGAGATATTAGAACAGCTAAGCATCAATGTTGTAATTTTTTTTTTTTTGGTGCATAGAGCCTCTATTCAAAAAACATGGTGAAATTGAATAAAATATGCTTTACAAATAAATTAATTGCTCTGCACTGAAAGAGGTCACTTACAATAACAGGAGCCAGCAGTCTTTGCACATTGGCACTAACAAGTTAAATCATTCAGACATAATGATGGGATTGTATCCTTCAGAGAGAAAATGGAGGCACCACAATAGGCCATTGAAAAACCCTATTGAGCAAACAACATTGATTGAAAGCATGAACAGGATGTTGACACTGTTAAAAAAGAGACAAATGTCATACTGTAACATAGAAAATGCTACAGTTTCCTTATTATTTCAGTAATTCGTCCATACATTAAATACTGCAAGTAACATTTTAAAGTGGTATTGCAGAACAAGGCAAAATTTAGATAATAAATCAAATTTTCATTGGTAAGGAGGATGGAGTAAAGGATATTATGCAGTGAAATGATGGAAGGGTTTAGATTATTTGATTTGGAGAGGGAAGGATGGAGATTAAATGTGATAGTATAACATTAGAGTAAAGCTAATAGAACTGCAGGATCAATTGTGTCAAATCTCTTTATCTGATGCTAACTTAATAATACTTTGTTAGTTTTCAATAGTGGTTCATAGAACATTTACAGTACTGAATGGTGAAAAATAAAATTTGTGTTTGACATTCTGTGAAAAAAGAATGTATGAATGTACACGAAAAGGAATGAGAATTAACATTTATCTTGACTGGATTCTTGTCAGCATAGACAGTTACACAGAAAGAAGTGATGATCGACATAATTTCTATTTCTATTATTTTGTAAGAAATGCATACTAGTAAATTGATACAAATAAGAAGCCTCATGACAAATCCCTCTTCCCTCTTCCTGTCAGCTAATGTAAAATCAGGTAAAGATTTGAGAAAATCCCTTTCCTCTTAAGTTAAAGATCAGCCCAACTGCTAACTGACCTTGGTTCTTCCCTTTCTTATTGATGAAACATTTTCCATAAGAACAAGAACACTTGAAGGTGTTGTATCACAAGAAATAAAACAATTTATTGAATATTTTTCTTCTTGCAACATTTACTAAAGGAAGCTTCATTTAGTATGACATCTACTAGATTTGCTTCATTGATGATGAATGCAAGAGTGAACTCCAGATTATCCAATTTGAAGTACCTCAAGGTTGTGGGCTGGTGAGCACATGTATTCCATTTTGATATATTCCATGTGTAATTTTTTTTTGTTTTGAGATAGCAGTAATTTTGTTTAATAGAATTCCATCTATGAAAAATGTAATGAAATTGGCTTCATTTCTTAAACCAGGAGAGTAATGTAATATGGTATAAATCTATAGTAGCCTGCCTCTTCTCCACTGGGTCTCTGAGTGAATAGATAAGCTATGTAGTGTCTACAGGAAAGAACATACATTCAGGGACTTAATTGTAATTTCATACTGATGTATTTTGTACACAGTTACCAATGTGTGCCATAAGGGTGTGTGGGAAGACACTGGCTGTTCCTTTGAGCATATCCAGTCAAAGACTTTCTTAATGGGCAAGGGCATTTGCAGTGGAAAAAAAAAATGGAGAAAACAATAAGCAAGAAACACGATCATACAGAAGCACAAAACTGGCCAAGAGATGGAAAGAGAGTTAGGGAGGAGAACAAATCTGTCTAGATGCATTAATTGGTAAAGATACATAGAGTGTGGAAATGTTTATTTTTTTCAGTATTATCTTACACAGATATATTATCTTATCAGTTTAGGAGGATGTGGTAAACAAGGGGAACAAACACAAAGAAACATAAAACCTGACCATGATACTTGTGATCTCCACGAGTGTTTGTGCCTGTAAGCAGAGAGTGCACGCATGTGTGCATGTGTGCCTGCACTTGTGAGCTGCTGTCTCTAACAGCAAAGAAGAGGAGATGAGAGGTGGCTGGCTGCACTTGTGTCTGATGTAAGACCTGCTCTCTGTCCATAGGGAGGATGAAGGTATTGTCTGTCAGTCTGTGTGACCAACCATGTCAGTGTCCTTGGTAAATCTGGGTCTGGGTCTGTGTGTGTCCATAACTGAGTCCCTGTTGCTACCAATATCAGCTTTGATACCGTTTGAAACTGCAAAGGAAGTGGCAGCCATGTCTCCAGCCTGGGCAGAGATATTGGGTCCCTGAGCACCAATCGGGGCTCCAGCAGCTGGGCCAGAGCTGGAAAATCCTGGGCTGCTGAAGAAGGATATGTGACTTTAGAACTTACCTTTAGAAGATCATGAGCTGTGCCCTTCCATCATACCTCAGCAGATGCCATAGAGGAAAAGCTTCATAAAATTAGTATTTCTTAACTTTTATCAAAGTAAATTTTTTTTTTATTTGTGCTTTTATGTTTTAGACTTCTACTGTACTGCTATGAGATAAATGCTTCTTCTATAATCAGGAAAACACTGTCATCTTCATTTGGTTTGGTTACAACTGTGGGGAATTTAGTACCTGCAGAATAGATGGCTGGTGACTTGTTTTCTAGTTGAACACTTTTTCTATCCACTTCATTAGATTTTGTAGTTGTTTTCCCCTATTTTCACCAGCCGATATAAAAAGTCAAAGGATTGGCTCTGCATTGGAAGTGACCATTAAATGTGCTTTATGTTTGCAGGGTGCCCTCTAAAGAAATTTGCAGACATCAATACACATGCTGCATCTAATTTAATAACATTTTTTAGTAGTTTGAAATTAGTCTTTTTAGTAGATTGTAATTTAGAAAGAGTATGGTTTACTCTCCACTGAACAGGAAGTTACCAAAGCTGTATGCTTCTATTTGTTTATTTAATCATTTTGTTATTCCATTGCTCATGTGAAGATTTCATTCCAAAGGACTTTTTCTTTGTGAGTGGTAAAGATGCCTGCATATTAGTACACCAAATAACTACCTAGCTTTATTTCAGAGGCGACATTTCCTCTCTTCCCCTCAGGTGTTATTTCCATTTCTGTGTCAAGAACATCTCATCCTGACATTTTGAGGACTAAATTTATTTCTGAAACTGCTCCAGCAAAGCTCGCCTGATTGTGTCCTATTGAGGACAATACGTTCTTTGTAGAAGATGCTAAAAAAAAGGAAAAGTGAACTTTAGGTTGCCTGTGAAGGAAAAAGGCTACTTATGAAAGAAAGAGTTTCCTATGAAGGAAAATTTGCTGAGGTGGTTTGTCATGAACTGACTGCATAGCAAGAACATCTTTTTCCATCTAGATAAATATCTGATTTTCTCCAGTCAGACCAGGTGTCTGGACATGACAGCCAACTGCAAATGAAAACAATGTGCCACAGTTTATCCATTTGCCATAAGACTGCTTTTAGAAGCATTTTGGGAGGCATTTTTCTACCTGGAATCCTAATTCTTAGTATGATTCCTTAGTCTGGAACCCCAGCCGGAGTCATCTTTTTGCAGGATCAAAGCAAAATAGTCACTAATTTATTCTAAAGTCACATCCTTTCCTTTTAAGAGAAATGGGATTGTGTCTTTGATTTGTAGCAACATTCATTTATCCTATTAGAATCATATTACATTCTTTAGGCCAAACTGCTATGCTCCAAAAGAAGGAAATGGATGGGACCACAAAGCTGTGGAGTGATGATCATTTGGCTCTCACACTCATAGTTTTCTCATGAAAGAGAAGAAGAATCATAGAAATATAGGAGTAAATATTACTTGGCCATCCATTTAATGTCACATTCCAGTCACTATTTATTTTTTAAATTTTGCTCTTAACTCCTTTAGAAACCATGAAATGTCTGTTTTCCTTTAGCATCTTCATAAACAATTCTTATATATATTGAGCTAATTAGACCCCTTCTTAGAAAAGAAAACTGTCCATGAAAACAGCTCTAGGCATGAATTACCACTATGGGTAGATCTTCAATTATTATTCCTTAAATGCAAATATTTTTTACTGGAAACATCCAATTTATTCGCTGCAGCAAGAGTTAAAAAGAAGCTCTTTTGTAGAATATGGGGAAAAGGAAAAAAAAATAGACCAGTGTGAATGGCCAATGTGAATATGTCTCCAGTTGAAACCAGACTGAAATTACCTACATTATCCAGGTTACATCCCAGGAGATCCTGCTCTGACTTGTTTCCTTTTTTGCCTTTGTTGAAAATTTTAAATGATCTAAGAAGAACCAGAGTTTGCAAATGTTTTATGTTAAATGAATTAATATAACCTCAAAATATCGGATGTCATATTTTCAGAAGTTGATTGGGTAATTAGAACTTTTGTCATTCTATGCTAAAGCATAAAATTTAAAAATATATTTCACCAAGGGGATTTACTATTCTGCACAGACAGATATGTCTTTGAAGAAGATGAGGGCAAAAATTCCCTGAAGGAAATTTATGAGCCACTGAGTATCTTTTAAAGAGACAGTATAAGCTACATAATATAGGTCAACAACAAGAGATGTCAATCCTGAGTTTATCTAAAAAAGAATTCTCTGGCTCTCCATGTTAGGATTTATTCTCAGGTTGGTCTTCAATTCAAGAGTACAGGAATTCCTACTAATAAAGGAAACCAGCCTAAGTACTGTCCCCTGTTGAAAGGTTCATCCCAAATTGAAAGGTTTTATATAATTTTTTCTTAACTGGTTCTGTGCATAAAAATAAACTTCCTACATAGAAATGAATAAATTATGTCCTTTTGTCAGTCCCTTGGAGAAAAAAAAAAAAAGAGGAAAAAAGCCAAAGAGCTAATCAATCCATTCCAAAAAGGATAAACTTGTCTATCACTTATGTCTGAGGTTCTAAGAACAGACAAAAAGTTACCCAAGTATTCAGACCTGGGTTTGTTTTTTTGTCTGTCAAGAATTTATATTTCTTTTAGAACTCACTGTATGAGATATTCAAAACTTTCTATAGGAGATAGCCAATTATTTTTATATGTAGACTGCATTTAACCTTACAGTCTGAACTGTGTTCTCCTTTATTTGAATTGCTCTGCTCTGAGCTATTTATTTAGGTTTAACAACACTGAGAAAGCTTTCAGAACTGTGAGAAATAGAAATATCAAGAGGTGATCTAAACCACTTTGTAAAGACAATATAAAAATGTTAGGATTTGGTAAAGATGTTCAGAATGTCACAAAGTCTGGTAATATAAATGAAAATAATTTTCCTTTGAGTTCGGTGGCCCATGTAAGATAGATTGTACAATAAAGTGAAAGGCTAAACTTCATTTTATTCAATCTCCTAAAACAACAGTAATTTCTCAAGGTGCTAAGTTAACATAAAATATCAGCTGAAAAACTGTGTATGACATTGGACTCTAAGTATGAGAATATGTGAGAGGATTGATATTTCTTTTATGAAAGTGAAATAAGTATTAATAAATTTCTTCCTTCTTCTGAGAGGACCACACACATTACACATTAGTGGTGCCAAGGGTTTTTTCCTATTCATAAACTTAGCTATATTCAGCTTCTCTTTACATTTGTAAAGATCATTATTCAGCCACAGTCTTAACCATACATTAAAGCATACAAATAATCCATTGAAGCATTCTTCTGAGACACTCTGTTTTCATTCTGAAATGTGTTTTCTCTACATACTTTTGATATGCCCTCTCTAGAGGGCACAACCTGTCAATGTCACACTGCTGCTAGATTTCATGCATTAACTCTACCAAATACTTCTGAACAATTTGGTAGAAAGCACTGTATTGCATTGAGAGCACTGCATTCCCATGGATCCGATAGGGATTCCAGTCCAACTTCTGTTCTTTCCTTGCATAAAACTGCTTTTCATGACTCTCAAGCAGAATCAGTCCTTCTAACTAGAAGTGGCTTCAGTATTTGCTGTTGACAAACTCTGTGCTTGCCACTGCAATGTCTGTAGGAATGTAACAAGCTTCTGGCATTGTATGGTGCCACCAGGCACTCTGTTAAGGGAGTTACATCAAGTTGCTCAAGAAGATAATGTTATTGTCTCAGAGATTTTGTTTGCCTGTTGAAAAAATCTAATCAGGCTCATGAAGGAAACAAATCTACTTTTCAATGAAACATCAGCTAAAGGAATGAACGAAGAGATATCCTAAAAGTATGTGTCACAATCTTATAATAAGAGAGTCATTCTTGAAAGAGTTTTTGTGAGTCCTTCATGGGTGCTGGCAGCTGCCAGCAGTGAGTAACACACTTGAATAAAGTGGAAGACCTGCTGAAGGGTCTCCCTTATGCTGTTGTGTGTCCTGAATAAGCAGGCACAGCCCCCTCCAATGCAGCAGGATTGCTCAGAGAGGGGCCCCCCTCATGGGACACTGACAGGCTGTTGGGAACAGGGGCTCGGCTTTCCTGGGACACCGACAGACAAATCAAACACTAAGGCTTGAGGAGATCTCCCACACTGAGGGTTAAGGAAATCTCCTCTTTTCACATGACAAAAAATATTATTTAGTATTATTAAATAAATCCTTCACCAATCTGCTCTGAACAGAACATCTTACCTTCAAATTGTGCATATATAGAAATTGTTAGTGCTTTGTACATTTCTAATACTGAAATATACCTAGTGAATTAAAAATTATTTAAATTCAGCATTGGTCCTCTTATCTCACAAAAAAAAGTCAATTTAATGGAAACATATGTTTACTGTTGCAAATATATTACAAAAGTATCCGTTTTCCTTTAGTGCACATGAATTTTGCAAAGGAATATGGCAAATTTAATATGTAAAAAAATAATTTGAAAGTAATTCCTCACAAAAAGACAGTTTTGATCAGAGGAGTTAAAATGAATAAACCATGAAAACATCAAGAAGCATTAGTAGTCAAAGTGTTTTTGAAAAAATATATGAAAATGTGATTTTTATACAGCTCCAGAGATGCATGAAGAAAAAGTAGAAAGAAAGAGAGCTTTAATATATTTAATACTCCACTTGCTGTCATTCTTTTATAAACTTGTCCTTTTTCTTTTCACATTTTGCTACAGCTGTCTTTCAGACATCTGATTTTTTTTCTGACTCCTAACTATTCCACAGAAATCTTCCTCTGAGCCCTGAAATCCACTAAAGGTCAAGCTTGTTGTCTTCTAATTCATACAGAGGGTGACAGAAATACTGCTAAAACTCTATCTTTTGAAGATCAAGTCTGAAGTAAATACATATGAAAAAGACATTCTTCCTCAGCAGGAGAATGAAAAAAATATGTTTAAAATATGGGAAAGCTGATTCAATCTCTAACATCAGAGAATGAATCTCATTATAACCTGACATTATTTTGTGGGTTGTCTCATTAGGGAAAGCTTATGTCACATAAGCACATATACAAAGCAGCAAAATGTTAAACAGTCAGTATCAGAATCACTAATTAGGTAAGATGTACATGTATTTCTTTAGAGTAGAGAGAGATAGGAAACTGGAATTAAGTTATCATCAGATAATTCCCTTTGTATTAGATAGTTCCCTCTGATTTCAGGTGTGGCAGATTGAGGCCATCTACCTGCTATTCAGGAAAGTATCCAAACTGAAAAAAAAAGAAGGCGTTATGGTTGGCTCCTTTTGTATTTCAGCAGCTAAGAACATTTTATCACTGCTAGAGTAGGATTTACATGAGGGCTAATTCTTTTAAATGAGTTCTCAGTGACCATTCCAAAGAGCTCCTGAAAAAGCACAAAGGCATTCTCCTCTCGTCTATTATCTGATAAGGAAGGAACCACTATCAAGACAGGAGCATTTTATTTTAGGCATCATGTTCTACCTCTTTGTAGTCACCAAAACAAATCTTAACACAAAACTTTTAATGTATTGAAAAGAGAGGAAACAAGAATTCATGCATATTTTAAAAATTAAGCAACAGTTCAAATTTTAATGTCTATGTTAAAAACTTTGTTATCTTTAGATCATATTATTAGAACAAGAGGCAAAGACAGAAAAACACAGAGAAAATTAACACTTACCACTCGCACCATAATTGGATCTAAACTGAAATGTAATTTGGAGACTTTTCTAGTTTGGTAGTGCTTAATTTGGGGATTATTACAACATTATCCTTAACATTTTGCAATAAAACTAATAATGTACACTCAGCTTTGAAGAAAGCTTTTGCCAGGAACTCTCAAAAAGATGCCCACTGTTCTGCATCTGCTATTACATATACCTCTGTTTATAGTTTTATAGTTGCTTGGGAGAGAAAATATGTGTTGCCTTATCCCTTTTTATCTTTCATTCACCTTTTACTTTTTTTTCTAATCTAATTCAGTAATTAAAAATTAATTGATGGACTAGTGAGGGGAGACTAACTTTCTAGTGTTGCTCTTTGTGAAACATAGCTGCTATGCAGGCTGAAATAAGATAGCCATAGAACAGCCATTTCACACCATACTGTACTAGGCAGTGTTCTCCATATAATCAGAATGTAATTACCTTGAAGCACAAAGCATGAGCACTGCTGATGGCATGGCTTTGTTATATGAATTTATTTTGTTTATTTTTTATTGCATCTTCCTTGTAATTAAATTAAAGTTGATGGACACATCTATAAATACAAACCAGTAAATTACTGTGGTAGTGCTGGACAACTGAGTCAAACAAAAATTTTATTTTTCCACTTAGTACTAAAATATTTATAGGACCTAAAATAATGACAGTGATTAGCAGTCCAAGACATTCAAAAAGGTCTTGTTTGATTTCTGAAGGTGCTTTGATGCTTGTTTTCTTTACTCCTTGCTAATACTGCATCCAGAAGCCTGTGGTTCCTCTTAAATTCACTTGGATCTGCCCCTGAGACCAAAGATGTATTAAAAAATGAAACGGCATACAGTACTTCTCTTTCTGTTTTTATCTGTGCAGGCCTGACCTGTTCAGTGAATTTAGGCTGAGAACAGCTTCCTTTCTTTCCAGGTGTGTTCCTCAGGTTTGTTTCTACCCATCATACTTTACTTGCTCTTACCCTTGGAACAATATCATTTTTACCTGAACTAACTTCTGCTGTTGCTTACGCTGTTAAATCTCATACATTCACTGTATAGGCACAGATGTGAAATGGCTGCTTCCAAAGTATCTATTCTTCCCAATGTATTTTGGTGAAACAAAACAAATGAGTAGTGAGATTCTACCATTAAAAATAGCATTCAGGGTGAACTTCCCAATCTGATCCTTATCAGGTCAGAATAACATTTGAGCTTTTCCTCCCTTCTTGAGCTATTAATGTTATTTTGAAAGATCCAAATGCATACATTTCATCCATATTTTATTCAGAATCAGTTTTCTTTTCAAATGCTTGGAGTACTATTTCCTCCTCCCCTCAAAATTGTTTGGATTTTCTTTTGAATATCCTTTTATCTCTTACTTCATGTCTTGCATGGAAAATCTTTTGATCTATTTTCAAGGTCATTCTAGGACAATAGCACTGCTCAGAGAGAAGCATAGGTTTTTAAGGAGCTCGTTCAGTTTTCTGTAACGGCACCTATGAATATAATGTACATATATCAAATGCATTTGCATATAAGATATATACCCATGTGTAAAGTTAAGGGCATCTCTGTATATACCAGAATACAGATAGACATGTTCATGAGTATAAATACCAAGTTATATGGTTTGTATTTTAGACATATTTAAAAACAAAACTGAATTATTTTAATAGATTTTTGTATGCTCCTAGAGATAGAAGCAAGCATGCATATATGCATGAAGATAAACAAGATAAACCCTGTCTTGAAAACACTGTATGTTATCCAAAATACAGTAACACCTCCTTATGTGTTTTCTTCTTCCACTTGAGATTTAGATAACTGTTTCTTAGAGTACAATTACTTTTCCTCTGTTTCAAAGAAAAATACAGCTCATTAGCCCAATGTTATGTGGAAGCCCACTCCAACCCTCCATTTACTCTAGCTGATAGAAGATGAAGTGCAATTTGAACAGTTTACTACATAGTTCAGGTATGATATTTGGGTAATTTCACATTTATTGAAGAAGTTATTAAAAAAAAATATGGTGACACAGGCTGTAAATTCCTGATCCAAAAGAATATATCATGGACAGTTGATATTTGAGATATGTACTGAAATTGATTCTAATAACAGAAGTCTTTATCCTTTACACATCAGTAAACAGGAGAAGGTCAAGTATGGCTTGGAGAAACACTTCAAACATATTCAACTCCAAATTCTTCTTTTTTATCTTCTTAATCCAAATTCCTTTGTGAAATTACAAATAATAGTTCTTCTAGCTAAAATAATAATGATAATAACATCAGTCTATTCTGCTGTTCAACACAAGAATATTCCTGCCACTTTCCTAAAAAGTTAAACTTCTCAGTAAAAAGTGAATATTTTTCTGTGTGTGTTTTGTGTAGTTTACAAAGTACCACCAAATGCAAGATGTAAAATGGCTTAGACATTGTTATTTAGAGAATACACTCATGAAAAAGCAACCAGAGAAGTGTTCTTTGAATGACCTGTGCTCAACCTTGAGGAGCTGGAAGTTCAACATGGCTGAGTGCAACGTGCTGCACCAATGTGCTGCACCCAGGTCAGGGACATTTACTGTCCTGATTTCAGCTGGGATAGAATTAATTTTCTTCTTAGTAGCCATTACAGTGCTGTGTTTTTTGTACTTGGTATGAGAATAATATGAGAAACTGCTATTTTGTCTGTTCCTAGAGACTGCTTGTCCTAAATCAAGGACTTTTGAGTTTGCCATGCTCTGCCAGTGAGGAGTGGCACATAAAGGTGGGAGGGACCATGGTCAGTACAGGTGACATGAACTGGCCAAAGGGATATCCAATACCACAGAATGTCATGCTCAGCATACAAAATGGGGGAGTGAGGGGCTGACTGCTGCTTGGGAATGAGCTGGGAATTGGTTGGTTGGTGAGCAGCAGCTGTTATGCATCACTTGTTCCTCTTGGGTTCTGTTACTCTCTTTGCCTCTGTAACTGCAATTATTATTCTTATAAACACTAATATTAGCATATGTATTATTATGCTAGTGTTTTATTTCTTTTTTCATTTATGTTTTCAAACAAATTAATAGGAAGATCAGGTGTGAGAAGATCAGATCCTTGTTTTTAATCATCTAAAGATGAATTTTACCCATATACTTCCACTTCCATGTAGAAGATGTTTCACCAGTAAGGTGTGAGCAAACTGAATATCTATTCTGCAGTCCTGGAAGATCTCTTACACTTAGGAGCCTTTGGAAATTCTTAGACCCTAAACAAGTCTTTTAAAACTAGAATTTGTCATCACAGGCAGTACAGAAATTCCTTTAACTGCACTTCTTCCATTCAAAAATAATGTTGAGCAAGAAAAATGCAAAATGCATGGAATATTATAAACAAAAGGTCAGTCATAAAAGGAAAAAAAAAACCTGATGTGAAGAAATTGACAATCAAAAAATGAAGAAATGTCATTAAATTTCTCTCTTCATTTTTTATCTGAATGTTGTATCATGGTACATTAAAAAATTCAAAAATAAAGAAATATTCATTTCCTTGCAGCACTGCAATCTGAGTGGAATTGATTAAGGTTTGTCTGTGGTAAAGTTATTAAATGTAGCATTTGATTTTTGTACCTAATAGGATTAGGTAAAAAATTTCAACAATGTAAAACTCACAAGAAAGACTTGTACAAGATATCCATTGGTCTCTTATAAGAGAAGAGTTCCACAACCTTTTACCACAGAGCTTTAACAAGTCTAATACAGAGATAAATACTGTTAGATTCCCATTATCTACTAGCTATATACCTATTAAATATAGTGAAGATAAAGCATTTGGGTAGATCAGTGCTCTTCAAATATGGTTTAAAGATTTACAAGATATAACATGCCTAGAGGCCTTTAGATGTTCACCATATAATCCATTATCTCCCAGAGTACACATTTGAGCTCAAAGTCAGAATATGTTGTAATGTTCTTAGTGACAACAGTACAGCTACACAGCATGATCAAAAGGGATTGGAATTAAAACCTGTGTCTAAGATGACCTTCAGAGTTGGAAGGAGTCAGGGAATAGACAATGTCCACATTTTAGAAGGGTGTGTTCACTGATTCAGCAACAAATACAGAACTACACATACAGTGAATTTCACTTCCTACTGATCTAATTATTATGACCCAGCTTTTGTTCTGTGTGGACAGCTGGCTGCCTATCCTTCACCAAGACACTATTGAATATGTAATATATACTGGCTGGAACCTCCCTGGGAAACTGCCCTCAAGGATAAATGAGCAGAAGAGAGCTGGCAGGTTATTTTAAGTACATTTTTTTCAGACCTTGGGAACTCTTTAATTACCCCATGTAAGAAATCAGGTAGGAAAGGCAGGAGACCAGCATGGTTGGCCCCTGAAACAACCAAAAGTATAAGAAAGGAATGTACTGGCAAAGGAACCAGAGATAAGCATTCTAGGAAAAATACTGGGACTCTGTGCAACTATGTTGGGATGGGATGGGCAAAGCTAAGAATAAGTTGGAGTGGATAATTTGGCAGAAAATGTGAGGATTTATAAGATGGGTTTATGCAAATATATTTCTCAGTGAAGGAAGATGTATTTTTCATAATAATTAAGACAAGAGAACTAGTGAAAATGAGCATAGGGAAGTTTTTTCCCTGGCAATCTGTCTTCTCTTAAGTGCTTTATCCTCAAGGCAGGGACTGGGGGAACATGCACCTTTTCATTCAGGAAGATCAGGTTTGAGGCCACCTGAGGAACCTGGACATACAAAAGACCATGTGACCCAATAAAATGCAATATTTAAAGCAGTCAGTTCCTCTAAACTGATGAACAAATTATTTAGCCACTTTACTGATGAACCTTTCTGCAATCTTTCAGTGGCAGAAGTTCACTTCTGGCACTTTCAGAAATCTCCATATAATAGCACATAATTTCATTCTCTGGCATTTAGTTTTCTAGCAATTTCAGTGAATACCTCTTTAAAAGTTCAAGGGTAATAATTCTGAATAAAATGAAAAGTTACAATTCACCACTGTCCGTATTGTTTGCCCATTATCCTTCCTTGTAATAATAGGGGAGAAACAAGGTCTTCTTTCATCTCTCTCTAATGGCAAAAGTCCTTTTGAAGGAGATCTGTATGTAAACTGGCAATAATTTTGACAAAAGAACCCAAGCAATAATATATTATATATAGTGAACCTAAAAGAACACAAGTGAAGATATATTTTAAAGTTTATTAGATAAATATAAACATCCCTGTTTATAAAAATTTGAGAGCACCAGTAATGTTGGCACTCTAAAATTCTCCTCCAGGACAGATTTCCTCAGCTGCCATGGTTTTAGCATATTTTTGATCTCTTCAGAAGCTAACCTTATCCTATACATCACATCACTGCTCTCTAAAGAGTTCCTATTTGAGAATTTGTCATCACATCATCTGGTCACACTGCCATGACTTGGGAGTCACTTCTGAAAACCTTTGCTGCAAATGAGATCAGTGAAATAGGTAAGAAAAACCTGTATGTATGGTCCTACCTGTCATTTGTTAAAGAGACATATTCTCTCTCTCTGTGACTTCAAATATCAGTGCTTGCTGTAGTGATTTACCTAACTGCATATTTTATTTAGTTATACTAGGCCACTTGCTGACACTTTTACACTAACTAAGACTTTGATGTCTGTTTTAAGTTATTAAGATTTGTTTGCAGAAAACAAGTCATGTTCTTGACAGTTGCTTCCCCTTTCCTTCCTTAATATAGGACTGTCTGTATTTATGAATGCACTCTGGAGCACTTATTCACTTTAAGTACAGAAAGCCATAGCATAAATATATTTGTAGATTAACTAGAGTAGCTTCTGCTACTATTTCTTCTCTGTTCAGAATGATGTAATACAGAACAGGCAGGACAGGAAGAATGTAGAATTTGGACATTTTTCTGCAATAAAATAGTACTTGTTTTTATTTTGTCTTTCAGTTCTTCTCAGAAAATTTGCTTGCTGGCTATTTTAATGTTACCAGTTAATTATAATTTAATTTCAGATAAATATTTATACACACACACACATATTTATATATTAGGAGAATAAGACCTTTTATTTAATCTATCACATACACATCTATATAGATAGTTATAATGCTGAAAAATATTTTAATTTCAAGAAATAATTGTAGCAAATAAACTTTGAATGCACACAAAATGCACACTTCACCATAGACAAAATTGGACAAATAGCACACCTTTTTAAAATTCCTATTGTGGTTTATATTATCATCATATTTACATCTGTGATTTTTAAATTAACCATAGAATTTTAAAGCCTATTAATGAATAGTAGGAAGTAGCCTATTTCACTGCTACTACTGCATGATCAGTGGGTGCTGTATGTCCTAACCAAAATGTGATTCTTTTATTTGCAAAAATGGGGGGGGGGGGGGGGGGGGGGGCAAGATTTGTTTAAAACAAATGCAGAAAGTGAAGTACAGGAACTTAATTTAGAGGAAATGTATCCACACTTAACATTGCACCACTCTTTCCTAAATATTTACTCACATAAATCCTAAGTAATTCTGGCTGAAAATACTTAAGAGAAATCTTAACAGATGACACAAACAGAATAGAACTTCCTGGTTTTAAATTTTTTTTGAAGAATGAAAAAGAGAAAATATTATGAAAAAGTATTCTGGGTAAATTATATGTATAAATAGCAAAAGACATGCATTTGTGTACTCCTTTTTTTTCAGTAGGTTTCAAAAACAAATTCATCTCTGGACATAAGGTCCAATTAAAATGTCACAGAGTCATGGGGTGAAGCTTACCCTAAAGCACTTCCCTGACAAAGAAGACCTTGACTACATCAGACCAGCTCTAACTGAATAGACTAATGTAGATGATCTGGAAAACAAAGACACATCAGAAAAATTGTGCAATACATAAGCTCACACTTTGGTAATACATTTGAGAAAGAAAATGGGAGGATGACAAAAAAACAGTTGACAACTGCTCTTTGGCTTTAGAAACACAGCAAGTCAAAGAGATTGTCCAGAGGCTACTTGATTAGAAAAGTCTTTTCAGGCTTAGGCCATGAATCTAATATAGAAAATAAAAAATATTTTTAAAAACCAGTCCTTTGAGGGTGGGAGAAGCATGTCCCTGTATGTTGACAGAGCAGCTAGCAGGGTCTGTAGTGGAGATTTTATAAAAAAATGCTGGACCCTCAGCTGGGCCAGGCACATCCAGGGGTGGCAGTGAGCTCCCTGCTGCCCAAGGCCCCTGTGGTGGGAAAGGGAAAGAGGCCATCAGTGGTTTGTGTGGTGTAGAGTAGAAATTCTTATCTGTGGATATAGATCTCTATCAAAGAGAAATAGCCTAGTGAGAAAGACAACATCAGGGAATAATGACAGAAGGGGAAAGGAAATACTATGAGAAAATGCTTTCAATTTTTATTTGAGATCCATCATTTTTGTATGCAAGTACCTACAATTCAAAATTAATGTTTCTTACCTTCCTTGAATATCTTTTCACTCCACTATACCACTTTACCTGAACCATTAACATCTTGATAACACTTACTGTGTTCCTAGTTTTACCCCAGAGAAATTGCATTGGCTCCAGACAGTTTCCTCTGATCTATATAAGGATGATGAAGATGAAACTCTAACTGTTATATTTCCACTGTATCAGAATGAGGACAACCGTGTTGTAGGCTTTTGACACAGTCCATTCTGTTACAGCTTCAGGAAATTATTGTCATAAAAATACACACTCTTTCCCATTTTTTAATGTCCAGTTTCCAGCTACATTAACCTTGCTGTAAGTGATTCAATTATTTATAAATTCCTTATTTCTAGAATAATTTATATTAAGCATAATTTGTACCCTCCACAACTTGAATTTTCTTATTAAATTACTTTTCCATATTCTTGACCCTGGTAGAAAAGCCTATTTTTATTAGTGGGACTGTTCTTCCGTGACTTGGTTTTGACATAAAGAATGGCATTTGGTCTACTTGTTTGACAGCATTCAGTAAATGGATGACTAATTTGAAGCTCTTTATACTAGTGATAGCTGGATTGCATGATGGAATAAGTAGTTCCACCTTCTTTCCAGTTCTTATCTAGTTTACAGTCACTAGACATGGGTAAGAATAAATTCACCACTTTCATAAATAGGATTTTTAAAGGCACAAAAAATAATCCCGGATTTTGGTTTGGTTTTTTTTTTTGCTTTGTTTTTGGTTGTTTTTTATTTTTGGGGTTTTTTTGTTGTTTTATTTGATGGGGTTTTTGGTTTTGTGTGTGTATTTAATTTATTTTGTTTTGTTTATAAAACTTTTTTAAATATTGTAACTATTTTAAAATTTTCTTTATATCCAGAAAATTTATTGCTTAAAAGAGCAACTACAGTTATGAACACCACTTGTGATAGCTCACTCAGCATGTCAAAGTTAAAGATACATTTTCTGCTTATGAATGAGTAACCTTTTAATATAACCAAAAAACAACTGAATTTTCTTCCCTATATGCCTTGAGACTTCATTTGAATCTTACAAATTACTCTGACTCTGACCTTTTCATGCAAGATAAGTCAAATGTGGTGACATTATCAAAATCTGTATTTTATTATTTTTATATTCATAATTTCTTAACGCTGTAAAGAATATTTTGTCATCTTTTTTCTTCAATTGCAATAAAATTTATTTGACTTCTGCAAAATTTTATTTGACTTTTCAAACAATTATTAGGACTCTCCAAGTCATGTCTGTGAAGAAAATATGTTTTAAATATTTTTTCAACGGTTTTATATTTCTACTTCACTATACAAACACAGTTCCCAAGTAAAAGATGTTACTGTGGATTTTTTTATCTGAATTTCACATATTGAATGATAGAGAAACAGTGCAAATCTTATGAATTTAATATCTTCCCACATAAATGTTATTAGATGTGCATTTAGAAAACGGAAGTTGAATTTTTGTAATTTCCTGACAGATAACATTTTTAGGTGCCCTGATTTGATAGAAGAAAGAACATTCAAGTTATGGAAGAAAGTGAAGCAATTTGTAGAGTGACAAGAGTGACTTGGGGGATCTGAAAGCCTGAAAAACTTGGAACAGAAATATTTAAATTTGACTACATATCGCAGCAATTTTGAAGAGATTTCCAAGATGATATAAGAAATATATTAATAAATTTGTTGGCTGTCATGCTATGATTTTTTTTTCTTTACTCTTCCTTGAACATCTATATGCTCTGTCCAATGTGAATGAAGGTCATAAACTAATCGTTCTTCATGTAGGTCAAAGAATAGAGTCAAAAAGTGTGAAAAAGAATCCTCTTAACTGAATTATAAATTGATACACTTTTATCAGTATTTTACTTTCTTGCCTGGTCTAGTCAGTTCTTCTCATTGCCTTGTATACAAAAAATAAACAGCAAAAAGGAAAAGGGACGAATTGATTTTTTTGTTTAATATCAAGATTAGACAGTTTGTAGGCCATAATCTAATTTCATTTTAAACGCTGACCATGAAATTTTACATGAAAGACAATAAATGAAAGGTATTTGGAATACTTTAGTGAAGTGAGAAAAGAACATAAATACTACTGCAATCATTAAAACGTTGATATCCTTATTTTTGCTCTTTGTCTCATTTGTTCAAATTCTAGTTTTACAAGGTATTTTTCATAGATAACAAAATGTATAGGGTCTTTTCCTACATTCATGAGAGATTTTTTGATAAATGCAATTTTAGTTATATAAGACAGTTTTTAAAAAATTCAAAGAAGTTTAGCTAAAAAATAATGACAGAAGAAAACTTTTAAGCTAAAAATTCAATTAATGCAAACATACTAGGCTTTGACCTCTAGTTTAAGGCAACAAAAAATATGATTAATATAAATTTGAATATTTCAATATCTACATTTTTAATATATACTTTAATGCAGTATACTTGGTAGCTCTTCTTTTTGATTAAGATCTCTCTCCTTTAGACAAGCTACACTGTGCCATGCACACATAATAGGAGTGTGCATAAAGGAACTCTAAGTCTCAAAGATTCAGTTTTCATAGAATCATGGATTGGCTAAGATTGGAAAAGACCTCTGAAATCATCAAGGCCAAGCATCAACCAGGCACCAGCAGCATGTTCATTAAAACATGTCCTCAGGTATCTTACCCCTATGCTTTCTGAATATTTCTGATGACTCCCTCACTTTCCTGCGCAGTCTGCTCCAATGTTTTACAACCCTTTCCATGAAATATAAAAAATTCCTAATATCTAATCTGAACTGCCTCTGGTCTGCAACTTGAGGCCATTTCCTCTCAAACTGTCACTTTTTCACCGGGGAAAGAGACTGACACCTATCTCACTACAATCTCCTTTCAGAAAGTGTGATGAGGTCTTCTCCACAATAAACAACTCCATCTCTCTCAGTTGTTCCAGACCCTTTACTAGTTCCATTGCTCTTCTCTGGACATGCTCCAGCACCTCAATGTCTTTGAGCTCCTTATCACTGTTGTTGTTCTATTATTTCTCTAGAGTCTCATAATGATATTCTCAGACTTCTAAAGTCCGTACCTCTTCAGAGTGTTCTCATGGCTGCAGAGCTCCACTGACTCCTTCTGCTGCATACTGTTCCCTCTCAGTTCAGAGCTCCTCCAAGGCTCTCCCTGACTGGCTGACCCACCCCCTTTTATCCCAGTTATCTTCATTGGTCACAGCTGCAGCCCAATTAAGGACATCGCAGCTGCCACCCATCAAGGACAACCTGGGGCAAAGGGACCTCTGGGGCAAAGCCTCTATACACATATTCAAATACATTTCCTCTACTATATACTACTACTCTGTTGTAGTAAGGAGCCCAAAACTGAACACAGGACTCAAGGTGTGGCCTCATCAGTGCCAAGTACAGAGGGATGAAAATACCCTAGTCCTGCTGGCCAAAATATTCTTGATAGAAGCCAAGATGCCATTGGCCCTCTTGGCCACATGCTAGCTCATGTTCAGCTGGCTGTTGATCAGCCCCCCCAGGTCCCTTTCCATGGGAGCTTTCCACTCACTCTGTCCCAGCCTGTAGCACTGCCTGGGGTTGTCACTTGTGCCTGACTGCAACACAGACTCAGACTGGGAAGGAATCTGAATCCTTTATTCAAAGAAATGAGCTGGTTTATACACTTTTCAAGGCACAGCATTCCCTTATATGGTGATTCTCACTATGTGACCTATCCCATGTTGCCACGTCAGTGACACAATTTCTAAATGTCCTTTTAAGGAGTGATCATGTGCTGTTCAACTGTCTGTCAGCTTCTGCCAGGCTCCTCTCTGTAGGGCTCTGCTGTGTGGCACCTCCTCCCCAGAGGTCAGGTGGAGACAGCCTCTCTGTGCCCCCCTGTGCTCCTTTGTGCCCCCCTGTGCTCCTTTGTGCTGCCATGGTGTTCTGGGGGCACATGCCACAGCCTGCAGATCAACACCATCCCATCTCTTCCCACAGTCATCCAAGTGTGGGACTTGACATTTTGCCTTATTGAACCTCATACTGCTGGCAAACCTTGAAAACACTGAAAGGTTTAGGGTTTGGAATGGGTTGAGTTTTTTTCTTTTGGGTATAGGAGATTTTTCTTAATTTGGGGATTTTTTTGGGTTGGGCTTGTTTGATTTTTTTCATGTGGAGGAATTGTTTTTATTTCATGGACTTGCTATAATCTGCTTAACATATTCCCACCAATTGTTTGCTTATTAATCTTGTTATAGGAAAATTCTATTCTAACGATGAATCATAAAATTTACCTTTTATCTTTGTGCATTACTATTTCCAAGCTAAGTATTTATGTCAGAGAATGTGAGGGATTAAAATTCTCTCTTTAGATTTTTAATGAAATAAAGTACAATGGAACAGTTTTTCATGCTACCATCACCCAAACTTCACTGCTTTCAAACATTTTTCTTACAGAATTCTGATAGTGACAAAGATAAGGTTATAATCTAAATTTGCCTTTGGAAGCAGTCTGATGCTGGACCAAGACTCATGATAATGTGTGGTCAGCTGAGCCCAAAAGATCAGGGAGATGTATTGTGAGGAATCAATTTAATTTTGATTTTTGTCTCAACATTGTTCGACCAGAGGTAAATGGTGGGAGGGCTGCACACATGCCACATGCAGTATGCAGGTAGGAGAAGATGCAGGAACGCCCTGTCTCTAGGGACACTTCACCTGACAGACATTTTACATCCCACATGGAATAGGCAGTGACTAGGAGACCACTGAGGACACTGTGCCCTCTAGAAAGGTTCTCCAATTGGGTAACAAAAAGGTCTCCCCTGACGAGCTGCAGTCAAACATTTGGCTGGCCAATAGTCTTCTGACAGTGAGCACACCTTAGCAGGGGTTGGGGGGGTATAGTCACAAGCTGCTGGGCTTTTGCCTTCACTGGAAGCTTTTTGCTTGCCCTCGCTTACTCACTTGCTCATCCTTTTGCTGGATGATACTGGACACTTGGCTGGACACCTGCTGACCACCTCCTAGCCTGTGTCCTGCCCTACCACTTCATCTCTCTTGCCTGTTCCAGTCTTCACCCGTTCTGCCTCCCTGTGCTCCTGCCCAACACCCTACCTGCTTCATCCCTGCCCACCTTGCTCCTGCCTAGGCCACCTGCTTCCAACTCTGATTCTCTGATCCAACCCACCACTGTGATCTTTGCTGGGATCTTGTCCAGGGTTCTGCACCTCCCGCCCAGAGCCCAGTCACCCACCAGTGTTCCTGCCCGTCGCCACAGGAGCTGTGCCTGTGCAGCCACACCTCTGCGGGAGCTGTGCAGGCTCCCCAGCAGCCAGTGTGCACACACCCCCTGCCAGATGGATGTTGATGGCACTCCCCAACCTTCTGGTGGCAAGGCCCGCTTTTTCTCTCTCTCTCCCCTCTCATTCTTTTGCTTTTTCCTTCCTCCTTTTCTGCCTTTCCTATTCTTCTTTAGTAGGCAATGCACTTTTCATTACCCATAAGGGGTTCTCGGATATAATATTTACCTCGTTTGGCTTAATTCTGTCCTAGAACATCCTTTTTAAAAAGAACTTCCCACAGCTCCCCTTAATGCAATGTGACCTATCTTTTACACTTCTTGCCCTTTAAGAAATTTGTTGTGGAGAGAGTGTGGTCTTTACTGTAGCTTAACTTGGTGGAATATGTTGTGAAAATACACAGTTCAAGGTCTTTGATCATGCATTTTTTTATGGGTTGATACCACATTTCTGACAACATCTTTGACAACTGTTCTTTGATGCAGCAGTGTTATAGGCATTTTCCAGTGTTGACAATCCTCCACCTCAGGCTGATCTCCTACAATCAGGTTCTTCTGTCATACTGCAAGATTACACTAAGAGCTAGTCACAGCACATGGAGACACCCAGGGAGACAAAAAGAGCAGTGATGGGCAGAGAAAACCTTGTAATCTGGTGAGGCCTGTGGCACTCAAATCAGTGATTCTTTTGTCTGTAAAAGACTGAGCAGCTTCTCACCTTGGTACAAAACCCAGTGAGGCGAGCAAACCTGCAATCTCCATAAAGCCTTGCAACCTGAAGAGTGCTACTGAAATAAGGGACATATGGCATATTATGATAGCAGGGGAAAAATACTAAAATACTTGGTAATTGTGCAAATGTTATTATGGAACAGTTTAGGAAAAAGAGGGATCAAGATGGATCAGAGAGGAGCAAGTGTAGGCAATAGAGAAAAAAGTGGATGAAAGCAGCTGACTATTGATGAAAGTAGTATGTAAAAAGAGGTTGTCTGTAGATTGAAATTAACTGTCCATGGACTAAAGCTGGCTTTGCATAAGAAGTTTCAGAAAGTAAATCCATCTCTTGCACGCCTGTTTATGCAATATTTGATACACCATCATTAAAGTTGTTTATCAATTACAAATCAGCAGGTTTTTCTATTTAATTTGAACTAAAGAAACCTATTTTAGGAATAAAAAATGAAATGAGAGAAAGCAATCTCTTTCTCGTAACACTTCATGGTTTGGAAAATTTTGTATTCAGGAACAAATCTAATAAGAAATCACTTCAACTAGTTTATGTTGTTGTATTGGCAACTCAAGCAATATTCTCACCTGTAGTGGTTTAGGTTCACCAATTTGAGATTTCTTGGCTAATGCACCAATTAATGTGGTGGGTTTCAGTGCTGGCCAAGTGTCAGTGCACCCACTAGAATATACTTACTCATTTCTTGCTGTGAGGTAGGATTAGGAGGAAGGCAAAGCACGTTCAAAACTTTAAATGTATATAAACTAAAAGAAAGAATAATAAGAATCTGAATAAAACCTTTAGAACACCCCTCCTCCCCCTACAACCTTTTCTTTCTTACTCACAACATACAGAAACAGTTCAGTCACTTTATTACCTCTAGAATTGTCCTTCTTCAGTTCACTTAGGGACAGGAGCCGTCTAGTAAATTTATGGAGAATTCTCCACAAGAAAACAGTTCTCTTGTGGCTTCTAATTTGCATGAATAGCAGCCGCCCAGAAAATCTGCAATCTTGAAGTCCTTCCCATTTTTCACAGCTTTTCCCACAGGTGTGTTTATGGGTTATGTCAAGTTATGGGGTACTATTTTAAGGATGAGCTGTTCAAAATCTGAGGTTCTCTTTAATTATCTTTGAGATCATCTTCATCTCTGGGAACAGAGGTCTTCTTCTCTCCCTGGGGCCACAGAGTTTCCATTACCCTTCTCTCTCTCTCTATTCAAACTTATCATTAAATTTACAGCTATTTCATTTGCCTGTTTCAGCACAGGTTTGAATAATCCATCCCCCTGTATTCTTTCAACAAGTTATAGGGAAAAATGTTTGATGCATCAATTACATTCTTCTCCATAGCTTTACAAGAAGATTTCAGCCCAAGATCAAGGCATCTCCTCATCCCTTCCATCTAGAACTTGACTTCCTCTTTAGTGACTTCGATATCTTCATGTTGCTCCTCCATGTACCTGCACTTTGTCCTTTTCTCTCACTCAAAGGAAGATTGAAACACTAAAAGAGTTAATATCTTTCCTGGGGCCTGCAGATGGTTATGTGACCTTAGCCAGGCCCAGTAGCTTGCGGTAAGAACTGTGAGAGCTGTGGATGGGCTGAGGAAGGCAGGTAAGATCTCAGCATCCAGGCTAGAACTCACCAGCCAGCAGACCGAGGGGGAGGCCGATGGCTTCTCCTCCCCCTGCCCGGTATTTGAGGTCAAACCCTAATGGTGGCACAATCTTTGTTGAGCCAGCCTGGTCCCAGCTGCTCCTGGAGCCCTGTGGGCCCTGGCTCAGCCTGGGCTGGCAGCAGGCAGGGTTTAGAGTGGCCAGATGTTAGCAGCTGCAGCCCAGCCCAGCCTCAGCCCCATGGCCTCCCCTCCACCTGCCCAGCAGCCGGTGGGGCCCAGCCCCATGGCAGAGCCCACCTGGCCTGGTGGCTGAGACAGGGCTGCTGTGTTACCTACTCTCAAGCTAGAAAAAAAAGAATTCCCAAGATTTTTCATTTTTAACATAAGTGTTCACAAAAGCGTATCAGCTTTCTCAGTAGTTTAGCAGATTGTCAATTCTCAAAGCTAATTACTGATTAGTTTTTGTCAGACACAGAAGAAACTGCTAGCAGCTTCTCTTAGAACATCATTTCCATGATGCAAAACCAACACATTATCCTATAGATTCAGGTTATGTGTCAAAAGAAAATGTAATGCTACCGAGTACTGCACATTCTCTCCAACTGCTTCATGAATAATTCTTTTTTTGTTATCCATCAGTAATTTTTTTATTTTTTGTATCTTTTCTGCACCTTAAAAATCAAAATTTTTTCACTTCAATCACTAGCAGGAGACCTTACTCAAAGAGAATGTCTCTTTAAAGACAGTAAGGCTCAAAGATGATCATCAGCATGTGTATACATATATCTGCAAGTCTTGCTTCAAACTACTCTTCATATGCCTGGTATGTATGATAGAAGCTAGAAACTATTTTCTCAATTTTTATCTTAACAATTAGCTCCATGAAGTGTGAAAAAATCACTACAAACTCTCATTTGTAGGACATATTCCTTGCTTCCCTGCTCTGAATTTACGGTTGCTATGTATTTTTTTTAATATTTTCTCCATTCCTCTCCTTGCATTGTCTTGTAATTCTGAGCTGCACCAGCACAAAATTTACTTATATAATATTCTGTCATTCAGTAAAAAAAAAAAAGAGATAATAATCATTGCAATTATAATAATTTTATATTTTATTGCATAAAAGGTACTTTTAGTGTCTCAAACTTGTTGCGGTTTACTGCTCTATCATAGAAAATATAG
This sequence comes from Agelaius phoeniceus, assembly GCF_051311805.1. NCBI lineage: Eukaryota > Metazoa > Chordata > Aves > Passeriformes > Icteridae > Agelaius > Agelaius phoeniceus. Next base: position 22,654,945 of record NC_135266.1, read on the forward strand.
TTTAAACTCTGTGAAATACTTGGCAAAAGAAGAGAATAATGAGCTCCAACCCTTCTTACTATCTCCACACTTCCAGATCCCTCTGGAAAGCTTTGAGAAGCCAAAGGAAATCTCTGAAATGCTTCTGGATCTTTTTCTTCATTGGTGATTTCCATGTTGTCTGCTAAAAAGAAAACACATAGTGTGCAGTTCTCTCCCATTAAATGTTTGCTACTGAAACACAGAGGGAGCACATTGCCTTGCTACTGTTGTGTATTTGTTGGATACTGTTGTGTATTATCCAGATCATCCCCAAAGCAATTGACAGCATAATTGTTAATTTTGAATAGCATCAGTTCTTGTAATGCAGAAAAAAACATGACAAAAAAAAGGCCACATGATTTTAAAGAATGTTAAAGTATTGTTTTAGTGAGAAATGTTGACTAGTTCTAGAGAAAAATGCATTAAGACTGAGACATTATCAGGATATTTTTTCACACTGGAAAGAGAGACATTTGATTTTTTTTACATATAAATTACTTCAGTAGCTTTATTTTTCTTCCCAGGTGTATGAAACACCCTGAATCCGTGCCAAAACTAACATTAAGAAAATACGAGTAGTGTGCTAAATTAGTGGTAGAGTTCTGTTCCATCTGTTGTAGACCTAAAAGCTGTGTAAATGCTGAATGAACAGAATTTCTTATTTTGAAAGTGAAAGCTATAAATTAACTATATTGTTTCCTTCTGGGAATGAAAAGACACTCTATAATATTTTCCCAGGGAGGGTATCTTTTAGGAGATAAAACTTTTTTTTTCAGTAATAACAGTAATGTTGAAAATCAGATGTTTCATTATTATTTATATTTTGCAATGAAAAAAGTAAAGAAGTCCTTCCTTGAAATAAATGCTTTGGGTTTATTTCCTTAAAAAATATTCAGTCTGTTAAACTTAATCTTCGTTCATATTCATGTTTATTACAACCCCAATCACTATACCCCAATGATTATGATATGATTATGAGGAAGATTAACATCTCAGACATTAGCCATATTTACTATCTATGGAACTAAGTAAATCTGGTGCAACTTTTCCAGGTAGATCGTATTTTTCCATATATATAAAACTTGAATATGTTTGGGAGGTTTGGGTAGGGAAGGGGAGAGGGTAAAACATTCATTTTATTGTCTATTACCTATCAATCTAATTTTACTCAAAAAAGAAACATTACTAACATACTTTAAAAGATATGATTCACCTATTTAAGAAGAAATTTTCAGCAACATGTTCATAAGGACAGATAAGATTAATGACGTCAACATAAATTTGAAATACATCATCTTGAATATCTTGTGGCTTAAACTGTTTTCTTTGTATGAGGTTTTCTGTAGGAATCTCTTCAAAGAAACTTGTTTCTTTTAAAATTTAAAACAGTCTCCATTAATTAAATAAACTATTAAAAAACTAGTTTTATTTAAACTAGTTTTATTTAAACTAGTTAAAAATAAGGGCTTATTTATCACTCATACTAATGTCATAAAGTGATTTGTACTTATCCTCAAGAAATGCTAATACCCAGGAACAAGTTCTTTGGATACTCAGTCCATTAACATATTTTATTGTGGTGAATGGATAGAATTTTCTGGCCCTTATCCCCTGTCCTCAAACCAGGAGGCATTACATGGCTACAGGATGGCTGAAGCTGCAAGGTACCTATTAAGATCATTTAGTCCAAAGGCTCCACTCAAGCTAGATTCAGAGAGAGGAGGTTTCTCTGGATCATGCTCTCTTGGATTTGTGTCCAAGGATGGAAGCTTCACCACCTCTCTGGGTAACCTGTGCCACTGCTCAACCACCCTCAGAGGAAGAAATAAGAGTTGCCTGATGTTCAGAGAAAATGTCCTGTGTTTCATTGTGTGCCCATCGCCTCTTGTCCTGACACTGGGCACCACTGAAAAGAATCTGGCTTCTTTTTCTTCGTCTCCCTACTGGGAATTCACATACATCAATAAGACATATCCCACCCACTGAAACTTTTTTTCTCCAGACAAGAGTCTCAGTTGTCTCAGCCTCCCCTCATGTGAAAGATGCTCCAGTGCTTAGTGATCTTTGTGGACCTAATTTCACTGACTTCCTATGGACTTGTAGCAAATACTTAATATGAAGCTCAGAGCTACACATTAAAGCAGCACAGAATCTGAAAAAAAAATAAAAGCTAAAGCTTAAGACATCATTTCAATAGACTTTTTAAACCCATTTCTTCTGTTCTTATAGTGGGCCTTCAATCATATTTCTCAGTGCTTAGTCCTTTCAGGTTTTTTTTAATTATAGGCCATATATTTTGTTTTCTGATCTTACTTTGATCAGTTACCCAGCATGGAATAGAAAGGAATAATAATCTAACAAGATAAAGCAAAAGATTTAGTTCATCCAGTTTAATAGTCTCACTGGACTGTCAATTGCAAAGTCACTTTGGGTGTTGTAGCCTTTTAGCTTCACTCTGATAAGAATGCAGCAGCAGTACTTTAAAGGCAAATGTGAAAAGATATAACAATGATTTATAACATATAAGATTTTGTTATTTGTGAATTCATATGGTGCTGAGTTTTAGTCACTTGGTGCTGCAGTTGGGAGAACTTAGTACTTAAACCAGTTACATGACTTACGACAAGGCAGTAATTTTTGGTTTGCTTATTTCTATCCCAGTATGTCCAAGTGACCATTATGATTAGTGCTGGGTTTGAAATCCTGAAATTTGAAATTGTATTTTTGCTTTCTTGTAGGTGTAAATGTATACACTCTGATAAATTTTCCTTTGCATTTATTTCCTCAAAATCAAGCAGACAAATTTTACCATTATACATAATGGCACTTTCATACAGGACTATGATAAATCAGAAAATGGTAAAGCCTGCTGAACATAAGTTTCCTTTGATTTTTTTCCTCTCTTTTTCTAGTAGGAATATGGTCTCTGTTTTTATTTCTATGCCTTCGACAATATTTCCGGCAATCCCATGTTGTCCTAAAGTCCTTATGAACGTCATGCAAATATCTACGTGGGCAGCTCTTGAAAGGCAAACTACTTAACAAAGTGAGCTTTTATCAAAGCATTAAGCTGTTAATAAATGAAGAATGTTTATCCTCAGAAGAGCTTCAAAGAGTGTTTTGATGAAGATGAGCTTTCTTTCTCGCAGCTGTCCTTGCTTGCGGATGGGAGCTGGCAGGCCAGATCAGGCCTGCTGCCAGTGAAGAATAAGTAGGAGGAGGTGGGCAAGGTTTCAGTGCAGGTGTTCCTTTAGAGCTTGCTGTTTGATTACATCCTAAACTGTGCCTGTGAAAGTGAGGCTGCTTTGTTCTTTTATGTCTGCACTGTGCTATTTTTAAATATGATAAAATCCCCCAAAAACATTTGCATTTTTTTTAAGTTACTAATTTGAAAAGAAAGATCCAAGTGAACAAAGACATTGACCAGCAATAACCTATAACAGATCCGATGAATCTTCTATCTTTTCAACCATGTTGCTGAAGAAACTATTTTTTTTTTAACTGAAAATATAATACTGATTAGGAGATTTGTCTGCAAACATAACTAAATAAAGATGGACAGAAAGACATTAAGTTAAAAAAATTCTCATAAAAATGCAGCTTAATAATCTTAATAGTTCTATGTTGATAGGAGTTTTTCAACGTATAAGTGTTTAAACCCCTAAAGAGAAATTGAATGGGTATTGTTCTCCAGTGTCTGGCTTTTTCAGATTTTGTTATGAATATAGCTCCTGAAATGAAGTCCTCACTTTCTTTTTTCTTTTTTTTTCAGTGTTGGTGGTGTTATTATTTTGTTTGCTGGTGATTAATGTTTTTGCCCTTTGTCCCACCTACTTAAAATGTCTATTTCAATCTGGCTGAAATTCCAAGGCAAGCCTTTGCAAAAACATTTTTCAAGCTTGAATAGTAATCATTCCCTTTGTTATTTATAGATTTGATAGACAGAAGAGAAAGACAGCATGGCCTGAATATACCCCACATAAGTACTTAGATCTGTAATCAATCCAGTTGCCAATAAAATCTTATTAACTCTGTAAACCATATCACAACAGCCACATAAAAAATGGTTTATATTAGATATTTCAAATCTGAATCTTTGGAAGTACTGAATATCATCACAAACCATTCAAAACACAATCCAAAATATAACACCAGGAGTATTATGAATATTACAGTATGCATCTGGATGCAGAATTTTCTAGCTCTGTTTTCTCATTGTGGTGCCAGTCTAGTTTACATAGAGCAGAAAGTTGTCATGTTCCTAAAGCTGAATTTTGTTCTGCTATGATGAGATACCTCCATAGCATAAAATAGATTTTGGATTCTCTTTCCATTTTTTTTTTAAAGTGAGCAGGGGAACAAAAAATGTACTTGTAATACAGAGAAGGGATTCAAGTAGTTATTCTACTTGATAGTAACTTGCTATTTAGTTTATTGTAAAATCATAAGGCTGATAAGAAAATTCATGGAGGATGACTTATATCCCTTTCTTTTTGTCTGAGAAAAATCTTGTCCAATATGTTTCTTTCCATTGTTTCTGGCAATAAATATTGAACCTAAAATATTTGAAATCAAACCACAGGACATGAAAACCATAAACTTGAAATCAAAAGCTTTCAATTTTCAGGCAGTGGACAGACACAAGGGTGGGAAGTTCAGTATCTAATTCAGCATCATGAGACTCAATACTGCATTTCCCAGTGTCAGAGTATATCCAACCTTAGGCTATCTGGAAGTAACTTAACTCTGTATAGGTTAACAAGGAGTCTTTAAGTAGGGACTGAAAGCCAGATGCAAATATCCTAACAACTAAGTCTCTAATTCTATGTGCTGGAAGCTAGCAAATGTGCATGCTACAGTGCCTTGAAAAATTCTCCACATTTTATGAGTAAGTACTAGAGAACAAGAAAGAGCCTATTTGTTATGCCTCATATGACCTATGCCTTATATTAAAGAGCAGGTTTGGCTCTTAAGGACCACTTAAGTACTCAAAAATAAGGTAAGGCTGCCATGACAGAAGAGACTGGAAGAAGTCTTTCTTGAAATATTGTGTCTTCTCCTAGAATGTTCATAAAGTGAAACTTCATTTGTGGTCTCTCTCCAATGAATCTTTATCTATAGGAAAATGTCAATAGGAATGATTTCATTAACTCACCTTATTTCAGGAAGGCCTCTAAAGCTCATAAATTTTGCCTTCACTAACAGTCAATCTTTCTAATGATGGGTTTTTCTTCCCAAAACCTTTCCGCGCATATTTTTCATAATTTCTTTTTTAGGGAAGCTTTATTTTTTAATTCTTTAAATTATCACCAATTCTGTCATCAGATTATAGAAGTAAAATGATAGAATGAACCTATTGTCACTGACAACATTCATCTAAAACCAGTAAAGGCAAAAAGGACCTTCCCTTTGGTGATATTTCTGCACCATTCTACTTTGCATTTGTACAGACAAATGTGATCTCCATGTTGGTATGTCAAAAAGATAACTCCTCTGAAGACATGCTAATGGCTTTTTTTGCTCTCGGTGTAAAAGATAATAATAATAATAAAAAAATAGAATGACATTACAGAAACAATTTCCTGCCTTTTTCAGCAGAACAATTAAGCACAGAATGCAAAAATGTTTTCTTTTGAGATGTGCTTGTTTTTGAGTATGGATATACTGGAAATACTGTTTTTTTATACTCTACATCATTTGCATCTATTAGCTTTACTGATAGAGCTAAAGAAGTTGATATTCTTTTTGAGAATGGAAAAAAGACAGCAGATCAAGTTAGGTGTTGCTATGGTCATGTATTATAACTGTTTCAGAAAGAGAGAATTCAAATAATAGAAGAATGTTTATTGTGAGAAATTCCAATGAATGCAATATGAAACTAGACAATTTCAAATAGAAACTGAGCACACATTACTTAACAAGGGAAAAAAACTATTAGACAAATCTAAAGTTCTCTTCCAGTACTGCAGTATAGTAAAATTTTAAATTACAACCAGGTTCAAAAGTTAGAGGCGCTTATTTTCCATAATTGGAACTATGTGAATAATGATATTTTCATTCTGATAAAAATCTATCTGATCTGAAAATTTTCTGTTTTGTTGCCTAAAGAAATTTTTTTCTTTGTTTCTATTTTCAAAAAAAAAAGCACATCAACAGGTAAAACAAATAGTTAGGTTTAGCTACTTATAAGAGATTCAATCTTGTCTAAAACAAAAAAAACAAAAATTAAACCATTATTTTGAAATTGGAAGAGGTAGAAAGGTCAGGTAGATAGTAGCTTAGAAACTGGGTTTTCTCAATCACAGCTGTGCTGTTGAATATTCTGAAATGAGTTTCTCATGGCCAAAATTTATTAATTAATAGATAGAAAAAAGTCAGTGGAAATATCGTAAGGAAAATATTCGGCAGTCTTTTGTCCTGCCTTTACAGAGTCCAAAACTCTCTATTATGTTTTTTTTTTTTCTCATAATGAAACAAAACATGAATCTGTGGTAAAATAAATAAACCTCTTTTCACTATTGTTTAAATTTATTGGAAGGATAGGCTGAAGAGAAATGAAGTGAGGAAAGAAGATAGTGCAAATAGTCCCACTGCTCACCAGCTGGTTGGCAGACAAAACAGGAAGAAATAGGCAACTGAGCAAAGACCTCTATTCAGACTCCTTAAAATCCATGGGCTTGCCTATATCTTATGAGCACCAGGAAGAAAGAAATATGTTAGAAAGTCCAGCCACCCAAGCATATACATGATTCCCAAGTTTCCTCTAACTCATGAGACATAAAAATGCCATTTATATTTTAACGGCTGTTTGAGATTTGCCATGTATGTATTTAGCAGTTTGTTCAAGCATCACAACAGCCTTTTAAAGGGAAACAAATTAATAAGAGTTTGGTTGTGTTTTCCACTCTTCCTACTTTGACTCTCCACCTTAAAGTGGGCCAGCTAAAGACCCCTGCAGGTAGCTTTTTAGAGAAGCTTCCAGCCTGAAAGACATGTCTTAGGGAAAAGTCAGCAGGAGGTGAGTAAGGTTCAGAAGCAACAGTGTGTCAGTAATAATATGACCGTTAATAATAGGTCTTATCTAAAATTTTAAATTCAGATATTTTGTGTTGAAGAATAAATACTTTATCCTTATATTGTTTTAAAGAATGCCTATCTAAGTTTTTTCTTCAAAAGTGTAGTAAGTAAAGAAAGGAATTAGAGATATATAATTCCACTTCTGGGCTGTATAATCATAATGGACTACTAAGATGTTTCTTCTCTCCTTATCTCATCTCTCTTAATGTGTTTGAACACACAGATCTTTGAGATCTTAAAAAAGTTATATAAAAATAAAAAGAGTACCCATTAGTGCCCTGAGGAAGAACATATGCCTGCCTCTTCTTTAGCTCCTATAACCTGGCTGACAATTAGCTATGCTCATTTTGGTTTTGAGTGCACCACAGTGTAGTGGATGGTTTTTCAGTGTCTAGAGCAGTCCAGCGCAGAGACAGCAGTATGGCATTCATGTACTGAAATAAACCACCCTACTTTCAGGAAATTTGCAAGTGTTTATAGCCAAGCAATATCTTAGATTTTCTGTTTATCTTCTGAAAAACTGACATCAATGATAAAAATGTTAATATTTTACAGATTGCATCTGAATTGCAATTAACACAGCATTGAAAAAAACCCCACAGGGCTCTAAACTGAGACAATTTGTGTGTCTGTGCTTTGTGGACTGACATCCTGACTAATTTATCACTCCCTTGACCATTGCATAATTTTCAACACCCATATAAAACATTGGAATACAACAGAAGACTGCACAGGATCTACATAAGATATACACACTGTAGGAGACATATTGCTGCATTTTAAATTATTAGTTAAGACTAATTTATTTGTATAAACATCAGTTAGGAGAACAAATGCATGGAAGCAAACTGCACAGCTGGACAATCAGTGGCCAGCAGTAAGAGTCTCTAAGTCTCAAAATAATTAATTAGCAGGATAAAATTCTTATCTTACAGAGTAAAATTTTCTTTGATTTCTCTCCCTCTGTGAAGAGAGATTGCATAGGAGCTGGAAATCAGTGCCATTTAAGCCTTAGTTTAACATTTTAGGTAGTATCTCACTGGGGCTTAGACTTTGTGTTAGTTGCATTGGGGAGGTAGGATGATATAGGCAAAGATAAAATAATACTATTTTTTAAATTATTTAGTGGTAAGAGGTAACATAAATAAGAGAGAAAAATACAATAATGTCTCAGGAATTCTGGTGTGTTTTAAAGAAGCTCTTCTTTCACCACTCAAAATAAAGGAAAGCAACAATTAAACTTCAATCAGCAGAAGTCATTTGCTGTAGAATACTAATAAATTTTATCTTTTCTTCTCTAAAACCTGGGTAGAATTATTCACAATCTATTCTTAATTAAAAACATGGTCAGTAAGCTTCATTTGCTTGGTTGCTAACTGCTCATGTACAGATAATTTTTTTTTTATGAGTATAAACTAAAAATAAGAAACTTTATTTTGATATTAATGTATGTTCTTGATGGCTTCCACATTTGACACTCCTTCTGACTTCTGATTAGAAGTCTGTATTCTAACTGAAATTGAGAGTTTGATTCTTTCTGGAAGAAATATATGTTCCTTTCTTTTTGCCATTTGAATGCAACTCTCAGCAATGCAACTGGTTTAAGTAAGAGAGACATTATAACTCATTGGTTAATTCAGGATGCTTCCAATATTGTAAACACATATAATGAATATATTTCCCTGTAAAAAGGCACAAAAGCCTTCCACATCCTTTATATGTTTTGGTAAATATTTCTAAGGGTCTTAAATGTTGTAAAAAGTGTAAGAAATCATGCACACTTTTTTTTTTTAATATTTCCTATTAAAACCAGGAATTAGTTTTTCCAGTATTAAAAAAAAAATCGTCTTCTATGCTTAGCTTCTGAATGTTCTGAATACATGTCCTGGCTTGGTCTATGTGTAAATGTAATTTTACTTAGTTCCCTTAAATTTTTCACACCTGAAACTTTTAAAGCAAAAATGCATTGAAATATATATTTTGTTTCTTCTATCTAGGTCAGCTGTGTTAGTGTCTAGGGTGATATCCCTCATTCCTGACTTGAAAATTAATGCAATGGGACAGAATTGATGGTTTCTTTTCTGACAGATTTCACTGGTGCTCACATATTGCCTACTTATACAGGAGGACATAGATAAAGAAGGAGATTTTTGTGGAAAAGTAAAGCTGAGAGGCCTCACCTGGTTTCACCTGGATTCTGTGAGTCTTCACCTCAGCTCACTGATACCCAGCAGTGAGCTGTCTTGTATTCCTGATTTCAGATGGTTTAGGGATAAGATGAGAAACAGTTTTGCTTTGTCCAGGGCCTTCACTGACCTCTGGCCCTGAATGGATCCTTATGTTCCTGGGATTATAATTATCCTGGGGACCAGTCCCTTGCTCACAGTACTATGCCAATGAAGAGAGTGAAGTGCATGCCACTTTTTTTTCCTGTGATTCAGGCACCCAAAGAAATGACTTCATACAGAGGTTGTCACCTCCCTGTTGCTGCTGATATGAAAGCAGCATGTCCAAGAAAATCTATTTCCATCCCATCCCTGCATCCCTGAGCATAGGTACTGCAGAAGTCAGATTGCACCAGCACCTCTGAGTGTCAGCTGTGGAGCAGTGAGGGGTCTAGGAGACAGTCCCAGGAACCTAAGGAGAAAATCAGTGGGCACTGAAAGAGAAAATATGAGTGACCCATCTTTTCCTACTCTTATTCAAAGGGATGGAAGTGGAGACAGGTGTTAAGGAGAAGAAAATTTTATCTAGCAAGGCAGAATAAGGTGAACTATTGTCAACAACAGGAAAGAACAACAGTCCAAAAGTTTAATCCTTCATTTAGTCATATCCTTTTCGATGTGAGATAAAAGTGAACAATAGATGCTATTGAATAATTTACAAGTGGATATCTCTGAGACCTATGGGTGAGGCAGTTCAGGAGAGGTAAACTATTCTTGTAACCTGAAGATATGACCTAACAACACAGCATATATGAGAATATTTAAGCAGAAAACAGTGAAAAGGAGGTATAATGCCTTGTATTGCACCAGATGTAGAAAGAAGACAAGTGAAGATTGATTTTGTGCAACACATTATTTTGAGAAATGCTGCTGCATAAATAGCTGGGCAAGCAGGCTACATTTGATTGCTTCCACATAGGCTTCAGAGCCACTTGGGAGACCTTAAATATCCAAAGTGCTCAAATGGAACAAGAATAAAAGATTTAGCACCCATGGGAGACCCAGGTTCTTCTGAAATGAAAGTGAATGCTTATGTATAAGGTAGCTGAATCCTGCCTTGTATTCTGAAGTGAAAACTATTCACCAGCTGAAACAGAAGTCAAATCCCTTCAATAGATTAGTTTGAAATTAGATTTATTTAACAATTCTTTATTTTGATGGTTTGACGGTTGTATTTTGTTGGTAAGTTTCTTTTGCTTTGTAAACTCCTTCCAGAAAACCCCCAAAACCAAAAAGATGTTTCCAGTGCTGGATTAAGAATGGTTGTTCAGGTTGTGCCAATCTTCAACACAAAGGACCCTTTATGTGGTGGTCAAAAGGGCAACCAGAACATCCTTTGGGTTAATATCCTGCCACAGAACAGGGAGGCCTTATCTATACAGGGGAGTAGCCTCTGGTATGTGCTGCTCCTCACTCTGCCTTCAGCCTGCATTGTGGGGGACACAGCTGTTGAATGGAGCCAGGCAGCAAGAAACTTTCTGACAAATTGACATTAGGCCTAATTGCCAGTGCAGAGAACTGTGCCCCAGCCTTCTTCACTGTGCAAACACGGGCAGTCTCAAAGAAAAATACTGCAGGTTTACCTCTGGTTTTCTCAACTCCTTCTGTTGGTTTTAGTAATGAAGTTTTTTGTCCTAAAATCTACTCTGGAGATACAGTAGGTTGGTGAAGTTATCCATATATGTGTCATGCTTTGTGCTAAAAAGCCTAACTTGCTCTAATGTAGATTTTTGGTCCATCTAAGTTCAGCAGCTTGTTGATATACAACCTAAAATTAGGTACTTTAGTTATCTACTTTAAGTAGCTACTTATCAGTCAAAACATGAAGCTGAACAGACTGGTGTTTTCATGAGCTTTATTTTTGCAAGCTGAGTCAAGGATACTGTTGGTCAAATACATGATTTGTAGCTTCTGCAGTGACTGAAAATACTGTTACCTATATATATATTAATGCTTGTTTTCAGGGGTAATTGTTATGCCTTTAGCTACCCAGGTAATTCATGTCTATATTTAAATAAGAGGCTGTGTATTTTAAGTCTTACTCTTAGGAAATATTTGGGATTTTTTTATTTCTAAAATGAATAGACACTATAATCCATAGCCCTTCCTTTTTTGTACTTAAACTTTCTGTTATTTCTAATTAAATCAAATTATTTCATTATTAATTTCATTATTTTTCACTTGTTAAAACCTGTGGAGCAAAAGAAGGGTCATAACACAAAATACAAAGACAGATGAAGAGAGATCAAAATCCAAAATAATCCAAAATATTCCACTCTAGATTGATGCAGGAACATCACTGTTAATATGCAGGAAATCAGTCTGGAAATCTTATTGTCACTGTTACTAACAGACAGATTGATCAGCCCAGGCACTGTACTCCCAGCCACTCCCCAGAAACAGGTTCTGTTTCTAGAACAGTGCAGATTGCTGCTGGCTGTCATTTTTTGGGGATATTATCTTTTTTTACTTTCCAGGTGATATCATATGCAAGAGAACTAGAGATGTAATACTTGATTTTACAAACATTTACTTCTCCCAAGAAAAGAGAAAACAATAATAATAGCATTATTATTATTATTATTATTACTATTACTATTACTATTACTATTACTATTACTATTACTATTACTATTATTATTATTATTTCTTCATCAGGATACAGACAATCTCTGGGTTATTGGTTTGTTACCTCTGCACTGGGTATTAAAGAGTCAAATCTGCATGTTGTAGTACCCAAGTATTCTTAAGAATTTAATTTGAAATTAATTCTACCTTATATACAGAGCAAGACTTCCCATCTCCCCCCAAGCTTTTTCCATGTCCTAGACACTCTGTCCCTGTTGCTATTCTCCACCCAAAGGAAGTGACATTTTTCAGAAAAGAAATTGCAGACTTAGCCTCATAGCCAAATTTACTGCATTCAACTTGAGATTTACATATAAGGAATTATATTACATGTCTCTGATATACTTTCTGGTTTTTTAAATAATTAGCATTTCTTCTTCCAAACAATGCTTTCCACACTCAACTGGTTTGTTACTCAAATGGGAGAGTCTTTCAGTATCTAAATGTTCACTAAATAATTACATCCTTTTCTGACTGGTATTTTCCAAGATGTCAAGCTTCCCTTGAAAAGCATTTGGACTGAAGGTGAAAATTTAACCAGAAACCTTCAAAATTATGGGTATGTCCTGGCTCTCTTCTGCACAGAGTTTTGAATTTCATATTAAAATTTTTTGACCTTTCAAGACCCAAGCAATTGTTACTTCTGAAAAGTGATATAGCAATTCAGAACAATCCTCATACAGACTTTGGCTCCAATTATGTAGAATTTATAGGTGTGCAATAGTGATATGGTCTTACATCAACAAGAGTGTGTTTCCACTTACCGCTGAAAGAGCAGCTAAATGTCACAGTTGGGTTTTAAATAGATTTTCTTGACAGATTAGTCAATTATTTCCACTTTCAGGTTAAAGTACATTCATACACAGTTTAAGTAGCAAATCCATCTCCATCTCCCTCTGTCCCAATATTTTGGATTAAGGACTAAATTTAAAGCATTAGTTATGTTTCATTCAAATTTTCAGATAATGTGCATAGCACATTCTCAGTGTACCATTTTCAGCAGAAATCATGAACTCTTGTTTTGTCAAGGCTCCTGATTTCACAATTACTGAGTGATTCTACCGACATTCAGGTTGATGCTTCTGAACATTCAATTAAGTTTATCTTCCTTTTTTTTTTTTTTTCTTTCCTACTGAAATCCCTTTTAAAAATTTGAGTATTTAAGCTCTCTGCTTGGCAACCCAGCTTTTTCTAACAATGTTTTCTGAATCAAATCAACTTCAGCATGCCTGTTAATTTTTATTTGTACCTTAGACCATCTTTCTCATATTGCTGTATGACTTCATCTGTGAGAATTTAGGAATAAAATAATCAAATTCAGACTCCCACACAATGTAGATGTATGCAAAAAATTAAGGTATTCTATCAATATCTAAAAATTAAGGCTTTTTTTACATGAAAACACTGCCATTTTCTTAGTAAAATGTCTTAGAGGACACATTCTGAAATGCAGCTATGCAATGTTAATCTTTCAACATGTGGATAATACATCTCTTTATGGGGAGCTGTTGAAAAAGTAAGATCCTTAAAAATGAGCTTGTGCAGAAAAAGAAAAATAGTTTTTAGACACATTTTTGCATTGTCTATTTTATTTACTGCTTGAAGTAGGAAAAAAACCCTTAAATTCCTTTTGTATTTTGATTTTCCCACTGATTCTTCTTGCCTGAAGACACACACATCTATGTCTGAGCTCAATAAGAGGGCCACCTTGTTACTTAATCCTTAAATCATCAGCCATGATTCTCAGATTCTCACAAACTGAGGACTAAAGGTAATCTCCCCAACACACTCAAATACAGACAAAAATATCTATTTTCAATCATCAGTAATAATCATGCAGATTATTACAGCTTTTTACATGCTGACAGGCAGAGCATTTCAAAGTAACTAAAAGGACGCAACAGACTTTGTGGTCGGTTTTTTCTTTTGTTTTGTTTTGGTTTTGGGTTTGTTTGTTTGGTTTGCTTGTTTGTTTTTATCTTATTTTACTGATACTACTTTTTACATGGTCATTGATTTGGACAACCAGTTCATAATACTGCATCTGCACAGAAAAAGGTTTGTATATCACAAACAGAAGTGTTTGTGGTAACAAACACTTCTGTTTTCCTGCAAATTTTTCAGTCACGAAAGACTGAAAAGCAAAAAGAAACTAGTTGAAGTAGTTGATTTTCAACTATTAGAATTTTTTTATATTTATTTTTTCCTTCTTCTGATTCCCAAGCCCACTTCATTTTAGTTGGCTAAGAGATGTTCTCTGAAGAATCATTTGCAGAGTTGACTAAATCCATTGCAGTGAGCAGTGTGACAGTATGTCAGGGAAGAAGGGCATTTGCCATCATGCTGACATCAGAGTGTGACTGATTTGGTTGCACAAGATTTTGCCTAAAGAAATTTTAACTGTCTAAATGGAAAATAAACTACTCCCTCTCACGAGTAGTAAAGGAATGCTGTCTTTCCCACCACATTTGGGATAACTTATTTGGGGATAACTTTTTATTTTGCAAAACAAAATAGCTTTTTCCTTAATGTGTAAAGTGTAATTTTTTTCCTTAGATGTGTATCAGAACTTCATTACTAGTTGCATTGTTAAACTGTCATAGTTTGACAAAGAAATTAGTTACAGCCTGATCAGCCAAATCACTCTAGTTTGTGTGTTTGTTTGCTTTTTTTTAACTTAATAATAAACTGTGAAATATTTTCATTAGAAGAGGCTTGTTTCAAGAAAGAATAGAATTTTAGTACCTAATATTAGTGAGTTTTCAATCAAGAAAAAAATACATTAGCACCAAATTTTGAACTGTGTTGGTCTTTTTGTTATTTTTTCTTAAAGCTAATTATTTTCTTAGAGCGATATCAGCAGCAGTTTTATTACATTTAATTCCAAGCAGATATTGAATATAATATCTATAAATCTAAGACTCCTTCATAGATTTCAGAGATAAATCCTTAACTAAGCAAAAGCTCCCTTAGGTAGAACTAATGGAAAAGGTCGTTATTAAACACTTTTGTGATGCACTGATCACATAGTGTTCTTAGACTGACTCAGATTAGAGAACTTCAGTGCTGTAATTAAGTGACACTCTTCACCAATACTAACAGTTGCAGTATTTGAGGAATATAAGAAATTAGGAGAACCTTAATTATTTTCTCTCAACAACAAAAGGACTCACTGAGCCTGATATATTGGGAAGAAAAGTGTCTGTGTCTATGCTGGGCACCTGCAGTTCTGTCTTCCACAACAACACATTGTTGTTCCATGCCCCTGCCGCTGTCAAGGCCATCTGTGACCATAGCACCAGATGGGATCCACATAAATTGCTGAATTAAAAAAAAAAAATTAAGTTCATGAATTTTGAAGATCTTAAAACCTTAAAATGGCAATCTTATACTTATTGATGGCTGGGGAGCAAGACATTCCAAAACATTCATGTCTTATGCATAGATGTATTAAGTAGTGTAACAAGGAATATGGCTTTGTGTCATATGGGAATATAAGGCCAGCTTTGCTCACGGCAGTTTCATTGCAAGTAGTAAAAGGTGGCAGATTTTGTGTGAACCTTTGCATGAATTTTTACACGTTTTGCAAAATACTATATCATTTGAAACTGCTAGCTTAGCTTGGCATGGCTGGTGGCTATCTTGTCACATTGCATTACTCCCAAATCAAAAGAAGACTGCTCACAAAGATGTAGAAAAATGAAAGGAAGATACAGTTTGTTAAAAATACAAAACTGTTCTTGTTACCTTGTTGCTTGCTATTTTAAAGATTTTCAGGCAAATACTTACAGGTAAACATGAACATATACTACTTGTTTTTTTTTTCTTTTTTGCTTTTAATATGTAATTCTGGTAGTTTGGATAAAGTCAGGTGTAACATCATTTAAAATATAATCATTTGCCCCAGCAATAAAATCCATGTCAACTCAGATAAACATCTAATCTTGTCTGTGGTAAATAGAAAGAAGCCCAAATCCTAGGCAACCAAAAATGTTATATATTCATATTTATCTGACTGCATATTTTGTCTCTGTACTTTCTATCTGACTTGGTGAGAAAATTAAATGTTTCCATCTATTGTAGATGTAAGCTTAGCATTTTTTAAATGTAAACTATATTAAATATATTTAAATCAGAATCACATAATTCCATCCTTAGGCAAGGTTTAGAATTTTGTAACCCTGCATTCCTTTGCTCCTATGACTTTTACATTCCTATCTGCATGTCAGCTGAACAACAGGAATGAGGAAGAATGTACCTCAGTAGTCTAAGATAGCATTTAATCCCAAATGCAGACAGTTGATGAAAGCCATTTTGAAGAAAGAGATGGAAGACACATCAGTGGTTGCTCCCCTTGAAGAACTCCCAATGTGTCTCATTGCTTTGGATTTGGTTAGGCTTTTAAGTCTTTTATGCTTAATCCCCATATGAGCTCTGTTATCACTACATACCTAGCTCTTGTCTTGGGTCCTGTAGACCCTGCCTGGTTCCAGTCCATAGAAATGGTTCTTGTCTCAACCTTGGGGCTGCCTGTGACCACAGTCTTACCAAGGAATCACTGGCCTCCAGATTGCCCAGTTCCAGTTCCCTTGCTGCATGGAAAACTTTTTCTCTGCAAACATGGAATATGTTCTATGCTCAGGTGATGCTTCCTCTGAAGAATCAAGAGGATAATGATCACTCTGTGGGTCACTAAGTTCTCCTTTTTCCCTAAGTGCAATTGTTTACATTATTCAAAACCACTGGGAGAATTGGGAGAATACATTTTCCCACTGGAGTGCTAAAGTCTGAGAAATGTGAATAAATAACATTTTTCAAAATGTTATCAACAGTTTTCGAAAAGAGGAAAATAATTTCTAACATTAAATTTCAGGTATGCTAATTTACTACCTAATTTGTTTGAGGTGAACAGCCTCAGTAGAAAACTGAATTAATGTAAGATGAAGTGAGAAATGTGCTACAGAACTACTTACAAAATATAAAATAGTCCTTAGTACAACTTTCAAACTATAAAAAAAAATTCCAACAACAAAAAGAACTAAAAAAATAATATCTTTAAGCAGGTACTACTAAATTGTGGTTTCCCTTTTACTTGGGTAATTTCTACTTACATAATAAAGGTTTGCCCATTGCTTCCTACTGCTGTAGCTGCTACCACAGTTACAACAGACTGCAATCTTTCCTGTTCTGTAGGTATTCACA
The DNA here is from genome assembly GCF_051311805.1 of Agelaius phoeniceus. Lineage (NCBI taxonomy): Eukaryota > Metazoa > Chordata > Aves > Passeriformes > Icteridae > Agelaius > Agelaius phoeniceus. The sequence goes on from NC_135266.1 coordinate 22,672,098, forward strand.
TTGTCTATCTGGAGTATTTTCTTGTAACTTGATTAATCTCTGTATGAAAATATTTGAATGACTTCTTCTAGGGACTTTGAAATCACATCCATTTTTTAATGACTTTCTATGAGAATAAAGGAGTAGCTTATGTAATGTGTATAAGTAAGCTCCTATACTAAGAGGGTCTTTAACAATTTGAAACACTCAGTGTTGTTAATTACAGCTCTAAATCTTTGGTTTCTGCAGAACAACTGGTTTCCTTCAAAGAAAACCATACCAAGCCAAAGAGGCACAGGACTGCAACATCAGTTTATTCCAAACAGCAAAGTCTTGAGCTATATACTCAGGTAAGAGGAAAACCAAGTAAGCACTGATTTTTAGTAAGAGAGCTATACAAGGAATCTAGACCTGCCTGTTAGGATCTGCTTATTAAGAGATGTCCCTACCCAAACAAAGGTACAAATGAAACCACGTGCCAAAGTCATTTGTACATAGTACAGATTTTATTAAACAGTAAATGCAAGTGGGGTGTGAGAGGGGGAGAGAGAGAGAGAGGAATAGAAAGGGGGAATACAGGGGGAGGAAGTGAAAGAGAATGAAAGAGAGTAAAAGAGAGAGAGAAAAACAGATATTAAACAAAAGATATCACCAGCACATGGATTCTTGCAACATTCTGCTGGTCCACCACACTGATTTTTCCAGCGGTGGTGGCTCCCAAATGTTCTTCAGGAAGTACCAATTTATACAGTCCAAGTCCTGGATATCCATGAGGCATAGGTGCCATTCCCATAACTTGAAATGGCACGTGTGTAAGCAGATGCTTCTTTTGTCAAAATTTGCTGGGGGGGGGTATATTTTTGTCCAGGTAGGTCACCCAGATCTACCTCACCACGCATGAAATCTTCCTGTTGTTGCATCAGAATTTTTCCCAGTCTGCACAGTGGAATCTTATCCAGTGTGCTAATTCTAAACATTCACCTCCATTTAGGTCTGGAATTAATGCCTTCCTGTTTGTCATATCTGCTTATCTTAAATTCTTGTTATGGGCACTTGCTTTTTGGACAGTGTTTGAGACAGTTCTTGGTTCTCTTTAAGTCCTCACCCTACCTGCTTTGCAATGCATTTAGCTTTGGGGATGCCTGAAGGTCTCTTACCTTTCACAGAATATACTTATTCCATGGAAATACATAGAAATGAAAGGAATTTACTGAAGAGGAAAGGAAGGGCAGTATATTGTGTCAAACCAGGTTTGCTTAAAATGTACAAACATTGGAGCTTTCACACAGCTTTCATTTGAAGAACAGAATATCAATAAGTTAAGAAATGAGTTAAAGAATTTTAGATAATTTAATCAAAGATATTTTAGAGTTTAAACTAGCATATAAGTTATCTCCTAGTTTAGTTATAAAGATAATTTTAACTAAGTAACACTGAACTCAACCTAACTAAATTTAATTCACATAGGTATTTAACAATAATAAATGTTTAGAACACAGAAAAGAACTTTTTTTTGGTATATGTAGTATATATACACACCTAGATATACATATATATACATATATATAGACATATACATATATATATATACATATGTACACATATATGTAAATACAAAATGCATTGTATACATGTACTGACAAAACTAGATATGTAAAGTTGATTGGACTGTAAATTATATGGATTATATACCAACTGAAACTTAATAAAAGCAGGAGGAATTTCAGCAGATATTTATTTACAGTATTCACAGTTTTCGTAGTCATTGACAGCCACATCGTGTAGAGGGTAACTTTCCACTGGAATCAGAAATGAGCACTGTGATACTAACCTATGCTAGTTTGTTCTGTATGGACTGTTGAAATCCTGATTGTCCAATATTTTTCTTTTTCTATTCTGTTTTCCACTTTTGAGGTACAATTATTCAGAATTTTGTATATGTTCCTTGTGTGAGTGCTCTAAAATTGAGTGGGCATATTGAAGTTAGTGGGAGTAGAATCACTGATATTTTGAGTTCATATTTTTGTAGGTATAGTCTAACCACCATGTAAAATAGATATTTTTCAAATATTATCTTATTTTTTTTATTAACATCATTTCTGAGTTTACTTCCCCTCTCATGTGTTAGTTTTGGCCAACAGTCAAACATCCACTCAGATGCTCACTCACTCTCCCCCCTTGGTTGTAGAAGGGGAGAAAGTAAGATCTGAAAACAAATACATTGAGATAAAGATAGGGAGATAGCTTACAAATTATTATTGCAGGCAAACCATATTTGACTTGAATAAAAATAATTTAATTTAGTACTGACTAAAATAGATTAGGGTCGTGAGAAACAAAGATGAATAGTAAAATAACAGCTTTCCAAATATGCTCCCCCCTCTTCCAGGATCAACTTCTCTTCTTTAATCCACATGACTCTGCCTCCACCCAGAGGTGTAGGGGAACCTGGGGGTCTAGAGTCAAAATACAGTAGTTTCTCTCTGTTTCTTTTTAGATGTCATGGTTTAAACCCAGACCGCAGATAATGCACACAGAGCCCCATGCTCAGTCTTCCAGCTGGTGGGATGGGAGAGAGAATCAGAAGCATAAAAGTGAGAAAACTCATGGGTTGAAATAAGGACAGGTTAATAGGTGAAGCAAAAGCTGTGCCTATAAGCCAAGCAAAGCAAGAAACTAATTTCCCACTTCCCATCACCAGGCAGGTTTTTAGTCATCTTCAGTAAAGCCTGGCTCTATCCTGTGTAACAATGACTTGGGAAGAAAACACCATCACTCTGAACATCCATCTACACTTCTCCTTTTCCTCCTTCTCCCAGCTTTGTGTGGGTAACAGGGTGTGATATGGTGTGGGATATCCCAGGGGTCAGTTGGGGTCAGCTGTTCCAACTATATAATCTCTCAGCTCTTTGCATTCTCAGTCTTCTTGCTGGTGAGGTGGGTTGAGAGGCTGAAAAGACCCTGATGCTGTGAAAAATAGCTCAGCAATAACAAAAATATTTCAATATTTATTATTTCAAATATTTCAAAATATTTCAATATTATCAACACTGTTTTCAGGGCAAAAGCCCAGCCCCATGCCAGCTGCTGTGAATAAAATTACCTCTACCCCAGGCAAACCAGAACATTATCTTTCTTTCCCCTTCTCTGGGGAAACCCATGGCATCGGTTTTCCATAGGCCACAGTTTCTTCAAGAACACCCACCCACCTGACACAGGGGGACAGCCTGCTCCGCTGTAGTCATCTCCATGGTCTTATCCAGTGCATGAAGCACCTTCTCCCACTATGAATTTGGTGTTTCCTCTGTGGTTTCTCACTCTTTTTGCTCTTTCTGATGACATTATTTAAATGTATTTTCCCAGAGGTGCCACCAGTTTGGCTGAAGTGCTCAGCTGTACCCTGCAAGCCATCTGGAAGCATCTGTGTCCAGCACAGGGCAGTCCCGGCCTTTACTCAGAGACCAGGCTATGGACTCCCACTATCAGCAGCCAGTAACTTAAATTCAATATACTTCCCAAAGTTAACATAGTCTGATAAATGCTAGTGAATTTATAGAAGTTTTTAGGCTTCCAGTGCATGTAAATTACAAATTTCTTGAGCATTGTCAATGAAGATGCAAATCAGCTGGTTGAAAGTAAATAAAAAATATTACCAGTATCTCTAACCACAAAAATATAAATTACCACCTTTCTGAGATGCAGTTTGCATTTTACCCTCCTCCATAGGAGACTTCCAGCTTAGGAACAGAACACAGAAGATTATTATTATAAGGTATTTTGCCCATTGTCCTTGTTACTTCTCCTATGTACTGGCTACAGTGACAAGTTGATGTCTTTTGGACTTGATATGAAGCCATATAACATATAATAAAACTAAATCTGTAAAAGTCTTTGATCTGGACAAACTGCTGAAGTATTCCGGAACCCATTACAAACCAGCCCCCATGACAGAACTAGTGACTTAAAACTGGAGCTTAAAAGAATATTTGTTGAATATTTTGAAATTCTTAAAGAAAAATACAGGTGGAAAAAGCACAGCTAATTCCTGTAATCATAAATGGAAATAACAGAGGATGGCATACATAAATTAGAAACTCAATTGTCTTAATCAGGCCTATTATCTACTTGCAAATCAATACTTTCCTAGAAAGGATACTTGGGCAAGCAACAGTTCTGATGTTAACTGGGATATGCATGAGGCTCCAGGGATTTTCATACTGCAGAAGAGATTATGATAGGTGCAATTATGCTATGATGGGTTTCAAAAATATTTTTAAGCCCTTTTGCTGCTTGAATATCTGTCTATCTATCTATCTATCTATCTATCTATCTATCTATCTATCTATCTCTGACATTTCTATACTGCAGTTGAGACCACACTGTTGTCTTACAATCCATTTTGTGTGCGAGTGTAAGAGTAATCCCATCTTTGTAACTTTCTTATGTCAAGCAAAATTCAGCTTTCAGGAGCCAGGAGTAAATCTGACTCAGTAGTAATCACTGAAGATCAAAATTTGAGTCCAGACTGGGAGCAAATAGACATCTCTGCATTTAGTTGAAGTATAAAGTTCCTGTTTCTGTATTCATTGGTATTCATATATGTATTTAGGTGTCGTATATAATTACATTCATTACCATGAAACTCTCCAAACTAGAAATATTTGAATTCTTACCAACTTTATCTTTTGTTTAACTTTGTACAGTGCAGTGTAGTATATAAGGCAAGATAAATTTCCTTAGCCAAAAATAGTGAGAGGAATAATAAATAGCTATCCTGTATAAAACTAATTATCCTTAAAAAAAGTCTGAAATAAAAAAACATTTGTTCAGTAAAATGTCTAAACAGTTTTTCTGATATTCAGTGTGTGTTCTGGAAGCAAAGGTGTTGGAGGAGTAACAGCTGACCTTGTCCTGTGCACACCAAGCAGCTCAGTTTGCAACAGAATTCCTAAATGTGTATTTTGTTTGAAAATTCAGCAGACTCTGAACTAGTCAAGTTTTAATAAAACCCTATATTTCATCTTAGACAGTGCATACACCACAGGTGAAGAAATGAAACAACATCACCCTGGTTAGCTTGGAGACATCTGGAGAGTAAACACCACTTCAAAAGTAATAAATAATTAAGTCTCCAATTCTCTTCCTCTTTCTCTGTTTTGTACTTCATGGAAGAGTCTTTAATACTATTTTGCTTTAATTTTCTCTGACTTACACACCAAAATATTATCTCTTGGGTCCATATGTTCTCCTATTTCAAGCTCCCTTCCCCAGTCCATGGCCAGTTAGAAATCTCCATGTTGAAAACCAGCTGTGTTGCCAACTCCCTTTTGTTTATATGAAAATAGGTGTTGAATCAAACTATATTCATTTTTTATGTTATTCTAAACTATCAGGGGCCTTGTCAAATGTGGGTTCAGGAGCTGGAAAAACAAGAAAGAAGCCAGCAACTGAAGGCTGGTGAGCTTGCTTTTATTGCTGCTTCACCACGGTTCCGGTTTCTCCTTCTGTTTCCTTGGAAACAGATACTGGGCAAGTGAAAACAAGGTAAGGATTTTAAAATATTGACTTTAAAATCTGCTGCCTATTCTGTTTCTGTTGGCTCCGTCTCTATTGAACAAGAATGGAAATACTTAGCAAACCCCCATTGTAGAGTAACATGCCTATCACTACAGCAGCACGGGTACCAGAGAGGTCTTTGGAGTGTCCTTTAGCCTTGTTAGCTTATATCTTTCTAAACCATGACTGTATTATTAAAAAGAGAGAAAGAAAAGCACATAGAAAAATAGCCAAAGCCAACATCGGAGTGAGTGCAAGAGCTCTCTATCAGATTCAGCTGCTCTATGAGCAGCACAATTGCCACTGTAGAAGAATTGCCCACAGGCAGTTGGAGGCGATAGTTTCTGACACACAGAACTGAAAAGCATTTCAATTGAATCTTTACTAGAAACAGTGGAACGAAGCCAGAAACCCCAAACTTATTTGTCTGTAACACAAGAAAACAGATGCTTAAAATATGGTCTTTAAAAGATTATATACATCTTTTTCACCTGAGATCAATGTGACTGGAGAATGATAAATGCCTCAGTATTTCAGTTCTGTTATTGAACCTTGCTTCAACTCCAGCTCTAACTGGAGAACCTGTAGTAAACAAAATTTTTAGCATTTTTGGTTTTGATGCCCATCAGAAATACTGAAACAAGGATATTTTTGATAATAGTTTAAGTCCACATTGGACTAAAAGGGGGTAAATTTAGTTTAAATATATTAACATAAACATATTTCTTCTATAAAAGATAAACAAGTTAAATGTTAATGCATGGGGAATCTGATTTTATTTTTGGAACTGTAGACTTGTATGTGCCAATTATAAGCTGACAGATATCCATCTTATTGACCTTTCATTTAAGAACATTTTTTTAGAACATAAAGAGAATCACCTGCTGGTTTATAGCAAGTAAGGTTGGAATCTAGAGGGCAATGCTTGACAGTGGAGGACAGCCTTTCTGGTTTAAGCTGTGTGAGTAGAGTGTGTAAACTCTGATAATTACTGATTTTTACACACAGCATAAGCTGCTGCTACTTAAGTGTACAGCATGTACACTTTACCTTCCAGAGAGAATTGCTCAGGCTAGCAATAACAGGAAACAGGGAGATCTCCTCTGACTTCTGTGCTTCTGTTGTTTCTAGGTAACTTTTATCATGTTGTATCATTTGGAATTTTTTTACATGCAATTGTCCATACTGGTCTTTTCAGGTTTAGATTTTGATTTTATCTTACTTTACAATAATTTCACAGTGCTGAAAATCACCAGTTGCATAGTAAATTAGCCTAATCTATCAATTTCAATGTTCCTTAGGGAGTGAGAGGACTTTAGTGCTTTAGCGGGTCTTCTGGTTGAAAGAAGCGACACAGTAGAAGATCTTTCATTAAAAGACATGAGAGTGTAAGAGATATATGAGACTGTGAAACAGAAATATGTTCATGAAATGCAAGTCAAGAAGCTTATCTGACTATCCTTTGGTCCTTTTCCTTCTCACTATGATACCAACACTACTACTTAAGAAAATTCAAGCCCTTGTGAGGGGCTGAACATCATTCTTTAAAGAAAGTGTGCAAACAATTACTAAAGTATGCTACATTACTCAACTTTGACTGTTTGCTTTGTTTTTCTTATATGCAATATAGTAAAGTGCAATACTGAGATTTCTTTCATCTTAATAATTTTCCTTCTTTCTCTGCTTTTCTGAGTATCTGTCTTAAAAAAAAAAATAAGTGAGCCTGAGTTTTCTAGTCTCAAAATGGTCCTTTGATCATGAATATTATTCCTTTAGTCATCTATGTCACCAAGATCAGTTTCTGCTTTCATCAGAACACAGGAGGGAAAAAAAGAAAAGAACTCATATGAAAGTCAATATTGACAGAAAATCTTAGAAATCCTTCTGACAATGGGATTTTTAGTAAAAATTTCCAAAAAATATTTTGGGCTCAAAACCCCAAGGCACTTAGAACTGTCTGAAAAAACTTAAATATATTTTCATTTTTCATCTGTTCATAAATTTTCATCAACCAATAATTCTGAACTCTGAAGGAAAAATTCTCTTTATATTTCTATATATCTATATATTTATATTTCTATATATCTATATATTTAACTTCCATATCCAGAAGAAACTTGAAAATAATATGCTGGATTGACCACAATGCTCTGGAGGTTAACTTTACCTTGTCCATGAAGTCTTCTTGGATCCATGTACTTGTTGCTATTGTTTACCAGCTCTGTTCTTCTTCTGAAAGAATGTCTCTTTATTCTTTAGGCCAAAAAGTTAAATTACATGGGCATACCTTTCCTGTTCTTTTTTGACTTTCAGTAGGTAAATACACTGCTTCATGGTATTTCGATTCACAGACCCATATTTAATGACTGTTAAAATAGATCTTGGTTCAGAAAAGAGGGATTTGGGTTTGAACTCCTTTTCTTTTCCCCTAGAAAGTAGATCACTGAGCTAGGAATCATATTTTTCCAGTGATAAAAAAGCAAGTTTTAGTTTTCATACCCAAATTCCAATAGCACCTAAGACCATAAACACTTCAAATGGGAAAAAACAGCCTTCAGCAGTAATGGAGAGAGCTACAATATCCAAAGGGAAGGACAATGATATAGTTCTCCTGCAGTGAATGAAGTTACAGCATGAAAGAAAATTCTTCCCTTTCTATTATTCTTGTGGATGTAAAAGCATTAATCAAGTGTTTGATAGCTTTGGGCACAACCACTGTGTTAATGTTCTGCCTAAGACCCGAAACCTTTATTGATATCACACAAGCTGCAGATCTGGGCATGTTTATCTGATCTAAAATTAACTTCAGAAGTAAAGGATGATTGACTAAATAGCACTGAGGCATAATAGTTAAAGTACACTTGTCATATTCAATGCAAATTCTGAAAACAACAAATAGATACTTGTCAAAACTTGTCATTTTTATGCTATTGCGCGATGATAAAATGCACGGTGTTTTAGGTGCCTCTTGTCAACAGGATATAATTAACTGTGGCTACATTTAGGTAGTGTTTTTGCTGAGAAGATCAACAGCTCTGATTCTCTCTGCAGGGAGTGTGTTTGTTTAGAAAGGTTCTTAGCTTTTCTGAAACTCTGTCATCTGGTTCTCTCCAGGGGTTTCAAAGCAATCATCCCTCTATTCCAAGACCTAGTAACAAACCCCAAACTTAACAAACCAAAAATTAACACCTGCACAAACTCACTGAAACATATTTGGGTTTTTTTACTTGTAAAAGCATCTTCTGTTTAATGCAGTTTAATTCCAGGCTTTGTTTACTGATTACTGCTCTCTAGTTCATGCTGAAGCAAAATTAATAATTTTTTTGTAAGAATATTTTATGCTTAGATGAAATCCAACTAGGGATAAAAGGCTGTTTTTTTTTTTTCTTTGTTCTGTCTGATATTTGCATAGTGAATAATAAAATTCTCACATGCCTCAATGCAGTGTATTTCATGATCATTAAGAAATCTGACAACTAAAAGCATACCTAAATTTGACGCTCTTCAGGTTTGTAATGAGACTAATGAGACACCAAATCTTAGTGAGTATAATGCTGCTTTAGACACTGCACCTCAATATGCATTGAGATCTATTTTTCTTGTGGAACTCAAGGTGACACATTTTGTTACATTTGACACAGTTCACTGTTTTCAACAGCCCAAAAGTCAGCCTTAAAGTGACATTAGTGTGTGCTGTAGCTCCAGTTTAACTCATGTAAAACACTCTTTTTTTTTTTTTTTTTCCCAGGTGTCCCATCAGTGAATGAGAATTTTCATTGGGGGAAGTGTAAAGGAGTTCAGTGTTTTAAAAGGCTAACTTTGAATACACAAGGTTTAGTTCCCCATGCTTTCATGATAGTTGTGAGCAACCTAGGTTTCTGTAGAGAGTAATTTAAGGCATTTATTTAATGCAAAGTAGTTTGAACAGACCCTCCAAATCTTGTATCTCTGCATTATCTGTGAAGCAGAATATGGCTCTGTGAAGCCATAATGATTACATCTCTAAATCTCTAACTTCCATTAATCATTTTGCTTTCACATCTTAAGAAAAAAAACCCAAAGGAAATAACTCGTATTTTAGAAGTTGAACATTATTTTCAGATTCAAAACATTTGTTCATTAATTAAGAATCTGAATCAATAAGTAGATGCTATGTGATCCACTGGTGTTTTTGTAAAAGGCTTGTGAACATATTTTACAAAACTATTCTGCACTTTTATTTCTTTAAATCACTGCTTTGCGAATATTTGTATTTTTTCTATTGTTATCATGAAGTGGCCCTAGAATTCAAAGCAATGTTTTTCAATACTCAAAAAATAATTACCTTTGCTACTTAGCTAAGAGACTAAGTAAATGTCACAATCCTTCCTCCTCAGCATTTTCTTATCAAAAATCTTCAAAAGAACAGACTTGCGTTTAACCAGAGGAGCCAAAGACACATAGAATAGGCTTTTGGAGAACTATTTTTGATTCTTGTAAGAATATAATAGCTTCCCAGCAGAAATGTTATTTATTAGCAGAGAATGTAGTCAATTGTGATTTGTAAGTAACTTTCCCAGCAACTTACTCTCAAGAGAATATGCCTTTCACCCAAAGCTACAGAGAATAGTTACATGTCACCAGTTTTATAATTTCATTGTACTCTATATGAATGCTAAGAAGCTAACAATGAGTTTTCAGCATTTTGCTATTGTTACTTACTTTTTCTGAAAGAGTTGCATTTTTATCTTGCAACCATCTTAATGCAATGCAATAACATATATTTTTTAATCTGAGTTACATTCATTTTAAGAAAGAGAAAAATTGTATTAATACTTTTGAAGTTGTGATGAAAATGATTAAAATAGTTTCTTTGCTTTTATATTGATTTGCTTTCCTAATTCTGCATCACAGTGACAACAAAATAACAAAATTAAATTATGCAGTTTTTCCATCACCATCTCATTTTAATCAGAGTTTAATAACTCAGAGCTCTTACTTCCTTTAGCACATTAAGCTAATCTGCCTATTTTGTGTCCAAAATGTGAAGAAATAAGCAAAAGGGAAATGGAGGACATTGATATTTAACAAGAGAAGGTCAAACTTAGTGGCCTCAACAAGTCACTGTTGCTCACAATTTATTTCGGTAAGGCCATGAATTTTTGTGTTTAAAGAACTACTTTGATCATCGTACTTAAAACATCAACCTCCTGTGTGTGATCTTGGGGTGTCATTTTAATACTTTGAAAGACGGCTTTTGTGGACTGACTTGATTTTTCTATTTAAGTTTCTTAATATAAAAATATGAATGCTGGTGGTTTTTGTTCTGTCAGAACAAGAGAATGACTCACCAAAGCAATACATCATTAAAGGGGAGATTTGTAGGCAAACTGATGTTATTTGAAGTAATTGTGCACTTACTAAATGTTCTTCTATAACATTTATCTTATTCCATATCTATTTTTTTTGTGTCCTATATATACAGACACATAGTCCACTTCATATATCAATTTTTATATTCACAGAAGCACTGTTTCTTTTTCTGTAGATCCAGGTCTAGAATATTTATTAAAAATAGGTTAAGTTGCAGAGCTAATGAGGTAAGGATTAAAAAATGTGAAAGGAAGAAATTTTGGCATTTCCTGATAATACTTTTCCGTGACTGCTGCTGATTAAGAAGAAGGTTTCAGCAAACTAGAAATTTTCATTCAATATTAGTTTTCTCTCTGTAAGGATCCTGCATGGAGTATTTATTATAAAACAAAATAAAATCTAGTTGTGATAGCTAGTTTCAGACTTTGTCATCTTTCCTTCAATTTATTAAAAAAATATTATTAATATTAATAAAACATCTAATATTCTTAAGCATTTTCTAGATATCCATTCAGTCTTCCAAATTCTCTTTTTATTTTTATTAACTACACTATCACTGACACTTTAGAAGTCAACAGATAAATTACACTTGAAATTTAACTGCACTGTAGTTGCAAGTAGTTTTGGATTGGTTCTCATAGTATTTTGTGGACTATTACTTAGAAGAACAGGTTTTTCTCTCAAATATATTAAACTCTCTTCAGAAATCAATGTCAACATTAAACAGTAACAATATAAAAAATTAATAGAACTTTTTAAGAGAAGAAGTGAACAGGTGCAAACATGACAGAATTTTGTCATAATTTAATTTTTGTTAACATCTTCACAGATAAAACATAAAAATTGTTTATTGAGTTGTTTCTTGGCTCCCTGGGAGTTCTTGCAAAGTTCTCACCCTCCACTTTCATGCTGCAGTAACTTTAAAGCTGTCTTGAGAACATAGAGAAGAAGAAATGAAAATAATGTTCTATTCTTGAGCTTGATAGACAGTAACAGATACGGTGAGCTGAGTACTATGCTGCAGCTCAGACATGATCCCTGCTTTTAAAATTTCCCATCAGTAATGCTTTGAGACATTTTTCAAAGAGAAGAAGTCCTGCCACAACCATGCTCATTTCCTGTCAAGCACCTGCAGATCACAAATGAACACAAAAGACAGCATTCTACCCAGAGGAGTTTTTCACCTTGAAATGGACTTTCCCTGATGTCATGTTACTGAAAGATCACAATTTCCTGTGTTTTCTGGGAAATGAACAAAAAATCACAGAAAAAGATCAGATTTATGCCCATTAACAAAGCCAATTGAGATAATTTTGTATAATTTTGTCTATGTGGGAGTATTTTTTATATATTTCTTCTTATAGTTTCATTTTCTTATTTCTTATTGTATTTTATTTATTCAGAAATTGGATCATTTCACTAGCTAGTAGAGGAGGCACCAGTTATGCACCACTTAACATGGCTACTTCTTGTTCTAGGCATGCCAGAGAGAAACTGGTGCTGTATGTGTAGCCCTGAGTTGCAGATTAGCACCTTCATGGATTTTATGGTAGGGTTACTAATGCAATCGCTCTTGAATTCATTTCAGTTGGAATCAGTCAGAGTAGCTACTGTCTAAATTATTTAAGCTAGCCCATTTCTTTTTGACTGAAATAGATTAGAGGACAATTGCATCCACACCTCATGAAATATTTGAGGACAGGAGTAGTAATTTTTCATTTAGAAAAGCCAGAAACAGAGGAAAACTTGGGTACACTCTGTTAAAAACTAACAAAATAATGTGTTCTTCATTTCCATAGTGATCTATTCATTTGTGGGATGGAGGCTAAAAGAAAAAGGAAAGTAGAGGAAGAACTCTAGACTTATGAGATCAAAACTTCCATGGATATGTAAAATTGAATGAGCATTTGATGCACATTTAACTTTCCAACAATGTATGTGTCACGGTTTGGCAAATGTTAATGTGTTTCTGCTTACCTAAACTAACCATTATCAGGTTTGATATGGTCTACCCCTGTGTCACATGAAAATTGAGTGTTCAACTACAAGAGAAGATGAAGTAAAAAAGAGAAGATAAGTAAAAGAGGCAGGCCCCAGGTATTAGCAAGCCTGCTCTAATCAAAATGAAACCAAAACAACAAAAAAAGACCCCAGCCCAAGCCACTAAGAAGCCAAAAAACCACTAAACACATTAAACAGTGTTGAAAGGTGATTTTATAGTAGTGGTTAAAGCATATAACAGCACATACATTCTTCAGAATGTGATCTTTCTGCAGAAGAGAGCAGACCTACTCATAAAATTGCTCCTGAATTCATTTCAGATGAAACCACCCAGACTAGCTAAATTATTTAAGATATATAATTTCACTTTTGTCCAATAGCTCATTCATATTACAGCATTCTTTAAAAATAAAAAAAGTGCTGTGTGTCATTAATCAGGTATAGTAATGCTTGCTTCCACCACAAATCTTTCTTCCATGGTGTTCCTCATATCACAGATGTGGATGATAATAATATGGGTCTGTTTTGTGTATCTATGCATCATAGAAAGGAAATGCTTCAAGTTCTAAGATTTAGTACATTAAAAAAGTAAATTAAATGGAAAAATCCATTGGATATACAGGATAATCTGCTGCTAACTATTGTTATATTCTTCCTAGAAACAACTTACATTTTTGTGGGTGATCTGTGGTTTTCTGTGTGCTATGTTTGTCTAATTTTTGTTTCTTTTTTAAATAGTGAAATAGTTACATTTAAATATGCGTGACTTTATGGTTAAATCTCAGATATAATCCCATATACTCATGTTAATTTTTTTATTCTCTTGACTTTATGGGACAATTTTGCAACTGACTGAAATGGTAATTAACTGAAAAGTCTCTCTTCTTTCCTTATCATTCCTGTAAGATCCCTTACTACATTAAGTCATCTATTTCCTCCTTTTTCCCCCTTGAAATAAAATATAGCCTGTAATAAAATTATCACAAGTATACCTAGTTCTTTCTACAGTGTAATTAGGTGACAAAAGATATTTAAGATGCTAAATATAGGAGACAACAATTAAAATTAAAACAAAATTTCAGTAGCAAATGGAAACATCAGCATTTTCTGCATATCCATTTTCTGAAAAATTTTTAATTCTTATGTTCTTCAGGTATTTTTTCATGTGTACATTGAATAGGCTTTCTTATCTTCCTGAGATTTATAAATGGGATCATGATCCTGGGCAATATTGTGTTTTACACGTCACTGTGCATGAAATATTTATTTCTATGGCCTTAGTGTGTGTTTCGGTGATGTTCCAGGTCAATTTTTTACCTTACACAATGATATTTCTCTTTTCCTATACTTAGAATTGCACTTTATAACAAAATGAGACTTAATACATCATTTATTCATCCTCTTCAACAATTTCTCAGAAGTACAGCATTTTATTTGACTATATAGTGACTTCCTGCGTGTGTGTGTGTGTGTGTGTGTGTGTGTGTGTGTGTGTGATGTCTATCTTTATTTCTTCCATAGACAATGTTTTTAAATATATCTCTTAATTGTTAGTAAAGTTACTTGCAATTTTTGAACAAAAGCCTAGAATGTTTATTTTGAAGAACCCCTAAAAACAAGTGTAAATAGGATGAAATCAGAGACATAAAAATATTGTCAAAAAGACCAAGAATTATCAGTTACAGTATGGAAACATTAGAACTCCCATAGATTTGTAGGTTTCTGCATTCTCCTTTCTTCAATTTCTGTCATTGGTACAATTTCATCCACAGGGAATCTCAAAATGATTGCCACTGTTACCTCTGTTGAAGTAGTGTTGAAGTCTAAGTGTTTTACAGTTGTATAGCAAGGAAAATTCTTGTACCTTATATTACATGGAAACACAAACAAAAAGAAGGAAGAGTTTAAAGAAGCCTTCTTTCATGTCTTTTATATGTACTCCTAGTAGTTTGCACTCCACTTCTTTTCACTTCCCTTTGGTTTTTTGAGACCCTATCCTATACATTTAAGATTAAATTTGTCTTACTGTCTTACATAGGGTAGGTGACCATGGGCATACATCAACACAGACCCTCAGCCAGCCTACTTCCCTCTCCCCTGGGGTCGGGAGATAGTAGAAAGCAGCTGAGAAATCTTATGGATTGAGATAAAGTAAATAAGTGAGGCTAAAACTGAGCACAGAAGCAAAGCAATATAAAATTAATTCACTACTTCCCATTATCAGATACATTAGCCAACTCTAGACTGCAGGAGCTCAGCACATGAAATGGTTATTTGTGAAGAACAAATACCATACCTACAAACGTCTCCTCTTTTCTTCTTTCTCTTTTATTGCTAAGGAAGGCACCATATGGTATGGAGTATCCTGTTGTTCAGTTGGGGTCATCTGCCCTGGCTGAGTCTCCTCCTGGTTTCTAATGCACCCCCAGCCTCATTATCTGCTGGGCAGGAGAAGGGTGGGGGCACAGCCATGACGCTGCAAAAGCAGGATTGAGGAACAGCCAAAATATTGGTACCTTGTTTTAGCCACACATCCAGAACACAAGGCTGTGCACATGGCTATGAAGACAATCATCTCCAGTCAGCCCCAGTATTATGTGCAAATGCATTACTGCAGCTTTACTGAAGATGGGAATGATAAAGAGTGTTACAACCTAAAATCATATTTATGTCCTCATCTCAGGTAGTCCTCCAAATCAACATAAAATACAAATGAAACTCCATAGAAAATAAGAAATTTCACCACTGAACACATTTTCTTTTCTTTTGTATTTAAATATGATATAGAACCTGCTGGCTAGGCTTTCTATAAATACTTCCTTTCATTAAAATAGACAATGTGATATTTTTCACATTGCTTTTAGGAATTATGGATTCCAAAGTAATTGAAAAGCAATCAGTAGAAAATTTACACTGAGAAATCAGGGAAGACTCTATAACTCCTGTATTTTCAATGAGATACACTTGGCATAGCCTCTGTAAGTTTTTCAGTTTGATTAGTAAGCTTAGAATTTTACTGTTAACAGAACAACTAAATGGTATGCAAAAATTTATGCTTAGCTCTTATGCAGGTATCAAGGGAAGCTCTACAAAATACAAGAAGAATTATGAGATTTAGATTTGGCCCAGTTTAACAAACTAATTTCCAACATACTAATTTAAGCGCTCTGAAAAGAATATGACAAACAATTCCATATAATTTCTATTTAAAACTAATACTTGGCAGAATTTCACTCCACAGATCATCACACATGACTGGAAGCAAAAGTCCTGCTTCTTCCTCTTCAGAATGCTTAGGAAGAGCTCAAAGTGATAAAGAGAGTGAAATGAATGCAGAGCCAAACAGGAAATAAAAATGGTTTCAAGGGGAAAAAGTATTAGTGGATAATTTATGGCATTTGATCTTGTATCAGCCTTGTCTTCTACCTCAAACAGATATTTCCTCTGTGATATTATTCCAAATATCTTTTTAATACTGAACAGTCATATCCTATCAGAGTTTTAATTTTTCTGGATGAACAAGCCAATTTTTAACACATTCTCGAATACAGAAGGATGTCCATGCTTTTGACCATGATAGTAGCCTTCTCTAAATTTGTTTAATTCTTCATTAATCTCCCTATCAGAAACAATCAAAACTGCATGTAGTGTTCCAGATGAGGTCATCCTAAGTCCTTATACAATAGTAGTAGTTTTTGCCCATATCTACTGAACATATTTTATGGCTTGCACATCTGATAAGTATTTGTTCCTTTTCCATAATCACACCAGTTATCTTCTAGTCATAGTAGACACAGTATTTTTTTTGCTAATTGTCTTTGTGATGATCAACCCCTTAAGTCAATCAGTTGAGTTTTAAGTTACTAAGGGAAAGGAAAAATTGAGGAAAAATTATTAACTTGATATAAAATCTTAGAAAGAAATCCAACAGTCCTACCACTTCACCAGCTTTCTTTCTTTTTCTTTTCTTCCCTATATAATCACAGCCTGTGGGTTATAAATCTATATATACTATATATAAATCTATATATATAAATCTATATATAGCCTTTATGATAATAAGTCATATCAGCAAGTGCCTACAAAAGGAAGTTCCAGGAGTCTGTTCTTCTCCAAGTATTAACAGGAGGATGTAAATAATTTTTGTGGTTTAAAAATCATATACAGATATTTTGTATTTATAACCTCATTATCATATCTATGAATAGTATACTATGCATTTTATATATTTGTCTATGTATATAACTTTGTATCCATGTGCATCTTTACATCTAAGCAATCCTTTATTTTACATTAAAATATCTTTTTCTCCACACCCAAAAAAAAAAAAAAGCCAAAACCAAAAATAAATTCCTTTATATACCTTCTCTATAAAAATACACTAAGAAAGAGAAATTTATAGTTGTAGGAAATGTAGTAACATTCACTAGCTCAAAATGTAAGAGACTAAGGGCAAGATGTATACAAACTTGAAGCTTAGAAGAAGGAAGAGACTTCCATGCTTTTTTTTACCTTCTTCATTACCAGGGAGAGGCAATTATAAAACACAGGAACACAGGTATTGTCTGATCAATCCTACAGCAGTCACGGATGTAGTGATTTTATGTTTTCATCCCTTTCATGTTTCATTTCAATCATTTACAGCTAAAACCTAAACCCTGAATCCTGGTGTTCGACTTTAAAGCATGATATTGAGACATTAACTACATAACTTGCTATCTTGTTTTCAATATTTACTTAATAACAAGCAGTTCAATTGAAAATTCAATTCCTTTTGACCTGTATATTAGTCCTTCATGGCTATGGCAATGGACCAATTTCCATTTTCCAATTTCTAGTATTGCTAGGACCTTGTTGACCATTTTGCAGAGTAAGCACTTTTTCTGTACTTAGTGAAAAGAGTTAGAGGAGTTGGAAGAGTTCCAAAACAGTAAGTTGAAAAGGATATAACTTTTTTTATGGCTTTATCCAAAAGATCAGAGAGGCAATCTGCATTCCTGCTGTAGCTGTGATGTAACTAGGCCACAAAGCCAGCTGAGATTGGGTTATTTCTGCCTCATCAGTCAGCATCTTTGAATGAGAAGGCAGATATGATTTATGGTGGAACAGAGGCTGACAGAGCCCAGCTGGAAATGCTCATATTATGGTAGCTGAAATGCAAAAAACTGGGTTAGTGTTGAGATTCAAAATATAATCTAGGTCACATAAATGAAGATAAGTAATTTAGTCTCATAAAATTGACAGGCAAGGGCTCTAAAACCACAATGTTTATATCTTCTGTCTTTGATTAGCGATGCCACTAATACATTTTTACCATGAAAGTATTCTCCTTTACCTCTCCTATCCACACAGACTTAAACTCAGCTGCAAAAAAGAATCTGTTGGTGAAGAATGCCTGAAGGTGATGATCTACAATAAACAAATTAGCGGTATTAGCGGTCTATCCCAGGTGAATGTGGACTGGTGTCTGAACACGTAATGTTCACTGCTGGGATTTATTGTCAAGCTTGTTGACAAAATCGGCAAGCAGATAATTTCTATCATTCCAACATTTAGTACTCAACATTTCTACAAAAAACAGTAGCATTCAGATCTAATGGTAGAAAAATTATTTGACAAAATCCTATGCTTTTCCATAGACAGTAAAAATTAGTCATGATGACTGCAAGGATTTATGTCTTCTGTTTGGTTGGTTTGTTTGGGGGATTGGGAGGGATTTTGGGAATGAGGTTTTTTGGCTTATTTTTACTGTTATTCAGTTTCTTTTAAGGAGAAAAATGAAACTACTAAACTTCTGGCTAAAAAGTAAAATATCTCATGTACACCCATCCACAGCTAGACATGAATCTTGTGCACTGAATATATTTGGAATGCATCTTTGAAATCTGAGCACATTTTAGTTCCCAATCTACTGTTTACCCTGCTACCCTCTTGCATGTATGCTCTAGTGCCTTCTGTCTTGGTTGATCACTCTCTTGTGAATGTCCTGGGTCTACAGAAGCTGTGGTATGTTAATCTCAGTCACCATGGTAAGACTATATAAATCTCCTCCCCTCCTTCATTCTTTATAATACTGGCAAAAAAAAAAAAAAGACTTGGGTAGAAGACCAGATACTGACATTATTGGTGCATTGACTATTTAAAATCAAGTTTCTGGTTGTAGTATAGGTCAAGTAATTTGAGCCAAGCAGAAGTTATGAGAGTGTATGTCCCAAAAGGCTCCAGAAGCTAAAATGGTGTTATGGCAGCAATTGCAGTACCAGTTACCCTGAGATGACACCAACCATTGTAATCCTGAGTATGCCATAACCCAGTTCCAATGGGTGAGGAGATTGAGAACACTTACACTGAGAATATTCTCGCCTGGTGCCTCTCAATCTATGCTGGAAGAGTGGACTTGTGAATTTTCTTTTTTTCCCACCTGAAGAAAATGTAGGTCTTTGCCTTGCAAATGTGTGCTGTGTGGTAGAGAAAAGGGCTGTAAAAGCATATTGGGGAAAAGTTACAGCCTTGAACAACTGAAGATGACTATAGTAAAAGTAGTACTGACTGAATAATAAATATCCAATTGAAGAGGGAAGGGAAAGCAAGATTTGATTTAAAAACATATATCTCTGTTTCATAAACTATAAGTTACGTTGAATTTAGCCTTTTCCTTGTAATACACAAGAAATTTGCATGGTTACAGTTTCAGAACTCACATTCAAGTTTCATACAGAATTTTAAATGTGTATGCCAAAGTCTCCTATAGATGCTGCATGAAAACTCCTTGAGCTCTTTTTGATCTCTTGTAGCACAGAAAGATGTCATCGTATCCTTTGCATATCATTACCATATCACTAGCTTGCCTTCCTTAAATCTTGCTTCTTCCTGATATACTGATATTGCATTCTATTTGTGCTCCATTTTTTAATCTTGTATCAGCATTTCATAGTACCTATATTTACTTAAAAATGCTTTTTCTTTTTAATTCCATCATAAGATATCCTAATTTTAAAGGGCTTTGTCTGTTTTTATTTATGTCTTTGCATTTTTCTGAAACTTGAGACTTTCTTGCCCACATTCTCTCATTTCTTCAGTACTGTTCCTCTATTCCCTCCAACAAACTTTTTTCTGCTAATCATATCCTCATGACCTTCTCTGTTCTCTGATTTGTGCTCATTATTTTTCTTAAATTCTTCAGTTCTTATATTTGTTCCCATCCTTCTACTTTCTTGGTTAAAGGAAGGTATGATGAGGATATTTCAAGTTGGAAAGGTTAATTATTAAAATAAAAAAAAAGAAATTGAGGAAGGTTTTTTAATATCTTCAAAATTTAAATGTCCTATCTTATAAAATTTACCACATGGTAAGTGCACCTTTCTTAAAGAAAAATAGCAATAAGTGGTGATTTACATAATGTAGAAATGGAGCCCAGATTTTTATTTATCAGGCAATATCTGCATACAAAATTTTGCTCGTTCTCTATTGGAGCTCTATATAAATAATAATATAAAATACTATATATCATTATTATTTTAAATATAATATGTTTAAGATGTACAGATTTACTATCAATTGGATTTGTCACATTTAGACTATATATTAATTATACTAAAATACTCAAAATATAGCATACTATTTTTACTACTTGTTATTGAAGACATAAAATGTATGGTAGAAGCAATATTGTTGGGTTATCAAATGCTAATAATCTAGTTTAATTTCTTTGAACTCTGTTTAAGAAATCATGTATTATTGTATAAATTGCTTATTAATTTTTTTCATTGATAGTAAACACTTAAATTTTAAAAAGAAACCATGCATGTTAGGTGGCTTCTTTAGATTTTGTTCATATTTTAGAAATATTTGAAAAAACCTAGAATTATTTTTAAAATGAAGATCCACTAAAAATCCTCCTAAAATTTTGGTTTTTATATTCTCTCTCAAAAAAAAAATACATTGCTGAAGTCAGTGGAAGGTTTCCTGTTGCTGGAATACATTCAGAATCTCCTATGACAGTTTCCAATTAGAGATTAGCTGTCAAGACATCAGAATCACCAGTGCATTGAAATCTCATTGATAATATTGGTCACCTTCCTCACTGATAACAGTTTTTAGGGCTCTTCTCTGCTTTTTTTAGGGAAAGAGAATAATGAAGAACATAAGAGTTAGAACTTGTAAAGGGTAATGCAGCATCTCTTCTTTATTCTATGAAGGGATGACATGCTGTGCTTATTTTGAAGAACAGTAAAAATGGGAATTGCAATGGGAAATAGAAGAGAGAAATGGGGAAAACATACTTCAACAACTACTTACATTAGGCTGTCACTTCTTTATAGAGGAGAGCAGCAGGTTAAGATTTAATCTGAAAGTTTACAGCAATATTTTATAAAACGGACCTTTCTCTCCTCAAAGTGTATCACAGTATATTTCTCACTATATTTCTGTGACATCTTTGGGGTAAAAAGCAGATGAGACATAAGGATACCTACCAGGATTTGATTCTCATGGAATAAATTTCATGTAACTTTTCCATGCTGCTTACTGCCTACCTTTGAAACTGTGCTATTTACTTCTAAATCTTGCCAGCATCAAGGATCCAGAACTTTTTTTCACCCCATTAAACTGAAAGTTTTTCATGTCTAAGTACAAAATTAAGAGTTACAAAAAGCAGAAATTGACACAGCTTGTGTAACACCAAACTTGATTTCAAAGCAAAATCTGAAAAATGTAAGAACTTGAGTAGGTGGAATGTATGGCACATAACCATAAGGGACAGACAGATGCCACTTTTGCAGTAGGGAAATTACCATCATAGCAGCAATTGAATTAATATAGAATGTGTAGAAGCTCTGTCCTTCCCTGACCCCACTCCCAATCCTGCCACAGTGGACAGGTACCAATAAATGTAAAAATTAGTGTACATGGTTATTTTTTTCTTTCACAGCTCTATGCATGTTGTGACTTTGAATGACATGTTGATTAAACTATTTTTTATAAATAAACTATTTAATGCTACTGATTTTCTTAAAGTACTTTTTGTATGTGTGTGATTTTCCATGTCCACTATTAGTTTACTATCTAATAAGCCTGAAGTCTGACATCTTTGGTGAATATGATTGGACATGTAACTGCAATTACACAGATCTTTGAAACTTTAATTATATGACAAGGTCAATACTAATGAAAAGTGTAAACTCCCTGGTTAGAATACAGGATGTATTTTCAGTCAAAAGTTTTTGTACTTGTAATCCTGGGAACCTAAAACAGAGTTACAGCACTGGTACCGCTCTAATTTTTTTTTTTTAATTTGACTAAAAGTTTCTTTAGGAAAGGTTAGATGCATTCTGCATAAATCCCTCCTAAAAAGACATTTTGTTTTTCTGACAAAAATCTAGACCAGTCACTTTCCTTCACTTACAGATCTGTATTTGTGCCAACTCCAAAAATTTCTATCAAACATAGATGTAATAAGATATCCTGGACAGACAGGCTTGCTTCTCACTTTGTAGCCCAACAACTGACACGAGTGCCTAAACTATTTCAAGACTTAGCAACTCTGACCATAAATAACCTGCTTGCTGTTATGGCCCTATAGAAAATCTTTATTCAGTAGTCTTATAAGTCTTACTCTGGGTTTTGAAATCTTGAGTTTTATGTTCTCATTTTGAGAGTGAATGGTCACAGAACTCTAACTTACAGAGTGCCTCAGTAGCTAAGGTATTTATTTCAAGCAATATCATACTCATATCTTTCTGTGATGGAGTCATAAAAGAAAGGATTATGGGTAATCTGTCTCCCTGTCTGAGCTTTGATATGTTCAGTTTGAAAATGTAGAGTAACTAACCATGATCCACATTCATGTCCACTGTTTCCAGGAAAAAGTGAAACCTATTGCCTGTACAAACCCATCTGCTGTTTGGTTAAACTAGTGTTTTGGAAGCAGACCTTGTTAGTCCATATATGATATTTACCACACCTCAGAAACTGGCTGATTTGGATTTCTGAGAACTCGGCTGGCTTTGAATTCTGTTCCATATCATCATACAGTTGCATTGAAAAACTATTTTATCAATCCTTTAGCATTTTTAAAATTCTAAGAAACCAGATCTGTGGAATGTGCAGTCCACATATTCACTTAAAGATACTTCCTGGCAAGCCAGAATGGTTTGCTTCTCATAAACACCATTTTACTTCAAAAGTGGTAATTTATTTCATGTATACTCCAGAATATTTTATCAGTATTCCCATATTCTTGCAATCACCTATTTAAATAAATTATATAAATAAAAGAATAATTTTCTTTGTGTTTGAAGATTAGCATTTCTTAGATTCCTTCCTTTTTCCTCCAGTCTATCTAAAACTGTCTAACTTGGAAAATCTGCTTGGGTTTCTGTTCATAAAAATTTAGAGAGTATATACCTGGAAATCTGACCTGTCAGTCCAAAAACATGAGAAAGCCACCACCACTTTCTAATGCACTCCTCTAGCTTAAATCTTCACTTCCTTCATTATCTTTCTGGGTTACATAACAAGTAGTATAATGCACTTCTACTATGTCCATCTGACTAACTCCAAGAATCAGACATGGGAACAATTTTTGGTGCCAATTCTAAAATTTGTTTAGCTTATGTATTACTTGAATATTTCTGTAGTCCCTAGGAAATATTTGATAGGATATTTACCTTTAAGTCTTTCTAAATACTTAGGATAGGTTTAGAATAGCCTAAGAGTTGAATAATCTTTTTCACACATGTATGTGCCTTCCTGAAAAAAAAAAACAACCTTTTTTTTAACTGTCTGCTTTTCACACCTGGATTTTGGCACTGTCTACT
Organism: Agelaius phoeniceus; assembly: GCF_051311805.1. Lineage (NCBI taxonomy): Eukaryota > Metazoa > Chordata > Aves > Passeriformes > Icteridae > Agelaius > Agelaius phoeniceus. Next base: position 22,695,803 of record NC_135266.1, read on the forward strand.
TCTATTTTTACAAAGCAGCCAAACAAAGCACAACAGTGCTGACTCTTTAATACTAAAAATTTATTAGAACATTTGGCTAAGCATCTGTCTGCTAAAAGAACGTCCACTTAAACTACAGCATCATATTTCTTATAACTGTTTATCTTTTTTTGTCTGAAGTATGCTTAGCTCCTGAATAAATTACCTATTCTGTCACCCAGTGAGTAGGAAAAAAATGGGTATGACCATAAGCTGCAAAGTGGGTTGAATCACCTTTCTCTACTGACCTACTGCCAAACAAGTGGGACCCAAAACCGGTTTACCTACCTTCATCTTAATAAAAAATAGCACTCACAAATATTTTTACTCTAGAACTCAGTGTATTCAGCATGTGCCCTAAGCAGAAGTACAGATTTGTGGAGGTCATTTTCCTCAATGATAGAACTTGGATTTAGTTGTCTATAGTTGAACTTCTCTTCTTAAATTACTTTATAGTCAACGGACATTTTGAGATGTATTTTATCAGACCTGACAATCTTGATTTCTAACTGAGGATAAGCTGACTCATACCATAAAATTACCTATTTCCTTCACTTGATTAAAAAAAAGGGTTGAGATATCCATCTAAATTGCTTACTGGATGAATTGTGACAAAGTTTACCCACTCTTTGTATAGTATGTAACATAACTTCTAATATATCAAAAAAGTTATATTTGGGTTTCATGAAGCTCAGTTCTTGAAGACTACAGGATTCATCAGAATTTTAAAGTGAAACAATGTGGTCTAAATTCAGAAGTTAAAGAATGGGTTAAGGGTTTTTGTATATGCATTATTGACTATGGAGTTTTAAACAAAAGCCTCAAAATTCCACATAAGTTATCCTTTAAGTATAACAGACCCTTATTGGATAAAAGTCATTAAATTTCTACAATTGCAGTTCTAACCATGGTAATAACATTTTATAGCTTTTCAGAATATTCTTCATAATTTTTCAGGAAAAAATAATGCAGATAGAAGACCACAAAGGAATAATAACACATTTTTCTTCAGAAAAGTTGTCAGCTTTGGTCTAAATGCTGAGTTATTGATGTCTCATTTTGCCTGTACCTGCATCTTCATGGGATTACTTAGGACAAACACAAGAATATTTTAATGTTTCTAAATGCTTTTGAATCTAAATGTATATCTCAGTTCTTACAGAGAGTGGAATGGTAGTTTCCAGTGATTACTCAACATGTAGAGCACAGTGAGATCAGAATCTGGTCCTTTGTTTAATGCTCTAACAGACAAAATATACTATGATACATTCAACTCAAATGTATATATTTTTCATAGATTAAGGATCATCAGGATTCTTCTGTTTTCATATGCTATCACATTACATTCAACTGAAAAAACATTGATAGACAGATGGACTATTATTTTTCTCTTTTTTTCAAGTGTATGAATAATTTGCCACTTCATTGGCTTCTTAGTAATACATTTTCAGTCAACCTTATAAATTGCCATCGAATCCTACCAAATTATTTTCTATTGAAGTAGTTTTATAAAATTGTTAAATTGTTGTGTTTTGTTCAGTTATATACTCATCCTTAGTTGTACTAAAATTTTATGTGTAGCTCTTAGCTGAAAAAAGCCCCAAGGGCAAACCAAACGCAACACCCAGTAGGTAGTGGTGGTTGAGAGATAAAGGAAAAGAACATCACTAAAGAGTGTTTCAAATATTCAAATTTTGTAGACTTCAGGTTCTGAAAGGCAAAGGTATTCCCTAGAGAGGCTCGGCAGGGGGGTCCTCAGCAGAAATCTTGTCATGCACAAAGCAGAGCCAACCAAGCCACACCATGAGAGCCAACCTGAGAGACCCCTTTTACCCTAGGCCATCCCGAAAAGGATTACAGGAGAACTGGAGCAGACTTTGGGCTTTGCATGGGGCTGCAAGTCACAGGAAAACTTGTCTGCAAAAATAAAAAATTAGAGCAAAATGCCAGCTTCAGAAGAATATGTGCATGGGAACAATAAGGAAAAGACCTAAAGGGGACCAGAAGAATTGGACACTGAGTCCATGAACTACAAACTTCATTTCAAGATAAGTGTCACACAGAGCAGGCAGGTAGTGGTTGCTAGGACCTCCCTTGCCCCAAGGAATAAATTTACTGATTTAAACAATAACCATTCATCTTGAATACAGAAAAATAATTAGATTAAAATCATGTTGGTATGAGCATCATTAGAGCCCAAGTTCTTGATAAATGCAGTTATCTCTGCTTCTACAAGTTGTGTGCTAAGAAAAAATAAATAAATTGATCCAAGTTTTTTTCCAAATTTTAATTAAGAATGTCAAGCTTTGTTGGCTTCTCTATTTTAATCTCTTCATCATTTTCCTTTTGGGCTACAAGATAAACACCTTGTTAGTTTTTCATATTACAGCCTACTATAAAACATGACTTGACTGAGTTGTATTAAAATAAAAATATAAATTTAATCTTTCAGTATTGACTGATCTGTTGGAATGTTTCTTCAAGGAAATGTTTTTGTTGTGATGAAATTTATGGATAAGGTAATTTTACATATCAGATGACCAGAAAATACTTTAGCACCACACTGTGCTAATATTTTCTAAATTACCTGTATCCCTATTCTAAACACGTCTATTAAAAAAATCCACAAACACTTTCATTGCAGTATTTTTATATAGATTCACAAAAATCTCAAATTCCATGTAATTTGAGATTTCCTTCACAGTGATGCACCAATGGACACAAGTTGTTAATTATGCAGTTTCATAAACAAAATATGGTCTTCAGCATTTCTTTAAAAGTGCTGAGATGCTATGTTACTTTCCACAATGTCAGGAAATAATTCTGCTGATCAGCATAAACTATTGCTAAGTCTCTGAAATTCAGTTTTGCATAATCTTTCTGGAGACAATTGTAGGAGTAAGTTCCACAGATCTGTTCAAACATAGATCCGTTCAAAGATTTCCCATTAGCAAGGAAAAGCAGGAAACTGGCCAAATGCTGCTTTATTTTTTTTTGCCTTTTTTTTTTTCTTTTGGAAAGGTTCACATAAGAATTTAGTATCTATTCACAAAGAATCGTCACATTTTTATTATAAAGATTCTCACTATTTTCTAGGTGCTATTCCACCTAGAAGTGGATACATCATGATCACAAAGGCAGGTTGGCCTGGTATTGTGTGCTGTTTGTGGTGCTGAGATTTTGGGGATGCAGCTATGTTTACCAAAAAAGAAAGGGGAGATAAATTCTGTTTATCCTACAAGATCTTGCCGCCAGAATCAGTATGTAGCTAAATGACTAGGAAAGAAGTGCACAGACTTGAAGAATGAAATGAGCTTGAATTAATTAGCCACTGATTTGATCTAGAAAGAAATACCCTATGTATAGCTGTACATAAGGTTGTAAGTTTTACATAAGATTTTATGTACAGCTTATAGCTGAAAAAAGCCCCAAGAGCAAACCAAACTAACCCAACACCTAGTAGGTAGAGAGATAAAGGAAAAGGCCACCACTAAAGAGTGTTTCAAGTATTCAAGTTTTGTTGGCTTCAGGTTCTGAAAGGCAAAGGTATTCCCTGGAGAGGCTCAGCAGGGGGTCCTCAGTAAAAATCCTGGCAACTTTTTTCTTGGTGTAGCAGAATAAAAGGAGGATGGGAACACCCTATAATAATAAAGATTCTCTGTATGAAATAAGGGGTTGCTGAACTGGGCAGATTAAGCAGGCAAAGGCATGTCGCAGTAGTTTCAGATTTCTCAGCAACAGAAAAGCAGGGCTGTGTGGGGTTGAATCTAAACCTGAATGCAAAGTCTAGAGTCACATTTATATATTTCCGTGACTGGCTCTTTTAACCTAGGACAGCTTTTGATTAATCTGTCACATCATTCTGATCCATATCATGCTAACTATGACATGACAGACTTATTTGCCTCTTCTGGTACATTATTGTTCCACAAGAAACTATACTGATCTTTTCGTTTTCTCAAAGTGATCTGATATTGGAGTCCTGGATGCTGAGAGTTTTAGACTTTCTGTGCTGACAGACTCTGACCCCCAGGAGAGCACTGCATTTTACCTGAGGTCGTGGAGAAGGCCTCAAAAATGAAACAATAGTACTGGGATTATGGATGTGTAGTTTGATTAGAAGTGTGTAATATCATGTGGTGGACAACTTAGAGTTTAAGGTTTTAGAATATAGTAATGTATATGAAGCAAGATGGAGGTTTTAGGGAAGAAGCTGGTCCTTCTTCTTCACCTTCTTTTTCAGGTTTGGGAGGTATTTTGTAATTGGACAAAAAAGTCCACATTGTGGGACAGGAGTGGTTAGTTATTGGGTCAATGTTGCTGTGTGAAAGTAAAAATAATTTAGATGTCATTTCTTAATTGGATAGTTTTTCCTTAAGAGACCTTGTAGTGATAGATTTGGGGCCATTTTGTAGCTTGTCAGTGAAATACTGCAGAACTCATGGCTTGTAAGACTGTGATATAGATAAGAAAAAATAAACATCTTAGTCTGAACATGAAATATCATCTTGAGCACTTTCAATAACAACCTTTATAGAGGCAGAAAAAAGAAGCCAAGAACCAGCAACCGGCTCTCTAAAATAAAGAGCCAAATGTTCTAAGAGACATTTAAAACATCCAGAATATGAAGGAAACAAAACCAAATCAACAACCAAACATCAAGGAAATAAATAACAAACAAAAAAAGTATTCCCCCTCACCTCAGATACTATTCAAACCATCAAACTTGCAGATAGTTAAAAAAATGTAAATGTTCATAAGTGGCCGCTGAACTGTGGAAAATTATTTTTTCCTGTTTCAGGAAAACTGGGCAATTTTAAGAAAGAGCATATTGGAGAAGAAGTTAAAAGAGACACAGCTAGAGACTGTGTCTCTAACTCTTCCAAACCCAGGGGTGAAATAACATTTTACCAATTTCAAGGATTATGAATATGTTCTGGCTCACTTGTGAACAGCATTGGTAAACTAGATTTTAGATTTGATTTACCCTGTATTTTGTATCTTGATTTAACTTATGGAAAGATCTTTAAACTGTAAATGTTATATCAACCTTTATGTGATATCGACCTTTTCATTACTGTACATCTTGAGTTTTTCCATTCTGAAGTTAATTTTAATGGCAAATTTTGCATTTTCTTGTTTAAAGTTCGATCAGAATTAATATGGGATTGGATTAAATGGAGAATAGGATAGCATGCAGTTGTTCTGCTTGAAAACTTTTGAAATGGATGTTTATATATCTAAATTACATCAGGTCTTTCTCAATTTTCTTGACTTTTCCAATGGTCACAAAGATTCACACACTTCAGAGGGATAGAAATTAAATTCAGCTAACCATACACTGTGATAGAATTTAATGCAGGTGCTATTTGAAAAACATCATCTTGCTCTTCCGAAGGAAGGAGTTTTAAGAGGTGGAAAAGTTGTTGAAATCAGCTTTCATTACAGATTGTTAGTACATGTCATTGTAGTCACATATGTGTTTTACCATCAGTGTCTGTTTCCAACCTCTAAGGGTGCAAAAATAAAAAAAAGCAGTCTTTCAGTTTAAAGCCCAACACACAAAGCAGTACTTCAGAGCTTCATAGAATCACTAATGTGCTTGTGAAATGCGAAAACTGCTTTGGAGCAACTCAGATGTCTTGTCAACTGCAGCTTTTTTAGTCTGAATGGCAGCCACAATTGTAAACTAGCAACACTTTTTAAACAGGAATGCACTCATAGAGCATGAAATTCTTGCTTAGCTTTTTTTCATGTCTACAGGTTATCGAGGCCAATATTAACATGCAGAAAGATGTGATCACCTGACTTTACCTTGAGAAACAGAATGAACCTCTACATAAGGTCAAGCTTTATAGGTAAGACAGTGGAATAGGTTCTAAAAATGTGCCATTGGAAGGAATTCAATACAATATACAGCTTTGTTCCTTAGTGTCTTGAGACAATATACATCAAATATGTCCTTATTTTCTTAAGGCTAAAGCCTCTGGGTTTTGTAGAACAATTTTTTTGGACAGTAACCACTCCAGTCTGTTGGGAATGACTTCCCATCTGTGAGATGTTCAGTGTTTGAAATGTGTCAATACAGTTCTGGCTGTGCATGAAATCAATGCCCATCTTTTGCTTTCTCCTAGCTTGCTTTAGCAAGGTGTTGATTAAACTATGATGAGAACTGCTGTTGCAATTAACACTAAATGAGATTTGTTAATTAGCTTCTTTTGAAGCAAACTAGGTTTTTCTTGTGCTACCCTCTGTGCTTCTTGTGAATGGATCTATGGAGTAAGTGTATTGAAAATCAACTGTGGAGGCAGTGACATTTCAAAATTCAATCTGACAACTACAGCTGGCATTAAAATTTAAATAAACGAAAATTAAAAGATGTAAAAAACAGCACTTGGTTAGCCAAAACATCATTTGTATAGTATGTTTATTTTTTATTATTTAGATGTATTAAAATTAGCATATGGCTTAAAGGAAAACAGATAATCAAACAAGGAAAAACAAAAAAATAACCCAAAATCCACAGCGGTTCTTGTGGGGCTACATCTCAAGATTTCTCTGAAGCTCTGAAATCTTGTCCAAATTTCTCTGAAGCTCTCAAGGGCATCCCTTCCTTCTCTTGTGTGAACTGCGCCACTCAGCTCCATGTTATCTGGAAACTCACTGAGGTGGCACTTGACTTCTCTATGTCATTGATAAAGATATTCAAGAACAGAGTCCCAAGACAAAGCCCTGAGGAGACACCACTTTTTACCAGTCTCCACCTGGACATAGAGTCACTGACCACCACTCTCCAGCTGCAGCTATCCAGCCAATTCCTTCTTGAACAGCTCACCCACACTTCAAATCCATGTCTCTCCAATTTGGAGATAAGGATGCTGTGTGGGACTGTGTTGAACACCTTACAGAAATTGAGCTAGGTGACATCAGTCAGTCTTAGCTTGGCAACTATTGCAGTCACTCCATCATGGAAGTCCACCAGATTGGTCAGAAACAACTTGCCCTTAGCAGAGCTGTGCTGACTGACACAGAACACCTCCTTGTCTTTTATGTGTGTTAGTATATCTTCTAGGAGGATCTGCTCTGTGATCTTCCCAGGCAGAGGTGACGCTTACCTCTCTGTAGTTCCCAAGGTGTTCTCAAGGAAGGAAGGAAGGAAGTCTAAGGAGAAGCTGGAGCTAAACTTGGCAAGGGATGCAAAGAATAAAAAGGGCTTCTGTAGGTGTGTCAGCCAGGAGAGGAAGGTCAACTAAAACATACCCCTCTATTTGCCAAGCCATTCTCCATGCCATTTGAAAGGTCAAGGCATTCAGGAGAAGTTCCCAACAACCAGATGATTAACATTACTCTGTATATAAAGGGGAAGAAAGGAGAGCCCTAACAACCTCTCAGACTCACCTCTGTGCCTGGAAGGAACAGAAGGAACAGAAATTCCTAGAAGATGTGCTAAGACACATGGAGGACAGGGAAGTGATTTGAGTCAGCCAGTATGGCTTCACCAGGGGTAAGGTCTGTCTCACCAAATTAATGCCCTTCTACAATGGAGTGGCTGTTTTAAGTGGACAAATGATGGGCTACAGACCTCATTTATCTGGACTTCTGTAAAGCCTTTTTCACGGTTCCCCACAACATACTTCTCTCAAAATTGGAGAAAAAACGGATTTCATGGGTGGATTATCTAGTAGGTTAGGAATTGGTGGGATAATCATATCCAGAGGATAGCGATCAATGGCTTATTATCCCAATGGACAGCACTGACAAGTGTTGTCCCTCAGGAGTCCCACAGGACCAGTTTTACTTAATATCTTCATAAATGACGCTGGTATTCTGTGATTCTATATTTCTCAAGGTGCTTGTCTAATATAGTGGAGTTTCATATTTAGATTGCATTTCCATATTTTAGTCTTCCTTCTTCTGTGTTTATCTTAGACACATTATTCATACATACTCCGTTTGCAAAGCAACCAGTCAATTGGATTGGATTCACTGAGTCTCCAAAGAGCATGACACTCAACAACAGAGGAAACTTTTCTATGCCATGAAGAGGACTGGACAAGATATTCTTCAGGGGTCCCTTATAACCTCAACTAGGAGTCATGGGAAGAGAATTCAGCTACAGGAAAGGAATAAAGACATCCTCAAAAGTGTATCAAAACCCAATAATAATACCAAAATTCTTAAGAACTTAAACATTTCTAGAGATACATTTTGAACACCTTTACACATTGCTAGGGGTTTTACGTTTAAAGTCCTTTATATGCTAGAAGAATTTTTCAGATAAAATTACTTATGAAGGTATTGTCATCTCAGTTAATAGAATTCACACTTTTAAAAAGAAAGGATATTATTGCCTAGGTAAAATTGACTGTAATGATGAAAAATAACTTCAGATTAAATAAACAGTCTCACAGTAGTGAACTATGTGGTCTGATTATTATACACAAAGTATCTGAAAATATGTAAATATTTAATTACTATTACAGGGAAATAGCTAGGGGGCTAATGTCCTTTCAGAAATTTCAGCCTCATTTTTCTACATCTTTCTTGATGATTAATGCCTTACTATTGAGAGGTTTGGATATTTCAAATTTAATTATACTTAATTGCAGTAATACTACAAGAAATAACTTTTAGGAAAGTGTTGCTTTGGAAGGATTGCACAAAAAAAAACTTCTTGATCTCAAAATTTCCAATATGTTACAAAAAAGGGCTAATTTTTAGTCTGTTCTTAATAGGCAATCTAATACCTGTGTAGAGTGAGGGAGAAATGATAATATGCCAGCTTCAAGGATATCTAGTATTAGTAGTATGGTTACTAGTATGCTGCAATTATCAAATTCAATGGATCTTTTCCTTACAATTCTCATGGGGAAAAGCAGTCTCCACAATATCTTATCTCTGTTCTTTCACTCCATGTATGTAATGAAATATCTTTGTTTCTGATAAACTGGAAATCACTGCAGTAACTGATGTGTAAGTAAGCCATTATAAGGACAATTCCATTCTTTCACAGTCTTTCTATCTTGCATGTGGTTGTTTTGTAATTTTCCCAGTTTTGATCTTTTATTTTGATTGCTGTGCTGCTTTTGAGATTCCCATCCTGTGATCTGCACACACTGACCATGCAATTTTATGCCTCCAACAAACTCAGTGTGGAAGATCTCTGCACAGCTTTTTGTGAGGATTTAGATGAAATTGATAAGTTTGTGAAAAGAGGATATATTTGGGCTGGTGATAACATTGCCAGAGATATATTGGCACAGATATAGGAGGGAGGAATAACAATGATTATATAACAATCTGATGGCCAAGAATTAAGATTTCTACATTGAGCAGTGTAAAATCTTAAAATGTAGCCACAATATTTTTGAAAGTGGGACTGAAATATGTAGGATTTTTGTTGTTCAATTAATTATTAAAGACTTTGGGTTTTCCTAATAAGATAAATCTTCTCAAAGTGTAAAGAAAATGGAAAATGCTCCTTTAAGATGTAGAAGACAATAGTTACTGAGATGGATCCCACACAACATATTTCTGCTAAAGATATTTGAAGGACTAATATGGAAAATTAGGAATATGAAATACAGAAAACTTAATCAGTATTTATTTTTACTAAAGGAAGCAATAAAAAAAATCACAACCAATCTTTTTGACAAAAATTATTGGATCGTATAATTAAAGTTGCTTAAAACGAGAGATTTGAGAAACTAATAAATTGAAATCTGCCACAGACTGAACCTAGGCTCTCTTTCTTAAAGAAATATAATTGAGATTGTGAAAATTTAGTTAGAATGTATTGGTTCATGTTCCTGATTTCTCTTTTAGAACTTAAGTTTTATATGAAAGCAAAAGAGCTCAAAATTTTTACTTATACTTTTGGTATGCCTTATTAAAAATCTAAAAAGGAGAAAAAAATCAAATCCAATAACAGTATAGAAATTACTATAGACAGCAGAAAAAACCCAGTCCTTTCATTACAGAACTGCCTTCAATTCATACTAAAAGAGAAACTCACTGTAATTCCTCAAATAAGGAGCAGGGTCAAAAACTGTAAAAATTCAAACTAGATATTCTGTAATTGAAGTATTCTACAATTAAAGAATCTAAAGTATATATAATAAAGGTCACCCAAAGAATAGCTTGTTATGAAATGAGGTAACTTGGACTAGGTTTCTCTAATGTAGGGATGGTCCAGAGAAGTGACTTTTTAAAATTAGTTTTCAGATGGAATGATTTCCTTTATTGATTTTTTCAGATAGAATAAAACTAAACAAACTATCAGGAGAGATTTCTCAGCTCACCAGTGGTTTTGAGAGCTATGGTTCAGGTAGGTGCTCATCTTGTGTGGCCATGAACACCCCCTGCTCCTTGGGCATGAGCCTTGCTCCTACTTCCCTCTCCAACTCAGACCAAATGGCCCAGACCCAGCAACCTCCACCTCTCCTACCCCACCTTGAATGATGTGGCTGGGTGGACTTTCTTCAAGACTGCTGCTGTTGTTGGTACAGAGTGAGCAAGAGAGAGTCAATGCCCTTTTAATGATCTGAGCAGTCCTTTGGTCTAATTTTTCTCTGATTCTGGAAGGAACTGTTCTCAGGAGACCACTATGTAAGAGCAGATAAGAGAGTTTCCTATTCCTACTTCATTGCTCCTGGGAATAAACTGAGATGACTAAGACAAAATAAAAATAAATATTATTAGCCAAAATGGGAATAATTTAAATTATGGGGTTTTTTTTTCATCCTTTAGCTCCCAACTTTCAAGGTAATAAAAGTAAGGACAAAGATAAAAAAGAGAAATGTAGATTTATGTTACTGTGAGAAATAGAGGGTGGGTGAAGAAAATGCATAAGATAAATTGAAAGCTACATTTAATTTTTTCCCAAATCTGATACTGTTATTTATTCTGTATCAGAGGTACAGAAAATGAAACGACATAACTTTAAAATTAACAACTGCCTTACCCTGTAAAATTCAGATATTATGGCATACATATTTATCAAGGAAGTAAATTATTCCTAAAGTTTTTAAAAATCATTATATTCATTAAATATAGTCTCTATTTTTTCCATATAAGCTTCTTGATTTGCAAGTATACAGTATTTTTCTTATCCTCTGTGTTTTGTTACAGAAGCAGCTACCATGTGAGCTGGCTACCTATTCTAATTCAGTGAGATCAGAAGAGATTTGAAGGTGACGAGTAAAAGAGTGCAGAATAAAATTTCATTGATTTATACATGAAGATGGCCCTAACAGCTGCATTATCAATTGGGAGTAATCTATGCTATTGTCAGTGATTAGGAAACTAAGCAGACTTTTAACTTCAGTGAAACTGTGCTTTTTGCTTTTATCCCTGATTAGATTTTTGCCTATTATGTGTAGGGAAATTTTCCAGGGAGTTGTGTGTTAGATATAAAAAAGATCCATAACAATTACAGGATAAAACAGGAACAGTAGTTTCTCAGCACAGAACAAATCAGCATTCATGAGCTATTTTAAATGTATATAAACAAATAAAAAGAATATTCCATATAATTCTAGGAGTCAGATATTTTTTTCAAATTCTCACTATAGAACAATCCTTTGCAATTAGGTCATATTATCAGAACAAAATGACTGAACATTACAGTTTTATTTGAGACTGAGATTTCTGAGCTCTGAAGTGATATCCTCTGTGATTAATTAAAAGAAGCAGTATTGTTATCTTATAAGAAACAAAACCAAAAATTCTTATGCTAAAATGAATGACATCTTGAGTTCTGTTTTAAATAGATTAATGGTAATTCCATTTTTTGATATTAAATAATTATTTCATACATTTTATAAATTTAGGTTTTATTTTTTTTAAATGTGGGCTTTTGAAGTATGGATTGCAGTTTTTCCATCAAGGAAGCAAATAATGGTAATTGTTAACACTGGTGCTAATCACTGACCCTTAAATCTTCTTTCCCTGAGATCATTGGACTATCTGAGTCTGATTCCTTTAGTGAGGAATATAACTTCACTAAGAGTGAGTTATAATGATTTATGCAATGCTGTAGAGTAAGATCAAATACTCCAGCTGTGTATATATTAGAGAGACAGCCAACTGTACTGTATCATTAATCTGCTTTGTTCAGTATTCTGTGTCAGACTAATCCCTCATGTTGTCCAGGAAGTTAAGAAATGTTTCTACAATGTGAGAATTTGATGTAATCTGTCCAAACAGGAAGCACTTTTTTGGGTTATTCTGAAGTCCAACAGATTCAGGGTGAATCCCCTCTACAGAAGGGTAATAATTATCACTGCAAATGCTAATATTTTCTACACCTTTTAAAAACTAATTTATTTTGTTTCTATATTCAGTGAAGTATCAAAACAATAATTTTCACAATGCTATAGTTCATTTTTAAAAGATGCTGCTGTCTTCCTGATCGCAACTGTCATGCAGTATTCTCCATAATTATATTTTTGTTGTTGTTGTTTTAGTGTTCTCTACAGCTCTTTTTGCCAATTTTTTGACCATTGCAGCATTGCGTTTCTTTTTAGGTGAAGCTGTTATGGTTCTTGAGGTTAAAAATGATGGAATCCTCAAAACCTGATTATACACATTGACAGGGAGCTGTAGAAACTAGGAAGCAAAATTCTTAAGGTCATTCTTAACTAACTGCACATACTTAATCATGTCATTAAAAGGGCTGTATAGAATGAAGTTAGCACATAGCATAATTGTTTGTCTTGAAATTCTAACAACCACAGTTCAGAGTGAAACTTAGAATAGATTTTTGCCTTTTTTATTTTTTCTCAAATACACTCTTTCCCAGAAAAACAACAGCTTTCATTTGTAATCTAAAGAAATAAAGGGGTGAAGAGAAGCTTTCTTCAATGTTTTAAATATATGACTTTTGGGAACCCACTAAACAGCTCCTTTGATATCACCAAAGTTCCCTATGATCTACTGTATTTCTAAAATACTATTCAGCCTCTGCATTAGACTACCAAAAGTCCCATTTGGCAGAGCCATTCTGTATAGTTTCATTCACTACACTATAACTGCATTTGCAATACATAAAGAATATTGCTTAAAAATCCTTAAAGACTACATAAGCCACATCTATAGAGGGTCTCACAAGCCTGCAATGAAAATTCAGTTTTAAAATACATGTTAATATGTTTAAATCAGCTTCATCTTTTTATCATTTCATTCATTACCTAGTGTTTTTTAAGACAGAAAAATGATGCAAAGTAATTGTAGTAAATTAATTATTTCTTGAGGCTTTGTTATACTATGAAGTACTTTGTTACAGTCTGTGAAAGCTCACTGTGCTTAGACAGACCTATCCATAGAACAGTGATGAGGAGAGCATTAAACACCAGAAACTCCTTGAGAAAGATTGAGTCAGAGTATAGTTTAGGCTTTTTTGCTGGTACATAGGCTAAAGCATTGACATTACTCCATCATATTTTATCCACACAATTTTATAGTATGACAAAGAAATGAGAGAAAGCTGTAATCCTGATGAAGGACACAGCTGTCAGGTATAACTGAGAAGCAGGATGAGATACCAGCTATTGGGAGGCAGAATTGTGCACTTAATGAAGCGGCTTAAATTTGCTGAAAAGCAATTGACAGAAGAATATTCTGTTAAAATACCTGCTAATTGGAAACTAGAGATGTCATCAATGATCCTTCTATGCCTGAAAAAAAAAATTATGCAATATCATAACTTTTATGGTCCCATATTGTGACTGAAACAGAGGAGAAACTGAAATTAGACAGAAGACTGGTATACAGAATTTATTTTTTAAATACTTTAGTGTAGAGGAGTCATTGCCAGTTTATAATTTAAATTAATATCAGCTTGGTCTGAAATATGGCTCTTTGTGACATTCACAGACAACATCACTGTCTTATTTTGAATGAGGAGTTAGATCTTGGAATTGTGACTACTATTTTGTGAAATTAAGTTAGCTTCTACACTGAAACCTTGTTTAAAGGGATGCATGGATGAGCTTGAGGTCCTAACTGAACAAAAACAAAAGGGAGGCTCATAGCTTAGTCACAAGTCAGACAGAGTCCTTAAGAAACCTTATTACTCCCTCTTCTCTGAAGTGACTCTTCAGAGAATTCAGATAGTCTGCTTTCCTCCTGCTAAACCAAAAATAACTTAATCAAGAGGCCTGTATAAGCCTTCCAATAAAAAAAAAAAAAAAAACAGCACAATCAAAACAGTGGTACTATGAAGCTACAGTGAAACCATCTGACCAAATCATAGAAAAATGGAAATTATCAAATCCTCTGTGTATGATGTAATGCTTCATTTAATAGTCAGACTACAGACTGCACTGCACCAGAATCAGATTAGAACTCTGTCTTCCTGAAATGGTGAATTCAGCTGCTGGGTGGTGTTGGAAGAGCAGCAGAGGTCTGGAGGTTTTTAAACTGACTTCAGAGTAAGAAAATCCAAATGTAGTCCCTCTTTCATAATCAAGTACATTAATAAAGGATCAGAGGCAATCAGACAGAAGAACTGAAAATGAGAGGTATTATTCGGGAAAGCTGAAAAAAGATGGTATTATTCCAAATATCAGTTACATTTATTCTACAGATCAGTTAAAGGCTTTGATTCCAGAAGGTATCTAGCTGTCTAATAATGAAAAGTAAATTATACCTGAATTATACCAAAGCCAAATCTCTTCAGCCATATGCAAAAGATAAGATTTACTCACAGGAAAATACCAATGAAGCTTTTCCTTTAAACTACTCTCAATCTAACATCATTATTAATAATAAGTTCATGTTTAATATATTTTTATAAATCTGTTTTCTGTGAATATTTTTTCTGTAGTTATGAGACTTGTTAACTTTTCTTTTAGGGATCATCTGATAATCTCTAATAGATCCCAAGATATTTTGTTCCCTTTTCTGAAATCCTACTGTAATTCAAAAGAGATGATGACTCTTTTGGGAAATACTATTTACTGACTTTGTAACTTGTAACTTGAGCTTGTAACTCCCTAGTAAATGAGTTGCTTCCTTAGCAAGAGAAGTAGATTGCAGAACATTCAAGTAGAGTTAATGCTGCTACTGCATGCTAGGAGGCTTTAGGATTGATCCTGAGGCAGACACAATCCTACATCAGCATGGGGCAACTCCAATAGAATAAAATAAGTGTTTAGAAAACATGTCAGTGGAAAGGCAGCTTTATAGTTGACAAAATATCAGAACTGCTAACCTGGAAATAAACAGAAGGGTCACAACCACCATGCCTTGGCTGACTGGCATAATGTGAAAGTGTACAATAGAACAAGAACACTTAGAATAGATGTTAGGAAGTGATTCTTTGCTGAGAGGACAGGAAGGCACTGGAACAAGTTGTCTAGAGAAGCCCCATCCCTGGAAATGTTCCAGCCCAGGTTGGATGCAGCTCCGAGCAAACTGATTGAGTGGCTGTTATACAGGCCCATGGGTGTCCCAGCACAGACCTTCTTTAAGGTCCCCTCCAACCAAATATGTTTCTATTAAGAAGTTAGCTTCTGTGTTTGGTTTTTTGTTTTCTTTTTTTCTGCAGGGTGGGGAGGAAAGAGAGCATTTTTAATATTTGCCTACTCTAGGCAGGAGGCCAAATGGTAGGGGAAAAAAGTAATTTAAATGAGGCATAGAAGTTTATGTCTTCTGTTGATTGCATTGCTACAAAAGAGATTTTGCTGACAAAGTTTAAAAAGGCACTAATCCAAACTCCTCCTGGTAATAATCATGAGTAATTCCATATCAGAATGTGGTACTAAAATGCACTACAATGTATAAATTACGATGCACACAATATTACTTCAAAAGGATCAATTAAAGCAATTATACAATCACTTCATTGTAACTTCCCTGCTGGTCAGTTGATAATGTAATGAATGTTTTCAATATTCCATTTATGCTGAGGGAATTAAAGTGTTTGGAATATAAGGTTGATAACAGCGTTCTAATAAGTCTACATAAAGATGCATATTAACACATCTACTTGCATACAATTTCTTTTAACTATTTGCTATAGCATGAATAATTGTTTCATTTAGCACAGACTTAAGAATCTCTCAGAGATGGATATAGACCAGATTTTTAACAAAATACATGCTTCTTAATTGTCAGAAAAATATAATACAATTGACCTTTCAGTACTATTTTTGAGCAACATAAACAGTGATTATTAGTTGTTCGTTATCAGTGGATTCTATTTGTGCAAAATCCAGTTTAGTAAACATGATATGATCTCTATTTAATCTGAAAGAAATTGGTACACAAAGTTACCCTTTGTTATGAAATAAAACACAGAGTTCCATTTCAAACTAAATAAAATTTCTGTTTTAAAATCAGTCATTTTGGACACTGCTCTAACCAAAGAATTATTGTCCTCTGAAATAAAATACAATTAACCCTTTAATCTTAATAGGAAAAAACCAGATTATTTCCTTTTTCTTCCTATATTCTAAAATTGAAACAAAAAATCATTTTTAGCAATTATCTTTAAGAAAACATAAAAAATACAAACTTCTTGTTAACTACTCAAAATTTAAATGTGTGCACACAAATTTGTTTATTAATTTGGCTGGACTAGAAAAGTAGCTTGAAATCTCCCACCTCAAAATGGATTAACAAAAAATTGTTAATAAAGGGAGTATTCCAAATGTTTCTGTCTGTCCACTTAGCTCTCTACAATGTTTTCTAACAAGTGTCTGAAGACTTCTTTGCCTGGCTTGTGACTTTGTTAGACCCATGAGAAAAAATTCAAAGAGAGAAGAAAATGAAAGCATAGTATCTGAGGAAGCTGGACAATTTTCTGTTATGGTTGCCATATTAGAGGACTGGGCAATCGGCAACTATAAGATGTTTACTGTGTGCCAACCGTATAAAGTTTAACAAAGACAGGTGCCGTATTCTGCACCTGGGATGGAGCAATCCTGCATGTATGGACAGACTGGGGAAGGAGAGGCTGGAAAGCAGTGCCAGGAAAGGGACCTGGGGGTCCTAGGCTATAGCAAGTTGAACAGGAGCCAGCAGTGCCTTGGAAGCCAGGAGGGCCAGCCCTGTCCAGGGGGCATCAGGCACAGCATGGCCAGCTGGGCAAGGGAGGGGATTGTCCTGCTCTGCTCTGAGCTGGGGCAGCCTCATCTCGAGTGCTGGGGGCAGTTTTGGGTGCCACAAAAGAAAAAAGATATTAAACTATTAGAGAGTGTCCAAAGGAGGGCAACAAAGATGTGAAGAGCCTTGAGGGGAAGCTGTATGAGGAGTGGCTGAGGGCACTTGGTGTGTCCAGCCTGGAGAAGAGGAGACTGAGGGAAGACATCATTGGAGTTACAACTTCCCCATGAGGGGAAGCATAGGAACAGGCACTGATCTCCTCTCTGGTGATCAATGACAGGACCTGAGTGAATGGCCTGAATTGTGTCCGGGAAAATTTAGGTTAGATATTAAGAAAAAGGTCTTCACCTAGTTGGCTCGGTACTGGAACAGGCTCCCCAGAGAACTGGACACAATACCAAGACACACAGAGTTCAAGGAGTGTTTGGAAAATGTTTTCACAGATATGCTGTCATTCTTGAGGCTGTCCTGTGAAGGGTCAGAAGTTGGACTTCAATGATGCTTGCGGCTTCCTTCCAATCCAGGATATGCCACGACACTGCTTCATATTTAAAAAAAAACAACCCAAAACTATTGTAGCAGAGACCTGAAAGTTTACAAATATTTATCAAATAATTTTTAAATATTATTAAAACTCCTCATTTCTTTCAAAGTGACAGACTTTGATGCTTTAATAAAAGTTTATTTTTTCCTAGATCTATGATTGCAGGTACTCTCCTATGTAATTCCACCATATGGAAGTGTTCTGCCAAGAGGACAAAGAGGACAGGACTATACTCCTTCCCATTGTTTTCCTTTTTGTTTCTAGTAATGGAAACAGGATATGCATGACCTGAAATTGATGCAGTGTAACTTTCCATTTCTTGCCAGCCAACAAGTCTTATCATTTGGCAGCTAAAATTCACAGGTATTATTCAGAAAAGTAGCAACAACTTTTTCATTCAAGTTCTATAAGATGTCTCTGGAGTGAAAAGCAGCTTCACCTAAATAACCTAAATATGTTTGATTACATGCAAATATTTTGTAAATAACAGCCTTAAAAGACATGTGCATATTTTAGTTTGAATGCAGTCTCCTTAGCCTCTCCTAATTTCCTCTAAGAAAGAAGAAATTTACCCAATATCTTAATTTCTCCTAAAAAGAGGAAAGGGAGGAATAAAACAGTTTTATTCAATTATTTAAAAGTCAAAACCAAAGTTCTGTGCCTGGGAAAGTGGGGCCTCTGCAACAGAACAGGAACTGGGCAGCAGCTTTCTGGGAAAGGCCCTGGGGTGGTGGTGGACAGCTTGATGTACATGAGCCCATGTTTGAGCTAGAAGAAAAGGTGTCCAACAGCTCCCAGGGTGTACTGAGAATTGCACTTCCCAGTAAGGAAGCTGAGCTTGGTCAGCCTGGAGAAGGCATGGCTTTGGGGGCCTAACACCTCCCCAGCCCCTTTGAAGGGTCATCAAAGAGATGGATATAAGCTCCTCACATTGGTGCAGGACGAGAAGGTACACATCAACAGGTTCAAGTTGAAACAAGGGTGGTCCAGGCTGAGTAGAACAGAAAAAAAACCCCTTTTTACTTCAAGGATAATCAAGCATTAGAGCTGCCTTCATAGACTTTAGAAACTTCAAAAGTCAGATTTTTTAAAATTTAAAATGTGTATTCAACTCTGTAGACAATAAGTTCTGTGAAGGTTATTTTTCCTTATAGTATAAAATTTTATAAAATCAACGAAAAATAAAGTATTTAAAATCCAGTGTATACCAGCCCTGTTAAATTTCTGAAGAGAAATTTCTATTGGAATGAAAACTTAAGTCCATCCACTAAGAGATTAATTTTTCCTTATAGCCACTCTCAAATTGTTTTTCAGTGTCATGCATTGGTGTTAACAAAATTAAATTAAGGTTTGTAAAAAAGTAATGTTAGTTCAAAGGTGCTAGATTTTATTTCATTTGTACCCTGCCAAACTACTTTGTAAGATAATAGAGTATTATTTCTTTGTAGCACTTGGAAAGATTTACCCACCTAAAGATTTGCTTATTAAATCCAAATGTTTAAAAGATGGTAATAAGTGTCAAAGGGTACCAATCTGATCAACACTAGAATTTCCTTACAGTTTAATCTCATGATAACTTATGCTGTATAGCTTTCTACCCATAATGTGTAAAATTATCCGCTCTACAAATTTACAAATTTAAATTATGAAGTCCTTTTCCATATTCAAATGGAGACTATGTGTCTGAATTTCAGCTGTAGGTGTAAAAGCATAATTATATTCTGAACTTTATGGTTTTGTTGTTTGGTTTTTTTTTTATTGGGTGATACATTACATTTTACAGCTCAGATCTTTCTGAGGTCCTTGCAACTAATGATTTGTCTTACAGGCATGTGTTTAAACATTAAGAACGGTTTTAAAATGATGAATTAGGGAGACTGTCTGGTAAGTGCCTTTTTACCATCTAATTCTGGGCATCACTAAGTTGCCTCTTCTCATTTATTGTGTCAATATCAGCACATGAAGACCAATGAACTTCTGGCAGTCATCCTGGACTCTGAAATGAACAGATGCTGGCATCTGAGGTAGATGTTAACACTTCTTTGGTGTGGGGTATTTCTTCCTCTATCCTATGGTAAATCATTCTAGTTGTGCTAATTTACATGAAAATGCCACACAAATAGTTCAGCACAGAAAATAAATGTCCAGTGCAAGATGGCATCAGACAAATATTTGGACCTTAAAGAACCATCCCTGAAGGGAAAAGAATCTATTTGATCCATTAATAATGAGAACCTACTCTTTGATCCTTTCTGTTCCTGTTACATCAGAGAAAAGCATGAAATAAAGCATCTTGTGATATGTGTCAGGTGTTGCCAAAACAGCAAGGAAAGCACTTATAATCTTGAAAACAAAAATACTAGGCAAGATCTAAAATAAATTCAGTATCAAAACTCCACAGCCCAAAACAATGTTTCTCAGTGCCTTCTCTCTCTCATGCTTTAGATCACATAAATTAAATGCTCATGAAAGATAAAAATACTCTCAAAATAAAAAATATAATAAAAAAATTAATAAAAGACATGGTGGGTCTTTCATATTCATAGTAAAAAAAAAGACATGGTGGGTCTTTCATATTCATAATCTTCTCTTTATTAGAAGAGGAAAATAATTCAGGATTCATCAAAGAGTATGATATTTTCTAAGCTGTAGCAAACTTGGCAATTGTGTGGCAGAATTCATAAAAACTTTTCATAAACATTTCTTGAGATAGCAAGTGAAGACTTCACATCTGTTGGCAAGTTTTGGTTTTTCTTAAGACTAGCCAGACACACACATCTGTTCTCTGGACTAGGATAAGCTGAATATGGATCTTGCAACCATATGTCATCAGGACATTGTGCCAATACATTTGAAGTGCAGGTCCAAGATAAGCACGAGAGAAGAAGGGCAGCTGAGGGCAGCAGAGCTTTAATTGCAGAGAGGGTTGTGAGGCAGATTGTTTGGATACCACTAAGGAATAACATCATAGCTTAACCAGAAATTTTAATATAATGGTGTTCGCATATTAAAATTTGATATGAAATGTCAAAAATCACAACTTTATTTGGATTTCTTTTAAGATGCTGGTTGCTTAAAAATAATGTATATTTATTATTTTTGTGCAAATGTGAAACAAACAAAAAAATCAGAATGCTGCATATTTTTCATGTATGAAAAGCCTGATCACTGACCATTTTTCTCATATTATAACATTTCTCTCATCAGAAAAATGTATACAAAAATTATTTTGATTAAATCTATATGGTTCTAATGACGTATGTAGACAAACTTAGTATTACATGGAAATTTTTTTATTTATACTTCATTGGTCTTAAAATTCCCTAGGAAGTGACTGGGTACAATTGAAGATATCTCAGTAAGTAAAGCTTCCTGAAAAGATTTTTGAATAAGGAGCTGTATGACTGAGTCAGCATAATAAGAGAAAAATGGGGCTTCCTAGAAAACTATTAGATCATATTGACCTTCCCTTTGTCATGTATCTACATGCAGGCTGATGTGTAAGATTAATATCAGAGAAAACAGAATAGATTAAAAAATTAGTTCATTCCATACCAATTTTATAATTTTAAATTAAACTTTCTCAGTTCATACTAAAGAAGAGTAGATGTACTTACATGGTCTCTTTTGTTCTATTGATTCAGTTTTCCATGTCATTGACCCCCAGCCAAGAAGTTGCAATAAATGGCTATGGAAAGGGAGGAAGAGATTGGTAGCACCTTAAAACACCATCATAGTTCTGAACAAAATACCATAATCTTTCTCCATTAACAAAAACTAGGATCAAAACTGGTTTCTGTTGGATTACAAAACAGGTCAGTGTACTTCATGCGAAAAACATGCAACTTTATGAACTGTCATCTCTTTTCCAGGGAATGTACAAGATCTGTTTCTTCTATTTCATTAAAGCTACAGTTTTGAAATGCCCAGTGGGTGTAAGATTAGTGTAACACAATTTCTCTCCACAACACCAATGTGCCTGTTTTCATGCTCCAATTGTCTGTCAGATTTCCCTTAAGACTGGTAGAAAAATGTCTGTCAAAACTTGGACATTCCTCAAAGCAAGTGACTCACACAGAAAAAATTGTATAATAATCAAATGAATGGGTGGTGTGAATAACAACACAAAAAAATGAAATCAAATTCTGTGTATACCTTAAAAGAAAATTATAAGGAGTTTAAAAATCACTGTAGGAAAATTAGCTCATCTGAAATTGCTAACTAACTCCACAAATCCTATGAGATACTTGTACATATGAGAAGCCGTACTTATTTTATTGGAAGTTTTCCAGCTAAGGATTTATAAATAATAATATCTATTCTTTTTTATATCTCTTTCAAGTAATATCTAATAAAAATTCAATCCAGTGAGTTGTATGCAATCTGTAAACAAGCATCTGTATGCTATGGAGGGGCAAATTAAGGAACAAATAAGAGCCAAGGCTTAAGGTGCATTATATTTTAGAATATAATTTATTAGAAGTTTATTTGTTTATTTTTAGTAAGTTATCTTTAGTAAGTTACTTTGAACAAAGATCCATATTTCTTACACTTAATGTTAAATACTACAGAAAGACAGAGACAGAAAATAGAGGACTGATGACCTATCAGTGAACATAGAGAGATATGCCTGTCTCTTGTTGTTGCAGTAGAGATATATGCCTTCAATCTGCACTAATTGGGGGTTCCTAGAAGTAAATTTTTCTTTCTTATGGACATTAATTTCCTGTAGTGGTCCAGGAACTTTTAGTTATCATTATCAAATCTCAGAGTTACAAAGTTATTGAAGGCTCTAAGAAGAACTGACAGCATGTTTGCCCTCATGACTGTAAATCTCTAATCAATACCTTCAGATCATTTCTAATCAACAGTTTTCAAATTTTTTTTCATCGGTTTTGATGTTCCATTCTTTCTTCAAATTTTCATGGCTGAATCCTTTGACTTCTTGATAGCAAGATTAAGTTCTAATAGTAAAGACTAGGTTTTTTAAAGGTTTTTTTCAGGGTTTTTTTCTGTTTGCTTTTTAAGGAATTTTTAATAAAATATAGGAATGAACCAATCTTTTGCCATATATTTGCCATATAACAACTGTTCAATGAAAATGATGCATTGTCTGTATAGAACTGCAATCAAAATGGTAAGTAGATATCTGGCAATATAGTGACCCAACTAGTGTGAATGAACAATTTTCTTGCCACAATTAAAAGTTTACAATTTCCTTTAGTATGGTGTTAAACCTAGGACTAAGGAAGGATTCAGGAATTAGAATTTGGCAACAGCATATTCTAAGAGAAAGACTTTAAACTGAAAGATTTTGAGCAACGATGCAACATTCTGCAAGGTTTAAACTATAATATTACATTTAGGGGAGTTTTTTGGAAGTGTGAACAACATATTTTTTGAGCAATGAATTGCTGTTAATGTAGTTTGCATTAGAGGTGGAAATGTGAAGACAACACCTGAACATTGATCCCTAGTATATAGGTGAGCAGTGATGCAAGCAAGGAAAGCAACTTCTGCTTTATTCTCAATTAAAGAGAGGTTTTGAAAATAAAATCAAATTTGGTATCAACTGAAGATTTAAAGAAATGGGTTTGTAAAATTTTTCAGACTGCATGGAATACTGCATAGATGTGATATTGCTTTTAGTGTATTGTCATCACAATTATCCTGAAGTGTCGACAGCCTCCTGTGAACTGGAGAAGCCTGACAGCTGAAGTGAGTTCTATGTTCCAGAGCCATTAGTAGCCACTACTGAATCCTCTCAAGACCATCACACTTTCACTAGACAGAATTTAGGCATTGGAATCCATGTGTGTAAAGATAGGTTGTCACACAGGAAATATTGAGATGGAAGTCTCAGTTCAACAGGTAAAACCAGCAACTGAACAAGAGGTTATTTCTATGGTACTTACTATCAAAGAGTTATGCTGAAAAACTGAAAAGCTTAAGATGTTGATTTCTATCATACATTAATGCACTATGTTCGATTTCTAAAGAAATTAATAAATAGGTAGACTAAGTGCTTCAACATGAACAGGCTGGCACCTATGTAGGAAGGGAACAAAGACACTCACAAGTGGTAAAGTCACTGTGTTAATTTTTCAGAAGATTAACTTGAGGGCTATATTCCAAAGATGGTGTCACATTTTTAATCTTCCAAATCTGAATAGGAGTGTAGATAGTGAAGTGCTGACCAAAACACTTAGCTATTAATCAGCTCGTCTAAACTCACACTTTTAAATAAAATCAGCCTGAAATATTCTCTGATCTTCAGTCCAACTGCCACATTATGGCCTGTGAACATAGGCCTTAGCAAGGCTAAGCTTGCTTCTTACATTATAGTATGGTCTCACCTATACTGCTGACTGTGACCAGCTGCTGGCCTGTACTACCCTTCAAATCATTCCTGGGAATTGTTTGGAAGATGACAAATTACTTGGGCTACAGAAATGTTAAGAAAAATGCTAAACATGAAAGAGAAATCCTCATTTACTATAGGGCAAGAAGTCAGCTAATTTAGACTCTTTGTTCAGATTACATATGTTAAAATAAATCAGATAGATTTTCCTTTTGAATTGGGTTGTGGGCTTCAAAGCAAAGTAAGAAAGGTGCAAACCGTGGCCACAATCTTCAGTGAGATGCTTTCAAATATCTTGACTTCACCATTTTTCTGCTAGTCATCTAAATTGTCTGCCTGTTCAGCACAGATCAATACAATGAATTATGTCAAATGGAGCAGCAATTCTGTCACAAGAAAGCAGCTACCGGTTGCATACTGTATGAAACATTTTATGGATGTGTTTGGCAAGCTCTGGGAATTCACACTGGATGGATGCAGAAAAGGTACAGAAAACAGCTCCAGGAATCTGTGGAATAAATGTTCAAAACTGAAATACATGACAACATGAAAGGTGACTCAAGAAACAAACCAGACCTAATTGCTTGAGGTGGCTGTTTGTTCCCTCTGTAATTATGGATTTTGTATTCCCACTGTTATCCTCACACTTCAAACTGCAGCCTTGAAGAGATTTGGAGTTCCTCTGCTCTCAGACAGTGTCTGAATTGTATCACAACGTTACATTTAGATGTGATTTACGCAAATAGGTTTTCAGGGAGTTGGCGAAGCGTTCCTAATCTGCTCTCAGGGAAGATCCACAGTGACTGCACAAGAAAACTAAAATTTATTCCTTTATCCTTGTAGCTGCTTCTTTTAGTATTTGAGAATGAGCAACTGGGTGATTTTATGTATACTGTTGTTTGTATTTTACCTGTTCTACTGAGAGTTATGAGTTCCTAAGCAATGTAAATCATGGTATTCTTTACTAACAAGGTGCATTCAGGGAAAATAAATTAGAGGCTTGGCAATTTCTAATTTGCGGCTCCTACTGGCCACTTAACTGTCTGCCCAAATCACTAGTCAAGACAAAATCTGTATCTGTCTAGTATTAATGGTACTTTCCACTCTGCAGCCATTGTTCTGTGACATATATGAGTCATGACCTAATAGAGAAAAAACACTGACTAGTCAATGGTAGTGATGTACCGTGACATAAATCCAAAACACGGGAGTCTTTCTCTTTTGACGTTATTATTCTATAGAAACTCCAATCAATTCTTACTAAAATACTTTCAAAAAGTGTGGCAATTATAACAGTTAGCTACACATGGGCACTGTAACAGGTTGTCTAAAACTTTTCAATTTTAACCCAGAAAAATTGCCAGAGGTCAAAAAGCTCTCTTCACTTTCATAAGTAAAAGTAATATAAAAATAATCAGAAAATGTCTTCAAAGATACTCTAAAAAGCAGCTGGCAGTTCTGACTGTTGTACATGCACTCACCTCTCTTCTACCATCTAGTTTTTTGGCTTTAGCCTTGATTTATTAAATCTCATCTATTCCCATGTATTATGTGTCTGAACCTGCTGCTGCATTTACTTAATCTTGGTTGTCATAAATCTATTCTCAATCAACTTTAAGCTATTAGCAAAAACCCTCCAGTTTAAAAGTAGGATGCATGCGGTCTGATACTTTTCTAGCTTATCCAATAGAACTAAAGAACAAAGATTAAATAGAGCTTCATTAGCTTGTAGCTTACATCCTCAGTTATTCTTTAGTTAACAAAAAGCAAGCAACTGTCTGAAGAATGAAAAAAGTCAAGAGCATTATTTGGCTACACTTAAGTAGATTAACTTAAAGTATAATGGTCTGAAATCATACTTTTAGCCCTGTTCTTACTAGCATCTATAAAAATATAAAGTGATTAGATGTTAAATATTATTTGCTGCTCCTGTTAGTGTTCAGAAACACATAATTACATAAGCAATTATATGCAGGTGCTTTTATTAAGAGCTCTGGGTGTCAGGAGTATTCAACTCAGATCTGACTCCGACCATACATTCGAGATGATCGTGTTTTTATCTTCTCTCATTATATAACTTTCATGTTAATTATTAAACTTATATTGTTCTATTGTATACATAGATTTCAGCTAAACATAACCCCCATAAATTTCCAAGTCATAGTTTCTCATGATTCTTCTTATGATTATATAATAATTATATTTAATTATTAAACAATCATCACATCTAAAAATTATATCATTTATCATACTGCTTACGCAGGTGCAGTGATCTGAGAAAACACAAAGCCTAACATTTTCAGAGTTCTATCTTTAACATTTTCCAGGGTTCCACTATCACTCCTAACTAAGACAGTCAAGCCCACAACAATTTTCTATCAGAGAAAAATGTTTAAATATAAAAACCACAGATGAAAACTTTGAGGTGCTAATTTTATTTATTTATACTACATTGGAATCTCTGAGCTGTAATACAGTGAGTTATGTACAATTAAAGGCAAAAGTACCTGTCCCAGAGACCTTCTTGCTATAGTTTGCTGCCAACACTGTGAGAAACCTCTTAAAAAATCAAGATCAAAAAAAAACTGTGGAGATGCTACTTTATCATAGCAATTTAATCTACAACACATCATGTGTTTATTACTGCTCCTAATCATATTTATTCAGCCTCTAAAATCTTAGACATCTCTTAATGCTGAGAAGGAATCTCATGCACGAGTGAAACTGGGATTGAATTTCAGTCCAGCTTTGAAAATTACAAGGCCTGAAATCTTCATTTACACTGAAACACTCCAGGCATGTGGAGTCAGGAATCTCTTCACATTATTCTCATTGCAGGATCAGGATCTTATTAAAGGCATGAATAGATATAATTGATTCTTTTATTTCCTCTCCTGTCTACTTTAGCTGCTCTTCCTTCACTAAAGAATTGAGAATTCTCACTTTGGCAAACAGCTGATGAGTCAATGTTAAGAGTAAAATAAACAATCATAAAAGTTTTATTCTTATAAAAGACAAAAATCTAATTTTATTAAATAAGAGTAGGAAATGGCTAAAATTGTTATTTAAATTTTCTCATTCTTAAATTCTTTAAATCTTGAATTTAAAATAACATTTTTTATAATACTGAATGTCTAAGGTTTTAGTTTTTAAATTTTAACTTTACTGGTAGAGTTCTGAATATAAACAAAAGATTTTGAAACTCTATCCAGAATTTAAAAATTCAAAGAAATACACAAAAACTTTGAGAAAAAATTCTTTAAAAATTCCCACCTTCAAAATTTTATAAAAAGCTGAAACAACAGTTCAACTGATCTGACTATATAATTAATCATTCTGAACTACAGTTTAATGTATTTTTAAATTTATAAAATTAATTAATTTTATTTCAAATATACTAGCAAAAATTCTTCTTGGAAGCAACTCATGCTGTAATATTACAGTTCAACCAAAAGTAGAAAGAAGAGCTTGTTATTTAAAGTACTAGATATAAAACATTCATAAATAAAAAGGAAATATTTTATTACTGTGAGTGAAATTTACATCTATTATTGACATGCCTGCCATATTTTTGATGCATTTTCTATCTACATATTTAAGTATAAAAAGTGTGAGAAAACCTATATGTTTATTTTGAAATACTTTGGAAAATGTAACAACATCAAACTTTTATACAAAATTCACATGCAGCCCTAGAGCTGATGAGGATCACCTAATGTTACAGGACCCAGAGTCCCATTTTCCATAGGTATTGGCATTTGGGGTTAAACAAAATACTGTAAGTAGTTTCTGACTCCCCTAATGACAATAACTTTCTCATGCTGTCCCTTAAGACAAGAGTCATCCATGTCCTATGACACCAAGAAGTCCTTAAGATGAATCAACCACAGAATGAAGACATCTGATGTTTAGAAAAGAAGGGACTTTACAAACACTAGATATCAAAAAAAAAAAAAAAAAAAGCTAAATACAATATAAAATGAGTGCTAACAGACAATATGTTTAATAGGTAAATCCTAGTGTGACTTAGAGCTGACTACACTCAAACAAATTATACTCCCATACCACTCCATTCACAAAAATAAAGTACATTCATTGCTGAATACTGCACTGTTAAATTCAAGTCAGGAATGTTCTACAAAAACTTCATATATCAAATCATCCCAGAAAAGTTAAATGCCATCTGGCACATTAATTAAAACATCAACCGTGATTTTGATTTTCATAAAAGAGAAGAATATGCATATAGCTTCCACAATCACTCCAAATTATATTGAGATTTTCTGAAGAACAAGTTCAGGTTTTGAATGACTTATACAATATATTTTCTTAGCTGTCCTTTATTACTTTTGATATCTGAACCATCTTTCAAGATCATTTCAAGACTGGCTGATGTTCAACAAATTATAGTGATTAAACATGCAGATGATACCATATAAAAAAGCCGGCATCCAAGCAGAAATATGTAACTATTATGCCAGGATGAATTGGAAAAAAATGAACTTACTACTGAAAAATGTTGAGCAAGTGTTCTCAAAAAAAGTACCATGTCCCTGCATAGTTGCAGGATGGTCAATACATTAAAATACAAAAAGAGAAAACATCAACGCTCTCCTGCTTACTGTTTTAACAACTGCTTTACATACCAGTTAGAAAAGTAGAAAGCAGATTTCCTGGAAACCTGTGAAATGAAAAAAAAAATGTATGATTTCATATATCTTTTAATCTAAAATTTCTCTGTGGAGAGCTAAATGGAAGAAATGACACAGTTCTGACTGTGAAGGTTCTATTTTCACCATAGAACCTTCACAGCAAACAGTGAAACATCATGATTGATGATTACAGAAGCTTCCAATGCATTTGAAAAAGTACTATAAATACCACAAGACCATTAAACCATTAAATCATTAACCATTAAATCTAGATTGATGTCTATATTTTGTTCAGATTGCAAACCTAATTGGGTCCACAAAAAAATAAAGTTATCAGATAATAAATTATCTTAACATTTCTTTCTTAATAATGGTGGGAGTGGAGAGAGAAGAAAGAATGAGACAAGAAAGTAAGGAATAAAACATCACAGTAGTGAAATAACTCAATATTGAGACATTTTCACATGCAAAATCTTGACAGTGTGATGAGGTCTTTGTAAGAAGTTGGGATCTCTGGTCCATCAGTTAGGAAGACATCAATGTTCAATCTACAGACTTAACTGTCCTCTTTCAGTTTTACTTGTCATTTAGGATTTACTTTGCACGGGCCATCTCAGAATTAACAGCCTGAAAAGATGATTTCAGCTCATTGCTCACAATTTAGCTTATGGTACAGTCCACTCAAAAAATAATAAAAATAAGTGGATCAAGACTCACACCTTCAGTATATAGAACATGCATGTCAATGGATAGACTTCAACATCAATAATTTTAGAAGGCAAAGACTACAATACAAGAGTAAGTTATTTACCTTTTTAAGGCATGGTTGTTTGAATTCTGGTATTGACTCTTACACATAGGGGAAGGTTCCATCAGTTTTTCACAGTAAGACACCTCTGTAGCCACCCCACTACCAAAATCTTGCTGCACAAACACAAAAAACTGCAACTACTCTTGGAAATGGGTTGGACTTTACCATCTTAGAAGTGACTTCTAGTGTGACTTCTAGTCACACACCATTCTGTGTGACTTTTGGAAAGCCATCCATCTGCCGGAGTAACACTGCTGCTAATGGCAAAGCAGAATCCTGGGATGAATGCCACATGGTAATGCCACTGAAAAACAAAGGACTGCTGGATGAAGAACCCTCTTTGCTGAAGATGGGGATTGTAGGTGCTCCTAGATCTTCATCTGCCTAAAGGATCTCATCACCTTTGTAATTTTTTATCTTTGTAATTTTGCTCTTAAAGAAGGGTCCTTAATGTGAAGTAAAATTATTTATTCAGTTCAAGTGTTTTAACACTACAAAATAATAATTATTTTAAAAGTAAAAAAAAAAAATTGCCTTGAATCAATTGTATGAGCTTTGGTTGTTATTTTTTTTAATATAGATATATCATAGTTTTTTCCTCTCAGACTTAACAAGTCTGCTACATTTTTTGTTGTGTGTTGGGGTTTTTTTACAAGATATACTTTAGAATAGTAATTTTTGTCAATGACATCCCTCAAGGGAAAAGTTCAAATTAGATAGCTGCTAAATTGGGGTAATTATGTGTTTTAATACATACTGATTTGACTAACTAAAGGTAGGTAATTTTTACACTGTGACTGAAAACGCTGAATATCCAACCTATTTTTGCTACTTCATTTAATAATAATGAATTTTCCCAACCAGAATAATTCATCCTAATAAAATATCATTATTAGTCAAATTTGTAGTTTTCAATGTCAGAACAAAGCAAATAAAACACATTATTGAAGAATTCTAAGAAATAATAGAATCACAGAATTGTAGAAGAGCTTTGGTTGGAAGGGACCTTAAACATCATGTAGTTAGAACCCTCCCCTTCATAAGGAGAGATTGTGGTCACCCACTAGACCAGTTTGTCAGTCCCATCCAGCCTGGCCTTGAACACTGCCAGGGTTGAGGCATCCACAGCTTCTCTGGGTGACTCGTTCCAATGTCTCCCCAGCCCCATGGTAAAGAATTGAATGTTTGGATCTAATCCAAGCCTACCCTCTTTCAGTTTAAAGCAATTACTCCTTGTCCTATCACTACATGCCCTTGTTAGAAATCCCTCTCCAGCTCATGTAGCCCCCTTCAGGTACTGGAAAGTGCTACAAGTCTTCACCATAGTTCTTTTCTCCAAGATGAACAACCCGCTCTCTCATAGGAGATATGCTCCATCCTTATCATCTTTGTGGCCTTACTCTGGACTCACTCCAACAGGTCTTTGTCCTTCTTATGCAGAAGGCCAGAGAGTCAGCTGCAGTCCCCTAGGTGGGGTCTTCTGAGAATGTAGTAATGGGGAGGAATCACCTTCCTCAACCAGCAGGCTATGCTTCTTTTGATGCATTCCAGGATATGGTTGGCCTTCTTGGCTGAGAGTTCACATTGTTGAATTGTATCAAGTTTCTTACCCACCAAGAGCCCCAAGTCTCTCTCCTCAGTGCTGTTCTTAGTCCATTCTCTCTCCAGCCTGTATTCTTGCTTGAGATTGCCCTGACCCACATGCAGGACCTTGCACTTGGCATCGTTGAACTTCATGAGGTTCACATGGGCCCACCCCTCAAGCCCATCAAAGTCCTTCTTCCCACCAGTGTGTGAGCCCCACCACACAAATTGATATTCTCAGCAGACCTGCTGAGGGGTGCAGATGTTCCCACTCTGCATGTCTCTGAATCAGATGTTAAATAGTACTGGTACCAATGCCAGCTCGTGAGGAACATCACTTGTCACAGGTCTCCACTTGGATGTCAAGCCATTGACCACAACCCATTGAGTGTGACCATTCAGCCATCAAAATCATTTGTCCAGTACAGAAACAAGGATATGATGTTGGACAGTGCCAAATGCTCTGCAAACTTAGAGGCAGGATACATCAGTTACTCTTCCCCTATTCACCAATGCTGTAACTGCATTGTAGAAGGTCCTTAGTGATGCCATGCTGCCTGCCCATGGCATCCTTATTTTTCCCATGTGCCTTAGGAGAATCTTCTCCATCATCTTGCCATACACCAAGGTGAGACTGACTGGCCTGTAGCTCCCCAAGTCTTCCTTTTTACTCTTTTTTAGAAATGAGGATTATATTTTCCTTTTTCCAGTCAGTGGTACCTACACTAGGCTGCCAAAACATCTCAAATATGACAGATATTGACTTAGACACTTCACCCACTGGTTCTCTTTTTCCTTGATACATAGCGGAAATTACACACTAATATTTAATGCATGTACACACAGAGATATTTTTTTATTCATTTGCTAGGGAAGAAATGAGGAGACACTCCACTAAAGCTGTTCCTGAGATTTGACAGAATATTCTCTCCATTTTTCTTCTCTTTTCTCAAGATGAATTATACTTCTAATTTCGTTATTTTTACTTAAATGATAGCTGGAGATTTTGGACATGGCAGTGTACTAGATCACAGAACATTATGTAAAAATACACTAGTCTCTAAATTCTGCTTGTTTCATTTTGCAAAAAATGGCCATTCATCATTAAAACAAATATACAATTCTTAAGAACAGATTTTTAAACTTTGAAAGCATAATGGATAAAAGGCAAACCTATGTATATTAAAAAAAAAACCAAAAGAAACATTTTTCTTTTGACTATTTTAAATTTTAGAACTGTTCCTATAATCAAATACTCACAAAAATAAATATGGTCATAAAATCAGCTTGTTTTCAGAAAGTCTTCTTCTGTATTTAACAGCATAAGTAACACAAATGAATAAATAGCATAAATAACAGGAAAAATAATGTGCTTTCTGACTTCAAGTCCTTATAAGCAGAAAGTTTTTAACTTGTAAATTATTGAATTATTTTTTTTGATTTAAAGCATGAAGTGCATAATTTTTGATTGCTCCTTTCTGACTGGTAAAAATTAATATATTTGTAAGTTTTTATAAAAAACACTAACTCCTCATAACCTGGATATCAAAATTTTTTTTAATACATCAGTACTACATCTAAAATACAAATATTATTTTCTAGCATAAAATTCTCAAGAAAATTATTTCTGTTTCTTACAGTGCTTTGCATGAAGACCAACGTTTATACCAAAAGACAGAGAAGAAAGGGTTCATTTTAGTAACATTGAAAAAAAGCTGGCCAGGCATTTGACAGTTCCTTATTTGAAAAATTTCTTCATATATTTCTTGAAGGAACTACACAGATACTTCTGGCCAAGTCTGCAGTGTCATGTAAATATTCAATTCGTTACCCTGATAATATTTCCAACAGAGACAAACCTTTCTTAGTAGTGCCCAGGATCAGAAACAATAGGCATGAACTGAAATGAAGGAAATTCTAATTGAACATAAAAAGTCCCTCTTTTATAGTGAGAATGGTCAAACACAGAAACAGATTTCCCAATGAGATTGTGGAGTCTCCATTGTGGAGATTTCAGAACAAACTGAATGAGGTCCTAGCTGACCCTGCTCTAAGTAGGAGTTTGAGTGTACCAATCCTAGAGATGCCTTCCAGCCTAACTTGTATGAGAGTCTGGTACACAATATTTCCCTTTTGGACAGCTTAAGCAAAGTAGCTCTTCTACTGTAATGGACTTATTTGATGTACCTGTTCCTTTATCAGTGAGGTAGTTGAGAGGATCAGGTATCCCTTCAGTCAGATTCAGTGGGATCAAGTGCACCTTACTCAGATGACATGGAGTTAGGCAGGAGTGTTGATCTGCTAGAGGGTAATCTGCAGAGGGATCTGGGCAGGCAGGATTGGTGGGCTGAGGCCAATGATATGAGGTTCTACAAAGTCAAGTGCCAGGTGCTGCACTTGGGTCACAACAACTCCATGCAGTGCTCCAAACAGGAGGAAGAGCATCTGGAAAGTGGCCCAGCTGAAAAACAACCTGGAGGTGCTGGTCAACAGCCAATTGAACATGAACCAGTTTGTGCCCAGAAGGCCAAGAAGGACAGTGGCATCCTGGATTGTATCAGCAATAGTGTGGCCAGCTGACGAGGGCAGTGATTGTCCCTCTGTACTCAGCACTGGTGAGGTGAGGCCACACATTGAAATCTGTGTTCAGTTTAGGTCCCCCCAGAAACAAGAAAGACATTGAGGGGCTGGAGCATGTCCAGAAAAAGGCAGCAGAGCTGGTGAAGAGTCTGGAGCAGAAGTCTTATGAGGAGAGGGCAAGGGAGGTGTTATGGTTTTGCCTGGACAAAAGAAGGCTCAGGGAAGACCTCATTGCTCTGTGCAATGGTAGCAATTTGGCCCCTTCACCCAGGTAACAACTGAGAGGACATGAGCAAATGGCCTCAGGTTGCACCAGGTGTTTTTATCAGATATTAGGAAAAGTTTCTACACTGAAAAAGTTATCAAGCATTAGAATAAACTGCCCAGGGAAAAGCTGGATTGGATTCATCACCATCCCTAAAGGCGTTTAAAATACTTGCAGCTGTAAGTATTGGTGGACTTGGTAGTGGTGAGCTAGCAGTTAGACTTGGTGATCTTAGAGATCTTTTCCAACCTACACAATTTTGCA
Source organism: Agelaius phoeniceus (assembly GCF_051311805.1). Lineage (NCBI taxonomy): Eukaryota > Metazoa > Chordata > Aves > Passeriformes > Icteridae > Agelaius > Agelaius phoeniceus. The sequence continues at coordinate 22,729,991 of NC_135266.1, forward strand.
ATTTTTTATTATTATTTTCCCTGGCTTCAAATGTCTAAATTTAGGCTGAATTTGAGATTGCTTGTCCCATTACTGATAGAAATAAGCAGACACCTCGAGAAGCATCTAAGACAAATCATATAAATAGTTCCATTTTAGGATGATGTGGATTGTTCTCTAACAGGGACTCTTACTCCAGCTTTTAGTTATGTTACAGTAAGTGATACCACTGAAATAGTTCAGAATATGAAGCTACACACTCTGTCACTTTCTATGAATAAATGAAACCACAAAAGGAATGTTTGTTTATTATCTTCTCAAACCACTAGCATGGCAACATGCAGGAAAGTAGTATAAAAATACCATCAGTGTGTTTTCATAGGCTCATGTAACCAAAAATCCTATGTCTGGGAAGGTCACAAAAATGCTAGGGAGGAACATAAGATTAGGACAAATCTCTATTACTTTCTCTTGTCCATGTTTCACATGTTTTCATTTTTTTATTTATTGAGTTGACTTCTCAGTCAATTATCTCACTTCCTCGTTAATTTCTTAATTGTACTTGTTTCAGTCTCTCTTTTAAACTGTGTGGTTCAACAATCCTTGATAAGGGAACACTGTGGAATCATGTCCAGCTGGAACTTCAGCCTCAGTTGCATTTACAGAAAGCATCAACCTTAGGCCATGGGAAAGAGAATACTAAGGGGAGACACCAGGGGAGCCAGGAGAGGGTGGGAAGAGTGGGGTCATGGAAATTAGTAGTATACTAATAGAACCATCCTGCATTTGGTCAAGTTTCTGGTTCTTGTTCTCAGTTGGTTCAGTACCTAGTACAAATAAGGTTGTGTTCCAAGTTCGCGTTCGTGATTGGACCTTTCCCCTAAGATGTCCCTATACCTGGCTGAATTCCCATGCCATGGACATTTGGATCTCACCTGCCATACCCTGCTGTTTCCATGTTTGTTGTTTTTGTTATTAAAGTATTTATTTTCTGGGGAAAACCATTGTTCTCGTCCCTCATTTCATCAGCTCCCTCCACCCAAGAAGAATAAAGGGTCACAGAGAGCTCCAGACTGTGATAGAACACAACTAAACTGTTGTTTTTTAAAATAAATAATCCTGTGCACATGAAATTAAAAAAAAAAAAAAGTACAAGAGAAACAGTTTAAACCTAACAAAACCAGTTTTCAATTGAGAAAGGAAAAGTTGGGGTTTTTTTTAAGATCTTTTACTCTTTCCTTTTTCACAGTTCAAAACTTGATGTATTTCCTACTTTAATTTTGTTGTTTTTTGGAAGTGGCACCTAGTGGCAGTAAAATGCTTTGGAATTCATTGATACTCCAGATCCTACTTTGCCCTGCCTTAACTTCACTGCTTTAAATAGACATTTTAAGACATGTCAGTTGTCTTTCTTCACTTTTCATGTGTGAAGGTACAAAATAGCAGAGGATATGCTACCACTGCTACCCAATTCAACATCTCATTTTCTTCTTGCATAAGACTTTTTTCTTCTAAAAAAGGAAAACAAAGCATTGTTTTTCATGTGCTATCACAGGGCACTCATTTTGAGCAGGTAGAAACAATTTTTTAAAAGCCTGAAATGATAGTATAATTTCTTGTACCATTTAGATTACTTTAATCTTCAATGAAAAATTAATGAAGTAACACTTAAAGCATGGTAAAGATTGAAATCCAGTAATTTTTTTTCCTGTAATAAGCTTATGCAAAATGTCTAAAAACTTATAAATGTTAAGTTGACCTATGCATACTGCAGTTGATTGAGTTTTCAGTCCCAAATTAAGTGCTCAGGATGCCCTTTGAAATATGTAAGGGAATTAGAAGTCCAAGGAGATCTAAAAAGGGTTAGGTATGGAAGTGTTTTTGTAAGTTTTTGCACAGAAAATATTGAGAGAGGCTTTTGGGCACAAATATTTCTTCATTGGATCCATAGATTATGGCATAAATTGATAGGAAAGGTAAGTCTTACTTTACAGGAAGAATAAAAATACAGGAAGAATAAAAATTAGGTAAAGAGAGAGAGTGAGATAATAAAAAAAAAAAAATACTTTAAAGAAAAGACTAGACAAAATTCAAAGGGGAAAATAAGGTTCACCCTAGTGGCCAATGAAGAAGAGATGCAACAGGCAAGCCTCCTTGTTGGACCATTCTACAATCTAACAAGTGGTCACCCATACAGTTTTTCCTGTATTAACTTTAAGGTGTTTCCAAGATCTGCCTAAAGTCCCTTATTATTGTTTCTGATCATTAATGATGAGTGGAGCAGGGTATGACACAGGCTGGAAGGGGCAAGGTTTTTGTAGAATGGGTTGGGTTGGAAGGGAGCTTAAAAACATCTGTCTCTAATTCCCCTGCTGTGGGCAAGGACACCTTCCATTAGTCCAGGTTAGCCTGTGCCTCACCAAGCCCAGTCTTGAACACTTCCAGGAATGGGGAATCCACCACCTCCCTGGGCAATCTGTTCCAGTGTCTCACCAACTCACAGTAAAGAATTTCTTCCTAATATCTACCCTAAATCCAACCTCCTTCAGTTTCAGTTAGAAGTCTTCTAACCTCTTTCAGTTTCAAGCACTCCCCTTGTCCTTTCACTACATGTTGTTGTGAAATGTCCTTCCCCAGCCCTCTTTTAGATCTCTTTTAGGTACTTGAAGGCTGATATAAGGTCTCCTTGGAGCCTTCTGTTCCCAGGCTGAATAAACTCAGCTGTCTCAGCTGCTCTTCATGGGAGAGAGGCTCCAGCCCTCTGACTTTAGTGGTCCTCATCTGGACTCATTCCAACAGAACCACATGTTTATGTTGGTGGCCCCAGAGACACAGCACTCCAGAAGGGTGCAATAAGAGCAGAGTAGAGGGGCAGAATCACCTCTCTTTACCTTCTGGCAGAATCTCTTTTGATGCAGCTCAGGATGTGGTTGGCTTTTTGGGCTGCAAGCACACATTGCTGAGTCATACTGGCTTGTCCCCAGGGTTAGCCTTATCCCTTCTCCCCTCAGCCTGTACCTGTGCCTTGGTATGCTCCAATCCAGTTGCAATTAGTTAGTCTTGTTAAAGTTCATGAGGTGTTGTCATGCTCAATGGTCAATAAATGTTGTTCCTGGATATTTTTTGATAAAACTGAAAAACAAGGGATAGGAAAAAGTCAAGGGGAAGTTGACACAATACTCAAGCCTGTGGCAATCTTTTCACTAATGGCAAAGTAACATAACAATATCAGGGTTTGCAGATCAGGCTAATACCAATATTAGCAGAGGACCAGCAGCACAAGAAAAGGAAAAGCTACATCAAGTTGTGTGAAAGGTTACAAAGCTTGGAGGAAAGACAGACTACAGAACTACACATGGAAAACCCTGAGCATTACATAGTTTGAGACATTTAAGGCACCCTGTGAAGAAAAACAGAAGACCATAGGTTCCTGGACTTGAAAACCTAGCCAAGGACACAAACTTTTCCTGTCCTAAGATGTGTTGCTTAGGGTTTCATAAATTCAGTTTCATGAGCATGAGTGCAACTATGATTTTCCTGAGTTCACAGCAAATGAAGACCTTTTCTGCTCTTTAGTTTGGAACAAAGCAAAATATGAAAGACATCTTATGAATAATAATGGTAATTTCCAGAGAGGTTTAATTTTTCTATATGCTGACTGCAAGGAGCTAAGAAGCAAGAAATTTATTTTCTTAATGGGGTAGACACAAGCTGGGCAGCATTTGTCAATAGCTGTGTGATAGCTAAAATTTGAGATTAGATTTCTTCATTAGTATATTTATCAATTGATATATGAATAAAAGTACTCATATGTGTTGATATAGACCTTCAAAGGGACTGAACGTGGTTTGTTCAATTTTTTTTTTTTTTCAGGCAAATTCTTAACATTTCAAAGAAGTTTTGAAGCCATCATTATGAAACATCTTTATGGAAAGAAAATGACAGGGAATTAAGATATTTAATTAGACAAAGAAGTAGATATACTAGCTATATGACTAGATCTTACTATCTCCTGGAGTATGGATAAAAGAGAAAAAAAAAAGAAAAAAATTATGGAAAATATACTGAGGAGTATGAAAATACTCCTGTTTTCCCCTAAAATTATTGAAAAAAATTATTCATTATGTTAATCCATTGCTAGTGCTCAAATTTGTGGAAAAAATTTTATTCATTATGTTAATCCTGAGCTATTGCTCAGCTTCTTGAAATATAGATATTTTTTGCCCCATTTACCTCAGACAAACTTTTGAAAAAGCAGGCTCAGTAATGAGTAGCTTCAACAGTCAACATATAAATTCCGAGCTTAAAGAGCTGACTGTTCCTGTTTTTCAAATGGAGATGAATAGAATATTTTCCACAGTGCTGCAGCATACTGCCAACATACCTTCTGCAATTCTCCCCAGAAGAAAATGAGCAGTCTCACACAGCCGATGTGTATTTGGGAAAGGAAGCAGAAGGAACTGAGAGTACACTACTAGATTCTACAATTCATGTGTAGAGACACAATAACAAGTGTTCTCCCAGTTTCAGCTAGGCATGTATAATAAAATAACTTCTTGAAGCATTTGTAAGTCCTATGTTCCCCTTTTCCACCTCAATCAGATGGTGATCACATTCTGGTACCAGCACCTGTGATGAACTTCATAGTCTAGGCAGGGGCTTAAAATGATGACAAATAATAGCAGCTGAGAAGGCTGCTAGAAAAATATAAGCAGAGTTCTGCTCTTGAAGAAAACTAGCAAGGCAATTGGGTGACACAATTTTTCATAGAAAGAAAAAATCCAATACAGTCAACCACCGAGTTAAACAACATTGTCAGTTTAGTACCTTTGTTGACTCAAAAATCTGTCTTTTATCAGATATGAGGAATGGATGAGCCATTTGGCAACAGAATTACACAAACAAACATAGCTGTTCTTATAATTCTGAAACAAAATTTCATTACACAAAAAACATAGAAAATTTGAATATGTGTTTGCTAGATCACCACTTACCACAGTTTGCAAAGAACAGATTCAGTTCATTACAATGAATCCCTATAAAGCAAGCAGAAAATTTAAAAGCTGGGACAAAAGCTGTTTGTGTGTCACCAAGGTCATACACTTAATTTTAGAAGCATCAAAATATCAGGGAGACATAAATCATTATTATGTGTACGTACAAGATGTATGGGTTTCCTTGTCTTTGGACAGATTACAAGGACCATCCTCTTGGAAGGAAAGGAGAACTAAAAATATTGATGCTAGCTATGTCTTCTGTTAATAAATGGTGGGCTATTTCTGGCTATAGAATTTCAAAAAGTACTGCATTGTTCATCAAAAATTATAGTTTGCTTATGACCTGAAAGTATAAACATTTTAAAGTTTAAATTATAAGGACATCATTGGATGTGCTCAGTTGTATAGAGCATTATATTTTTAAAATCAGTTCAGGTGTGCTGATTTACGCTTCAAAATTTGACCTGTCTCTGGAACAGAGGTGACAAAAAGTAAAGCTCCTGAAGAGGCGTAATATGATTTTCTGATAAAATAATCTTCTGATAACATTTAGACTGAAAAAGAAATATGTTGTACTCCTCCCCCTGTTACAAAATCAAGTCACTTAATCTGCTTGGTTGAGATTCACTTCTATTCTGCAACAGATTTATGCACCCACTGAGACTGAACTTGGGAAGTTAGTGATGTTCAGACCTGAGTGAATCTACCCTCTTATTCAGTTCCTTGTCAAAATGTGGAATAACAACTTTTCTACCTGCAAGATTATTTTAGTAATGCTCTTCATTCTTCACATGTTGCAGATGATGGAGAGCATTCTTTGTGTAAGGTTCATGTTCTGCTACAAAACCATGTGAATAATAAAATATAACAGATTAATTTATTTTAATGCAAATTTTAACAGAATGTACTGCTTAATTAAAGTAGTTTTATCTTGAGCCTGAACATGACTAATCTTTGAATGTGGATACAAGCATGCTACTCAAAGCGTTTTTAGCAGTATGTTTTTGCTAGTGAAATCCTCAGTATTGTGCAGTTAACTCACATGCACACTTTCCAGGTTGAATTGATACAATTTGAAGCATTGCTTGAACTGTTGTGACTTGCCAAACTTTAAATATTCATTGTCTTCTCTGGGAACAATTCAAGGCCATCAGATAACTTGGCAGCCATTCATTCTGCAACAAAGCATGTGGCTCAGTAGCAGAGATGGAAGATTTAGCACAAGAAACACTCCTCACATTCTTGAGGAGTACTAGCTGCCCACTGCTGATATTACCCTGAAATGAATGTGCTGTCTTTCTTTATTCATTATTCACTCCTTTTCCTTTTAACTAAAGTCAGTTTAGGGTGGAGTGTGTGTGGGGAATAATAAAAAGAAAAGACAGTCTTCCCTTGGTAGCTCTTATTTCATCACTGACAGACTTTGATTCAAACCTTTGTGTTACAAAGTCTGTTATATTTCATTTGATTTAAATGGGATTTTTCTGTAACTTTATTAAGAATCCTTCTGAATTTTAAACTCTAGACTTAACTCTTCCCATGGTAATGAATTCTGTAATATAATTTTTCACACAACAAATATATATTTGTTCTGTATTTGGTAATTTTTTGTGTATTCGAGGATCCCTTTGTTTTTAATATTCTAGAATATTACCCCACCTGCTAAATATGTATATCCCCATATCCACTCTTTATTGTATTACTTTACTAAGTTAGGTTGAACTGTTGCTATCTTTGGGAAACTCCTCTCCTTATCTACTCCTACCTTGAAGAATTTTCTTCTTATTTCCAACCAAAATATTTTCCTTTGTGCAAGTGGCTTTTGCCATCCGTCCTTTGCTGTGCACCTTTGAGTGGAATCTGGCACTGCATTTTTTAGAACCAACTATTAGATAAACAAAAACTACAGTAAGATTTCCTTCTCTTCCCCACTCTAAACATATTTATTTCCTTCATTCTCTCATTGCACTCTTTCATCTTAAACAGAATCAACACAATTTAGGAAAATAACTTTGATAATAAAACAGTATCACTGCCATGGATGGATGCAGAGAATTGAAAAATACTTGCAAAATTTTAATCCATTATGTATGCGTGCACACAAATGTACATACACAGACAAATGTGAATCTTCTAGTGAATCACTGTTCTGTAGAATGAATTTTCAATGACTATAAAACAACAATGTATGCATGATCTGATCATTGAAGAAGATACAGGAATACCCTGGGGCTATCTAAAAGCCAGTCCTGGGATAGCAAGATAAAGTATCTGAAAAAAGAAATGTTAAGACACGTTTGAGAAATTTGAACATGCTATCAAGGAATTAAATCTTCCTGGATGCTAAAGTAAAGGAGATGTATACAGAAATAATACCAGAGAACCCTATCTTGAAGAGTGCAGAATAAAAACAGAAATCTATTTTGGGAAAATCTCTCTACCATTGTATTTGTATTTCTCAACAAGATTAGGTATATATTAAATATTAGATAAGTAATAAATAAAATATTATTTATTAAACAACATATTGATTATAATAAATAAAATATATTATTATGAGTATATAAACTTTTGATTTTCTGAAACTGATAACATAGATGAAATTGTCTTTAGATTGCTTTTATGGATTGCAACATAAACTAGTAACTGTCTGGGCTTTGCTGCATCAAGACAGAGTAAGCAGAACTCATCATTATGGTTTCCTGAAATTTTACCTGTGTGTTATGTCAGAGGAAACACATCTATTACTTGGTTTTCATTTGTTACCTTAACACTCCCACTTGACTGTACTTTTTCGCAACTCTTACACAGTCTAGTTTCCTTTACTTCATGTTTACCTCCTGCAAAGTCTCTAATCTGTCAATCTTTCTCTTTCAATCTAGGGTTCAAAAGTGAATACAGCATCCAAGATGTGGTCTACAAAGTGTTAAGTAGTGATAAATAATCACTTCTCTTGACCAATGCTCTTGCTAATGCAGCTAATGTAGCACACAGCTGGCCATCACTGAGAGGTTGTTGCCCAGATGATGTAGATGCATCGTATTGTCTGGGAACTCCTTGCTCAACTGTGAAGGCCTCCTGGCATTTCCACCTGACTTCCTCTTTGTTGCAATTTATCGCTCCTAATCTTTGTATATTAATCAGTTTCTTTTCATGGCTTTATACCAAGTAACTAAAAAGCAGATCTGTAAAGAGGCCAAAAACTGCTCACCTGAAGTCCAGGTTAGTGAGCTTGCTCTGTGCCCTCCTTGCTTCTCTAAGGTGCTTGAACTCCACCATTTTATGGCCACTGTAATCAAGGCTACCCTTGATCTTCATATTCCTCATCATTCCTCATGACCTTGATGGTGAGAACAAGGTCCACTGTCACCCTGGTTTTTTAAGATTTTCTAAGCCTTCTGATGTTGACATTCTTGTCGTGAACTTTCTCACACACTTTCTGTAAATAACTCATTGTTTTGCATTCCTTTATGGAGGAGGAGAGAGTTGATGGACTGTTGGTTTGACCAGTGTCATTGGAGAGGTGTCACTGTCACCCTCCAATCCGCTGTCACTTTTAGAAAACTATAACTGTTAGAGTCAGAAAATAAACTTCCCTTTTTTCCTTCACCTTGAGAATAGTGGTGAGCTTGTGTTCTTTCGTGTCCTATAGCGACAGGTCCACCATAGCACCACTCTTCATTGGCTCCTTTATCTCTTGTAGAAGCAAGTTACCATGAACACGTTCCAGAAACCTCCTGGATTGCTTATGTCCTGCTGTGTTGTTCCTCCAACAGATACTCAGGTGGTAGAAGTCCCCCATGAACAAGAACACTTACAAATGTGAGGCTGCTCCTACATTTCTATTGAGGGCCTCATCTGATCAGTTTCCTGGGCTGTGGGACCTGTAGCAGACCCCCAGTATAATCTCTCCTGATTCTGCCCTCCGTTTAATCCTGACCCTTAATCTCTCAGTCAGTGCCTTTTTCATTCTCTCATGGAACTCACTGTTTTCGTCAACAATAAAATTACTTAAAATCAAAACCAGTATTATGTTCATAGCCCCTCTATATAAAAAATACCATTTGAGAGTAGGATTAGAAACCAAAGGAAACTAAGGTTTGTCTGTTTTATTTACGCAAGAGCCAAATATTCCATGTGAATGTTGACATATTCCATATTCCATATTGACAGGGAGTTCCACTGGTTTTATGTGAAAAAGTTAGCGACCTAAATTTTTCCAGTTTTTGTGTCAGAATAAGTACAACTGGTAAAACTTTTTTTTTAAGTGCAACTACCTCTTACCAAGATAAATGATTTTCCTTCAAAAATTTCTTTTGATGAAAAGAAATCTAAGAAAGGTCAAATTGCTGGGCAATCACCACTCTGCAAGAGGATAGCTAGATCACTTACTGATTTGCATTCATGTGTCAGCCAAAACCTGATGCTTCAGAGCAGAGTACAAAAACTGCCCCTGATTTAGGATATCTGTATCCTAAATCTTAATTTTTAATGGTCTTTCCCAGTAGGAAATTTGTTTAGTAACTCAAAGTATGACACACAAATTTTCCTACTGTGACTCTACAAGTGTAATAAACACTTTTCCAAATAAGGTCCTGGTCATCCTTTCTACAAGAACTTCTTTAGGATTTGTATTATGCATGGGAATAAGCAGTTAAACTTTGCATAATTTGTATACCTTCAAGAGCAAGTGTGAGCAAATATTTATAAGCAGTAATAAAAAGCTACATACATTTCCTATACCTCCAGCTCAGTCTTTCCTTGCCTGTCAAAAGGGATCAATTTAAATTTCAAATAGTAAGCTTCCTTGCTTCCTGCAGGTCCTGGCAGAGGCAGCAAATTTCCAGTCTGAATTAATGGAAGTGACAAAGAAACAAATGCCATTTTATCACTTTATAATCCAGTGAGTCAAGGATGATCCCTAAACCAGGAAATTTTTGCAGATATGTTGTTGCTAAGGTATGCTCTATCGCAAAATAAATTATATTGAAAAGATACAGATAATTTTGTATACCAGATACTGGAGTCTCATGTAATTCCTGCAGTTTTTATTCTAGAGTTTTAATCCAAAAGGCAAGCAATCGGTCAACAGGAAATAGCTGAAGCTGTGTGTTTAAAATGAAGTTGGCACCTTCCTTAAGACACACACAGAGAGTTCAGAGCCTTACACCAGGCTTAATACTTGGACAGATTGATTCCCCAAACTCTTATCCTTCCTAACATTTGTTCAGCTTTATTGACATCAGTGACCTTGGATGGATTCTTAATTAGGCATTAATTAGATCTGCTCTGAGTAGAATAAAATGACACCATATTAAAATTGTAAGCAAGAGCCTCATTATGCTAAGGCTCCAAAGGCTGGCAACACAAGTTAAAGGAAACAGATGTTTGGAGCAGAAGAATCTAAGAAAAAAAAATGACAAAAAAAGAATCCAGTTAAAATGGGCCACAGGTTTGTTTTGTTTTTAAAAATACTTTGTCACCTTGTGTGTCACTGTAATATTGAGTTTCTAAAAGAAGATCTTTCAAACACTGCTGTTTTTTGAACCCAGGTATTCACTTTCTTGTGACCCTAATATATGTTAGAGTTTCAGTAAGCAGCTGCATTCTGCAACTGAGGCATGAGAGGATGGGACAACAGTATTGAGAGACTCTCTTTAGCATCACTGAATTCAAGGTCTCTCAACCTCGTTTTTTTCTGTACCACAAATGACACAAGTCAATGTCACTATGATATTATTACTTTTATCTCTGATTTTACATGGATGCAAAAACTATCAGATAATTCAAAAGTAAACAAGGAAAATTATGACCCTGAAGTTAGCTCAGTTAGTCAGAGCATGGTGTTAATATTGTGACTTCAATCCTATTATGGGCCATTCTCTTAAGAGATGAATGTGGTTATGTTTCTGTGTCCCTTTCAACTCAGATGATTCTGTGATACTTCTCTTTGTTGGAGAAGTATTTATTTTATGTCGTCGGAATAATCTTTTCTGTCACTGCATTTTATGAAAGCAGAGGAGCCACAGAAATATATGTAGAAGATACAAAACAGCATAAACATTATGTAACATATGTGTGATTTGTAACATAAAATGTATTATATATAATATTCAGGGGATAATATATTTTGAATATAAAGTATACAATATGATTTTGCATGATATTTTAATTAATAACATCACAACTCTCTTTAGCATTTTTCAGAGTTCTGTTTTTATTTCATGTGCTTATGTTGCTTCTAATGAAGGGGAATGAAATGCTAATTAAAATTTCCTAAGTACCACTCAGTCTCATTTTCATCACTGAGATAACTATATTGTGCAGTTAACAGTACAGGAAAAATATTTTTGTATTTTTGCTGACCTCATACTTTCACAAACTTCATTCCCACTTACTCATCTCTCACTCAAACAGGACTTATTCTGTCCACTGAAGGCAGAGAAGAGGGGATCACAGTACTGTGGACAAAAAAAAAAAAATATTAGGACATAAGCCACAGAGTCCTCATTCATTCTGGGTTGCACATAGACAAATATACCTCCCTTCCACTTTCACAGAGTTAGATAGCCAAGGCAAGAACAGACTGCTGATTCCACAGCAAAACTAGTATCAGAGGAAAATATATCCTCCACTCCATCTCAACATGTCTCTAAAAATCAAAAACTTGAGAACCTCTGTGTGTTGAATACCAGAATCCACTGTGACTTGCCTTTTCATAAAAAACTAAGACACAACAACCCTTTTGCACAATTTAATTTCTCTTTACAGTTTTAATTTCAAAAGCTTGTGCTAGAATTTAATTGGAACCACTTGAAATTTAGTAATGCCACTGGTATCTGAATTAGAGATATTTTATAACATAGGAGCACAATATCTTTTATTATAAAATTATTTTAAATTTAAATAGTGCTTACATTCAGCCTCTGCTGATTTGGTCTTAAATGCATTTTCTGGAAGACTCTTAAGAACTAAAGAAATGCTATATTTGACTAGATGTCTGTCTAAAACCATATCTTAAAAGAAGAGAACTGTTTCAATCAGTATGATATGATCCATATCAAGTTTAGAAAACCCTTTTACAGGAAGGTAAGATGTAATTCAGCCTCATAAGAGGTCAAATATCTGGTCTGTGCTTTAAAGAACAGCTTCAAATTTCTTAAAAACCTCTAAAAATATTATTTTAGTTTTGAAAAAAGTTTAAATATCTTTAAATCCTACTAATTTCCTTGCATCACTGCAACCCTTTGGCAATAGAAACTGCTGATTAATTATGCATTTAGAAAAAAAGATGCACTTTTATCTATTTCTGAGCAAGTAAATTGCATCACAGGAGCCAAGATCTCAGTCTCCTTTCTCTTCTAATTTCTTCATACTGAAGAACTGAATACAAAAGATGTAATGCAGTGGGAAAGTAAGCCCCAGTCTAACAATGACAAAAGCATAAATTACAGCCTCACTCAGAAATGGTGACAAAGACAAAAGAATTCTTTGTGGGCCAAAATCCAAAGACAGCAGATCTGTCTATTATTATCTCTAACAATGAAAATGCAGCAGGGAATCCTTTGGGTATGTTACAAGAATCACCTAACTAATAAGGATTCCCTTTGATATCAACAATGCTTTCTTCTGTATTTCCTGTGGCCAATGAGCAATATCTTTACCTTGTATGAAAGTGGTACCACTGTTTTCATTTTGCTCAGCAGAAGTGTAGGACACCCTGATATGCACCCTCCCAATGAAGACTGGTTTCTTCAACATTAAAGAAAGAGCTGAGAGAGACCAGCCTCCTATGTAGATGTGCTGTAGCTCCTCAGGGAGAGAGACTGCAGAAGGGCAGTCTCTAATTTGCCTTCTAGGTCTCCCCATGAAGACAGAGTGAAAGAGAGAGAGAAAGAGACAGAAAGAAAGAAAGAAAGAAAGAAAGAAAGAAAGAAAGAAAGAAAGAAAGAAAGAAAGAAAGAAAGAAAGAAAGAAAGAAAGAAAGAAAGAAAGAAAGAAAGAAAGAAAGAAAGAAAGAAAGAAAGAAAGAAAGAAAGAAAGAAAGAAAGAAAGAAAGAAAGAAAGAAAGAAAGAAAGAAAGAAAGAAAGAAAGAGAAAGAAAGATTGCTTTTCCACATTAATCTTTTCAATTAATCTTCTGATAGGACATCCATGTAACAAAATCACTAGGTATATGCAAAAGAAAACTTTTGTTGAATGGTTCAGAAATAAACTGAGTTAATCATTACAAAGTGCAGTACTGTTTGAACATGTATGAATACTTTGAATGTCACAGAGTGAGGAAAGAATATGAAGGTTTGAAGTAGACTGAAACAACCTGCCCTCCCATCAAGGCATAACTCTTTATATTACATTTCCCTTCTGTTTTCTCCAAGCCCAGAAACGTTTAATTAACACCCCATGCAAAAGACACTGTTTGAAGTCATAACACTAATAAAATCAATGGCAAAGCTGTCAACAGCTTTGTAAGAAACAGGGTTTCACTAGTGGCTCCTCCAGAAGTTCTGAATTACATTTTTCTTCAATTTCCTGGGTTTTGTTGGTTTTTATTGTTGCTATTACTGTTATTATTATTATTATATGTGGGGTTTTTTTGTGAACAATGCTTGAAAGGATATCTCTATCTTTCATTATTCATGAAAGAAAAGAAATTTAGCAGGGCAGACTGTAAGCATATGTGGAATGTGAGAGCATCTGCTTCATGGAAGTGATCCCATCAAGGACCTCTTCAGTGCAAAGGGGATAATAAATAAAGGTGGAAGTGGTAAATAAGAAGACACAAGAGACGCAGAGCTAGCAGACAAGAGATAGCAGAGTCATTATAAAGGACAAAAAGCCTTCTGTTACAAGCCAAAGGCCCATTAAGAATCTGTAAGTACATCTTTGGAGAGGAGCAGCCTGGGCTTTTTCAGTCATAACTGGCAAACAAGCACATGGGGATCTGTGATATTCAAGGACTGTGTCTGTGGGACCACACATGACTTAGGAGGGAGCATGGCAGGGAAGGAGGTGGGAAGGAAAAATAGGGTAAGGGACAGACAAGGCTATGTATAGAATGGTCCAGCTGAGTGCAGGCAATGGCCCATCAGCAGGTTTATTTCCCAGCCCTGCAGCTGAGTTCTCCTTAAATCCTGTGGCAGAACTCCCTGTGCCACCTCATCTGTTATCCTGTACATGTGTAAGAACCAAATGGCTTAGGTGATTTTATCCAGGTATGGAAATATTTGAAGGGAGGATGTCAAGATGATAGAGCCAGGGTCCCCTCACTGGTGCTAAGGAATGTACAGAAACTAGAACATAGGAAATTTCACCTGAAGATGCTAAAGAACTTTACTGTGCAAATGATGAGCACTGGAACAGCTGGTCTAGAGAAGTTGTAAAGTCCCCTTCTTTGGAGATATTGAAAAGCTGTCTGGACACAATCCTGAGCGATATGCTCTAGGAGACCCTGCTGCAGCAGGGAGGTTGGATCAGAAGAGCTCAAATGGTGTCTTTCAAACTTATCCATTCTGTGATGCTATGAGAAGCTGGGTGTGAGTGAATTGGGACCAGACAGTGCTCTGAGATGTGTGTACAGGATTCCTGAGAGGGTGATGCCAGTGGCTGGAGCCAATGGAGTCTTAGGGACACCAGCTGGAGGCAGGTGGGCAGATGGTAGGTGAGGGAGGGCTGACTGCCAGGTGCCTGGTGCTGGATGCTGGGATTGGAGACCAGGATCTCCACTAACCTTGGTACTAGGCAGGGGCACCAGTCAGACATCAGGGTGAGCACCTTCATGTGAATCAGGGAAATGTGGGGCAACTAAGGGGTCTGAGGATCCATGAACAGGTACCAATACGCAAGGGATCCACTAATGTGCATATTCTTGTGACTGCAGAGTGACAGATGTGTTTTGTGTCTGTCTGTGTGTGTGTGCACACATGCACTTACATGCACTAGTGACCTCCAATCCCAACCAAGACACTGTTGGCTGTCTGTACTTGTGCTAGTGTGAGCTCTACATCTGGGAGCTGCTGGCAGCAGTGCCATATCTGAGGCAGCATGTGCAATCAGACCTGTGTGTCTGAGAGTTACATATCTGTGTGCCCTTGGGATACATGCTCAGGTTTTCTACCAATTGGACCTGCAAACAACTCGCAGTATAAGCAGAGATGCTGTCTCCCAGGGCATGATAAAATCCCAGCCTTGGAGTTACTGGAGGTAGTTTCAGTTACAACACTCCTTAGAACAAATAAAAGGGAAAAAAAGGATACTTGTTAAAATTATATTTTTCCATTCTTTGAAGAATTTCAGCAAGAAAAATGTACAAATTTTCTGATGAATGAATGAGTTAATAAATGTGAATGTGAACACCAAACCCCCACTGTTGTAACTTTCCTTTACCCCTCGTTTAAATATATAAAATGTATAAATGTATAAAAAGTGGTTTTATACATATACCTGTCTCAGAGACGTCACCATCATCAAATCATAGAAACAGAGCATGGTATTTGCTTAAAGGGGCCTTAAAGATTATCTAGTGTCAATCCCTCAGCAATGGGCAGGGATACCCTCTGCTAGATCAGATTGTTTAGGGCCTGATCCAACCTGGTCTTTAACCCTTACATGATGGGGCATCCACAGCTTCTCTGGGCAACCTCTCTCTGTGCCTCATCACCCTAAGAATAGAGAATTTCTTCCTAATATCTAATCTAAACCTACCCTCTTTCAATTTAAAGCCATCACATCTTGTTATATTACTGCACAGACTAGTAAAAAGCCACTCTTCAGCTAGGCCCCTTTAGATACTGAAAGGCCATAACAAAGTGACCTTGGAGCCTTCTCTTCAACTTTCTGAACAGTCCAACCTCTTTAGTACAGGTGCTCCATCCCTCTAACGACCTGCTTGGCCTTCATAACTGCCTTGAATCCATAGATTTCCTCTGATTATTTTCTACCTTAAATATCTCCCAGAAATTATCACACTCTTCTACAGTGCTTGTCTTTACCTGTCATGGCTTATGTGGTCTCTGCAGTACTTCAGTAAATTTTACCTTCTTTTGTATTTCTTTTTTTTTTTTTCTTTCTTTTTCTTTTTTTGCCAGCTGGCAACCTAACAGGGAAGACAAATATCTCCCTTAGAAAGTCAAAAAGTGAAGGGGGACCCCCATACTTTTACTTTCAATTTTAAATGTATTCCTATTCAAATTGTGTTGAAATTAAAAAAATATTGGTAGAACTCCAGCACAATTCACATGCAGTACGCTTTTATGTATCTTGACTAAAATGTCCTCAATTCAAGTCTGTTTTGGAGCTAGTTGAAAAAGCACTGTGTTGTGTCATTTCCATCACATGGAGGCAGATTTAAAATTTTAAAAGTAAGAATGTGACTTCTCTGAGAGATACAACTGTGAACAAATAGAGACAAAATATGGAGAACATGGTACAAGACGTACCCGTTACTGTTTTCTCTATGTGATATTTTAAAAAGCCAAATATTCACTGGCATGGCCTTGTCTTGATTGAACAACTGGAAAAAAAAATCAGGTATTTTACATTAAGAGTGCTTCAATCTAGAAACGTGACAGGTTTGACATTTAAAAAGTGAATGATGTGACAGTCACAACAAGATACATCTTACAGCTACATCAGTGGTTTTATACATTTGCAAGAAGTCTGAATTATGTCTTCATGAGCAGGTGGTGTTTTCAACCTGACACTCTTCCAAAGCTATCACTCACATGACAAAAAATGTATAATTTCACAGCTGACAGGTTTTGTAACAAGTGCTGCTTGAGAGCAGGCAAAGATCTGATAAAACATCATGCAACAGGTCATATCTAGGTAAACATATCTCCAGAAGTTTACTGTAGTAAACTACCAAGATGGTTTTATAAGTAGACAAAGTAAAGTGTTTTTTTGAGTGTATGTGTGTCCTTATTTCAGATGGGATAGATTAAATTTCTCCTCAGTAGCTGATACATTGCTGTGTTTGGGATTCATAGTGATAATAATGCTGATAATACAATGATGTTTTGGCTTTTTGCTAAGTAGGATTTATCCTAAGTCAAGGACTTTTTTGTTTGGTTGGGGTTTTTTTGTTTCTTTTGTTGTGCTGTTTTGTTTTGGTTTTTGTTTGGTTGATTTTTTTTTTTTGTCTCATGCTCTGCCCTTTAGGAAGTACACAAAAGAAAAGTGGGAGAGAGCACAGCTGGAACCAGTAATCAAACTGGCCAAGGAGATATTCTACAACTGTAGAACATCTTGCCCAGTATATAACTAGAGGAATTACCCAGAAGGGAGGCTCATCTGGGTTCAAGAACAGGGTCTGGCATAGGTCAGCAGCAGGTAAGTCACTTTGTTGTGAATCACTCACTTGTTTTTATTCCCCTTTCCATTATTATTATTATTATTATTATTATTATTATTATTATTATTATTATTATTATTATTATCATTATCTTTATCTTTATCTTTATCTTTATCATCTTTATCTTTAATTAATAAACTATTCTTCTTTCAACCTACAAGTTTTACTTTTGATTGCCCTCCTTATTCCACCAGGGTGAGGGGGAGAAAAGGAGGTTGAGTGAGTGGCTCTGTGGTGCTTAATTTCCAGCTGGGAAAGCATGACAATATGTTGCCATTTTATACTAATAACATATTTTTCTTTTAAGGTAAGAAGAAACAAGATAACACAGACTTGCTTTTCAGGAAGTTTTTTATATGTCACTAATGGGATACTTATTCCATTAAAAAAAAACCAAAACAAAAAACAAATAAAAATCATCATTTTTTCATTATCATTAAGAAATGAGTAAAGATGTAAGAACAACCAATATGAGATGTCTGATTCCAGTAATGCAGTAACACCTAAACTGGAACTTGGACTTGAATTGAAAATCCAAATACGAAATTTTCACTCCAAAACATTCTCAATCATTAACTAAATCCAGAAGTATTTAAATGCACTGCACCACCACTGCGTAGTGTAGTACACTTTGTTGAAGTTATTCCATCCTACTGCCAGCTTGGTACATGACTATCCTGCAAGAAAAAGCATATTGTATTTTCAGGACAAACATATGTTATTGTAATAAGTAGATAAAATTTAAGATGTTTGAAGCCTGAAAAGTGCTTTAAAGTGGACAAGACTGAGAAAGTGAATGGGAAAAATAGTAATAGAATTTTATGGGAATTATTATATCATAACAGCATCAAAACAGAATATGTAGTTCTGTTGTGGAAGATGCAATAATCAGGTAATATATCTTCTGAAAGATGTGACACACGACACATCAGATCTGTAACAACTAATCTTATTAAGTCTGTCAAAGTAAAGATGACATTATAACAGGATTTTATAATTGAAGAATAAAAAATATTTGAGAACTTGCCTGGGTCTTGAAAAATGTATGAGAAAAGAAGGGTGGGTGCATATGGGAAGGAGTCATATAAACAAAGGTCTATTAGTCCAGATTAAATATTCCAAAGTACTTTGAAACTAATTTTTAAAGAAAATGACACAGGCAAAAAGGTAAGTGGGAATAAAACCTCCAAACCCCATAAAATTCTATGAGGGTTTCAAAGATCATGCTAAATTTTAAAAGTTAGTTCATATTTTAGAGAAGAATGAATAGCATTAGTCAAATATTTAATCTCTTCATGGGAAATTTTAAGTAAGTCTGTGAATATGGGTATTGGCACCAGAATGTATAACACTATTGAAACTGAGGAACTGGAGATGACTGAGATTTCTGTTGGAACAGTACCAGACTAGGAGAAAATATCTACTGGAAGTTTTCATGTATCTGTTTTGGGGCACATCTTGCTTAATATTTTCTCACTGATTTAAGATCAACCAGAAAAATTCAATTCTCTTCATGGCATAAGTTTAGGAGGTACTACTAAAACAGAAGAAAACTCAAATATTACACAGAAACATCACAATGAACTTAAAAACTGGAATCATATACTATGTTTTATATATGTATAAATAACTATTTGAAAGCATATAGCTGTGGACTTAGAAGAGTTACATTGAAATTTTTAACACAGAATAATTTTTTTGTGCAGATTCTCTCAAACTGGCCTTCAGAGAAAAAGAATTAACTGGGTCACATATCAACCTAGCATCAGAAACATTTTTTTTCCTACCTAAGGCACCTCTTAACTGATAAGTTCTCAGGAGGACAAAATTTCACATTTCTGATCTGTACATACCTGCCAACATCAAGGGTTCATGTCTATAATATTTACATAAATGTCTAAAACCCCTTTGAATTATAGTCAAATGAAGCTGGTTATGTCCCAGAATTGATATGAATGCTGCACTTTATTACAGCATTCTAGGGCATGCAAATTGGAGGGGGAAATAGAAAGAGAGCAGATTCACACACCTGTCTCTCTGTGAATATTATTCTGTTTGTTGGATAGCAAGTTATCAGCACACCTCCCTCACACTCAGGGTTGCAGTGAATGAGCAGGCTTTGCTCTTTTTTGCCCTCTTCCAAAAACATTAGTAGCAGATGAGAAAGCTCCTGAAATGACATAGTCCTTAATCACAGTTTATTTCTCAAATATATTTCCTTCCCCTCTAATATTATCTTGTGAATATACTGCTACTGAGGGTTGTAAAGAAAATATAAACTGATTTCATAGTAGGCAAACATCCCTGCTACTGGTTTTCTTGACACTTTGCAAAGCAATAGGCTTTATGTTTAGAGTTTATGAACTTTATCCATAAAATATTTTTATTGATCATGAACCCCCAGTCAATTGGGGGTTAGTTTTTGGCACATTTTTACTGTGTTGTAGAATGAATCTGTAAAGTTAGCGCTAGTTTTTCAGAATTAGGATTCTAAATTCAGATCTCTATATGTATCATGAGTAGATACATTAATCTTAAAAATGATAGCTAAATATCTAGTTAAATTTTATCAAAAATAGGTGATAAAATGTTACCTCTTTTTCTCTTTTTTGCTATGAAAAATCAAGTCTATTGATTTTATTAAAGGAAGAAATATGATTTTTAGAATAGTGCTCCAAACTAATTTAAGTTCTAAAATTTTTTAGAATTGAATATATGATTAAATTGCTTGAGCAGTCAGGGTTGATAATTGGGGGGGGGGTGGTTAATATTCTGTTTTAAGAGAGAGAATGATGAAACTTTGGTCTCTCATTCCTATGTTTATGTATTCCCACTAAGCAACTTTTCTTTTGAATTTAACTATATCGTTTCAGAAAACTTCACTTATGCTTTAATATGTGTTGCATGTCTTTTATACAAAATACCAATTTTCTATTTAATACAGACCACCGTGCCCCAAAATCCACTACCTACTGCAAAAGATAATCAAGTAATGGTAGTGTTATGTAGTAACACTAATGATAGTGATAATGTAGTAATGGTAGAAAATACATGGGTTTCCACATTACCCATTCAACCAAAGACAAGAAAATTAAATAACAGTTTTACTCTCACACAGTTTACTTTATCTTAAATCTTGCATTTGGTCCATTGCAGTGTGCCTGTCCCTTAAATGTTTCCCTCATACAAAAAAAAAATTAAAAAAATAAAAAAATTATAGACAATTTTTGTATAATTTGCTTGCTTCAAGAGAGGAAGATATTTCTTATGGCATTTTTTTTCCCCTGGCCTTGACAAAACATAAGTAAAAAAGAAAAAAAATAGAAGAATTGAACAGGTATAATTCTCACTGAACCTCACAAATAATTTTGAAATCTTAAGCAAGTTGCCAAGTATCAAATTTCTTTACCAGCTGGATGTCTACTGCATTTTTCAAAATGCTAGCTTGAGGTTCATAACCATTTTGAAATGCTTGACCCTACCCTAGAGAATGCTTTTATTTTTTTTGCTAGGAAATGTGTTTACTTATGAAATATGAAAGAAAGAAGGCTTACCAACCCCTGTGCCTGAACACTGAACACTTTAATTAATTTCTGTCTTCCATTTTTTTCTTTTCTTTGGGAATGGGAAAATGCACAGCATTTAGCATCCTACCAACACTGACTACTGCTGTAAAGCACTAGAAGGGTTCAGTGCAAGTCACTGGGGACAAGCAGCATTTCAAGCCTACATAATGTGCTGAGAATACACTAAAATAAAGTGCAGGCGTGTGTTTCATAGATATTTACTTTAATATGTGTGTGTGTTTGTGTGTTTAGGCTTGAGAGAGATCAGAGTACAGGAGTTTTTTTTAACTCTGGAAATATTTTATTAATTGGAAAATTTTTATCAGTACTGAGAAAAGAACTTCATATATAAATACAACTTTTTCTAGGACCTAGCTTTTTGTATCTTCTGAACAACTATTAATAGCAATTATCATTGATAATAGAGCAGCATTTTCCCCTTCCTTTACTTCCTAATAATCCTAGAAAACCCATCAATCCAATCTTTCCTACTGATCATTAATTATTTTTAAAAAACATATAACAATAAAACTGTGATCACATAGCAAAATGATTAATCTCTAGAACCCAAAAGACATACTCTTTAGTGACTGACTGCTTCCCTGATTTCTGTTTGAGAAATCCAGGTGAAAATCTGATTCAAAAGAAAATCTCTGACTAAGAGAAATGCATAAACTGATTTACTGAATAAATTAATAAAAAAAGAAAGCATAACTTCAAAATAAAATATTTTTCCACATTTATTGGATCAGATGCTTTATGTAAGGGAAGTGGGCTAGAGTAGGTAGTATGTAGAAAATGCCCAGAGCTGCATTATTGTGTTGCTGTCTTTAGCACCATCTACTTTCACCCTTCATCTTCATGAATCTGGCTGCAGGCCAGCTAACCTGTTACAGCTGCTGTGAGGAGTTTGTGGTGTCCCATGTGATGAATTGCATCTCTCCCCTATTCTTTCACCCTCATGGCAAAAACATTAACGATGTCCTGTTTTTCCAGAAGTATCATCTACAGTTTTTGGCAATGATACATTACTTGTAAGTGTTGTCAGAACACAGAAATTAATAACAAGTTAATGGCAGAGACATCATATGCAAAAGTTAAGCATTTGTTTAACAGGTGGGGTAAATACGCCCTTTGAGATCTGATTCACTAATTTAAAAAGATCCAAATAAAAAGGGCCAAATCTGTTGTGGTTTGTTTTGTGTTTGTTCTGTTCCCCCATTGTTCATGTTAAAGGTCCTGCCCCAATCCCAGTTATTTGTCAATCCCTAAACCCCTCCCCAGTTACTATGGTTGTCGAATGTATCATTTTTGTTCTCCACCCCTGGCTGCCTGCCTGTCACTCGGCACCCCTGCCTCCTTTTCCAGAAGCTTCTGGCCAGGGTGTCGGGTGATTGGCTCAAGGACCGGGGCCCCTCCCTCAGTTATACGCAATTTGGTTCTGTTGTTGTGTCAATCCCCAATGTATCTTTCCCTTCCCTCTCCTGATTTGTCAGCCTTCACCCCTCCCATCCCCTTTAAAAGCCAGGGTTTTTCCCCACCTCGGGGCTCTCAGCTCTCTTCTCCCTCACTCCTTGTTCCCCTCCTGACCCAATAAATCCTTATACCCCGAAGAAACTGAGAGACGCCTCTTCAATCCTGAGGCTCGGAGTATCATAGCAGCCTATGTCCGTAAGGCAGATTGTTGCCTTAGGCACATTACTCGACTTCGTGTTGGGGAAGTGCCCCCCTTGGCTGGAGACGGGCTGGTCATTCCTAGCCTGGGCGTATCTTTCCACCGGCCACACCACTCCACAAATCTGCATTAGTTATTCTGACAAAGATGAGAGTTTGGAAAAACAGTGAGCAGAGACTATTTCTTCACAGGACAAAGCTAATATGAGGATCAACATTTCATTTAATGTAGAGATTTACATTATTGAAGTGCTTGTCTTTTTAATAAAAGCAAATTCTCAGATTTTTTGTTGTTAGGGATGTGCAAATTGCCTGTTTAAAATAACAAGCTAAAATGTGTTATTAAAGGTCTTTACTTGAATCTGGCTTTTTGCCTGTTTTTTTTTTTTTAAACTTTTTTGCTATGCTTCTAGTTTTCTGGTATTTTCACTTCCTACAGGATCACCTTGACTGTGGTAGAGACTTGTCTTTTTGTGAGACAGATATAAATAAATCTTGCTCTCATTTTCTACCAAAACCATTTCTTGTATCTGGTAGGAAGCTAGGACAGATACGAAAGAAGATTATTTTGCCTTTAATTAGATTTCTATTATGACAGTAGATAGTGAATACAACTATTGACATGTTTTTTTAAATACTGGGTTTAAGAGTCTTTCTGGACTCCTAAATAAGAATAATCCTAATTTTTCAGTATTACCCACACTTATGACATTGAAGTGGATTATTGTGATATGGATATGAATGTGAGGAACTCCCTTGCAATTATTAACCTTTAAATCAGATTTCAGCCAAATGTTACAAAATCACTAGTATTATTAGCATAAGAAATAGTCAACATTATGAAATTTGACACTTGGGGTAGACTGACTTCAATGTCATAATCTTTAATTCAAATTATTTTCATAAATTTTTTCTAAACACTTATTAAAATTAAAAATATACAATATTTGTATGGAAAAAAATTTTCTGTAAGTTGTTTTTAAATAAATTTGGTTTTAAATTAAATTGTTTTTAATGCTTCTGTTGTTTAAGCTGAAACACAAATATCTATGAGAAGGGGAAGAGAGATCTTATTTTCTGCATAGTATTTTAAAAATTAAAGGATGGAAAATGGGATGGATGCAAGCTCAGGTCTGTCCTGGTATACCAAATGCCCTTTAGATTTCCTATGGTGAGGCTACACATGCCTATTAGAAATTATAGAAATACTGGAACATTGCACACTTGCAGGATTTCAGGTGTTGTCCCCCAAAGGACTTCTCCATAATGGCTGCAACAAAATTGTCTTTTCTCATATCTTACCTATTTAAAAGATGATTCCTACTACTATTTTCCCACATTTTCCTACCTTTTTCTATCTCTTATTTAGTTTACCTTAGACCACAAATATCAGGATTTAGAAAGCGTGCTTCTCATTTTAGTTGTACCTCACATTTCTGTCTCTGCTAGAGAAGTCTTTTCTATTGCAGTGTTTCAACTACATCTATTTTTCTTCCCTCCTCCTCCAGATGTGTAGGGGCCTTCACATGAATCTCAGAGATGGCATAATCCAGAGTTGTTAATTTTTCACATATTTAATATGTTAAAAATTACCGCAACCTTTATGCATTCTCCAAGATTCCCAAGACTGTTCCAATATTTCTTCTGCATCTCATTTGTCTACAAGGTGTTATTTTGATGATTTTCCATTAAAAAACAGTGAATAAAACTAGAGAAAAATCTCTGTTGTTTAAATTCTTTGAAAAATACCATATATTGAAGAGAGAAAAGTCTAGGATTTAACTTTCTCACGGATCTTTTTTCAAACACGAGTTTTTTTTCAAAACATAAGTTTTTCTTATGTACTTACATCACCATGACAACTGTGATATTATCAACCTACTGAAAAATATATTCATAACATTTTTTCACATTTATGAAAAATTGAGTCAGTTTCCTCAATTTATATTTCAACTATTTATATACAAAAATTAAGATATTCTTACCCTTATAGAGTTAAGATATTAGGATATAAAAATTAATATATTATCTTACCCTTATAGCCCTCTTTTTAGAAGGATCTATTGTGGAATACCAGAGTGATCTGAAAGCCTTCACAGCCATATTAGGTGAATATTCATAGTGATCTATTCAAAGCATAGGATAAATCCTAAAAGTCAAGTTCAGTTACCTTAAAAAACAGATGGAACTTGTCATAATCCTCATATAATATGATTTATTACATCAGTAAATAATCATACTAAGCCACCAAGAAATCTCTTAATTATTAGATGGATAATTTTTTTGTTTTCTATCATAAAGATATTTAACAATAAAATGAATGTAGTTCTAATGAATTGCCCTTAATAAAATAATGCAGATTTTTAAAAATTTCTCTTCTAAACAAAAAATTGAAAATTGTGGGAATTTTTATTTTCTCCTTTTACAGTAGGTAATGGAAAATATCTTTTGCTTCATTTCATAATTTAGAAACAAGATATTTTGTTACATATTTATATAACCTATTAAAGTAGACAAAAGTAAATTGTACAGGGCCATGTATGGAAAAATGTTCTTCCTCTCCTTAGTACCTGAGTTACTACACATGAGTTCCACAATCTGAATATGGCTATATGGGTTTGCTAAACAAGGTAAGCTATGTTAGTAAAGTATGTGGTAGGCACCACTAAATACTACGGTATGACAAGATACACTGATATCATACAAAGTCTGACCCTTGCTTTAGAGCAGCTACTCAATAAGTCTTTCTATTGTTGCCATTCATTCTTTCTGGTCAAGCAATTTTTTTCAACCAATGTGAAAGAATAACATATTTAGTTTTTCTATATCTCTATGAATGTATTGCATATAAACTAATATTTTACATGATTAGGCCTAGACATCAAAACTATTTTTCTTCCCATTATAAGCTTTACTTCATTTTTGTGGCTCTTGCAGGTTCTCCTTCTCCATCCTTTGTGGTACAGACTATGCATTACCTCTTTCTGGACTCAGGATGAAATTCTGAATTATGAAAAACCTTGTCAGTGTTATGAAAATTTTGCTTTTTTATAGTTCTTCGGAAAAGTTACAGTCACCTAGAAATTCAGATGGACAAAGTATGTCACCACTTAGAGTATATGCAATGGCCAAATTCATATGGAAAATATCTTGTCAGACTATGTCTTATAGCTGATAAAATAAATTACAACTTGCTGAAAGCCAAGGAGAAAGGACATAAAATTGACGCCACAAATTATCAGATCTCTGCTTTTTTCTTTATGATGACCAGACCATATATAGTTTCCACATTAGGATGTTCAGTTATTTTCAGATATGTTGAAGTATCATGGCAACACTTAAACACCTTAAAACATCCTAAGTGAAAGTCCTAAAATTAGCAATAAGACAGGTAAAAGGCAAGGATAGCTGAAGTGTAGCTGAGAGAGGTTGATGATTACCCACTTCAATTTTCTGATGTCAGGGCCACCACCTTAGGGACATTTATTATTGACAATGAAGCTAACATGAAAGTCAGTAAAATCCTTGTGTTTGACAAAATGAATGTTTAAAGATGGAAGTCTAATTTATAAGTGGTAAAATTTCTTTTTTTCATATCTGTGTATAAACGTGACAAAAAATTAAAATAAGAAATCTGAGTAAATAACTTCATAATCTCTTTTGTCACAATTGTAGTTATCTAATGAAGAAAAGAAAATTAAAAAGTAATTTAGGGAAGAATAGTCCTTAGTCTGCCATCAGCATCAATCAGCCCTTACTACAGATTCATAATCTGTCTTCCCTTCCCCCCCCAACACCTTATTCAGCAATTAATCATTTTCACACCTTCCTTCACATTCAGCCAGCTTATTTTATTCAGTGTCCCAGAAGTAAGACCTTATACTGTAAGCATGTGTTTTTCTCACTTGTATTCTCAATAATGTTGAGAATAAGAGAGCAGCAATGTGCACTATTTCAATCCTGGTAACCATCCTGGTGCTCTCTTGCTTGTCAGATGTACATACTTCATGCAAAGTCTCATTCACTCTATTCAGCTCTATACTGAAATATTGATGATGAAGTTTGTGTAAATAATTAATCTCCTAGAGTGTACTGAAATTTCTTCTGCAGTTATGAATATTGAGATTTTATTAAGTTTCATGTCTTGGTTAAATGAGTGTAGAATTCCTGAAGAATAGTAAAATTATGCCAAGCTACCTTGACCATATGTTAACCAATTAATAACAACAAACTTTTCTTCTGTTGAAATTGGTGATTTTTTTCAACCATTCATTTCCCACAATGTCAGGCTGCATTACTGTAATAAAATGAATGTTGCAGAACAGACTAGTGGGTTGAACCTGGATGAATGCCAGACACCCACCCAAGCCACTCTCTTACTCCCCTCCACAACTGAACGGGAGCAAAAGAATTACAAAGGGTACGTGAGTTAAGGAGTGGGAAAGATCACTCATCAAATACCAACATGTGCAAAACAGATTGAAGGAAATCAACAGAACTTATTACCAACAAAATCAGAGCAGGATAATAAGAAGTAAAACAAAACTTAAAAGTACCTTCAGCCCCATCCCTCCCTCCTTCTGAGGCTCTGTCTTCTCCCCCCACTCCTCCCTGTGGTGCAGGGAGACAGAGAATGGGGTTTATGCTCAGTTCATCACACATTATTCCTGCCTCTGCTCAGGAAGAAAAATCCTTCCCTTCCTCCAGCCTGGGGTACCTCCCATGGAAGGCAGTACCCTATTAATTTCTCCATTGTGAATCCATCCCAAGGGAGACGGTTCTCCACAAACCTGCTCCAACATGGGTCACTTTTTTTCACAGGATCAAGTCCTTCAGGCACAACCATCTCCTAAGTGGACCCTCCACAGGGTCACAAGTCCTGATAATAAATCTGCTCCCGTGTGGGCTCCTCTCTCCACAGGTCTGCAGGTGCCTGCCAATAGCATCTTCCAGCACAGGTTTCCTATAGGTTCACAGGTTCTTTCAGGCATCATCCTCCTCCTCCTCCAACATGTGGGTGTCCTTCTTAGTCTTCATGTACATCTCTGCACCTGTGTGCTCTCCATGTGCTGCAGGGGCACATCTGCCTCACCTGGGCTGCAGAGGAATCTCAGCTCCAGCACCTGGAGCACCCTCTGCCCCTCCTTCTCCATGACCCTGGTGCGTGCAGAGTTGTTCCTCTCACATGTTCTCACTCCACTCTCCTCTGGCCACAATTACATCTGCACAATAACTTTTTTCCCTTCTTACATGTGTTATCACAGAGACCTAGCTGCTACCTCTGATTGCCTTGGCCTTGGCTGGCGGCATGTCCCTCTTGCAGCCAGCTGCCATTGGCTCTGACTGACATGGAGGAAGCTTCTGGCAGCTTCTTACAAAAGCCACCCCTGTATCCACTCCACTACCAAAACCTGGCCACCCAAACCCAAAGAAAATCTTAAAAGAAAAGTGCACATTTTAGCAGTTAAACTTAGGACTGATTCCTAATGCTAAAAATTATTCAAATTTTTAAAGTAAATGACAGTATAAATAAAGAAAATTTGATCTTTTAATAGGAACTCAAAAGAATCATTAATAGCAAGTAGTATTATAGGTAGTATTATTTAGGTAGTACCAAAAATGTATATTTCAGCAGTTAAATTACAAAAGCATAGACTTTTTGTTTATTCTGTACAGCTGGTCTCCTGGATTGAATTCACTTATTTCTAATGAAAAGAGACAGGATGGGAACTGAGCATGAAAACTGTGTGTGGATTAGTGAAGAGAATTGGTAATAGAAGATACATTAGAAAAGAAGGAAAATAAGACAAATAAGGAAGAAATATAATGATGCTAAGACAAAGTGGCAAAACCAAGTGGGAACTGAAAAGGTTGACATTTGCAGAAATAAAATTATGTAGGATGTGATTTCATTATCTAACTTTTTTTGTCAGTTGACAAAAAGCCCTGTCAGATCAGAAGACCTGCTGCTAAAATAAATAAGCCTCAGGGTATGATAGAAAATGAAAATCAAGATGAACAAGAGATGAAATATTGAAGGTATTTGTCCACAATTATGATGCAGTAATCATCTGTTCTGTCTTCCAGATTTGTCTCTAACGACAGTTCTCAGTTTCCACGTTACACACCCAGCTTTTGCCCCAGGCATAAAATTTTTTCTTATTGACACTTATTTGTTGAATTTACCTTTTTTTGATATGTATGATGTTTTCAGATTCTCTGAAACCAAATTCTATTTTAGAAATAGTTTGAATGCCATGTCTTGATAAAAAAAATACCATATGCACTGTTAATTTTCTCCAGAGATCTCAGTATAACAGGTGAATCATTGTAAGCCAACAAGCATATTCAATTATTGGTACAGAAATTATAGTGACAATACAACTTTACTTTGATGTTTGGGGTTGTTAATCCTAAAATGGGTAATACTTGTGTTGCATTAAGCAGCATTAACTCAGAGCCGCCACCAGAAGAACTAAAGAAAATTTTAGAAGAGCACTTTTCAAATAAATGCAGATAGGCTCACAGAATATGAGAGATAAGAATGTTGTTAATTGTAGTGTAATTACCAATGAATTGAAGAGTAGTACCTCTCTGCTCCCTTCAGTACATGCACATTTAGAAGGGAAGAATAAATATCTGTTAAATATTGCTGATGCTGTGGTTTAAATACATTTATAATGCAAGGGCTGATACACTTATATTTTTACTTTTATATTTTCAAAAGAAAGATCTAGGCTTCTATGATCTAGGAAACAGGAGAAAGGCAAAGAACAGGACATATCATAATCCTGGTGCTCTTTCTGTTAAATCAGCCTTCCTGGCTACTAAAGGCTCAACAGAAGTACTGCTCAGACTACAATAATTACATTGGTGTGCATGCAATTTTTTCATTAACTTCATATTTTTAAAAGTCTGAAATGACAAATTGTCCTTGTCAGTCGCTTAAAAATTTAACCTCCAAAATTGATGCCATAAAAGTATTTTGAAAGATATTTACATTTTCCAATGTGGACTCACATCAAGGAAATCCAGATGACTTGGGTTGAGGCAGGGCTATCTACCTTTTCCAATGCTTTATAAAAGCAAACTGAAGAAAAAAAAATATTTCTTTGGTATGATATATCTAGCAACATATTTGAAAGGACATTAAGTGATCAATTTTCTTTAGCCTGTATACCAGTGAAGCATCTATTTCACATTCCTGTGAAAGTTTTTATTTTTTTTACCTCATCATCTAGACCTTTATCTACACCAAATGACTTTCATTTTTAGTCTTTCACATCCTGAAGATGAATATAAGATGAAAAAGGGTTGTATTTAAGCAGCAAGTAGACTGACATTTCTTCTGGGACAAAAGCTATCACACAATCATTAGGTTGGAAGTGACCTTCAAGATCATTGAATCCATGCCCTAACACCTCAACTATGGCACCAAGTGCCACATCCAGGAATGGTGACTCCACCACCTCCCCGGGCAGACAATTCCAGTACTTTATCACTCTTTCCACAAAAAATTTTTTCCTAAATTATGCATACCTTTCAGGCAGAAGAGAAGGAATTTCAGTTGTTGCTAGATGCATTAAGTATTTTTTTGAACTTTGAAATTGTACTTTTTCAATAGTTTTGTTCTTGGAGCACAGAGAGGAATTAGTGCTGGTCAAAAAACAAGGAGAGATTACACACATTTTTTTTATGTGTGAAGAGTCCAAAATAGCTACATAAAATCTTACTCTGATAGGTCCTTCAAGAAAAGAGACACAAGTGCATTTCTGCCATATTCCAAATCTCATTTGTTTGCATATAAAAGGATTTACATTTCTACTCATTCATTTTATGTTTGCAATATTTTGTTCTTTAATAAGAAACAGAATACAAAGCAACTGGAAATAGATAGTCTGAATGGAAATATGCCTGAAGTTTTATGAAGTGAAACGGAAAACAAATGTTCTCTGATCTAAATTTTAATCACAGCTATTTCACAAATATTAAAGTCACAGTTAGTAAAATGCACAATGTAAAAGCCTGGAAATAATAATCTAAACACAATAGCTAAGCCTCTGAACTATTAACCAAAAAAATCTTTGCACCCTTTATTTCTAGTCATACATGATAATACACTTTGAAAAATGTGTTGTTTTTAAAACACCTAGCATGTAACTATATTTTGGTTGCTTAGATTCAAATTCTTAAAAAAACCAAAAACCCAGAAAGTGTTTCTGACTAGGTCAGTCTTGAACTTAAAATTTAAGCATCATAAGGGAATTAGATTTCATGACATCTCTTCATCCCTTTATAATAATGCTGCTATCAGACAGTTTTCCTATTTTACTTTTTAATAGACATTCATTTCAACATGACAGAGGTTTTAACTTCAACTGTAAATCCTACAATAAATGTGAATAGATATATGTTTTACTGTTTCTCAATCGGTTAAATTTCTAACAGGTTGGATTTTGAATTTTTGTCTTCTATATAACGAATTTAAGTAAAAATTTTCTTAGTTATTGACTAATTTTCTGAACCCCAGACCTTATTTGAAACATATTTCTGCACATGTTGTAAATAACTTTCCATTTATCCAAGTGCATTGAAAGCATAAAAACATTGAAAACATCTACTGAAAGATTATTTTAAACACAGTAAATAAAAGAGAACATCATAATTCAGTGAGTAAAATTGTAAAAGCTTTATTTAAGTTAGTTTCTTTACTAAATCCCTGGGTAATCAATAGCAGAAATTGGAGATGATTCTTTTAATTGATGCTGAAATCCAAGTTTCCCAGTGCTTTAAAATAAACTAAGAGAAATTCTTCGTGGGCTAAACTCTTTGAAACCAGCCAATAGGTTTTAACCCTTGTCTCCAAGCAAACAGTTTTTAACAGAAAATGAATTGAACTTGATGTTTTAAGTTACATCTCTCAAAGATATTCAGTCAGTTTAGAAATAAAGGAAGATTTCATTTATGACAGCTTTCTTTCTGCTTATTCTGTCCTTCAGAACAAACTATTGCTTTCATGTTCCATTTCATTAAATTGTGTAGTATTCTGAATGGCAGCAAACTCCCACACAATCATCTCCTAGGAATTTCTTAGGAAGGGACATCCTTCAACAGCATCCAAGACACAGCTGTTTGTTTTTTACAGATTTCAGCAATCTCTTAATCTATGAGCAAGAATTTTCAGGTCTTTCCTCAGATTTTGTGTCTTGTTTTCTACATTTTGAAGAGAAACCAAATTGCTGCATTGGCCTTCTCCAAGGACCATCTTTCAAAACCAAAGAATTACTTGGCATACAGATTGCCACTTGAATGTATATTCATGTTAGCTGAAACTTGCAAACATACTGCTCTAAAACCCAGAAGATTTGTTTCCCAGGATTTTTTTTTCTCAGTGTCCATTTTGAAATTGATAAAACAGCCCTTGGTTTACTTAAGTTTCATACATGTTCATGATTATATATTTACAGGGTATCAATTGGTACAAGTCTGCAATGAATTATAATAATTAAATCTAGTAATCAAATGTCTCCTCTCTTCATCTTTCTATAATAAGGAAGGCATTTAATCCCAAGGTCTAAGTACCACATACTTATGCCCTAAATGGCTTAACATAAAACTGAAACATGTTATCTTGCCTAAGCTGAAGGATTTAGGTCCACTGTGGTGTAAGAGAATGAACTGAAAAAGTCTTGCTTATGACCAGGAATTTTTCTTCTCGTGAAATATTTCCACCACATGTAAAGTGTAAGACTCTTAATAGTACAAGGTGCAAGTCTCTCAAAGCCAAAAAAACCCCAAGACCTAATCCTTGTGGAAAACAGTCCATCATTACTATAGCTGTCACGGAAATTATGTTAATATCCATTGAATTCATAACAAATGAATAAAAGTTAGCTACTGATACAAATTTAGATAAAATCTAGAAAATGTATTATACATGCTACAAACTGTCTATTGAGGTATCTAACTGCAGATAGACTATACATCATTTAAGACCCACAAAAATATCTTACCTTTTCAAAGTAATTCCTCATAAATGTAAAAAATTTCCTACTCCATTTTAGCATTATTCTTTAAAGATAAGAGAATAATGTATTCTTTTTTCATATTTTCATTTCTTGTTGTAAACCATGAGAATATTTTAATGTGAAACAATCAATACCAACATTTCATTTAATACATGATCAGAAAAATATTATTTTCTTTTTTGTCTTTTCCCCATCATATTCTAAGATATTCAGTGAGGCTGAAATTCCTTTTTTTCATGTCAGATAAAGAAAATACCTTTTCTTTTCCTTCTTAAAAATTATTTTGCAGTGAGAGTAAATGATGTATATTCCACATGCTGGTGTTTGTCACATTCACTCTAATACATTAATTTAGTGCAAATCTTTAAGCCTAGTCTCCATCTTACACAAATATTCAAGTATAGAACAAAAAAAATCCATTTTTTTAATGGCAAAAGCTAATTTCACATTTCTGCTAAAGAAATTTGATGCTGTATAACGTAAGGCATTAACAAAAATAGATAAAAGAAAAAAAAGTTATGAATATGCCTATCTTCCTAAGAAATGCTCAGACAAATACTCTTCAAGACAATTAAATCATTCACACAGTTGAAACTAATATTCAAACAAAAAATGGGAAGAGTTGAATGTTGTAGTGCGTTTTTATATTTTGTAATACTTTGAAGTAATTTTGTTTTGTATTCCCATTTTTCCCAAATGGTTTATCCCAAACTGTACCCCCCTCCCTTTACCTGTGTTATCCCTCTCCTGGGATGAGATCATCCCTGAACCCCCACCCTGGCTCTCTGTCAATCACTCAGATCCCATCCCTCCATCCAGAAGTTTCGGTCCAGATCATAGAGTGATTAGCCAGAGGCCAGGGGTCAGCCCCCCAAGCCCTGCCCCATACACTGTCCTATATGTCTATCCCCCAGTACCCATCCCTCAGGGTCACTTATTGGTTGGTAAAATGTTATCTACTTTTGGTTTCCACCTCCCTTTAAATGTGACCTTGGCCCATCTCCCGGGGCTCTTGGCAGGAGGCCCCTGAGGTGCAGGAGCTCCTTTGGGACTCCTAATAAAACCTTGGATTAACCCCTGCTAAGAGTCGGCCCTTTCTCTTCTACCAATGTCTCTGGTGTCTCTTGTGCTGCACAGGTGCCCAGCCCAGGTGCCCTCAGCACCCTTGGGGCACACACAGAGAGTGTCTCCCTACCAGCCCAGGTGCCCTCAGCACCCTCGGGGCACACACAGAGAGTGTCTCCCTGCTGTCAGCCCAGGTGCCCTCAGCACCCTCGGGGCACACACAGACAGTGTCTCCCTGCTGTCAGCCCAGGTGCCCTCAGTACCCTCGGGGCACACACAGACAGTGTCTCCCTGCTGTCAGCCCAGGTGCCCTCAGCACCCTCGGGGCACACACAGAGAGTGTCTCCCGCTGTCGGCCATGTCGGGGCTGCCCCCCGGTGTCTGCCAACTCGGGACTGACCCAGGGTTCCTGAGAGGCTCGCAGAGGGACTGAACAGTTGAAGAGTCTGATGTCTATATGTTACATCAAGAACAAATAAAGTTGATGTCAGACTGTTTCCCCATCATCTTTAGCATCTTGAAGAGGCTCCTGACTAATATTAGCCAAAAGGCACAGAGTTTTGTAAATTGGCAGCTTGTGACAATGGTTGGGCAGAATCACAGCGATTTCCTAGACCTTCAGGTAGACATACTGGAAATAGATTAATATTTTTTGGACAAAAACCAAACAATGAGAAACAGAATGTCCTTGGGAAAGGAAAATACAAGGATTGTTCAGTACTTCAGAGTCATCTTTGTTTTTAAAAAAGCCAAATAGAAATTCCTTAGATGGGAAATGTTACCTTTAATGAGACAATGGGGCAAAATTCTAAAATGACAAACAAAAACCTAATTAAGATTCAATATAACTGGTTTTTTTTTTTTTATTTCTCCTATTTTTTTTGTGCACTTCAGATGGCTTATGAGTTTTCCTAGTTAACAAATTCAAGGTGAGGGACAGAGTTTTCAGGGGTTTGTGTTGGCTATTTTTAGTCCTATCTTTAGCTGTAAATTGGCCAATGAAATAACAAGAACATGGTGCTCTAGACTATAGAGCATATAGTTAGTTGAAGTAAAACCAAGCTATTCCTTTCCATCCTCTGTGTTTATCTTGTCTTGAAGTTCAAGCAATGAAATATTTCACCAAAATTTAGGAAATAATGGTTTACTTTTTCTTGGTGTAAATATTAATTCAGATTGCTCTGGAGTGTAGCTTCATGAAAAAAATATTGTATAGTTTGTATAATTAACCATTTTATGGCTTCAGAATTATAGCATTTTAGTCGCAGACATTTCTCCATGGTTCATGTGAGCTTTAAGAACAAAAACATCTCTGACTATGGGAGTTCAAAGAGTACACTTTTTTATTACAAGAGGGTAAGAGTCTTTGCAGCACTGCAAGTAATAGTGAAAGCACAGAAATCAACAGTTAAGCATTGCTTTCCCTGTTTGAATATGTCCAAATATTTCTTTAACTAGAACAAACAGATTCACCTGCCAAAATGGGCATTTCCTTGGCAATTACAGATTAAATCTGTGAGAATATGCAGAACAGCCTCAAATTTCATTTCACAAGTTAACAGTAAAAGGGTGATGTGTTTTAGGAAGGTCAAATATATTCTGTCATGAAAAAAAATAAAAGCTTTATCCCATACCTTGTTTAGTGTACTTATCTAAAAAAAATCCAGCTCGGTGTATTGAAAAAAAAATTTATTTTATTTTGCAACTGTAGTGGCAAATCGTTAAGATGGATGACTAACAGTGACAGAGTAAGTCTTGGTGCCAATATATATATACCATGGAAATAAATGAAGAGAATTGTAGATCACTGTAGTGGGAATAAAATGCATCAGGACTGCTGCCTACAGTTACTCATAGCACAGTCCTCCAGCCTGCAGTAATGCAGATGTTGTTTCTCCCTCTACATCTTGTAGCTTGGGCTTTTGACAGGATCTTGAGAGGCTTAGAACTTTGAGATGGCTGTGCTGGGGCATCCCCCCTCAGGACACCAAAAGAGGTTTAAAATAAGAACAGCCAATTTTATTGGGATAAGAATGAGAAAGGTGACTCTATATAGAAAAATCTCCGGGGAATTAGGCCAAGAAAACCAGAAAATAAGCAGAATGAAAAATGCCCTATGGATAGCTGTGTCCTATGGGGGCAGTAATTTCTCCCACCTCAATGCCCCCCCTGCCTCCACTGCCAGCCCTACCTGCACCAACACGTGCACCTCCGTGTCAGTGCCCATGCAAGCTCCCTCAGGGAAGGGGCAGTCTCCCTTTTCATCCCTTTTCATCTCTGCTTGTCAACATAGTCCATTTGAGCTTCCTGGTCCTTTCAATGAGCATAGAAACATAGGGAACAAGGATGTGGATAGCAAAATATGGTCCATTACCACTGGAAATTACTAAGGCACAGCTAAAGGAGAACAGCTAGCATCAACTTCAACATAAGTCATCCTTTTTGTCACCCTTTCTACAAAAGAAACTACTTAATGTTTTCAGTGCTAACACCTTTCTGTACTAAGATACTCATTTTGGCTGCATATATTTCAAGCTATATAATTCTTATAAAACATTTTGTCTATGAAGGATTGGTTTGGTTTTGTTGTTGTTTTTTTTTTTTTTTTTGGCTTGAGTGTGTGTATAAAATTCATATTAGGAAAAAAAATTTCATGATGGATATAAACAAGTTTACTTGCAGAAAAAATGTTCCTGACCCTCTGTTTTGGTATTGATTTGAGCTTGCTGCTTGCATAATGCATTAAATGTAAGCAAAGTAAGCAAATTATGTGCCATAAATAACTTGTCATATCATATACTATATTACCAAGTATTTCCAAGCAATCTGGACACAAAATGATGAGTCAACAAAAAATTTTAGAAGTAAAACTAGATTCTATTTACTTATGCTAAAGAAATTACTGGATAAAATATAAAATAAAAGATAAACCCTCAAGTGAATGTTTTTCCTAGCACAGAACAGAGATTTGATTAGGTCTAACTTTCAGAAGTGCAAAATACTCAAAGATAAGTGGGTTTTTTTACAGCTAAAAAGATATTTAAACTGTACCTCTTTTTAGTGTGATAGACATCATAGAAAACATCAAATATATAGAAAATATCAAACCCTCTAAATGTATTTTATTAAATACTTATATTTTTCTGCCAGAACTGAAAGTGCTAGATGAAGTTTTGTAATACAAGAAAACTTATAAGTGTTTTATATATTACTGAAAAAAAAAGAAGGAGAAAATTATAAATTTGTTGGCTTTGTACTTTACCTAAAATCTGTAACCTGGGAACGTGCAAAGATCTCTAAATCTCTCATTTTTCCGTACCTTATCATTTTGGTTTATAATAAAAATTATTCTGCTCGATCTGAAACTGGGTGAGGTTAACTTGCCTCCATATTTATTATGTTTTACACCTTTTAAGGAAGATTTGAAAACAAATACAAATAAACTTCGTCATAGTATTTAATATTCCAATAGTATAGCAATAGAAACTGAAAGCTGAGGGAAAGATAAATGGAAGTAATAAAGTGGGACAATAAATTCAGGCTTAATTATTGTCCATGTTTTCTAGACATCTTGAGCAGAGCTTTGTTAATGCAAAATCACTCTAGATAAAATCATTGTTTGGCCTTTTAATGTGAATTGGGAGGTTGCCTACAGGGTTGTTGCTGTTAATCAAACCAGAAAGTCATAGCTAGACATACAATGTGGTCTGGAGAAAATTCTTAGGTCATTTCTTTTTAACTGACTTTTAGCATTGAAACACTTATATGGGCAATTGTGCCAACATGGCAGGTATCTTAGGGCTGTCAGGATTTAGGCATGCTCCCTGATATCCCAGTGCACACCAACACATACCTGCAGCTGTACACATCAGAGGCCCATAGACATGCTATGTCACCACCACCCACACACTTGTGGTGGCAGCTTTCTTCTTGATGCACGTAGGTAAAATGAGAGTCTGCTGTGTTAAACTTCGTGAGACCAAGAAAAGTGTGATGGGACTAACACAGGTTGTAAGGTATCCTGTACTCATGGATTTACCACCCCACTTGGCATTATCCATCTGGTTTTTAGTTGCATAAAAAACTACACTTAATTAATAATTAGTCTTTTCACCTTTCTTTTTCTTTGATTTGGGTGTGTTTTGTGAATACTCATTGGAAACTTCTCACACAGCCGAGGTACTACTGGATGCATTTGTCTGCAAAGGGACTCCAAATCAATTTAACTGTACCGATATTGAAGCCAGAATCTGTTTTTTTTATTTTTTCTGTTTATCTATGTTTTGCCCTAGAAGTGCTATATAGGTGAGGAACACATTTTGGTTTTGACTAACCAAATGAAACTGCTATAGATTCTGACATACACCATCCAGCCACACAAACACCATCAAAAACATGCTGATTTATCAACAGAAATTTCCTTTAGCTGTCATGAAGAAATATTATGGTGTAACCAATCACCAAAATCCTATCATGAAAAAAGGATCAGATAAGATGATCACAGACAATGTGCTTGTGATACTCAGGGGAAAGTACAGGGCGTGACAAGAGCTGTTATAAGGAAAGCTGAACTTAAACCAAAAAAGAGCAGATGGTCATCTTTGTTTTAGTAAAATGTTTGAGCTGGTTAACTCACTGTGTAAATGACCTGAATGGTTTAATGTCTTTCTGAGCCAGCTGGACCAGCATGGGGGAAGTGTATTTGTGGCTCAGCCCAACAGAGACTGTAAAAGCTGAGCAGCCAACAGGATAAACTTTGAAAACAGCAAGAGACTTGAGCTTCCACATGTTCTTTCCAGTGACTGAGGGTGCTCAGCACTGTCACAGCACATGTATAGGACTTGATGGTGGGAGTTATGTTTGTAGTGAGAGCCAGGTGAATATTGCAATCACTAGATATGTACTGGTGTTAGAACTTCAGTATGCTGCTGCATACCCTGCTAAATCAAAGTCCCATGTAACGTCCAATATCTTCAAATAAGAAAATTTGGTATTAAAACTTTAAACCTTCCTTGTGCAGAGTATCTGAAAGAGCCTGGTCAGAGAGTGTTGGATTCTGACACAAGAGTGAAACCATTCACACATTTGTCAGCTGTAGCATAGGAGGTCTACTTACAGGAATGATCTTCTCATGAGGTTGCTGAGAATTAGTCTACTCTGAAAAGGTCAGAAGATGTATTTGGTTGGCATAGACAGTATGATAATTTCAATGATTGTCTCATGAAAGTCCCTCTATGAATTTGTTAAAGTTCTGGATTTTGCTATGCCCCATCAGATTGGCTTAAACCATATTTCCATTTCTCATTTTCACAGTTTCTTAAAAGCTAATGAAAAGATCTTGCTCATCTTCTTTTTGATAGCATTCACATCTACATGCTAGCATTTATTTCTGATGTTAAGAATAATGGGGGGGGGGGGGGGAGCAGGAAAGCAGGTTATCCTCTTTGTATTAAAATTTTATTTTAAAAGATACTGCGGGGTTTTTTTTGGATTTTCCAATCAGCAAATCTCCTACCTCAGACTCACTTTCTGAATGGACAGAAGTCATAATGATTTCATTGACTTTGTTGGTGCAGAATGCAGCTTAATTTCCTGTTCACAAGTAGTATTAATGTCTTGGCACCAATGACTTGGCCAGCTCTGCAAATCGGAGCCAATGCATTAATACTCAGCGTGATGCTGTGCCAGTTAAAAAAAGGCAGTACAGGATCTGAGCCCAGGTGGACAGTGCCCAGAAATGCCACCTGTGGGTGTCTCTAATTCTTGGCTATTCACAAACTGGAACACACTGCTGGTCCCTTCATTGCCAGTGTTCTACCTCAACATATTCCCACTACTGAGAATAGGACAGGAGTCTTGGTTGTCTATATCACCTTAGGTCTGTCTTTCAGTGAGGCAAATTCTGTGGAATATTGCCCTGCAGAAAAAGGAATAGAGCAGACTATGCACATTAAAAAAATTATTTATGTGATACAAAAATTTTGAGTTTTGTCAAGATTTGATGTGATCAGATTTAATTTTTCTTGTTACTACCCGTCCTCACCTCTGAAAGCCTCCAAATAGTAGAAGCCTGTTTTTTGTAGTATAAAGGCTATTCATGTTTTTATATCCTGATGACTTAAATTTAACTAAAGGTTTGACTTTTTTTATAAGAAAATTCTTCCTTTTTTGTTTGCATCCCATGTGGTACACAGAGATGTTACTAGTATGACCTAGTTCCATACTTTTAAATTTGTTGATGTCCATTGGTTTTTGGAGGATTTTTTGGGAGGTAGTAATATTCATAACTTGGCAAAAAAATAAAAAAGGAAAGAAGAAAAAAAATTCAAAAAAGACATATAAGTGATTAAAACAAAGTCACTTAAATTAAAACAAGAGCTAAACTATCTGGGACTAGAATGCAAACAATTAATCTCAGTATAGCTATCTGTTCTATCAGAACAAACTAATTTTAATAGAAAATTTCTCTAAACATGTTACATCATCTAATCTGAAATATGTAGGAAGCAAAAATCATACAGTTCACAGAAATGATTATTTATTCTTCCAAATGTGAAACAAAAATAGGCCATAAAAACAGGTTTAAAAGAATCAGGATACATTTTAGTTAATGATGGAATTCAGAAACCATTTTAAGTCTCAAAAGAACTGATTTTCTTTTATAGACACTTGTGTGAAGAAAGTTACTTATTAGCTCTCCATGCAGATATAGGTCTGTAGGCATCAGAATGAATGCAAATACATAAATTATAGACTGACAGACATTCTGTGTTCTGAGATACATGTGCATAGCAAGATACTTATACAAGTTTAATTACCCAGAGACACCTGAAAATGTGGTTTTCAAAGTAGGAGGAAGCTGATGCAACTGGAATTGTATTACAGGAAGTAGAGTCATAAGTTACCAGAAAAAATCCTCCACCACCACTACCAGCATTTGAGAACCTCTGTTAATCCAGACATAATGTTGGACAGCAGTGCTGTATATTACATACTTCTAATGTCTCTCTTGGAAAACAGGCAGTTGCCACAAATATGCAGTTTGAATACTAAACTAGTTTGAGCAGGACTAAACCATGATGATACACACAGAGAAACATGAAATTCTGAGATATTTTTCCCTATGCAATACTATATTTTTCACGTGTTCCAGGAGGTCCATGCCCTTCATTCTGCCAATTTTGATCAGATTTCCTATTAACTGGAAGCTGAAGAGGTGATTACTTGGCCCTGGCTCTAGAGCTGTTGATGATAACTGGTGTTTTCAGCATCCATTCTTTGCTTGGTCCGTGTAGCACATATGATACACATGCAG
The DNA here is from genome assembly GCF_051311805.1 of Agelaius phoeniceus. Taxonomy (NCBI): domain Eukaryota; kingdom Metazoa; phylum Chordata; class Aves; order Passeriformes; family Icteridae; genus Agelaius; species Agelaius phoeniceus. Next base: position 22,770,967 of record NC_135266.1, read on the forward strand.
TCCCAATGTGACTTTTCAGAACCCCATAGTTGATTGTGAAATTGTAAAGCACTTGTAAATGCATGACTTTCTCATAAAGGGACAAATTTTTAAGTAAGACACTGCTAAAATAGTCATGTAATAAATAATTAAAGATCCATCTTGATATTCTACTAAATCTTGCTTATATACATGCTCAAGGAAATAAATAGTACATGACATTGTCTCACAGCAGTTTGCAGAAAGACATAAGATCCTGTCTGTGCTTCACAGAAAAGCACAGAAGTAGTTCAAAAGGAAGTGTCTTACTTGCATGTAAAACACACATAAAATATGAAAACGAAGCCCTTTGAATAAAGGTCTTTGAAAGTCAGTGTCAGTTTTGTGTGAAGTTAATGAGCAAAAACAGCTGATTGGCTGCAATTGAGGAGATAGGAGGGATGAAGTCCTTTCTTGAGCCAGTCAGTACACATTCACAGATGACCAGCAAAACTCCTGACTCAGAAGTAATAGAGACCAGAATCAGAGAGAACTCATTACAAAATGAGAGTGGAAGAAGGCAGACTTTGTTCTGTATTTTGCAGACTAAAGTAAATTAAATGCATTGAATAAATAAGAAGTAAACAACGGCTGTAATGTTATAGAACTTTTCTTTCTAACAATGAGCTAAAGATGACACAGAAATCATTAAGTCATGAAGAAAAGGATATCAAATTACATTCCTTTCATTTCCATCAGTTTTTAAAGAAAACAAAGAATCCTGATGGCTACATCCAGTGAGCATTTAAAGTCTGCAGACAATGGATTGATGGTAAAAGTAAAAAAAAAAAAAAATGTACTAGTTGTTACTTGCTCATTGCTTGAGGTAATCTTGTCAATGAAAGAATGTTACTAAAGTGCTATGTAGAAATCGGCACTCCTTGCAGTGGAAATCACCTTTAAAATATATTTTGTCTCTAGGAGAAATGCTTCATTTAATAGAGGAACATTTTAGTAACAAGAAAAGCTATCACTAGAAATAGATGTGTTTGTGTTGTGTTTGGTATAATTACTGTGATATGCTTGCAAAGCAAATTTGAGAACAAAGCCTGCACTCAGGCATTCTAATGAGGATGTTAGTCTTTTTGTTTAGGTACTGTAAAAACATCTAGCCAGAGAACAGAGTCTGTATCAGGTAAATCTGATGGTTTTTTCCTTCTGTTTTAGGCTGAGGATTTTCTTTCCTATTTAGATTTTGCTTCAGTTTCAAAGTAATTTTTCCATAACAAGAAAAATCAGAGCAAGAATGGCAACAGGTAAACTTGGCATAGTGTTACCTCTTGTAACAAGAAGCTTTGGTCAACGAAAATTGTTACAAAAGCAATTGTATTTTGTCTAAGACTAATTACCTATTCTTTTGCTCAGCATTAGAAATTATGCTTGTCTCTTTATATATTAAAAAAGCTGTAGTGATTATGTGCTCTACATGCCTAGGTGTTTAATCTCAGTTAATAATTTGTATATTCTCTCTCTTTCAATTTTTGCTGCATCACAATTTGTGTAACTTGAGTCAGGAAACTCAGATCTCTTAGTTTTGTATTCAAAATATTGTTATGGAGAAAAAGAAACCAAAATATATATTTTCAATAACAAAAACAGTTAAAAACATTATGCATACATGTTCATGTGCACCCTTGTAAAGACATGTTACATCTTTATCCGCTATGTCTTTTTCACGTACATCAGAAAATTGTTCTTTGTTTCTTGCCCAGGTTCCAAGGTTGCATTTCTCTAACCGAGCAGTTGGGAGCTATTTATAGTCCCAAGGTTGCCTGTGACAACCTGTGCCTTTGTTTGGGTTTTTTTGTGGTTTGCTGTTTGTCAGTTTTCTTCTTTATTCATGCCATGCTTACAATTCTCTGTAGTATGCAGAGAAACATATTTGTCTGTATATGTAATAAAAGCTGAGATAGTTTCTCTACAACCAGGTCACTTGAAGGAGCAATTAGTAGATGAAAATATAACAATATATTTTACAGTCTCTCAGGACATCAGGGTAACTTGCACTGCAGCTTAAATACGCTCACAGCAAAGCTGGTATAACCTTTAGAGTGACCTTTCTCTGTTGTTTAATAAAAACCAACTATAACGGGATAGAAAACAACATTAGCATGCACATAATAATAAGCAGCATAATGACTCTTTAGTTGCATAGGCTACATTAATATCTTGCAAGAAGATTTAACTTACATTTAAATTTCACAACTGCTGCAGAAGCCAATGTCTTTACCACAAAGCCAGACACAAGGATGCACAAACATATTGAAGTTTATGTTTTCAGTATAGCACACTGACATACATTGAACAGGAGTTTATAGCAGTCTATTGGAGGGTTATAGAAGAGTATCTATGCAAATACCACGTATTTTCACTTAAATTTAAGGTTTACGTTTTCACAAAAAATACATTTTATCCATTGATTTGCAAGTTTATTTTTGAGGAATATAGAATGTCTTCTCACTAAAGGGAAAAAATAGGCCTCGTTGATGTGGGTGAGATGAGTACTTTTATATTTGTGTGACAAGTACAAGTAAGACTGTAATATTTCTCTTATTCATGGGACTCAATGCATCTGAAACTAAACTAGATATTCATTAATGATAGTCTACAGAGACATCATAACTTGAGATAGTATTTAGCTTATTTATACAGATTTACTTTTCAATTCTTTTATTTTCAGTCTTCCTCACAGTATTCTCTATTCAAATTGCATGCTATAAAGCCAATGGGAAAAATCAAAATACTACACCTTAATAATTTTCACTAACAGTAGGTCAGTAAGCAGTGAGTCTTGTGTCTCAGTACTTAGAAACAATTTTTTGCAAAATCTGTGGCCTTGTAGTGGTACTCAGGTGTCAAATATCTAGTAACATTGTGGTCAAGTGCACAGTAACAAGCAACCAGATAGATTTTCTGCAGAAGTTCTTCTGCCAGCATTTGAGATTTATCCAGAAAAGAAAAAGAATAGATTTTTTCTTCTGGATGACAAAAGTGCCTGTTTCACTGTTCATGACACCTTGTTTCAGAGGTAATTAAGCCTGACCAGTCAAGTCAACTTTTCATCTTCAAGTAAAAAATTGCAACAGACTCACAGCTGTTCTGACATTTAACTGCTAATATTTTGGGCAAAAGATGATCTGAGGAAACTAACATTTATCATCATAAGCTATAATAATACATTATAGGTGCTGTAGTAAAGGAAAATATTTCTTTCTTGTTTGGCTTCTGAACATATGTTAGTATTCAAAAAAATCAGTGTATTTCTTAAAGTTCATCAGAGAGAACTTGATCCTCACACACTCATTGGGCAGACTTCCTGCTGTCCTTTTGTTCCACTTACCTATACAACCCTCCTAGTGAAGGAGACCATTTTGTTACAAAGACATTGGTTCTTCAAGTTAAAATTATCACTGAGGAGATGGAAATTCACTTTTTCTGACAGAGGACATAAGACTGATTATTTAAGATGACAGGCTTGTCATAAATAGGGACAGAAGACATGAAAAATTGCCATGGGTTAACTGATAAGGTAATTTTAGGTCACAGGTTGGACGCAATCATCTCAAAGGTCTTTTCCAACCTAGTCTATTCTGTGATTCTGTAAAAATGAAAACAAAGAGGAAATATTTATTGAAACCTTTAAATCAGAAGAAGGTAATGGTGTTTTGGAGAAAAATGATGTCTAAAAAAAGGATGGAAACTTCAAGAAAAAAGAATTTAGAAAGGTGACATAATCTTGTGCATATATTTGAGGCAGATTTTGATGTTCATAATATCACCAGAAATACTCACAAAGCAAATGGAATCTTGTATCAGAACCAAACAGTTTCTAGCCTTTATACATTTCAGCTTCATAGCTCTTGTTATCTGATACAGGGACAAAATCTGCTCCTAGCATGACATATCATCTGCATTAAAATGGCATAACTGTACAATGCCTCCACATTGGTATTTCTCATTGGCAATTCTTATTTAAGAAAAATAGTATTTATTCCACTTCTACCTCTAGTTTATTTCTGGCTTATATTCCCCACTCAATTGCTTTGACTTGATCATTTGTAAGATGCATTAGATTAATAAAAGAATAGAATAGAATAGAATAGAATAGAATAGAATAGAATAGAATAGAATATTTCACTTGGAAATGATGTTATAATGATCATCTAGTCCAGCTGCTTGACTAATTTGGGGTTGACTATAAGTTCAAGTATGTTATTAAGGGCCTTGTTCAAATGTGTCAGACACTGATGGGTTTGAGACATTGACTACCACTCTTGGAAGTCTGTAACCAGTATTTGACCACCCTCACAGTAAAGAAATGTTTCATAATTTCAACCCTGAACCTCCCCCAAAGCATTTTTGAGCCACTGCCATGAGTCCTCAAACTAAAATAGAAGAGTTAAGAACCTCCTTCTTCACCTCCCCTTCTCAGAAATTTGTACAGAACAGTGATATTTCTAGAAAAGCATTTCCTTATGAAATGGGTCTTCATCTGGAAACTTGTATTTTATGCCAACCTACACGCAGAAGAGTGTTTCTGAGAGAGTATGAGACTGATGTGTAGTTCATGAGAGATCCTGACCTGCAATTAAATGCAGTAGGAAGCAACTGGTTTGAGTGATATGGAGATGAGAGAATTTTGTTTTTATAGACACTGCCACACTGTTATTTTTACAGTTTGGGCATAATTTTATCATAGACCAGCTAACAAAAGGTTGCTGTAGAGAATCAATACTATCCCAGCTGTGTTGCAGAACAGTATGCTCTGCCAGCTTTGCACTAGCTCACATAGGAATCTATCTTTTATAACCTAAAAGTGGTCTTGTAGCCTTGTCTTGTCACAGATTGCATGAGATCTCATAGCCTTGTCTTGTCACAGATTGCTTGAGATCTCATAAACCTATACTTATATAACTGGAGGCAGAGAATGAAATTTTCCCATACATAATTGCAAAAGGGTTTGAGGAATTGCAGTCTTGTTCAAAATTTCATCTACTATCCACTGCCTTTGCAGTGGTAATATGTGGGCCAGAAACCCTTCTATAATATATTTAAGGGATTTTAGACACAATTATCTATAATCCCCCTCTCCCATAGCACTGTGAAAAAACCCAAAAACCAAAAAAAAAAAAAAAAAATCAGCAAATTGTGTTTCTGCCAAGAATATAGTGTAATCTGCAGGCTCATTTACTGTAACCAATACTTTTATACCGTGTAGCTAGAAAAGTCACAGGTGCAGTGATTTAATTACTGGTCAGTCATTTTGCATTGATTCAGTCAGCAACAACGTGTCTTTTCCAGGAACTGTTTCAGAATGATTTTAAAGCCATTTTTCCAGCTGCCCTAGGTCAAGTGCTGAGACTCAAATTCAAAATTGCAAATGCAGACAGTCACATAGAGAAGAAAATTTGCATGAGAGAAGTTGATGAATTTGTTTCTTTGGCAAAAAATTGAGTGTGGCAGGGCATAGTAGATGAGGAAAAAGAGTTAAGGATGTCAATTATTTAAGTAGAATCTGATAAATATATTTTAAAAATATTTTCTTATTTTCTATGAAAAAAATAATGAAAAAAAACCCCATACTATGAATCGATATTGCCTAAAACTTGAAAGAAACAGATCAGTATCATACCCTGAAAACACCAGTCTTGTTGGCAGTAACACATCATGGGATTCTTTCAGACACTTCATCTGTAGCAACCTCCTCCACATGCACAAAAAGGAGAGATTAGGTATTTTAGGGGCACAGCGCCTCTTGAGGTCAGAGCTAAATCTCAGACAGAATTGCTAGATAGAGCTAATAATAAGTTGAAGCAGTTGTGTATTTCATTGTTTTAGTGTCATCTGAGTATTTCTGATCCTCTCAGATTGGTTGGTTTGTTCATTGGTTTGGGTGTGGGGTTTTTTATTGTTGTTTTCGTTTTTTCTTTCATTTCTTCTCCGTTTAGGAGCATCAGTCTATCTTGAGAGTTTATATCATTGAGTTCATAGTGAAAACAATTATCTTCTCTTCAACCCTCTTTCATATTTCTGACTGATACCTTTAATGGGTTCTCCCCAGCTCATAGCATGCAAATTCCTTTTATGCTAAAATGTACTTTTGTTCACTTCTGTTAAATTTTTGGGTTATGATGTGGAGCTCCTAAGCATTTGAATAGACCCTGGAACAATCAGTCTTAAATTAAAAACGGTCTTTATCTTACTTCAAAATTTGCATCACTTTCTGCTGTTTATTGCTGATATTTTTACATGGTATTTAATGAGGATATTTTAAGATTTTCCAGGTTAAGCAAAACTTCCCAGGCTGATGTCAGACTGAACTTTATCCGTAATTTTCCTGTGTGCTAAGAAGTCTTCCCCACACACATATTTCTTACTTCTTTTTTTTTTTTTTTTACCAGAAAGAGTGGAATATTATGTAAGACACAAACTACAAAGACAGTAAAGCAAGATGTTTTGTCTTTTTTGTCGCCTCTCAGTATATGTTACCTTATAAACAGGACAATGCAAGAGACTCTGGCCAAGCTACCCAGAAAGTCTGTGCATAGCAATATCTGATATCTCATCAGACACTCCAGCTGTCCCTCCCTTTACTCTACTCCTGAGACTTGAAACAAAAAAGGAAGTTTTACCTCCCTTATATTAAAACCTTATTTCGCACCTCCTTTTCAGTTTTATTAATAGAGCTGCATCCCATCCTGTTAGAGTATGATGAGATTATTAAATAAGAAAAATTCCTGCAAAAAGGCTGCAGAGACATAGTAATCTTTATAAATGACTAAATTCTGCCTTATGGTCATTGCATGTGCACTTACTATACTGGCAAAGTATTCAAAGAAACAAGCTTGTCTGAGGTAAGAAAGCTGCCAAGCTTCTTTTTATAACGGCATTGTTGAAACCTGGTTTGTTCTTGAGCTAGAGCCCAAAGCAGATTAACTACAGTACTGGAGTAAATTTTCAGGAGAAGTAGTCGTAATTGGCTTTAGAAGTTATGATGAAGACATAAACAGGCTTTTTATTACTAAAATAAAATATGCACTAGATGGAATTGGTATATATAAACTTCATGGGTGAATAGCATGCTTAGGGTAATTATAGAAGTGCAAAAGGTGAATAAAGTATATGTGAATATATGTTGTATAATATAGGAATGTTTATATGCTACAGCAGGTTTTTTTTTCAAAGCATCAGGGTTTTTAAACTTAATGCCTAAATAAAAAGACCTGTTATGACCTTGTGTAGGTTTTAAAAATCATTTTGGAAAATGCTTTACATATACACATAATTAACTTAATGAATCAAATTTACAGTTCCATCTCACACGGGCACTGAAAATTCACCTCTGAGTAAGTGAAGTGTTTTAAATGCTGTTCCATTTATAATTTCTTTATGGATTTAAGGCCAATGAACGAGGCACCATGACACAAAATAGCCATTTGACTAACTGCCAATAGTTGAGGCTGGAAATGTACAAAAATTTACTAGGAAAAAATATATTTAAAACAGAATGAGTCTTAAAATTGATTATATTTTAAACTAGAAAATGTCCTTTTTTTCCTTGAGAATGTTATGCTCAATTCAGCAGGGTTATATCAATGATAGGTTTTTACAATAACCTAAAAGTTGCCCTATAAAATTCAGCTTGTCTGTTGCTGAATTGACCTATGATGGTGTAGAGACAAGATGCAGCTCTTGGGATACTGCACATAAAAGTAACCTACTTTTGGGCTCTAAATGTCCTTCCACAATGTGTTATTTTTCAAATTTTGTCAGCTTGTTAGTTACAAGTCAGAAGAGGAAAAATGTGTGACTTCAGCAGAAATGATTGGGTGTTTCAAATGTGTATAGTTTATACAAAAAAGATTTTCTTTTTAAAGGTTTACACAGAATGGGAGTAAATGGGAGTTTTTGTCTGATCTACCACAAAAAAATCTGTGTTATCTACAGATGGCCAGAGTTTTCATTAAAATAAAAATAATTGGAGGCAAACCTTTTTAAGACAAAGGTTGATGAGAGTGACCTCACTGCTTTTTATACCTAAAATAGGTCAGGAACTTTAAAATTATTTTCTTTAAATATTTTAAATGAATTTACAAATATTTTAGTAGCTATGTAATAAAAACCTGGTTTGTTTTGTCAAAGGTTTTTCTTTAAATGATATTGAAAATATTACATGGAGAATAAAAGTAAATTCAGATTGCAGCATAAAAATTTCTTTAAAAATCAGAATTAAAGGTTTCTGCCCAGTCAGCTCTGCCTTTAGTTACAACTTAGCTAGCTATAAGATGCATAAGGTAAGTAATCTAATAGTGACACTGATTTTTCCATCTTCTGATTTAAATGAGATCCATCAAGTTTTTGTTTGTTTTGTTTGCTCTTTTTAAACAAGTTTCAGCTTATTTTAACTGCTTTTCGTATATACTTCCCCCAGATTTACACTCAGTTCTAACTCCTAGATTTTGCATGAGGTCTGTCACATCTACTGAACAGTAAAATTTCTGTTAAAAAATGCTTTGAAATTCTTTTTACTAGATACACTTTCCTGCTATGTGCATATTCATGCATGTGCATGAATATGTGCTGCAGCATGGTTCAACCCTGTGCCTTCTGTAGAATCTCACATCTAACATTGAGCTATCTAACACTTTCTCCTCTTAGCTCACATCTAACACTGAGCTCACTTTTTGTATAATGTGTAAGTAGTTTATAGTCAAAATAGATTCTCCAAAGCTACTCATTCAACTGTCAAGACTGGCTAAAACATATTTATTCAAAAGCAAAAAAAAAATTGTATTATATTAATGAAATTTTGTAAATCTACCAATCACTTTACATATTTTTTTTCCTCACTAATAGATCTAGACACTAATTTTCAGAAGTGTTTTCATTCAAGTCTCATAATTTTTAAAATTTTACTGTTTTATGCAATGTGAGCAGGCAATAGCTATATTTTGCATTTTCAAAAATCATGCTTTTTCTTTATGTGTTTTGCTGGTTTTCTTCCTTCCTTCTGTACAATAATAACATTTAGAAACAACTCATAGCAAATTAATCCCCAGGCTTAAATTGAATCCGAGGAATACAAATTAATATATTTTTACTTCTGTTTTAGACAGAAAGGTCAGTTCTTTTGCTCCCATTCCCCTTCCAGAGTTGTAGACATGCATATAGCTGTGGGTAACTTCACAGCACAAGGGCAGCAGCACAATGTGACATTACAACACAGCTTGCTGCAAACCTTTCATTTCAACAAGAGCCAGCTGCTTGATTATTCATGTTCTTTCAGTTCAGAAGCCAAGAGGAATTATATTCTGAGGGTTAGGCACTGGCAGAAGAGCTCTCATGGAGAGATGGGTGTTTACTGACAATATTGCCTCAGTAAGTATTGTCTTGCTTGGATTAGACACAAACAGAAGGAGTTAAAAATCGGCCTTAAAGACTGACATATGAAGCAGAAAATGAAATTTAGAGATACAATGAAAGAGCTAATGCACTTAGTTTTTCGGCCATCTAAGGAAGTTGAGATTAACAATAGATGTGAATTCACGGGCTCTTCATTTTTTTCATAATGGTCAAAGTTTTGGATTACAAGATGCTAATGAATGTTATTTATCACCTCATAACACTATTATTTTTCACCTATGTGGGACATTTAATTAACTTTCAAGTGCTTCATTATCTATTACAGTCTCATGGCATATCTGGTATTCAGACAAATAATCTTATTTTGTAAAGCTTGAGTGATCTAAGGAAGAATGTAATTTGAGGTAAAAAAATACATGAGAGAGATGTGAAAGGGTCATAGAAATAGTAGAGCCATCATATTTCATAATACATTCAGTGAATAAATTATGGTTTTAATGCATTCTTCTGCTCCATCCATTGCATCCCATCTTATAGTGAGAAGATGTATACAAACCCTAAATAAATGAACAGAAAGGAAAACAAAAAGGAAAACAAAAAGGAAAACAAAACCAGGGTTACCCTAATTATGCATTACATTCCCAAGTATTAACACTCATATAATATGCAAGGTAAGACTAGCCATGCAAATATACTTTCAAATTAGATCATTTATCAAAGATAATGTCTTAAAAATGAGAAAAAAATGCAGGGGGGGGAAGCATCACAAATTTTAAACGGAAAAGAATAAAATTATTTGCCAAAGGAAATGAATGTGAAAGCAAACCTGAGATACAAAAGTAAATGAATGCATATGTGCGGGTTCCTCTAGCCTCTTTATAAATGGGCACAAGAAATAACACCAGTAAAACAAGATTGAATGATCCTTCTCTGCTGTATAGAACACTTTGGTACCTACTTGGTGAAGAATATTCTTGAACCACAAGGTTTCCTTGCTTCCAAATTAACAGTAGTGACCGAATGTGATTCCTTGTGCCCCAAACAAGTGTCTGAAGTGAAAAACTGACATACACAACAGAAGAATGGAAAATAATTATTGTAATGTAGAAACAGTAGATATAAACATAAGAAATATGTCCGAAATAGATGTTATTTTTTTTAAATCCAATTTAAAATTATTAACATGATTCATGAGATTTTTAAGGTGAAGAAGTCCAATATAGAGATAAAGATGAGATTTGTACTGTGTGCCTGAAATTAGAAACTCAAAGCTTCAGATCCAGCTTCACAGCACAATATCAGATCTGCAGTAAAATTCTACAATTCAGCTCATATTATTAAACTGGATTCTTCCATGTTCTTTTTGACCTTACAACTCAGGATTCTTTTATTTCACCATAGTATCATTGTCAGATGAAAGTAAAATTCAACTAGTTTAAGGAAGTACTGAAGAAGTACTGTAGCAAAGTTTTTTGCTGTTTTGCTGAGTATATTAAGTAATAAAATCTCTGTTAGTCCCAAAGAAATTTATTTTTTTCCCTTATTTTTCTCCTCTTGTCTTCAGTAAGCTCAATAATGAAGCCATAACTGCTATGGTGTGTTGATCTTGGCCAACTGACAGATGCCCACCCAGCCTTTGAATATGTATGGATTTCAAAAAGAAGAAAAAAATTATATTTATCAAAAGTATGAGGAAAAATAATAAAATAAAAATAGAAAATATAGAAAATAATGAAAAAGAGATATATAGCTTTAAACATGAAAGAAAGGATTTTTTAAAGAAACATCATAAAGGCTGCAAAAAGTTAAAAGGCATATAGGAAATATTCAGAAAGGATACAAACTGGGCTGGAAAGAAAAATAAAACACAGAATGAAAGGGACATAGAAAGGGAAAAATATAAAGTGGAAACAGAACTAAACAGGGAAAAAAGGCAGAAAATGATTAACACATGATCCTTCAGAAAGGTTCATAAAGACAACAAAACCAATGAAAAATCTTCCGTGGATGATTATATATGCTTAGAAATAAAAAAGACAGCAAAATAAAGGAAAAAAAGGTACAGAAATGAATATTTGTATTCTTCATTGCTAAGAGCTAACTCTAGGAGTCCCAGAAGGGTCTATGCAGCAACTTATGATATTCACTGTATTTATATGAGAGTGAACAATGACCTGCCAAATATTAAAGTTGAGAAACACTTTTCAAAGTGAAAAATAGAGGTGAATGCAAAATATCGCATAAAGAAATCTTGTATTCAGTGATAAAAATATCAATGATAGTTCAGTGCTCATAAATTTAGTGTGAAGTACACATGTAACTGAAGAGACAGAATGATGGTCTTTGAATTAGGGATTACCATTCTCAAAAATCATCCTAAAATAATTCTAAATAAGGAAATATCTTGTCAAAAAATAAGAGTGAAGGCGTATACAATGAAAATAAACAAAGAAAACAATTACTCATATAGAAATGGATGTGTACTCCATGCTGAATAAAATGTGTTAATTAGCACATTTAGGAAAAAAAAAAACCACCACGCACCCATGTTTAGATAAAGTTCTGAGAAGGATGAAAAGGATGATCAGAAGCATGAAATGACTTAGCTACAAACTGGCATTGTGGAAAAAGTATTTCGGCATTTAAAAAGAAGCAATCCATGGAAGATAAAATGCAGTTCCATAAAACTGTGAATGGTTTGAAGAAAGCAAATAAAAAGGTGATACTCACTTTTTATCATATATGAAAAAAAGAGAAAAACTACAGAAATCAATCGGTGTTGCATTGATTGTATAGGAATTTAGCAGAAAATAACCCCCCATGTGTTCCAGCTGTTCCTCAGAGATCGGAGGGGCCTGGCCATGGCTGGGTTTAATTGCTGATTATAGCCAATTTAGAATTATAATGAGAACAGATGCACAAATAGTGCATTTTTTAAACCTAATACGATGGGTCTGATTGCATTCAAATAAGGACTTACACAACCCAGATTTGTGGATCCAGATTTGTTAGTTGAAACAATAGGAGAACAGGTTCAGGATTCTTTATATATATATATATATATATATATATATATATATATATATAAAGAAGTATTCATGTGCAAAAAGCAATTTTTAATGTACCACGAAAAACTGGAATGCAGTGGGAAAAAAGAGTTGGAAGAAAGCAGAGGAAATTGGGCAATCCTAGTAAGCTTCATATTGCTTCTTTTTAGTGTTTTTAAATAATAGGGAAATTAATCTAAGATAGATGGACACTATAGCAAACATTTCATTAATTCTTCAGAAATACTAAAATTACATAGACAATGAAAGTAATCTGAGTGCAACAGATCAATGTCTTGACTGTGTTTTAAAAACTTATGTTTAGTTTTCTTTTATAAATTAAATACTGCGGCAATGACGGAGAGAAATTTCATCTTGGCCATTTTAAATATCCATGAAGATTAAGCCATTATTACAAACACTTAAACACTTATCCATGTAAAAATCAAGCTTTTAATCACATAATATAATTTTACATCCATCATACCATAAAAGCCAAAGGAATTGGGTTAGTTACTCGAACAGTTTATTTCATCTGATTAATTTAGTAACAATATGTCAGATGAATTTCTGCTGCTGAAGGTCATCCAATCAAGCAATATCAACCTCAGTGGTAAAAATCTCTTGGAAAATAAGTTTTCATTGGTACAGTCAATAAACAAGCTGCCATCAATAAAAACAAAATACACTCTAATCAAAGAGAGATGTGTTTACGATTATGCTTCCAAAAACTGTGGGTTGTGCTCCTCTGGATGAGACATAAAAACTACCAGATGGTCAGGGGTGGCATAGGAAGAAGTGGGTTTATTTCATCTGTTTATAATACTGAAATTTGATCAGTATCCTAAGTCAAATAAATACTTAAGTTTTTCTAATTCCCTTTGTAACGCAGGGAGGCATGCAACAGTTTGCGAGTTCCTACTCTAAGGATCTGCAATTAGACAAGATTATTTTACCAGAATATAAAACATTTAGTCACCCCTCACATTCAAAGAAAAACAGTCAGATACTATGTTAGAGAAACAACACTGAACACTTTATTTTTTTCTCTTTTGCTTCCATTCCTGGATGCTTACAAGCCTGTCCAGAAACAGAGAATTTACGCTCTCGGCATTATGCCATGTACATTTTTCTTGAGGCTTTAATGCCTTCAAATTAATGACAGTACAATTAAAATTCCATGCCGCAATAAAGAATGAAGTAAAACAAGACAGCACATAAAGACAAAAATGAAACAAAGAAAAATAATATTTAAACATTTCTACTCCTTTCCTCTGCTTACACCAGACAGAAAACTGGGATCTGTCTCTCTGAGACATTCTTATGGAAGGAATTCTAATGAACAGCCATGCCATTTCAATGTTTGTATTTGATGAGTGTAGAGGTGGGAATTTTGTACCTGATTCACTTGCTCAGAGCTATTTAGACCCATCTGAGATGCTCCTGGCTACCCTGCCTTATCTCCATTTTTCTTCATGTCACATGCTACACATGGCTTTAGATTCTTGTACATGGGCAGCTGAACAGAGGCCCCTCATAGATTACTCTGGTCAGAATATTTTTTTCTTCTTCAAAATTCTCTACAATCCAGTGCATATCTATACTGACTGGAAGTCTCTTGAGTATGATGGGAGTTTAGCTGAGTCTCACATTTGCATGCTTACACATTTAGATCTTAAATGAGGTATATAACAGAATTTCAAATTTTGTACATGGTTTATAAGTCTTTCACCACATGCAATTACTGCAGTGAAAGACAGAAACTACTTTCTTTGTGCAAGAAATTGCTAATGTATGTTTAGACAACTGCGTTTTTTATCAGTTCTGCCTAGCACAGAAGTTAGAACATTAGTGTTTCTTTCCTATGGAAAATCCAAGATAGATTAATTTTTTTTAAAATCCAAATAAACCATATGGTGAAACACACATCAGGTGTAGAAATCAGAAATTTATCCAAGTATTTTTAAATTGTTTCTCCCTATGGGACTGAAGTCTCTCATCTTTCCATTGGAATTAATTGTTGCTAGAAACTTAATTGAAGCTGAAATAATTTCACTGAGACCATTCTTCTGCTTTATTTTTAAAACGGAAATATTATTACTTTTTTAGATCCAGTAATTGTAAATGAAACATTGGTAATATTTGGGCACATCTAGAATCTTAGATGCAGTTATATAAGTTGAAAAATAATTGTAAAAAATAACCCAAAATATTTTCTTTACAGTTTTTAGCATTGTGTCTTCTTTACATTCATTTAATAATTATGAATTTTTTTCATTTCTTCTTCCTATTAAAGCAACAATTAAAACCCTCAAAACATGAAACCTTCTTGTAAAAGCAAAACAAAACACCAATAAAAAACCCTATCAAAAAGAAAATCTCAAGGAAAAAATAAATCCAAATCATAAAATGAATGAACCCTAGAAAGAGAAGAATTTAATATTTAAATATTTTTAATATAAAATTTTATTTTGTTTTTTAAGTAAAATCCAATTTAAAAGTAATGATGTGCAAAATTTTGAACCCAATAAATATATTTCTTCAATTCTGCTCCTTTTGGTCTAAGTTTTTTACAGTTTAATAGTGGGAAAAATTTTGATTGACTCCATTGGCTTCGAATTTTTTTAAAAATTGAACAATGAAGAATATCTCTCAACAAGTTTATACCTCAGTAAATTCTCCAGACAAAATTTACTTGAAAAATGAACGAGATCAGAGAGGAATAAAAACGTCATTTATTAAGTAGGCATCTATGACCTGAAATAATTTGATACAGAGCTGGCACCAAAGAACAATATAGTAATAATTTTAAATTAATTGCAAGAAGAATTTCTTAAGTTACCCCCCCCCTCCCAAAAAAAAAGATGATATAATGGGTTTATATGTATTATAAAAATGCATATTTTTTTTTTTCTGGCCACAGTTTTCACACTTTTCATCATCCAGGGGAACAACATCAAAACCATCTGAATAAGCAGTTTGGATAAATTTGAGGGATGAGGTTTCTGATTGTGTGAATTGCTTGTATTTGTTTGTTTTATACTATGAATTGTCTATGTCTGTAGTAGATTGTTTTCAGCTAATTTCTTGCAGCTGTTACTAAATTACAGGCTCTGCTTTCCAAGGCCACTTAGGGAAAGGGAAACCAGTGATATTTAACCACTAATCAGACTATGTAATGCTCTGAATGAAGAGAGGAAAAACATTTTCTATTTCTAGCTGTGCAACATAGAATCTTTGCCAACTACTCATGTGACTGAATGGCTGCCATTTATTTACTGATAAGTTTAAAGGATAACATTTATATTCCTTTGAAAATAGCATGTCAAGAAAGACAAATGATGTCTAATTAACTCGAGAGTCATTAGCCCAATATTATATCACAGTAGCCAATAGTAGCTAAAACATAGTAACTCTGGTAGTATTAGAGGATGTGAAGGTCTGATTTTAGTAACTAGATTCAATGCAGAAACTAACATACCCAGACAAATAAAATTCATCTGAATATCCTCAGATTATTTCAGCCCCTTTAGCCATGTCTTTTCCAATATCCAATTGTATGCAGTAATAGATGATTTTTAGAAGAGTATCCAGAATGAAAGGAACCATCAGTCAAATCCTCCAAGAGTGAATGTTTAGTTATTTAGCCTGATAATACAATCTATAGAAATATGACTGCATTATTATTCTGAACCAGAGGATTTTATATTCTCAAGAAACTTGTTCCATGTTATTGACTGATAATATAAGAAATCACCACATTTACTGATTTGACATATATTTTGTCTGCTAAGAGGAAAGGGGATGTTATAAATATCTATGAGTGTTAGTTTAAAAAATTATTTCTGGGTTTAATTCTTGTGAAAGTGATAGTTAACAATGCTGCCTTCTTCTTCTCTTACATAGAGATGTTTCTAAATGTATTACTGCAATGAAAGTGTTACTTCTTTCTTTTTTTTACTTTTTTTTTTTCTTCAGCAAACAGGGGTCTCAGGCTCATAAATCTAAAGGGCTTTAAATAGGATTTGAATACTTTATTCTAGATTATTTTGAGCCTAAGAGATATGGATAAATGTTTTTAGAACAGCTCTAGTGAGTCTAAGTTGTATTGAGTTTCAAAGGAAATGAGATTTTCAACATCCAATTTTTCATCAGTTTCCTCATCTTTCCTCCTTTTCATCTATAGATCCCAAACAAGAATGGAAATACTTCCTTTAAGGACAGAAGTGAGGAAGGAAAAGGCAGAGAAAAATAAAAGAAGATAGTGCACCTGTCTGGGGACTCTGTGTCACTTTGGACCATCACTCACAGTAAATATTATTGCACATCTTGTTTTTCTCAATCAAAAATCAAGAACGAAAACCAGAACTAGCCCACCTTACTCACTGTATTACAAAATACAGCTATTACACAGCCTTCATAATAGCAAAGTTGGTAACTACAAGTTTAAATCCTGTGTTTCACAGTATATTGGACCTGGTTTATTGGTGGTTTTGAGGATTGAAATTATTTTTGGCTTTACACTACAGTGTACAAGAGAACTACTTCATTTATGTATTAATTTCTCCATAGCATTCTGTAGGCTGAAATTTAGGTTAAGGGATAGCACTGGACAGATTAGATGTAAGTAGCAATCTAAATTATATTGCTGTATCTTCTGGCTAGGACTTAGTAATAAAGAATCACAGGTAATATTGTTGAGAAGGCCCATAACACAATGACTGTCCATGAATACTATTTAATATAAGGCTCAGGCAATGTCTTGCAGATGGCACCTTAATTTCAGGATTTCACTCAAGTATTTCTGATAAATTATGTTCATGATCACTTAAAATTAATAAAACTACATTCTGTAATTTTACAGACCATTGCTTCCTCTTGTTTAAGCTCTTACCTCTGTCAAAATAAATAATTAGGGAGCAAATATGAAATAGGGACAATACAGCATAGATATTACAGTGAAAATTAGCAGGCATCTGTAGGCAAGGTTAGAACTCCTTTAGCAAGAAACCTGAATTTAGTTCTTTATACAGCAGGTTCTCCTTTCCTTTCTGACACATAAAATGGCTTTTACATCTCTCTGCTAGAAAAACTTTCTGTACAAATACTTTTTGACATTCTTATTTACCCACTCTCCTCTAAGTAGTTCTATCATTGCACTATTTGTAATTAGACAAATTTATTTCAACCTTACTCCATCAATGATAAAAATTTTTTTGAAGACTCTGTCCTGAGTCTAATGCAAATAGCAACAATCCTCCATGTGTCCAGATAATTTCAGAAAATTATAAATTTGTTATGAAGTTGTTGCACTGAATCCATTTCTATAGAATTCATTTGTTCCTGCAGCAACAAATAACATGGCAAATTATGTACAAACATTAAAGCCTGTGTGAAGGTTTGACAGTTTCCCAACTAGAAGCATCAGTGATAAATATTTAAGGCATGTAAGTTTATCCAAGGAACAGCTTGAAGTGCAAGAAATGGTGAGCAGCTATAGCTGCCTGCCCTGTGATTTCCTTTTCCACATGCTTTGACAAACCATGTGTTGTGCCTGACAGAGCACAGCTTCCAACACGGCGATGAGACAAGGCTCATAGAATTATACCTTTCAGTTTTATAGCTAAGCACTTGGCTTTTTATCTATTAGCAAAAGTAAACTGTAAACAGCTGTCAGTGTTTTGTATCAGAGCTCTAATTTTGGCTTCTCCTAGTCTGATAAACAGCCCTAGCTGGTGGACAGGAACATTGAAGAAATGCATTCAGGGGGCTTGGAACTAGATAATCTTTAAGGTCTCTTCCAATCCAAGCCATTCTATGATTCTGCAATATGCAGTTCCTTCTTGGCTTCACAGGGAGACCTTGATTCTCTTGGAATGATTGTAAAGATGAATCTAGAAACAATCTCTTTCTAATTTCAAGGTACATGACATCAATAGCTGTTCTTTTAAAGCTTGTGCTTTAAATGAAAATATCTCATGCTGGAGAGATTCGGAAATTGTAAGAAATATACCTTTTATCAGGATATAATTACAAAACTACATTAAAAATTATACAATTGGATTTAATATTAATTAGATAATGAGGGTTTTTTTTTTTAGTTGTATTGATATTCTATTGAAAATTTTATTGGATTTTTTCATTGCATTTTTTTAAATTAGAAAAATTAAGTCCTGAAAATACTAAATCAAATATAAAATTACAGAAAGAATAACCTCTGAATTACTTTCCCTGAGAGCTGTCAGAAATCTGTTTATTTGGTATGATTGATACCAGCCATTCAGATGTTCCAGTCAAAGGAAGATAAAACCTGTTTAAGGTTTCATCTTACGGTATTTATCCCTTATTAAGAAATCAAGAAAAGTGATTAAAGAAAGGAGTGAAATTAAAATTTCACAACACATCCATTGTCCCCATTTATTCTTAACAAGTCCAATTCATTACTACACTTAGTGGGATGTTGCAGAGGGAAGAGAGAGAAAAGGGACACATATTTCTCTTCTTTGTCTATTGCTCCTCTTATTTTAATCTTTGAGGTTTTTTTTTCTTAAATTATTTTAAAACAGATGCTGGTCAGAGCTGGAATGGTCACCCACCTTCTCTCGAACTGTATAACTGGTTGAGAGAAGACTGAATAATATTAGACAAGATTAAAAAAATCTGATAGTAATATTAAGAATTAGTATATTTTTAGCTACAAACTGCAGGAAGTATGAGAAGAACAAGTTCACCACAGAGCATTGTACTTTGAGAGCAAAATAAATCCCTATAAAATATTGACAGTTTGTTTGAGCATGTTTCAATGTGTTGAGACACATTATATAAAGACAAAATAAATGGAAATGAAAAAAGTGCTATAAAAACTGAAATGCTGAGTCAGCTGACAGGTAATGAAATGTCAGTCCAATAATGTATTCCAGCAGAGCTGCTGAACTCATACCACAAAATATCATGCCACTCCACACAATGAACAAGTTTAACTTTTCAGGAAATATTTAGGTGACATAAATGTGGCAAGGGAAAAACTAAGCAAGATTTACCTCAGGTGCTGCTGATTTCCTCTGCTGATGTCCTCTTTAGCCATATCGGTGTAGATTTGTTCTAAAATTGAACATTTTTTTTTATATTGCCTTTTTTACAGGATTCTAGATTCTTTTGTTTGTTTGTTATTATACCCACACACTGTCTATCATCAGTGTGCAAAATTTATTCTTCATTATTTATATTCTAGATATTATGCTGTATAATGGTACATATCCTGCAAAATACTGGATGAAATGAGGCTGTATGTACTCTAGCAGTTTTGCATACTAGTTTCCCCAGAAATTTCTCCTATTATTTCTTGTGCACATTATTACTGATTTACCTGACCATGTAAATCTTTTGAAGGATTCTTCATTTTTGAAAGTTGAAAAATGTGTTCTTTTGCTTTCCTCTGAAATTCTACTGCAAGTATTTTAATGAGTAACGAAAATTCTAATTATAAAACAAAAATTAATTCCGTAAAAAAAAATAAAATTGATCCTGTATTGTTGAAGATAATTATTGTAGTTTGATTTAATATACCAGGTTTTTAAATGCCCCGTGTCCCGATTTTTAGCTTGCACTTCTATTTAAAACGTAATCTTACATTTCATCTTTTCTCATTTAAGTTGCTGTCTTCTGTAAAACCTGTTCTTTGTGTTACTGAATACATTAAGATCCATTTCCACCTTCATTAACATTTGGAATTTTTTTTTTTAAGTAGAAAGAAAAATATAATAGAACTTTTGTCATTGACAAACAAGATTTCCATGAAGTGTCTGCAATGCAAATAACACCCTGTGTAATTTAGCTCCTTTTCCAAATTTATTTTAAAAATTCCTTGTCATAACACCCTGACTTTGTCAGCAGATATACAGGAAGGACTAGATTTACAAGCCCTTAGTCAGTTCATTTGCTGTTTATCTTAGATGCTTTGGATTGCAGCCTCTCAGCACTCATGCATGACCTTTTCCCAAAGCTGCTGTTTTTGTCAGAGTTGATTTAATTGCAGAGATGAACTTTAGCTTTTGAAGAGTCATAATCCACTCATTTGATGCATATAGTTATCTTTCTTGTACGAGTCCTAATAAAGTTCAAAAATGAGTGGTCAAGTTTCTGAGCTTAAAGAATGTAAAATGTTGTTTATTACAATGCTTCTTACTTTCTATACCTAAGACAGCATGCGGTGACAATATTATGGATGTCATCTTCTTGTATTGTATACATGCCTACTGGTAACAGAAAATTTAAAACTAAACAGTGAGGTCTTGGTGTGTGAAAAGGTCACTTTTCCAATGTCTTCTATTTCAGTAAGTAAACACAAATCACTTAAAATTCAATAAACCAGATGTCCTTTGCTGGGGTGAGGGAAGAGAGAGATGATGTTGGCTTCTTTTTGGCTCTGAGTGTGAAAAGGCCAGACAACAAAAGGCATAATAAAATAGTTGTTTAACTAAGATGGAGAAAAGAGAAGAATACAGGTAGCAAGTAATTGTCACCATCTTTTCAGATGCTGGACAATCCACTTTCATGCAGAATTGAACAGCCCCCAGATGGATTTTTCACACAACACTGCGTAGATTCTGTCTGTGGATAGTTCCCCTCCAGTGGCGAACACAAACTCATCTCTTTTATGTGAGTATGCAAGTTTTAAGGTATTCAACCACCAAAATATGTATTATATCAATAAATGGAATAAGAAAATAAAAGAGTACCTATACCTTATTTAAAAATGTCAGCTCTAGGCAGTAAGCACATTCAGTGTCTGCAGAGGACTTTTAATCATACATAATGGGAGCATTTTAATTGAATTGGCTGGCCTAAAGTACCAGAACATAAGTTGCTGAGTGTTAGGAGTTTGATCCAATACGTTGATCCAGAGCTAAGGGTTTGACCAACAAACAGATACAATTATTTTAATAAGAAGTACCACTTCAAATAATTGTGTGATTACTTGGTGACTCACATCCATGATTCTCATCCAAATAGTGCTATAACATTTAATTTAAAATATAACAAAATACAAGCAACTTTGGGAAATGGAAAACTTACTTTTCTCTGTAAGGCACTCTGAAAGTCAGACGCTTAGGAATGATGTAGTAGCATAAACATTGGTATCTTTTGCTGTTAAAGTATGGGAGCATCGAGTTGCAACTCGATGCAGCATGATGATGCAGCAGAGGACCTATAAATAGTCTTTATGATTCTAGAGGGGGAAGTTGCTGATCTTCCTGGGTACCACACTGCTGTGATTTAGAAATAATACTCTCCAGTTTAGTACTTCCACTAAAACCATGCATTGCTCCTCTTTCTCCCCTCCCTGTGACTGCACTGGAGAGGGGAATTGAAGGCACAAAAGGCAAAGATCATGGGTTTGGGTAAGAGAAATTTACAGGAAACAGCAATATGATAAGGAAACAAACAGCAACAGCAATAATACTAATGACAGAAGGTATTTAAAAACCCAAACTAATTAATGTGAAATGTCCTCAGACAACAGGCAATAGCAGATGCCTTCCTCTACTCACTCACTCAACCAGAAAGAACCCCTTCTTCTCAGAAGAAAATCTGTTCTCCCTACCCCATGACATGAGGTGGTATGGAATAAGCTCTGTGTCATAACCATGCCCTCTCCCTGCTACTGCAAAAATTAACCCTGTCTTGGACAGAACCAGGACACACACTAAATATAAATTGGTATCATGCGTTTCTGCTTAGAATGAATCTTTATTAAGAATACAATTCAAACTTGTTTAAAATAAAGGAGGTCTTGCTGGTCACCTCAATAATACTTTGAGGAACACTCAGTGAAGGAAGCAATCAGTACAAGTCTTTCCTTAAGTGAAGCATTCTCCAAGACACTGCCTGGTGCATAATCTTTAAGGTGTTTTGACAACATAATGTGGGCTCTAATTATGTATTTTGATTATAATCAGCCTTTATTTTACTATAAAGTACTATAAGTGTAAGTAACTGTAAGATGACACCATAAAGTTCTTATGCTTGACTGAAAGCAATAAGGCAGAGATACCTATTCAAACAATTCCCTTGTTTTTTTCTCTACATAAAATGTCTGATTTTGTCATCATGTCATCATTCATGTCATCACAGGTGAAAAGCACTGCCTGATGCCAGTTCATCCACTGAAAGTTTGCTGTAATTCCCACCAGGTTGCTCCTAGTATAATTGCATAATAAGCAGTCTTTCAGCAAGTTAAATGCAAAATAAAAATATATGTCTCAGGAATTCCAGTTCCATTATGCAGAAAGTGTTGTTATGAGCAAAAAGAAAGAATAGGTTATATGTAACCCAAAGTATCTGACTTTTTAGCATTATGTAAACCTTAATCAAAGAAATTTTGTTAGTTCAGATTTCAATCTGGAGTATAATTCTATTAGAGAAAAACAATACACAGCCATAATAATTGTAGCAATAATAATAATAATAATAATAATAATAATAATAATAATAATAACAATGCTGTTAAAATTATTATATGTAATGCTTCCCTTTTTCAACACCCCTTTGTACTCTGAGATTGTGAGCACCCATGTTCCTCAAGCAAGCAAGGGCACAGGGAGCCAGGGCGGGGTATAAATAATGGTTGAAGCAGGTCATTCATGCTTCAGGTCCTTCACTTGCACTGTAAAGGGAGATATTGAGATCTTATTCTTTCTTCTTCTGCCTGTTTGTTTGTTTGTTTGGGGTTTTTTGTTGTTGTTGTTGTTGCTGTTTTCTAATTTCTTATATGTTTTTACTGGAGTCTGTTTTCAAACAAGGTTCTACAATGTACTCTCTCTTCAGTGATTTTTAACATCACTGACTGCTTGAATTTACTATATTTATGGTTCATTTGATGAATCAACACTTAGTCTTTATTGTCTTTTTTACTTTCACACTTATTTTGTCAGTCTTCTAGAAATGCATTTCTTTAACCAAACACCTCCAGTGTCAGCCTGTGTTCCTTATCACCCTCTGGTTTACTTTTCTATGCTGTATCCTCTTTCTACATTTTTCAAATTCTCTATTGTCAACCTAGGCCTGTTTTCCTCTCTAATACTGTCTCCAATACTGTTTTTGTCTCTAATACCATTACCATATGAATAAATATTTCATTGGCACAGAATAACTACTCATTGTTATTACTACACTTTTTCTATGTAAATATAATGAAAAATAAAACAAATGGTAGTCATAGCTACCCAATCTTTAAAAAGAAAAATTTCTTGAAGGTAAACCAAATGAGATCAAAGCTCCAAAAACATCAAGGAAAGTTCAAGCAAACCAGGCCTGACAAGTTTCACTCCTGAGGCCTTGCAAATTTTGTTAGTAGCCTGTTATTAGCTATGGCAATGCAATCTTACTTGGCTAAAATGCCACAGATGGTCTCCTTCAAACTCAGTTTTGCTGATCATTGAAATCTGCTCCACATAAGATAATCTTATTTAGCATTCTGTAAGAGTGAATTGAGAACTCTCCTAGACTTCAGACTTTAATATTTTGATAAATATTTCCATCTGTGGACTTTTAACAATTATATAATGCATTTGTCCTTTTTTTCTGTTTAAATTTAGTTTCTAGGGCTACCTATGTGCTTATGCATATATTTGTGGGCATTTATATATATTCTAGTAAAATAATATTTGATTTACCGTAGACTTTGTATTGAAATGTACTGCAAACTGTTGTGAGAGTCAGGCAAGTTACAAGAGTATTTTCTGACACCGACGAATGTGAATATGTAAAAATAAGTAGAAATATAACCTGATATTTTATTTCATGTAACTAGGCTTAAACTAGTTTTAACATTATCTTTAAACATGCTTTCAAGTGTACAGCATATTTCTTTTAGCCTCCCTGCATGGGCAGTTGTCATTTTACACCACTGAAGTGCCTTTGTGAATAAAAGCATCAGATGTCCTTGAGAAAGGACATTCAGCTTAAACTTTTGATCTCTGTGAGTGGTTGGCCATAAGAGAAATTCACCTAAAGGTCAAGGAAATAACTTAATGTATCTACTCAAAAATGTGTGAAAGATAACTGAAGTGAGTGGGTCTGAGTAGATGTTTTTCACAAAGATGAGGTAAACATTATTTATTACTACACAATCAAATTCAGATCTTGGCAAATGAATGAAGTTGTGTGGGCTTTACAGAAAATTGTTAGATCTTCTCTTAAAAATATCTGTGTTGTTTTTACAACTCATTGATGCATTTAAACAAATATATACATGCATAAACATATCTCTCTCTCTCTCTCTCTCTCTATATATATATATATATATATAAAATCGGAAATCAAGATTCCCTTACCATAAAATTTAATGTGTATTCAACATTAATGAAATCTTAACCTTTAAAAAGATTATTCATTTTACGATGGGCATATTATTCACAAGAGTCACAAAAATATTCTGTGGAACACAGAATCAATTTATGCAAAGTGTTATGAAGCTTGTACATGTCAACAAGCTCCTGAGGAGGCCAGCCCTAAACTAGCCCTAAAAATTACCTCTGTAGCACTCAAAACACTAAGAACCAGGGTTATCTTCTTATGATGATACAATTTGCCATAGAAATAGAACTGCTGTTTATTCTGCAGAAGTAAATGGATGCTCTCTTCTGTAATAATGTAAGTAGCTGAATTTTAAAAGATTCTCCCTCCAAGGGAAGTTTTTTAATATATTCTTCTTCTATATAAATACATTAATATAAAATATGCCCAAGTGTCCTCTTTGAAAGTAATCTAACAATCAAATTTGATTTTATTTTCTTCTCTTTTATGGTGGCAGGGTTATAATAGGTTTGAATCTACTTAGATGATGCCTGAGGTGATAGAATAACAAGGCAGCAGCTCTGTGCAGTTCAAGGTGCAGAAATACCATCATCAAAATCCACAACTCTGCACACACACAATAAGTGATTGACCTCTATCCTGGTGACACACTCCAGTTGTTCATTCCCATATTCAGTTTCACTTACAGCTAAACAACTTATCCAACGAGGAAGAAGATGAAGAGATTAAAATTAGTTGACTAGAAAAGAGCACAAAGTAAAACCTGGTCCAAAGTTCTTCAAGCTTGTACAAAAACCAGAGGAAATATGAAAATCTTATGCTGCAAGGAAGCAGATCAGGACTAGTTTCTTCAGAGCATTCTTACCTTCCAGAATTTCATTGGAGAAGAGAAATAAAGGGAGTGGAATCTTACATAATGTTTATACTTAGTACATGTAGGCAAAGCAAGGATGCAACGGTAGCAAGAGGAAGTAGAAACAGCAACAATTGAGGGATTTTGACATTTTATTAGGATAGAGCTTAGGCAACCATGACTTATCTTTCAATTGACAAAATCCTTCAGAAGATTTGTTTATGTGAAAAAGAGCAATGCATGGACAGAAAAATTTTTGAAATAAAACTTTACCAGCAGTGTAATATATATTGTGTTCTCAGTTGCAAAACAAAAATATTTTAACCGGTTGATACTTTATTGTTCAGGTCCACGGTATTCTGTGATAAACTAAAAGCTCTTGTTTAAAACATGCATTTTTCCTAACCTTTAGAAAATAATGTTTGTCTTAAATTAACTGAATTGGGGTTTTAAGGATAACATTACCCTTTAAAACCTATGCTAGAACAGGTTCTTCTCTGACCTATGGATCATCAGTCACCTGAGAAAATTTTTCAAAGGACAGTGACCTGAAATTATTGATATTTTTCCAGCTAATAACACCATTTTGAAGATCAGCCTGAATAAGGGAGAAGACATTTCATAGCCTGCAATGGAAATTAATTTCTTATGTATTCAAAATGATGATCACAAGAATGATGGGGTTTTACGAGAAAGGATTGTTTAGGAAAAAGACATTTTAGAAACAATAAGAAAGATTTTTTTTTACCCTAGATGCTATTTCTAGCTGCATAACCAATGGTAGTGAAAATTTTGTCAAATGAAAATTCCTAAGGATGAAAGTTTCATAAATACCTCACAAAAATTTGTAAAATTTTTTGACTGAATATGTTCTCCATTATTTTAATGCATTAATACTAAAGACGGTGTAATTTTTTTTCTCTTTCTCTTTCCTTAGTCTCATTTGCTTCTTTTGGAGGGCAGGGACAAAACAGAATATAGAAAAGTATTGCACTTCTCATATCTTTCAAGCATGTATTTTAACTTCCTTTTTTCTCTGAAAAACCTCCAACAACAATTTTTCAATCGAAGTAATATTTTAATTTTTAGTAAATATTTTTAAAATTATAATTATCTATAATTTATATAATATAACTAATAATAAAATATTATTTTCTCTGAAAAAAAGGAAAAGTATAATACCTCAATTGCTTTCCTTTCAATCTTCCATAGAAATATGGTTTTTAGGATTACCATGTTAGAATACTTGCTGATTTTAGGGATTCTGTTAATTTACTATTTTACTGTAATGTTTAATTCCTTTTATGTTAGAAACATCCTGGTTTATTTTTTTTTTACTATTTTACTATTTTATTTTATACCATTTTACTATTTAACTATAATAGTTTAATTCCTCTTATGTTAGAAACATCCTGGTTTATGTAGTTTATGTTGTATGAAGAGATATGAAACATTTTCAGGTCTGTGCAATAATCACTGATAAGTGATTTATACTTTTACAGAAAAAGAAACACATCCTGGAAAAAAAAGGACCCTTGCATTCAGCTTAAAAAAAGAAAAAGAAATAATACGAAATGAAAGAGAAAGCGAAAGAGAAACACAGAGTGAGAAAGAAAAGAAAAGAGAAAAGAAAAGAAAAGAAAAGAAAAGAAAAGAAAAGAAAAGAAAAGAAAAGAAAAGAAAAGAAAAGAAAAGAAAAGAAAAGAAAAGAAAAGAAAAGAAAAGAAGGAAGGAAGGAAGGAAGGAAGGAAGGAAGGAAGGAAGGAAGGAAGGAAGGAAGGAAGGAAGGAAGGAAGGAAGGAAGGAAGGAAGGAAGGAAGGAAGGAAGGAAGGAAGGAAGGAAGGAAGAAAAAGAAAGAAAAAGAAAAAGAAAGAAAGAAAGAAAGAAAGAAAGAAAGAAAGAAAGAAAGAAAGAAAGAAAGAAAGAAAGAAAGAAAGAAAGAAAGAAAGAAAGAAAGAAAGAAAGAAAGAAAGAAAGAAAGAAAGAAAGAAAGAAAGAAAGAAAGAAAGAAAGAAAGAAAGAAAGAAAGAAAGAAAGAAAGAAAGAAAGAAAGAAAGAAAGAAAGAAAGAAAGAAAGAAAGAAAGAAAGAAAGAAAGAAAGAAAGAAAGAAAGAAAGAAAGAAAGAAAGAAAGAAAGAAAAAGAAAGAAAAAAAGAGGAGAGGAGAGGAGAGGAGAGGAGAGGAGAGGAGAGGAGAGGAGAGGAGAGGAGAGGAGAGGAGAGGAGAGGAGAGGAGAGGAGAGGAAGGAAGGAAGGAAGGAAGGAAGGAAGGAAGGAAGGAAGGAAGGAAGGAAGGAAGGAAGGAAGGAAGGAAGGAAGGAAGGAAGGAAGGAAGGAAGGAAGGAAGGAAGGAAGGAAGGACAAGCTATCGTTTTGAAACATTTCTGCTTGGGGTAGAAGATAGCAGGCTAAAGATCTTTTATATATATAATTTCTTGAACTTCATCCCAACAGTCTTTAAACTTTTATTTGTCTATCCATCTATAGTAAAAGAACCAACAGAAGTTTTATATTTTTCACAAGACAGTTTTTCACTCTGCTTGTGAAGAAAGAGTTTCTTATGGCTACATATGAGATGCAATGATTTCTTCATGCATTTTTTGCTGATATGGTAACTTAAGCATCACTGCCTCTGCAAGACACTGTTCTCCAAAAGAGCCTTAAACCTCTTCTCCAAATGTCTGTGAAGCTTGGCTATCTTTCACATTATTTCCTTTAACCAACTGTGGAGTCTTTTCATTCCTCTTAGCACTATCTATAATTTTGTATGCACTTGCTCTGTTATTTGGCATGTCCAGTAATTCTGCATATTCTGCCCAGACATTCATGGCAGTTTCAAATAGCCAAATCTCGGGCCAAGGCTCAGTTTTCCACCTGCAGACCTTCACAGAGCAAGCATGGTGTTCCCAGTAACAGCTCTCAGAAAATATGCTGCCAGCATGCCACTGTCTCATATTCTGATCTAATGATAGAGCAAAAAAATTTAATAAGCATGTCCAAATTTGTTTAGCAGTTCCATAGTCCCTGTATTTTCCAGATTTCCTGATTTTTTTTTTTTTCTTATAGCTTCTCTTTTCAAATCACCTTTTCTTCTGACTTCTGGTGATTTCTCCATTACAACAATACCTTCTATTATTATAAATATGGCTTAGAGAGCAGGGCTCAAAGCAGCTCACAGCAGCAGGCAAAGGAAGCAGGAGGTCACAGTAGCAAGCTACAGTGTAGATAGGCTGTCAAATAAGACACAAGATATGAAAGAAGAGAGCAAGACTGACAAAGAGAAGCACGCCCTGCTAACTAAAGGTTCCCATGGGTCAGGAAGTTGCATAAACTCATCCTAATTTTTTCAGTCACCTGACACTTCTTCAGGTGCACTGTCCCTAATATCTGAACACCTGCAAAACTGCCACTGACTCCTTTCTAACTGTATCTGCATTTGCCTCCAGAGCACTCCTACTCACTCTTCCCAGACTATTGCAGCACTGCCACTCTACATTAATCCCTCCCAGTGACCTCTCTTACCGTAATGTAGAACCATTGTGATCTTACTACAGAACTAAATTTTACCAACAAAGACACACAACCTTTAAATGTCTCTGAAACCAGGGATTAAAAGTATGGATTGTCCTGGAGGGGTATTTTCACATGCTGAAGATCTATGACTCTGGTTGTGGCAACAAAATACCCCTGATTCAATGCATTTCATTAATTCTTTCATGACAAAAGAGCTCTCTTCTTGGACCTATGCACAAAAAGTGCTACATGAGGACAAAATGTGCTGCCACTGAGATATCAGACTGATCATCTTAGTGTATATGCAGAGTTTTATGTAATACACAGTCAATAGTGTGTCTTCTGCATTCTCCTTTCCCTTTTATTTTGAAATTAATGATTAATTCTAGAAATGGACAGTTCAAGGTGCAGTAATATAAGACTTTAAAAGAGACTGTGTAACAGTTTCTTATCTCTATGGGATGTAATATTGAAAAACAACAATCCATGTTGATGGTATCTTGCCTTTGATGTTCCCCAACAGATTGAAAACAGAGTAATTCTACTGCTGGCCACTTTGCAGTGACAGCTGGGTGAAGTCATTATAAACACTGGAGATAACTTTCCATATGGCAAGAATTCCTAACATTATTTGGTGATCACCAGTGTATGCTCATTAAGAGCCAGAGCAGCATCACCTTATTGAATATGACTGTCTACTTAGAAATTGGGTAGAGCTGAGTTTGTTTGCAATATGTTAATCATTAGAAGTGCCCAAGTCCTACCTATTGGATTCAGACATAGATTCCAGTTATCAAAGGGAAAATATTTATGTATATAATATGATATTTATTATATGATATAATATTTATGTATATCCTCTTCCCCACCACCCCCTGTCCTGTTCCCCCATTCTCTTTCAGAAATGGAATAGGAAAAAAAATTGTATACAAATAAATTTTTTTTTTT
Organism: Agelaius phoeniceus; assembly: GCF_051311805.1. Taxonomy (NCBI): domain Eukaryota; kingdom Metazoa; phylum Chordata; class Aves; order Passeriformes; family Icteridae; genus Agelaius; species Agelaius phoeniceus. The sequence goes on from NC_135266.1 coordinate 22,801,027, forward strand.
CAGTCAAACTCATCTTCAGCCCATAGTCAGAGTCTTTCCACACTTCCTGTTGCTTTCTGCTTCACTAAACCTTTCCAGCACAGGATTACCAGTGGAAAATTTACTAATTGAAATTCTACATTTTCCACCTTCTCTCAGCCACTTTCCCTGGATGACACTAAATATCTATATTTAGATAGGCTAAATCAAGTCCTAGATTTCCATTTTTGAATATTTCATAACGAGAAGTGATTGAAGAGATAGAAATATCTATCTCTAAAGACATTATAATATTTAATCAGGATGTGGCTTCTCATCATTGTTTGCTACTGTCTTAAACTAGGTTATAATATTTAATAACATCATCCCTTCAAAACGTGTAACTTTCTGATAAAAATACAGAAACAAGATGTCAATATTTTGGAATGTAAGTGAAAATTGAAAAATTTAAGATCTACAATCTCTTTTACAGAAACTCAAAATGTGCTGATTTGGAAGGGATCCTCAAGGATACTCAAGTCCAGCTCCTGGCTCTGCACAGCACCATCCCCCACATCATGTGCCCCAGAGTATTGTCCCAAATGTTTTTTGAACTCTGTCAGGCTTGATGCTGTGACAACTTCACTGGGGACTTCATTCCAGTGCCCAGCCACCTTCTGGGTGAAGAGCATTTGTCTAATATCCAACCTAAACCTCCCCTGGCATAACTTCAGGCCATGTCCTCCAGTCCTGTCACTGACCAGAGAGAAGAGATCAGTGCCTGCCTCTCCTGTACCCCTCCTCACAAAGAAGCTGTAACTGCAATGAGGTCTTCCCCCACTCTCCTCCAGGCTGAACACATCAAGGGACCTCAGCCTATACGGCTTCTCCTCCAGGCCCTTCACCATCTTTGTTGCTCTCCATTGGACACTCTCTAATAGGTTCATGTCTTCCTTACATTGTGGCACACAAAACTGCCCCCCTGCACTCGAGGTGAGGCCACCTCAGTGCAGACCAGAGCAGAGGGGACAATCCCCTCCCTTGCCCAGCTGGCCATGCTGTGCCTGATGCTCCCCTGGACAGGGTTGGCCCTCCTGGCTGCCAGGGCACTTCTGGCTCATGTTCAACTTGCCATCATCAAAGACCCCTGGGTTCCATTCCATTCCATGGTACTGCTTTCCAGCCTCTCCTTCCCCAGTCTGTCCATACATCCAGGGTTGCCCCATTCCAGGCGCAGAATCTGGGAGTTTCCCTTGTTGAACTTCATACAGTTGGTGATTGCTCTGTCAGTCTCTCTGCAGGGCCTCTCTGATTTGAGAGAGTCAACAGCTCCTCCCAGTTTTTTGTTGTCTGTGAACTTACTTAGTGTCCCTTCCAGTCCTGGGTCCACATTATTTATGAAGATGTTGAAGAGCACAGGGCTGAGGATGGAGCCCCACTAGTGACAGGTCACCAGTCTGAGGTCACCCTTCACTGTAACCCTTTGTGCCTGACCCATGAGCCAGCTTCTCTCCCATCACATGATGTGTTCATCCAGCTGTGTGCTGGACAGTTTTTCCAGAAAGATCCTTTGGGACACAGTATCAAAAGCTTTACTGGAATCCAAAATGTTACATCAACTGGCTTACCTTGATGAAGTAGCTGTGTTACCCTGTTGTAAAAGGAAATCAGGTTTGACAAGAAGGACAGGTTTGTCCTGTCATGGATCCATGCTGGCAGTGACCAATGACTGCATTGTTTTTCATGTGTTTTCCAATGCCTCCCAGAATAACCTTTCCCCTGATTTTACCAGGCACTGAAGTGAGAATGACAGCCTTGTAGTTTCCATACTCCTCCTTCTTGCCCTTCTTGAAGATTGGGATGTTTGCCAACTTCCAGTCAGCTGGGATGTCTCTGGATTCCCAAGATGGCTCAAAAATCATCAAGAGATGATGTGATGAAATCAACTAGCTCTTTGAGGGTTCTTGGATGAATCCCATCAGGCCCCATAGATTTGTAGGGATCCAGCTAGAGCAGCAGATTCCCCACAATTTCAGCGTCAGTTGAGAGTTTATCATTCTGGCAGTAATAGTCCTCCAGCTCAGGGCACTGAGACCCTTTTGGTCTGTCATCCGTGTTGAAGACAGAGGCAAAAAAAGTGGTATACACTTCTGCTTTGTCTCTTTCAAAATAATCAGAATTTTTTATTATGATTGTATTCTTGATGTTTCAGAAATATGAAAGAACATTAAATATTAATTGTCAAATGTTCTTTTAGACATTGGGAATAAAACACTTTTTAATATAAAATATCTCAAAATTGTAATACTACATTGTAAAATATGGAAATTTCACCAATCCTACAATCTTCAACCAAATCCTTCCCCTTCTTCCCCCACTAAATGAATAAAAACTTGTATGAAAATCCTTTCTTCTTTTCATGAGGGCTCATAGAAAAGAACAAAGGCCAAAAGTTTTCTTTTCCAATTACATTCAACACACTGTAGAAAGCCTTTGAAGAAAATTGACTTAATTAGCATATATCTAATCTCATTCTATGCCACACTCTGTACATAAAATCATGGGTTTATCAGTTTCTGGTTTCACTAAGAGAAGAATGTTTCATACATTAAGGAAACTGAAATATACATAAATATTCTGCTTTATAAAAATATTTATGCAGCAAAATTCATATCTTTCAGCCTTTTTGCTCTGCACTAATCAAACACCCATGGGTTCTTTTCAATGGAGCTGACATTATTATTCTAAGAACTATAGAAAGTCTTTGGTTGGAGTGATCTTTGAAGGTCACCTAAGCTGACCTCCTGCTCAAATCTGTGTAAATGTCAAAGCTCAGTTCAAGCTGCTGAAGATTTCATGTGGTTGAGTTCTAAAAATCTCCAGGGCCAAATGGTCCACAACCTTACTGGGAAACCTGTTTTCAAGAGTAGAAATTTATTTCAGCAGTTTTCCTATCTGCATATTCAAATTTACAAGCTAACAGTTTATATTTTTTCCTGTTAGTAAAAAGAGTAAAAAACTGTGGCAATTAAAAAGTATAAAGGCTGGCAGTCCATTTAGATTAGACATCTTTTAAGCCTAATGATTATGTGTTATTTGAAATGCTAGTGGAAAGAAGCAGACATTTCTGGGATTCAGCTGGTCTAATCTTATAGTGCCAGCATCAGACCAGTCAGGTACTTCTAAAAGACTCCAACAGTGCCTATTTTTTAGCTCTGATTATAACAAAAAGACTGAAAATTACTTGCTTAGAGATACGGACACATTCTAGTGTCATGTTAGACATCACAAATCTTAATCTTGGTCTTCCAGGGTATTTTATAGAGGACTTCTGTACACCAAGTTTTACTTAATCCTTAAAATCAGTCAGGCAGTGGAGGCTCATTTTGAACCTCAAAGCATGCTCAGCACTTAGGTATTGGCTTCCAGTATGATCAGAGAATCTCTTTAAGCTTTGTCATAATTCACAGATGTTTAAATCCCGAAACCAATTTTTATTTTAATCCTTCAAATGTGTTTGAATTGGACTACATCCAGTATGTGTATAGATCACTGAATGCAATAAAGAAAAGGTTTGGTTTAATTTCAGTTGGACCTTTTGGTAGAAAAGATTATCACATTCCAAGAAAATATATACAATATTGCTTAAAAATAGAATACATGTTTTCTTTTAATTAAAGAGGTTTTTTTATTAATATGTCAGTGATGTTTATAAAATATCTAGACTAGATCTAGACCTTTTTAACTCTGCTATTAAGCATGAATTACTAACTGAAAAAAATTTATAAGAAAATGGCTGAGATAAAGCCAACTAGCCAACTACCTATTGCTCACCTAGAGCTGTACATTAGTCTCTGAAAAGCAAGTACTTTTCAATCCTCTGCCTTGTTCTAACTAGCTAGGCTCTGCTCTTGGCAAGGTTATGCACCATAGGCTGTCTTTTTTCAGAGAGCTCACTGTTTGTGGGGAAAGGGGGACACCCATCACACAGAATGGATGCTAATCTGAGACATGTAATCTGTACCTATGATCTGCATAGGATCTATTCTGGGAAAACAAAATTTATTATGTTTTCTACATTTATTTCATCCTAATTCTTATATTTGTACTTACTCAAAAAGCAGCACCTTTCTTTGCTCTTTTTTTTTATCCCTGCAGCTTTTTCACAGTTTTAATAACTCTGTCTTTCCTTGTTATCAAAACAGATTGAACATATGCAAATGAAAAGATATATGGTGCCATCTGTATAGTACTACATCAGTGGTTTATGTTATATCAAAAATTTCTGGTAGAAATCTAGTATCATTGCAAGAAGGAGACAGGTATATATACACATAGAGTGATGGAGATGTAATGAAAGACAAAAGCTAACTGAAAAGAAAAAGAAGACTCTTCCTTTCTTTCTCTTTCTTTTTTGGATATTGCTTCAAGATCCCCTGGCTCAGAAGCCTACTTTCTCTGTTTTCTTTCTGTAAAGGCATTGTTTATTTATTGGCACAGCTCTTGACTCTTTAAAAAGAACATTGGTGCCTTAGCAGGAGTCATCTCAGGTAACCAGGGAGCACATCTTTACTTTGTGTCTCATGAATTCATCGATTGAAATGACAATTCCATTGAAAAGTCATTACACAGAAAACAAGAAACTTTGGAGATCATCAGGCAAGTCCAGGAAAACAGACCGAATGAGCTGAACAAAACCTCCACACAGTGGATTTTGGTTTCATCTCAGAGAACTCACATCCCCAGAGCCAGTTTTCTGTGTTCCTCATTTTTCCTGTCCCCATTAATTGAATAACCAACATGGATAATTAGAAGTTAAGTTGCTCATTTACTGCTCTTGTTGATTTTTCCTCCTTGTTCTGTCTAAAACATGTAATTGAGAGATTATAAAAACCACTAATGCTGCATAAAATAGGTACCATTGTTTGTTCTTTTTAGGATTCTCATGGTTAGGAATGGTATTTTTCAATTTAAAATTCCCACAGATACCACTCCAAAACATGTGCTGTTCACTCATTCCCCCTCTCCCTCTTCCCTCCTCTAGAGGGATGGAAAGGGAAATTGGAGGCACAAAATGTAAAGATCACATTTTGAGGTAAGAACAATTTCCAGGAAACAGCAATGAGATAAGAAAATGAACAATAACAGCAACAATATTAATAACACAAATGTATAAGAGAGGTGAGTGATTCATATGCAAATGTTCACCATTACCTGACCATTTTCATGCCACCTCAACCTGGAAAAGACTTCCTTCCCCCTGCCCCTGACAATGACCATGCTCCCTCCTGGCAAAAATCAAAAATTAACCCTTTTCTGGCCAAAACCAGGACAAGGGCTAAGTGTATTTCTTGAGCGCATGTAAAGAAAGCTTTATATATATAACATACTATTACAAAGAAAAGAAATAATTTTAAATGTTTACTGTGACATCTAATAAAGGAATTCTCAGGGTCAGGCATGGATAATATACTCATTAAGAGAGGGGCTATAAATTGCAAATTCTCAGGACAAGAGAATAATGCTGTAGTGTGATTCCACCAACATAAGAACATAAGTAATTTAAAATCATGCAGATAAGAACTGTACTCAAACCAAAAGAATATGTAATACCTCAAGGGTCTGTCATTTTCTTTTCCATGCAGGGATATACACTGACTCTCAATCCAGACAAAGTGAAAATGTCATATAACCTAATATTCCTTTTCCTTATTCCAGAGAATATTCAAACAATGTAAAAATCCTGTATACCTCTGCATATTTGGAAAAAGTTGGATTTTATATAGAATATTTTTTTGAAATAACTTCTCTAACCTCTATTACCAAATTACCCTTTATCAAGGAATATTCTGATAGGATAAACTATTTTTATCAGTACTTCAAGCTGTTGGCTAGTTTTACTGCTAATTGTGTTTCCTGGTAATAGATATTTTTTCTCACGTGTGTTCTGTGTTTTTGTTCCTCACCTGGAGGAACAGAGTTTTTGTAGTAATATACTTTATTTATTGAATGATATTTGAACAAGATACTTCCTTGAAGAAAAAAAATGCATGCTACTTGAGGAAAAAAAATACAGCATGCTCTGTGTTAGGCTTTGTAAGTGTTTGTACAATACATCGATTCCGTAAATACATAGATAAGAAACCACAAAGAGACTTTCCATTCAAAATTACATTTCAAAACCTGCCACTTTTGTGCATGTGATTTGTATTATAATACTTTGCACTAACACGAATTGGTTTATAATAACTACTAATTAAAGCATTAAAGAAAGGTAATGCTAAGCTTTTAAAAAGGCATTAATTTAGAAGGATTTCTAAAAAACAAAACAGAAAAAGATAAAATGTTTCCTGTGGTTTTTGTCCATCTTCACTTGTAGTTTTTACACACAACAGAATTCACAGTATTTTGTTTTATTTAATTTGCTGTAAATGTATGAGTATATGATACCATGTTTATAACCATTGTATTTATTGGAAACAGGAATGTCTTATTTGCTATACTGATTTTTTAGACTACTGTTTCTACCCTATTTATATCTCTGTCAGAACATTCTTTTGAAATATTGGCTATTTCTTTATTTTCAATCATACTTTCCCTAGTGCTTTTATGGCTTTCTCAAAGGCTGGTCGTTCCTTCAGCAAGTTCTTAATTTGTTTTGATACTATCGTGTCATGTAAGATATGCATAGGTAATGGTCCTTATCTCCCTTTATATCACCTTCATTACAGACTGTGATTTGAATCAGTTCTGAAGAATAAAACAATGGTATAATTTGTAGATTGTGTTAGCTAAAGGAGAGACAGATGTTTAAATTTAAATTATATACATTATACTCTGCATATATATTAGGTATTAAAATATTACACAGAATTCATATTGCACAACTTCTTTTCAATGAGGTCTCTAAATGGAGGAATAATTCTAATATAATTTACTAGCTATCTTTTAAACAGCATCGTGACACTTTTCCTGGATTTGTAAAAATAGAGAAGAAAAATTTATTTATTTATATTTACATTTATTTATGAAAAAATACTGAATTTATATCAGTATTTTTGCAACATATTGTCATTAATATATTCTTATGCTAATTTATGTCATAATATTATATATTATTTTCATCTAAAGCTTGGGTTCTAGAGTATATCAACAAATTCAGTTCAACTGCATTATGAGAAAATGTCTATTATTCTTTCAGTTAGGGAATGTAAGTGAGTTGTGGATATATATATATAGATAGATCTAAATTGGATATTTTCATCCTTATAATATAGGTACAATAAAATACATTGAGTAAGCAACATTTTTTATGTATTTTAATAATAATTTCTTAAGTGAAGTTGATATAACACAATAAGTGATACATTTTCTGCTTACACAGCAGCAGATTTTATGACAATGTCCAAGTATAAAAAACACAGGAATGTAAAATTTTTTATGCAACTTTAACTTGAAAAAAATTTTACTTTAGCACAGGATATTATTTTAATATATATCTTTAAAATACAGGCGTACTGGGGATCAACTCTTTTTCTTTAAAGTAAAAGAAATAAACTAAGTTCTATATAGTTTTGAAGTTCTGTGTACTAACAAATTTGACATAACCTGTCATCCCAGAGTAGTCATACTTTTTCTTGTTTTTTCCCTCAGCCAGGAAGGATATCTCTTCATCAAATAAAGTAGCATTTGTCTTCTGAGACCTGATGGATGCTGGGCATGTGACAAAGAGGCTCTATCAGGGCTCCATGAATGGGTTGGACATGAAACTATTGAATATTACCACACCTTATATTAGGGAAAAATTAGGTCAGAATGATATTCTGTGAAAAAAGTATGAGATATATACAAGGTAAATATTAACCTTTGGTCACATGAACAGTTTCTGTAAAAACAAGACAGCAAAAACAAACAGATCAGGTATAAATGCTAGAAAATAAGCTTTATTGTTTGCCTTGATAAAGAGGTTATACAGTACAAACCTTTCATAATGTACTGAACTCCCATAAATCAATTTGAAATTAGTTTACTGTCCTGTTGATAAATCTCATCGTTATACCTTGAAGGTGATTTAACAAGTATTTCACAGTGTATAATTTATACCATGTTAGGGAGAGATAAGAAAGCAAGTGTTCCAAACCAATAATCATTGTCATATTCATTTATAAATTCTGCTATGTTATAGATTTGAATAAAGTTTTGAATAAAGCTTTTGGGTACAGCTATGCATAATGATGGTTCTACTGTGTGGGTAAACTCTGAAAACTCTTGAGTTAGATATAACTTCAGTATACTCTATACTTTTTTGATGTATAACCAATATTTCTTAAGACTGGAAACAGAACACAGTTGGTTTCAGTATCAATAATCCCAAAAAGGGTTACTTGTTTATTTTTTCTGTTGGCTTTTACTGCCTGTGAAAATCTCAAGCAACGCAAACCCATGTGCAGGAAGATATTAAAATTTCTTTCCGGAATTGTCCACACTGAGGAATAGACTTGATAATTTTTTCCAAGCAACAAGTTTCTTGTCTCTTTCCAGAGTGCCCTTGGGGGATCTGGGACCTGCCTGGCAGTGGCTCAAGGCTGCACCTGATGCTGTAGTTGAACATGTGTGTGTGCCCAAAGGAATTTTTTCCTCACAAATCCTGCAGGTTTTTCAACCCAGCTGAGCAGTTATGATTTTGAGCAACAATTTTACACTTCAATATATAGAAAACAGTCTTCAGCACAGCCTGTAACGCAGACAGAAGAACTGAAGCAACTTACTGTTTGGTAAATTAAAAAAAAAGTCATTAAAAAAATTGAAAATAAGTGTATTTAAAAAATTAATATATAGGCTAGAAAAACAATGTTACTCATGATTATGACTTCCTCTGGAACTACTAAATGGCACATGGCTTTGAACCAGGAATATCAGATTCAGCTATAGTTCAGCATTTGGCTCCTGTGTTATATTTAAATACAAGGACACAGACTTATGTTCTGTGATATGTCTCAATAAGGTGTCCTAGGGTGACATTATGATGCTTGTATCCCCATTCATGTGTTCTGTTAATGTTGGATATTATGTTCTGTACCTTTAAGACTGGCTCTGAAGAGGGAAAGTTTTGTTTTGGTTTTCTTATCAGCCTGGCGGGACACAGAGACTGCAGCTTTGGCTTTTTCTGCTTTTGCTTTTCACTTTGCTCTCTCTCGTTCTTGCTTGCTTCACTTCTGCTTGCTTTTGCTCATTAGCTAGTTTAGCCAAACTGTCCACATTTCTTCCTGGACTGTTTCTCCTTTCCTTTTTCTGAACATCTCAAACCTGCTCCGGACTGGGACCTGGGAACACCGAGAGTTTGCACCTTGTGACTGCAGCAGCTGCCCCAGCGCCGGAGGGACTGAGAACAGAGTGACCACCCCAAGAGAGACTTTCTGAATTTGTCATCTTTTTCAGAGTGGTGTCATCCGGTATTGTTCATTTTGTGTGCTGGGGGTGCTGTGCCTGTTCAATAAACAGGTTCTTTCCAGTCCTCTCTGAGGAATCCTTCCCAAACCAGTTGGGGGGAGGGGCCGTGTGGGTTTGCTTACTGGAGGGGCCCTAATTTGGAAATTATCTACCAAATTTGCCCTAGACCAGGACATAAGGTTAAGTCATACATTGTGTCAAAGTATTTGCACTCTCTCTTTGTGCTATCTATAATATATTAGACAGAAAAATATGAAGGAATCAGTGACTGGACTTTCATGTGACTTTCACGTCAGCTGATGAAACTTCATGCAAAATTTGATGAATTTCCATTCGCTTTCATTAAATACTGCATTAAAATGGATTTCTTACTTTATTGTTATTTCCTATATTTTTTAAGAAATATATATGTTTGGAGGACAAGATTATCACTAATATTAAAAAATTAATCAGAATACAATAGAAGAATGTTTGAAATATATCCCTTTGCTATAACTATCTTCAAATCTGAAAACAGTAGAGACAAGAGAAAAAGAGAGAAAGGTCATCCTACTTGCAGTCAATTGAGAAGAATAGAGATATCAGAGCTATATCTGATTTTGCAAAGTTGATGAGAAAATTAATTTATGGGGTCTTAATTAAGTAGCAAATACATATATAATTATTTTCCACCTATTGTTTCCATTTTAGAGACCTACATTATTATTGAATGTGTAAACATATTTCTAATATGAGAAAGAAGTCTCTCTGGAGACAAATGAATTTAACACAGAAGTTTGCTCAACTTTTTTCTTTTTATTTAAGTGTATTTTGACAGGAAAAATAAGTGTTAAACTTCCTTTAATTTTGTACTTTTAAATGTATTTTATACTTGTTCAAGATCTTGTATCTGGTTTCTTCTCTTATTGACCAAGCATTTAGAAGAACATGAAGTCAGTTTTTCACTGTAAAAGGTCATCAATGAAATGGAATGCAGCAATGCTGACAACAAACACTTTGCAGTTCTATCTGGGGCCATTTAAGGGCTGTTTACTTTTGGATGAAAGATTGCCTATTAAATCTGAAAGAGACTGCAAGCTGAATAAACACCATCTAGTAGGGTCAGTGATCCTTATTGTCATGCAGTAGAAGTAGCAAGAATGTTCTTTTGGTGCAAGATGATGCACCAAACATCTAAATTATACTGAAAGGATTAAAAGGTGCTGAGGTGAAATGGCATTAACAGAAATGGCAATTTTCAAGAGATTTTTCCAGGAGGATATGGTTAAAAGACAAAAAGGATTATTAAGTCTTTTCATGTAGAATAAACATCAGACACACTCTCCTGGAGAAGGGGTAAAGGCAACATGTGATAAATATAACTCAAAGCAACTCCCTGGGTGCATTTGTAGGCATGTGACTGTAAAAGACTAGTTTTTATGATCCTCTCAAGTCATTTTAGTGGAGTAACATTAAAAAAAAGCATTAAAGGATTTTGTGTTATAAAGATTTTTTTCAGCCATGTGCTATGCTATATACATGGGGAAAAAATCAAGAATGAAGGAGGGATGAAGAAATGGGTTTGCAATTTAACAATAAATAAATATGGTTTTGTAGTCCTGGTCAACATAGATATATTGAAATGTGGCATGCTTTCTACTGATCTGAACAAGATCTGAGAGGTGCAACCTTCAGCATGTTTGCGTTAGTTATAGGATGTGTGCCACTCTCACACCTCTAAATTAAGTACAGGTCTTAGGTGCCTTTTAATAGAATAAGTATCAAAATACTATCCTGTCTTCTTTATCTGACTGTGGAATAGACTATGAGTATACTTGAGCTATCAAGAAAAGTGTCATCTTTATCATCACTTATGGGAGGAAATAATATACATCATTCAGCTTTAACTAGTAAATACTTTTTTTTTCAAGAGAATGAAATCCAATGCATATTTAGAAGAAATTTGAGTGAATACACTGTGAGCTTTTTCTTGTTCATGACTTCAGAATAAATTTCTGGGGTAGCATAATGGACAGAAATTATTAATTCTCATTTCACTGATTTATTGTCACTGAAATGAGAGTAATTGTTCTATAGCAGACCTTCAATTCCCTTTCAGTGCACTACACTGTGGAAAGAATTTACATGTGTGTTCCAGTTTTCTCCAGCTACTCTGGTCAGTGTTATAAATAATACAGGATATGCAGTGATAAATATTTGAACTGAAGTGTAGATGTTTTGCATACTGTTAAACCTGAGCTTCTAAGGAGCTTTTGAAAGTCAAATCTTTGCCTTTGCTGTGGGTGCTGAGGGTGGAAGCACCCAGCTAATAAAGTCAGTAAGAAATAGGGTTCATTGTAATACAACACTTTCTTGAAGGCAAGTGTATGATTAATTAACCTTCAGAACTAGATCAATGGTGCCAGGTTATTATCCATTTAGACTGTTTTTGTGTTTGCTTTCTTTATCAACATGCTATACTCTGTGGGAAAATTAATGGTAAATAGAAAATTTATTTTCCCTCACTTTGTGCCAAGAGGGTTTAAAATTAGATAATTGTGATAGATTAGACATCTGGCATCAAATCTGACCTCTTTCACAATTCTGTTTGAAAGCATTATACAGTGTATAACATCAGTGCCCTCTGCTAGGATAGGTTTAAAGTGCAAGGCAACAGAAAAATACTGTTCACACATTATAATACAAATTCTTAAGTGTAATCTCTGAACTTCTATTAGTAGACACTTTAAATAGCATCATGGAAAATATTTCAAGCATTTCACTGGATTTGGGTCCATTTGCTTTTACTAGATTGAAAACAGGAGATTATAGCTCATGCAGGATTATATCCTGAATTCTGTTCTGAAATATTTTAATCTTTTCATCACTTTCAGATTGCAGAATCACAGAAAAACAGAATGCCTGGTTAAGAGTTTTTTTTTTCCCTATCTATGACTTATGTATTTAATTTTCAAAAGCCTTTTTATTTTTAATTGCTATTTAGATTTGTAGATCCATATGAAAAAATGTCAAATTCTTTATCTTCTTCTGATTATATTTGAATATATATTTTTATGGAGAATGGTGGGATGATTACATTTTTCTACCAGTGATTTTAGCTCTATTAATCTTCCATTCAGTCCTGTCATTGAAAATGCCTTAGACTGCAGTTGAGCTCTCTGTTGACTGTATTAATATGAATTCTGTTGTTTGTCACCTCATTTATTTCAATATTTTCAAGATAATAACCTGTTCTTCAGAGAGAATGGAAAACTCATTTGTTCAGAATGGGACATTATTTTGGTATTTGGAAGTTCAATTTCTTTTGGATATTTTAGGACTACTCTTTATATTTTCTGGAATGCAGTTGCTCTCTAACTTTGTCTAACTCAACCTTTATGGGTGAATTGTCCCCATTTTAATGTCTTTTTGCACCTCTTTAAGTATAAATTTAGCAGTATTTTTATCTGTCAGAAGATATGCTGCTCTCCCTTTCACACACAAATAAAACTATTAAATTATACTCCACATAATCATGGTACATGATATATGTGGTATGCAGTGAGAATTTTTTCTATTGTTAATACATTCTATTGCTTTCTGCTCAATTAAGTAACAATCTCCCACACCAATACGTGTCAGGGGTGGAGCAGAGGTGTCTGGAAAAAGATGCAGATAAAGGATTTGGGGTTCCTAGTGAGCACCAACCCTCCCTTCAACCAGCAATGAACCCTTGCAGCAAAAGCTGCCAACAACCTCCAGGGCTGCATTAGGCAGAGTGTGGCCAACAGCTCAAAGAGCAGCTCCTGCTTTGTTCAGCCCTGTGGAGACAAGTCTAGAGTGCTGGGACCAGGGATGGACTCCCAGCAGAAAAAAAGACATGTATTAGTAGAAGGAGTTCAGTGAAAGGACATGAATTCATTGCACAGAGGGAAATTATTGAAAAATCAGTCTACTGTATAATAAAGAGAAGTCACTAAAAATATAGCCTGCACCAGATTAAATCTCTGTCTGTGTCTCAGTGACACTATGTCAGATAATCTCAGTTCTACCTGTGCTCTCCTCTGAGCTGGCCCTTGCTTTGAAGACTGACTATTTCAGACCAAGAACAATTGTTATACTGGAACACTTTCAAGTGATTCTTTGACTCACGTTGCCATATAATTTGAAGAGCACAACTCTCAGGACCCCAGTTTTAAACTGTGGAGTCTGATTCTCTCACTGGATTTTCCATATAACTACAGAGCTGTGAACTTAGTCTTACCTTACAAATGAAACCAAATGAGCTTTTCAGATTTTAGAAATGAGGCCCTTCCTTTCCTGTAGACTTTTACACTGTAGAATGGTCTTAGAAAATCTAGTACACAAAAATAGTGGTAAATTATTACCCATGTCTTCTACCAAAACAGTACTAAGCCATCAAAAAGTAAACTGATATATGATGAGCAGAGGGGAGGAGGGGGCAGGAGAGAGGGGACAGAGCTGACATAGAATTTTAAAGGTTAGAAAAGACCTCGAAGGTCATTGACTCCATCCATATTACAGCCCCCAGTGCAATTCAGACGTGCTCTTTCTTCCTGCTTCAACACACACAAGAAAACCCCCAAAAAACAAAACAAAACAAAACAAATGCAACACCACAAATTTTATAGTTTTTTATTATGTATATGTCATTTGAGATGTGGAGTAAGAGGATTTCTTTACATATTTGTAAAATGATTGCAACTAAAGCTGTCTTGTTCATGACATACCCAATAAAATGTTTGAAGATAGATTCTTTTCCCTGTTCATTTTACAAGATCAGGTCATATTCTGAATATTTTTAAAAATGAATGTCACAGATACCCTAAATGGATTCAACCAAAAGGAGCAATTCCTTTTTAGGTCACCCTCCCAGGCCTTACTTCTCTCCAGAATATTAAAGCAGGAAGAGCAGCGGTGTTAAATTCAGATATTGCATAATGCAGCTGCAAGTTTTCTCCTCTGGAAAAAAATTATCTTCTGGGGATTTATGTTCAAAAAAAGACTCTTGGAATTGTCCAGCAAAAAAAATTGAAGCATTCCCATTTATTGATCTGATCCTAGGTCTTTTTGATTTCTATAGTTAGAATAATGATTTCTCCAAAATGCAGTCTCCTTTTTTTCTATCTTAATAGTTCTTTTTCTATATAGCTAAATATCATTAAATTTTATGTATTTTTGGAATTTTATGATGATCAAAAAATCTGAAGACAAAATAAATGTAGAAATATACTTAAGTTGGATTAAAGTTTAAAAGGATAATTCATTTCAGTACACTTGAATGTTCTTATATGTTCTGCAAAAGAAAAGAGAAAAAAATGAGAATGTGGATCTAAAAAAATATTTCTTTGAACATAATTTCATTGTACCTAATACAGTAGCAATTTAGAAATATTTTCAATTTTAATTAATAATCATGGCATGATAAAGTCCTAAAAATATCAGATTATTGGAAAAAGCTATGTTCCATGAAACTGGAAGTCTTCATTCAATTGAGGAGAAGAAACTATTTATATATAATTTCATTTTAATACCTTCTCTGAATTAACACTTAGACTGAACCTTGAGGAAAAAAAGCAATTTAATTACATAATTTGTTCTTCCTGAGGATCAATGTATGGAGAGAATAAATAACAGCAAGAATTTTGAGAAGGTAGAATGATAACTGTGGTCTCAGCCTTAGATGCCCACAAAGAAAGTAGAAGGGGGGGAGGAACATGTAAAAAACTTGCTTAAACAGCCATTGTGATGTCAGAATAATTAAATAGAATTCTATCAAAATAGAAAATTAGTCCAAGACATTAGGCATCATTGTGAGTAATTTTTACCCTTTAGTGTCTTTTTCTAAGACAGGATAGGGTCTCAGGTGGTATGATAATTTGCAGTTGCCAGATTCCCTTTCCTGTTTACTCTGTAAAAATACAAAACTTAGTATTAGGCAAACTTTTCACAGAAAAAGAAAAATTTATGTTGATTTGGTTGACAAGAAGTCCAACATAACCTGCCAATATGCACTTGCAGCCCAGAAAGCCAACCACATCCTGGGTGTATCAAAAGAATTGCAGCCAGGAGGTCAAGGAAGGTGGTTCTGACCCTCTGCTTTGTTTAGGTGAGACCCCACTTGGAATACTGGCACTGTGCGTTGGGTTTTGGTATCATAGAATGCTAGAAGGGCTTCTCTGAGAAGCTGCCATAAACTTACTCCATGTCCAACAGAACCAGGGCCAGCTGACTCCAAGTTGACCAAGTTGAGCCCACCAGAGACAGTGGAAGAAGCTCTAAGATAATGTCTTCAAGAATGAAAAAAAGGTTATTGCACAGAAGAAATTGTGGCCAGACAAGGGCAGAGCAAGAGGATATGAGAGGAACTCACTTTACATGATATGATACTGAACAATCAAGTCAGAAACTTCTTATGCCTACATAACAGGTAGGCCAGGGAAAAACAACTAGTAGTATGTAATGTAGATCCCCAATCTAAAGCACACCTTCTTCATCTCAGCTATTTTTAACTGAAAGCAGATGCTACAGAACAGAAGATAAATACAAGAAGCTGCTACTTCTGCACTGTACTTAAAAGTGTTGTTGAGAAAGGTAATTCACACTTCTCATCAAAGCTTCTGAGAGTTTTTGGGGGCTTTGACACAAATATCAATTTCACCTTAATGACTTCCTATTTCCAGAAACTCTTATATCTAGGGATATATTGCTGATACTTTTCTCTTTCTACTTCACATATATAAAAGAGTAAAAAGTGACATGCAGTATAAATGATTTGGTGCACGCAATCCTGAAAAAAAATTAGTCCCAGAATAAAGGAAAAAAAAAAAAGTAGCTATTAAGCATTTTAACTATTCTGTTGTTTTATGCTGCATTGACAGAGGGAACAGTTATTGTCACTGGTAAAGGGAATATGTAAAATATGAAGGAGAAAAAATAACCCAAAAATATAATGTACTGTTTTCCTTTTGAGAGATGTTTCCTTTTTCTACCTGTTAGGTTCAAAAATGTCATGGAATTATTTGGATTCAAAACTGAGAATTTTTGGATTGTCAGATCAGTCAAATGAGTATTATAATATATTTAATTCTCTTAGAGGGACTTAAAAGTGATAAAATTGTGCTTCTTACTGAGCACAGTTAGTTTTCAAACTCATAATCTGCACATTTGGCATCTAAGAAATCTTTATAAGCAGCAGTTTAACTTCTACCTATTCTTCAATCAAAAAGGACTCAATTTAAGGAAAGCTAAAGAAAAATGTATTCTGTTTCATTACTGAAGAAAAGAATGTGTGAATCTGTATAGCCTTGTGGAAGATTTCTGCCTGGAGGTCTGAAGAAGTGAAGCTGTAAAATAGAAAGCAGGCAGGGAGAACCATTTGTGGAATCCAGGCCTGTCCAACAGATATGAAACAGAAAAAATGTTTTATAGAGACAATATGTGAATGTACTAGAAATACAGCAGCAAAATAATGTAACAGAGGAACCCTGTGATCCATGCTTAAGAGCCACACTTGGTGTTTTAAACTGTAATTTTGTTAAACTCACATGAGAAACTGGACTTGATTTGAGCATGAGTTGATGTGCAATACTTTATTCTATGGTGATTAAAATAACAATGTGTTTTTACATTTCTGCTGCCACTTTCATTCCTTAGGAACTGCCAAGAAAAGGCCTGTGCAGAACACTTTGATTAAACAATATGTGTAGACAGACTCTTCAAACAAAAATACATAAACAAAGCACTCTTGACCTTTTGTGTATTCTTTCTAATTTTTTTCTGTGGATAAAAAAAATCACATGGAGATGTTCTTTCTCTCCTTAGACAAAGGTTTTGATAATGCATCTCCAAAGGGACTATGTAAGTGTATAGAGGTTTTCTTAGAGCAGATGGAAGGTGAAAAAGTCTTGGCAGACTTTTTAATATTTACTCAGAGAGCCTGTCCACATCTTATTCTCAGTGTTGGAGATATTCAGTGCATGCTCTTTGCTTTATCTGATATACACTTCAAGTTTTCAGGAGAGTAGATATATAGATGTATTTATATATTTTCATATATTTTTAATATATTTATATTTAATATCAGTGACAGATGAATGCTGGTTGTATTTAATGAAATGATTATACACACATTAAAAATATTTTTTTTCTGTGATTTCCTTTTGTGTTCCATTCACTGCAGTTTTCCATTATTTAAAAAATATATTACAAAAATATTGGAAGCCACAAACCAAATAATAATAAAAACCCTAACTTGATTGAATGAATAAAAATTTTCTGAGGGAGTGGTTTTGGAGCTTTTTTTGGCAGGGAAAGATTAAGCTTTCTGTGACTTTTTTTAATTCACACAACACCTGGAACAGACTAAAATAATCTAGTTATGTTTAAAAATACTATTTTTATTATATTAATATAAATTACTCTAAATTACATTATTATATTACATGTACAAAGTCAGCCATGGGAGCAAAGGAAGACAGAAGACAAATACCAGAGGGAGAAAAGAATGATCATTTCTGCTTTTTCTCCCAGAGGGAATGACCCTTTATGTATTTGAGAAAACTGTCGAGGAAATATGACATCTTTAGCTACATACATGGTTTGATAGCAGTTTGAACCAAAGTTTTATGCTTTTCATTCCTGTGCTTCCTACTGACACTAAATTTTAGATTCAAACACAGATAACATTAGAAAGAAACTTGAAGTGGCCAATAAGAATATCAGGAAAACTCTACAGAATAAATGCCAGGTCCTTAGCTGTATTTTGTTTCAACACTTTAACAAGCCAAATGGTTTTCCCAACATTTCTAGAGGAATAGAAAATCTCCATTTTATTGTGCAAAGGGTTTTTTTTAAGGGGGCTATGCTTTTGATTCCTTATCCCAGACAATCCACAAACAGGGATAGAATAATCACACAACAGAGACATTTCCCCCCCATCCAGAGTCTTGTCTAATTAATCTATAATCCTGTGGAACAAGGAACTGCTGAAGATGGCTCTCATTATAGTCCTGTGAATGTGTCCTGAAATATTGCATGTCATCTGTCTATCATCTATTACAGGCTCAATATAATTTATGGTAATAGAGGATGTAAATATAGCTAAGAGAATGTCATCGTTCTTTATGCTAGGTGTCTGGATGAAACCTTTCCAGGGATTACTGTTTGGAATTATAAAAACATTTTAATGCCTTCCCAAACAGAGTATTTTAAGCCCTAAATATTAAAATGAGATATTTTCCTATCCTTATGAATAATTTCTGGACTTTGAAAGCTGTTTAGACTTTAGGAAAGCAAGCAAGAAAGGAATTACATGAGTCATTTCATGTCTAAAAGTATAATTGGAACAGGAACTCACTCTCATTTTTTATGACTGACAGAGTGGTAGTTTATTGTATAAACCAGATTAAATTTTATCTGCCTTACATTTTTTTTGCCATGTGGACAACTTCTGCTACTTAAGGATAAATCAGATACAACCTTCATCTGTTTGGTAGAAATTGGGTTATTTTGCCAGAAATAACCTTCTAACCAGAAGGTTCGAAGCTTAGAAGGTAGCAAAGATTGGTCATTCCTTACAGAGTTTGCATAGAGTAGGTGCACACATCTGATTCAATTTTCAATTTCAGTATTAAAATAATTTCTCTCAATACAGTTGAGGTGTAATGCTCTCATCTCACATACATTTAAATCTTCCCCCAGAACAGTGCATATTTTATTAGTTTCTAAAAATACAGATATTTTTACACAATAAGGGAAAAATTTGGTACTAAGGTGTGGACATCTAAGTTTAGATGTCTAAGTGAGACTTATAGCCAATATGGTATGTTGCAGTTAACAGAAGGCAGTAAGTAGAACAGAAGAAGTCTTCACATCATCCTGAAGGTGCTTATGCCTGAATAGATGGACAGCTGTCTAGACAAGATTAACTAATTATTTATCTTCCCACTATTTACAATGGGAGCTGATATCTAAAGACTTGTATTTATGTTCCTACAACCTGAATCTTTGAATACATTTGAGGAGAAATGGTAATGGGATGGAGAAAATGAATTAGAAAGTCCATTGCAAATGTTCATGAAATATATGTGTATTGGATTTGTGTGACCAGGTTTTGGTAGTGAGAGGTTATAGAGGTGACTTCTTTGAGAAACTGCCACAAGCTTCTCCCATATCTGGCATGAGCCAGTGGTAGCCATCTCCAGGATGGATGTGGCCCAGGCTGAGCCAATCAGGAATGATAGCAATCCTCTGTGATATTTAAGGAAAAAAGTTACTGTGCAGATGTAATTGCAGCCAGAGAAGTGCAGAGTGAGAACGTGAGAGGAACAACTCTGCAGAAACCAAGGAGGGGCTGGCAGTGGCGGTGGAGGCAATGCTGGAGGTGTTGGAGCTGGGATTCCTGTGCAGACTGTGGTGAAGCCCATGGTGAACCAGCTGTGCCACTGAAGCCCCTGGAGGTCCACAGGGGTGCAAAGATCCCCCTGCAGCCCACGGAGGGGACTGGCACCAGAGCTGAGGCTAGGAACCCATGGCTAGAGCCCCATGCTGGAACAGGCTCTGTGCAGGAACTTGTGGACTCATGGAGAGAGGAGCCCACACTGGAGCAGATTTCCTGGTAGGACTTCTCCCTAAGCAGTGGCAGGGAGAAGAAGCATATGAAGAACTGACCATAACCCCCATTCCCTGTCTCCCTGGGTCTCTGGGGGGAGGAGATAGATCTTGGGAATCAGGGAATGTGTTTTTAAGATTTATTTTACTTCTCATTATCCTGCTCTGATTCCAATTGGTAATAAATTCAATTAATGTCCACAAGTTGAGTCTGTTTTGCCCATGATCGTAACTCGTGATCTCTCTCAGTCCTTATCTTAACTAATGAACCTTTCATTATATTTTGGTTCCCTTTTCCACTTTTAGAAGGAGTAATCAAATGGCTTTGGTGGATGTCTGGCCTTCAGCCAGGGTCAACACACTACAGGGTTTTGGTACCCAAAAAGAAGATGAGGCTTTGAGATAAGGATAGCAATTGGGAATCATAATGGGCAAAACAAGTAATAAAAAATTACTATTTTCCTTCAGCTCTGCAAATGCAAAGCTAAGTTACACAGACATGTTTTCCTCAATGAGTTTTTCTTTGTAATTGTTAATCTCTTGTTCATGCTGCTTGCTCATGTCATAACACTTGAAATATCACTCAGGATTTAAAATGGACAAAACAGTTGTAATTAGCCTCTGATTTTTTTTTTTTTTTTTTTTTTTGCTAGTCTAAGGGCTTGGTTTCTTTGACAAACAAGCTTTAAATAAACTCTTTGGGTTGTTCAGATTTGTACTGTACATGGTTATGTTCTGCAACTGCTGCAGTCAAAGATAAACCTTGTTCTTGGAGGAACTGGCAAGTACCGTGATTTTCTCTCAGAGAAGCTAAAGCAGAAACTCAACACTAAATTTTCTCCTACTCTACTGGGAAGATTAAAGCAAACCTCTGATTTTTAATTTTTTTTTCTTTTATTTTGGGTTTTCTATCACTGTTAATTCTCAGAGGCTGTATCTTCTCTGTCAGCTTGGCCTTTCAATTCATTATAGGGGAAAAAAATTATACTTTCACACCAAAGTATTGTGGCTAGCACAAGGGTTCCCTGCCAACATCTGATGACCCATCCTACCACCCAGGCTTCAGAGAGCACATTCAAGACTGAAAATGGACTACTGTAGAATCAGGACTTTGAAATGGATGGCACTGGGGAGTGGTGCCATGCATTGGGATTTCTCAGACCTGAAAGGACTGTACTCTTTTCTGCTATCCTGTCTCAAGTAATGAGAAAAGAGCGGTATCTAACTAACTCCACATACCTGCAGGAGGTAAATACTGAATGTCTAGGAAAGGTTTAACTGTTACATTCTGCTCCAGCTCTTGAGGAGGCTGCGGTTAATGTTCTACTCTCTAGAAAGGCTTGTGTTTAAACTGAGTTTACCTTTGCCATATCAAGTCAGACAGTATTGGATGGAAATTCACAGTGACCATGCTGGAACCTCTGATTTGGTCCTACTGATGCAAGCAAATCACCACATTTGACAATGAGATTAATAAGTGATTGAAGAGTAATCAAATATTTGAATGCTAATTATTTTCTGATAAATATAAATTCACAGGAAGGAGGAAGATCTACCTGTTTCTGGACTTCTTCTGCAGTGCCAATCTCTCTAAACCCTGACTCGTTTCCCTGATTCACTTATTTCTGGCTCTGTGCCGCCTCTGTACTGGAGGTACTTCTGCTCTGGAGAGGTGTGTTTCAGAAAGGATGCAGAAATTTTGCAGGCTATTGCTGCTTCTCTATATGTTTTATAACATCTCTTTATGCATTATATACCCCAAGTTTAGCAAACATGTATGATGGGCTGTTCTTCACTATCTAAAATGTAGTGTTAGGTTCTGATGTCAACCTACAACTATATATCCAAGAGAAATTCAACTGAGAGTACTGAGGTGAACTTACACTAAAATTGTCAGAGATCTCTTTGAGTCAGTTACAAAACTGCATGAACCTTCATAAGATATTCAAGCTGGGAGAAAATGAATTGGGAGAAAACATGGTGGAACTGATTTATTTATGGGATTTAATTAAGATAAATTAGTTTTTCCTTAATGTTTTTCTGTTTATATCAATTTATATCAAGTTTTATCCTATTTGACATATAGAAAATGGAGAGAAACAAAAACTAATAATAAAAATAATTTACTATAAACCATAGGAATATATTCCATAGGAAATACCATATGAAATAAAAAAACATAGGAAATAAACCATAGGAAATAAATAGGAAAAATGTTCTTTATTGGTCTGAAATATTCAAATAAGGTAGTTCAAGATTTTTCATTTGTCTATCATATATTACACTAGTCAAGAAGTTTACCTCTTTTACTGCTGGATGGTGTGCATATTTTCTTTTGATGTAAATGCAAATGTAGTACCAGAATGTCCTTATTCTTAATCAGTTTTCCTGTTGGCAGAAGAGCTGGCCAAAATCCACACTAGATTTTATTTAAACAGAGTCTATCATATTTACTCTTTTAAGAAACCAGGAACACTACTCAATATATTTAAATTGGAAGTTGTTACTACTTAACCAGAGTAAAAAAAAAACATAGAAAGGTTTGGATTGGAAGGGACATTCAAAGTTCATCTTGTCCATCCTTATCTGGCATGGACAGGGATATGTTTCACTACATCAGCTTGCCCAAAGCCCTGTCTCCAGTCTTGAGCACTTCTAGGCATGAGACATCAACATCTTTAGACAGCCTCTTTTGCTAACCTTATCTTTAAAAAGGAAAAAAAGAGTCTAGCTTATGTTCTATCTAAATTTGCCCATTTTTTATTTCAAACCATTGCCCCTTGTAATGTCAGTACAAGTCTTGGTTTCACTGAAGGGGAAGCTAGAGCTGGAAATATTACTCTCTAGAGGGAAGTGGTTTGCACAAGATCTATTGCAAACAGAGTTTGCATTCTTCAGTTCCTTTTCCTACCATAAGTAGGCTGGAATAATTTCACCTTATTTTTAACAGTTTATGATATTTGGTGTCTAAAACTGGTCTTCAAGTGACAGAAATTTCTGATGGCCTAAACCAGATACTGTTGAATAACATATGATCTTTTCATCAGTTTCAAAGATTTTCAATAAGTCTTTATGCATTTGGAAGGAGAGGAATGTTTTGTCTTCAGTTTAGGAATCTCATGTTTCAGAAACTCAGAATTCATAGTAGGAAACTAAAAAATTGTAGCTTTTTCCTCAGCCCTTTTTATATTACTTTCCAATTCACACTTTCATAAAATAACAGGGTACAATAAAGATGTTTCTACACATAGCAGTGGGATGAACATTCAATAAAGGAAGATTAAGACTGATATTTTACACAGTAAGTTTATATTCTTCGTCTTGTTTTTATAATTAAAGTAAGCAGTCCAACATCAATATTTATGATGCATTAAGTTCTGTTCATTTATTAAACAGTGAATGATTAAACTAAATAGAACCTTAGCATTTCATTAGACACTCTCTTGTCCGACAAGTCTGAAAGAGAATATTTGAGTGGAAGTGCACTTTATTCTGGTTTATAAAAGGTAGTATCCCATTGCCACTACAGTTTCCTTCTCCTTGGAAAGTCAGTATCATGAGTTGCACTCAAATGCAGGCCTCCAGTTTTCCTACCCTTTACTCAGGGACCTGTGAAAGGTACTGTATTCAAGAAGTTGGTGATCTTGGACAGGCTGTGTCTGCTCTAATGTGGCATCCACTTAGAGAAACCTAACAAAAAATTTCTTAAGAATGTGTATGCAATTAATACAACCTGCAAATTAGACTACCTTAAACCATCTCACTGAGGTGAGATCCAGCAAAGACCCTGCACTGGTCTACTCTGACCTCACTCCCTCACCAGCACAGAATACTTTTACCAATATTTATAACACCATGTCAGAACAAAAGTGTTTGCTAGAATATGGTAGACAGAAATACTAGAATATAGCAGACAGAAACTAAATTTATTCTATGAATATACTTACTATTCTGATCTGCAAGTGTTTAAAAGTAATTTTCAACTATTCCATGAAGGAAATTAATGTATTAACAGGGAGTCTTAAGTTGTTGAAGCTTTTACAGACAATAAATTTATGACATCTTCTTTTATCTTATTTCCCCAAATGCATATAATGTGCCTATGAAATTCTAACTGTGCACTTTTAATTATTACCAGCTTACCCTGACAAGGTGTCATTGTTAGTTTACTGATTGGTGAGGAAAACATGGTTACAAAAGCAGCACAAATAAAATTATTTTATCTAGAGGCATCTTCTGTTCATAAGAAGTCTATAATCATCACTACTTTTGTCATTTAGCTGTGACATAAAAAGCTTGCTTCATAATAAGATCACCACATACCACCCTGCTTATATATGAGCAGGTAATATTTAATTGTTTGGGATATATATATATGCATAGTTCAAACAAAACATGTTAGAGGCAGAATGAGTGACAATTTTGTAATTAAGATCTTATTTTCATACATATGGAGCTATATCCTAGATGTAAATTAAAAATAGGCAGAGGCTCGCCCTGCTTGATATGGTAGTTTTTAGTTATTTGTATGTGATACTCAACAAGAATCCTGAAGCTTTTTGTGCTCTGTAAGTACACCTGGAAACTGCTCATCTGATTCATGATGGAAATGAACAGAAATTACTCTCTTGTTACTGAAGTGACTTACAAGCTGAATGTGTGGAACATAATATTTCTACTGGATAGTACCTGTAATCAGGAAACCCAGAAGTGCTTTTAGTCTCTTACAATTCCACGCAGGATAACACCAGGCAACAGCTATTGCAAGATGACAGCTATTCAGTACAATTTCAGTTATCATGGAAGGAGAAGCTAAGCATGTAGACAGTGATAAAAAAGTGAGTAGTCAATCTTCACACCCCAGAAAATGAGTCTGCATGCAGTCTTTGCCACAGGAGGATTAATTCTTCTTTGGACCCTGTTCCACTCCTGTCAGCATGGCTTGGTGTGTTGTCATACTATTGAGGGCAGCACAAAAGAGTCCCCAGTTTTTTGGGCCACCTTTTTAGAGCCTTAGAAGGTGAGTAAGCAGGGACCTGCTCAATTGCAGGGCATTACAATATTTACTGTATTACCAGGTAAATATACTGTCTTTTCTGTTAAAATATTTTTTAAATTCAAGTTTGTCTAGATTATATCATTCAGTGTTCTATTCTATTCTATTCTATTCTCCAGTGATTATTCAGACATATAAAAGAAAAAGAAATATCTGACTTCTTACCTTATCAACTTACTTTTTCCCTTTTTTTTCCTCTCCAGTAGAAGCAGAGTTAAATCTAGAGATGAACTAAACATATCAGTTAAAACTGTGATCTAGTATTTTATTACAGTATAATAAAATTAACTTGATTAATAATTTTTGGAGGTGTTTGTATGGTTTAAAGTATAAAAATTAAACAAAAAAATTTAAAAAGCAGGAATTTAAGCAGTAGTATGCAAGGATCACTTGAAATAATATTTCCACTACGAAAAAAACAAAAAAACAACCTACCAGATGTTGGAAGTTAAATAACATCAGAATTATATTTTGATAAAAATGAACGTCTCTCTAGTTCAGTATCTTGACTAGAACCACAGCCAACAATATATCCTGGGGCAAATTGTAATTAAAAACGCAAGGAGCATATGGAGAAACCACCCACTCTACCCAGTCATCTATGGCTTGAGAGGCTTTCTCTTCCATAGTCTTCATCTTTGCGCTTGATAGCTCTCAGTGGCCTGTTCTTCCATGAATTTTTCTGACAGCTTATGAAACCGATTGAAATAATTTATGTTCATGACATCCTGTAGCAATTTGTGCCATGATGAAATTATACATTGTGTCATGGAGCACTGCATAATGAAAGACCCTGCTTTGAGAGTACAGCGTAGCCACAGAGCTACCACAAAGGCAGATGTGAGATGGAGTGGGCTGATCCCTGCCATTAAAGCAGAATCTTAGTGCTGAGACCAGGTCGAAGAACAAGGAGTTGTGCAGAGGCAGCCCCCCTCCTGCGAGAGCAAGAACACCTGTCAGATATGCACTCTGAACTCAGTAGGGGAAGCCTGTAAGGGCAGAACTGATTCAGGCATTCCTTCCTCTGAGCACAAAAACTAAAAGTCACTAGAGAAATAGGGTAAGCTCACCTCCAGGAGGCTTCTATTTGTATTATGGATTATCCAAAGCTTAATTTTAAAAAAAAATCATTATTATTTCTTGAAACTCACATCTATGATCTGTAAAGATGTCTTTGGGTTTTTTCCTCCATATTATAATTCTTTTAAATTTTTTAATCTGAAAGAAAAACTATATTAAATAAAACAACAACAAAACAACCAACTTTTGAGATAGTAACCACAATTAATCAGAGATAAAAATGAAAATAACATTGATTTATCTTGCAATATGTAGATCTCGATAGCATGAGATATGTTGATTGCCTTTGTGCCTTAGTTTTCACAGTGAAGATGGTTCTGGATGTTTGTTTATCATATTTCAAGATGTGTATCACTATGGAAATTAAAATAGGTGTTTCTCTAGCTCTTTTTGTCATTCTTGGTTAGACATTCATAACTACTCAAGTCCCTGCTTAACTTAACTGGAAAGTCTCACAAGAATGTACTTAATGAAGAGTAGTAATTAAAGACAAAATAATTGAGACTCAGATGAGCAGAACTCAGATAGCAATCCTAGGAAAATTGCAAACTCCGTGAAGATGCCTCTAGTGGTAGACAAACCTACAGCGATCTCAAAATTTTTATTTATATATTTAAATTTAGAAATTATATCCAATGATGAGATAAAGATTTAGTGTTTGAAGAAGAAAAATAATGGATTTTATGTTCTGCTTTTTTTAGACAACAAACTATTGGACGTGACATTTCAGAGTGATATGTGTGAAATACTGCTTTTCCAACGGCTGTGTTTTTCAACCCCCTGTAGGAGGATGCTGTATCTGTCATGATGTAAAACAACTTGAGCAATGTCCTATTTGCAAAGTTTTCAGTGGTAATGTTTCATGTTGCTTTTGGTGTTGAATAATGCTGAAACCAGTCTGACTCATCAATCCAAAGTTAAACATCCTTATAGAAAGGTGAAGAAGAGGTAGACCTGATAAAATGCCTCGATAAACCAACAAAAAATTACACTTTTGATAATTTATCTAAAGGTGTTGAGCTGACACAGCTGGCCTGAGACATATGATTGGCAATCAATTATTTTATACTACAAAAATTCAGTTCCAAATTTTAACAAGGTCTGCTAATATCCCTCCTTGTGTGGAGATTCCTCCTTTGTGGGGGGACACTCCTCAAGGTTATTCCTTTGAGGCTGAGTGAAAGACATTTGCCCATGGTTGGCATGGGTAATATTAATTACTACTTAAGAATTGGTTTTGCTAGCTTTAATACAATTGCTTTAGTATAATTGTGTCTTCATTTGAAAAGACAGGTGTCTGCTAAGGAAGACAGGAGCCTCCCTTGAAAACGAGAATGTAAAGCCCCTCCCTCTGAATTATTATAAGTTTTAAATTAAGGGGTTCTCAGGGAAAGATATGGAAGTAGGAATAACAGTTCTTTATTTGGGAAAAAAATAAAATAAAAATGCAGCAATACAAAGCAACACTGGTTGGTCAGGTTGTTGGTAGCGGTGCAGTTGGATTGGTGGCTGCAGTCCTCCTGCAGTGCCAGGTGTAGTTATGTTGAAGCAGTGATCCTGTAGAAGGGTGTAGTCTTCTTTGGAAGGTCCAGTGGTGTTGTAGATGGGCCTGGTCTTCCTCTGGGAATCCGGTGGAAAAGGCTGCTCTGGAGTTCCAAAACTCAGATCATATCCAGGTAGGAATACTTGGCTCCTCCCCCTGGGTGGAGCTTCTCACAATGGGATGATGCAATTTTATCAGTGATGCAGTGAAATTCAATGGCCCATTAATAGAAGAGATCTCCCTGGAGGAAGGATTGGTTGTGGAAGAGATAAAAAAAACTACTCCTCTTGGTTTTAACAGGTGGCCCAATGAACAGAAGATAACTGCCCCACCTCTAACAGATGATAACAGAATACACATCCCTGGCCACATCTTGCATTTTCAACCCAAGACAAATTGTTTCAATTTTACTTTGTAGAGAAATATATTATCATAGTTGTTATAGCTCCTATACTGTGTGGTAAATAATTCTGATATTTTTGTCTAATTATTATATTATTATAATAAATCATGTGCATATGTGTATATATATATCTCCATATATATATATTTGGTTTACCTTCCTAATCCTTCAGGAAAAATTTGTACAAAGGTCCAACTACACCTATATAATCTTTAGACATAAACTGTTACCAAAGTCTGAGGGCACAACTGGATCCAGCCACAACCAGGCTTCCCTCTGAGAAGTGGTTTGGTAAACCTGGGGGCTCTTTCTACACCTTGTGAATCAATGGGAGGGCATTTTTAATGAACTTTGTCTGAAGCTCCCACTCTGTCCATAGCACTCCCTGCCACAGATCTTTATATTAGAAGATACATCTGCATAATATTTTATAAGCAGTCCTGAGTTTGGCTCTAAGTCAAAAATTTGTTTATCCAAAAGATATAAAATATATATCCATATTAACTGTGCTGTGCCTAAGTTTGTAACATACTTGAGCTTCTGAAACTTTTAATTTGGAAACAGTTATAAGACATTACAGTCAACAGATTTTGGATTAAGGCAGATCTGAATTTGGAAAAATTTAAAAATAGTCAAAAAGTATAAAATATAGTGCAGACATGGACACTGTTGTGGTTTGATTATTTACATTGCCTCAATTTTCTTTCCAGCATAACCCAGGAAATGGAAAATTATTGTTATAATGGACTTATATAGACATGGGAATTTTCAATGTAAAGTCATCAAAATATGTTCTGAAAAAAACACTTTGATGAAGAAAACACCCCAAACCCCATGAATACAAGAGTCTTGTAGCTAGAGAGAGAGAATAAACAAAGGGGCTTTGGTATTACTTAGATGCTCAGACAAGATTGTAGGGGTTGAAAATATACATGACTGAAACCTTTAATCATCAGGTTTTCTTTTGGTTCTCAAGGACAAAAATCACTGAAGCATGAGGGAGGTTTTTTGCACTTCTCTTTAATTTTCTTACTTCAGTTCTACTTCTGCTGAATGCCCAGGGCAGAAGTCCCATTTTGCATGTCGTACTAAGTGGTTAGATAGATGTTGTCTGTTGTTGGGAGTTAAGATTTGAATTTGTATTTCCTAATGCTCTTTGCTTGTAATTCATATAATACAACATTTCATTAAATGTAAATGTCATGTAAAACACTTCAGACATTCAGCTGGAACAAGAATTTCATGTCTTTGAGCAACAAGGTGGTATTCAAGAACAGAAGAAGAATTGTAAAAGGCTGCTCAGATCATCGGAACAATAAAATGATATCATGTGTATTATAAGGCACAAAGTCAAAGTCAGTAATTGCTCATGAAGCAGAAAGGAAATAATCTAAATTTATCCATTAAAAATGAAGATACTTGCAGGAGATCTGTTGACTTAGTGAAACCATTGTTCATTATTATTTAAATTGTTTGTATGATAAATTTTTTAGTTTGAATAAATAGATACTTCTCTGTTTTTGTTGAGTAAGAACAACACTGCATATTGCTATATTTTGTGACAAACTACACATATATGAAACTGTCTTTGCTGATACTTCATACGATGAATCAATTGAATATATTGTATTTTTTGTTAGGAGGAAGTCATAGAGCATCTAAATTAAAGTATAAAAAAAGTCCTCTACGTTTTACGATTAACTAAACTAATTGCATTGCAAGAGTGTAAAAAGCAACTCACAAAAGACATTGTAAACATCTAATCAGCAAAGAAATCTGAAGAGCTGAGGCTAAAGAAAGTTATTTCTCACAATTTAGATGCTTTTGATTTCATGAGACAGTAAATGCATAACATCCTTAAATAAACTGTATGATTTTTTTTTAATATACTTCCTCATTCATCCCTAAGCCTAGATTTTTCCATTTATTTGCTGCTCCAATATCAGGCAGATGAACTGAAGATGAATTTGGCCAACATCCCTAAGGGGGAGCTTGTGGAAATGAAGCTCTCAGTAGCAGTCACTGACAGCAATTTGTCTGGGCAATGAGGGCAAGAGAGCTGCTCTGCCCATCTAGCACAGGAGGCTGGGGTCTGTTGTACCTGGCAGAAAGCTGGGAAAGGGCAGAGAAGGGATGTTTTCCCAAGGGAACTGCCAGTGGACATGTTCCAGGCACTTCTTGATCTTGTTCGAGTAAGTACTAGTGCTTTTATTACAGAAATTGCCCTTTTGAAAATAGTAGTGACAAAAAATGAAACCTCACTTTGAAAGATCAGAAGATCATGGTGTATCAATAACCATAAAGCAGACTATGAGCCCTGGCCACTACAAGAAACAGAGAAATTACTTTTAAAATAACTATTCCAAATTAAATATTTATCTTCTATAAAATTATCATTATTATTATCTTAAAAAAATACTATCTAATAGCTCTGTGTTAAGTTCAATAACGGATTATAGTCAAATAATTTATCTGAATCACTATAAAAATTTTTGATGTGGGGAAAAAAGTTGACTAAATATGAATTATATCTAAAACAATATTCATTTTTTTGCTAAGATGAAGACCAATATATGAATACTTTACATTCCTAACTCCATTTTAAATTGAAAATAAGGAAGCATAAAATGGTTATCAAGGTTTTCCAAAAGAAACTTGCTGTATAAAGTATTTTATACTGTATAAAGATATTTTATTTCTAATACACAAACATATTGCTTTAAGAATAAACATCAGCTTTAATGTATTTTTACCTGGATTTCACTGGTTTTCAGAATTACATGGGGTTTTTTTTCTTCATTGCTCTAACTCAGCAGTCACTTTTCTTCCTCAAAATATTTTTTTTTCCATTTTCTGAATTAATTCTGACTGTTTTCTTACTTTCTTGTTTTCTGTTTCTTACATGTTTGAGACTCTTATGGAAACACTAAGATATCCTGAAGCAACAAGTTTAAATACAAATTATCTTTGTATGAGTACAATTTAGCAGTAGGCAGTATAGAGTTTGAATAAGGACCACAAATTCAGACTTCATGTTGCAGTTCTTTAAATTTGGGAATACCTGCTACTTCTGGTAACATAGTTTTCTCTAGTCTGTGTTAGAGTTTGTTATTTTTCTCTATGGAGAATGATACAATCCTTAAGGGAGGCATAAATCTTTCATTTAGTGGAACAGAAGGGAAGAGGGGAAGCTGGGAAAGCTCAACTTCCTTGCCTGCTCAGTTCATCACTGGGGCTTTGCTGCTACCCAGAATTTTTGAGATTGTATGAGAGTAAGGGCAATGACTCCTTTTCCTACCAAGAGACTACTGCTCATCCATAGAAAGTTTATTTGCAACACAATTTTTGCCAGCAAATATTGGTACATAATAACTAAAATCAATGCAAATGGAATCATGTGATAATCTAATTTCATTTGATAATCTAATAAACTATTAAAAATTTGTTTATTTGTATTTTTTCAAGTACATTTTTTGATAAGAGTAGATATTTGTTATTATTTTTTATTTTAATGATTTGGGGAGTAAAAAATACTTTACCAGCTGTTTTATATTATGTTTATATAAACATACTAACAATTTCTAACTATAATGTACAGAATGCATCTGAAAAAAATCTTTTTTAGTGAAATGAAATAGAATTCTCACTGGCTGGTATTTCTGATTTTGGTCACTTTGTTTAATGTTCTTTTTAACCAAGATTTATATCTTGTTAGCAGTTCTTTTTGTTCTGAAATACGGGAGCATGGTAAAATAACCAAAGTCCTGCCTGTAGCACCAGCAACAGCCAGTTGATAACCAAGTTTTGCCTGTTCACCTGTGGGTAAACAGCAAGATCTAGCTCCAAAGGCCAGGAAGATTACAGGAGCAGAATTTGCCCTTCTGCAAGCAACAAATCATCCTGGATAGTCTCCCTAGACATACCACAAGTGAAGGGAAGAAGAAAGGAAGCACAAACTGCTGTCACCCACTGCTTCCTTCCAATGCTAGTGGTCAGTCCATGCCAAGCTGGTTTGGAAGCCCACCTCAATTGGACTTGTTCACGTTCCTTAACAACTAGGCCATTGCTGATGCTGTGATTGGTGAAGTTTTTTCTTGTCACCACAAGCTTCCAGTTTCCCACATCTTTGGAGTCTTTCTTCTTTACAAAGTGTCTGTGAAAGGTGTCGCTCTCCTGTTCAGCATCCTGGTGCCATGCAATCTGCTCTCTCCTCCTTCTGTACCTCTTGTCCTCATCCCAGAGCAGGAGGGGCACCAGGCACCCCTGCAGTCCCAAGCCTGTGCACAAGCATCCACCCTCTGGAGCTCTTTCCAAGTCAAGGACTCCAGTTTGCAATGGGAACTTTCTAAAGCTGGCAAAGAATGGAGAAATGGCCACAGTCCATCACCAACTTCAGTCACAGAGTCCCAAACTGTCTGGAGCAGAACTTCTAGACCCTGTTCAATCCTCTGTCCTGCTGATGTCTGTGTTACCTCTCTCCTGCATATCAGCTAAACAGTTTCTTCTCAAAGCAGACGAAGAACAGCCTGATGTTCCTCTCTCAGCTGTCTCTTACAGAATACTGCTGTTCCTTTTTAATTAAGAGGTCCTTAGGGATTTCCAGAAGTAATTATAAATAGGATCCCGTTTAAAGAAAAGCATAGAACAAGCAAAAAAAAAATTAATCAGAAGAAGAAAAATAGTATTAATAAAAGAACAAGAGACAATTAGGAAAAAAGATTCTACAACCTATATTTTGCCTGCATTCTTCAGGTCACCTATTAAATATTTCAAGTAGGTTGCATACGTCTATCTGCACAAAAATTTTGGATTTTGACTTCTGGTGGAAATAAAAAGAGAAACCCATGTGAATTGAAAGAGAAACAGATTTCTACTGTCCTTTTCTAGAAACACTGGCAGTTTTAGGAGATCATGAAATTTTGGCTTCTCATCTTTCTTCTTTATTTCACTCTTTAGAATGTACTGTGACATTTTGAAACTGTAGTTTCAAAACAACAAGCAAAAAGCTTCTGATGATTGTAGGAAAAATTCTTATTAAAAGAAAAAAGAATACTCATAATTCACTGCTAAATTTTTTGTCATTTCTATGTTGTTAAAGGGTCAGAAGACCAAAAATCAATGTGAGATCAAGGATCTGGCCATATAGATCATAGTAGAAAAAATCATCAGAGGAAGCAGGTTAATAGCCCATTGAAACACTCTCATTAGTACAGTAGTTCCTGTAGATGCCTGACATTTGATCTTCACTTGGTCCAGTCTTGGATGATCAAACATTTAAAATTCCATTCATAGTTCATTATGCATTAAAAAGAGCCCACCAATTTTGATTTGGGAAACTACAAATCTCCCAAATTAGAAAAGAGCTATGGTAATTTTAAATAATTTCATATTGCCTGAGCTCACTTTCAAACTCAAGTACTTATAAAAAAATTTAAGTAACCTAATAATTTTACACACCTCCAAATGATGTGTAACTTGAGTTCTAATCTTTCTGAAGTACATTTTTAATGCTGAAGAGTACATCTTAATTTTTCTAAGCACAGAACTCAGAGACAGAGGAGAAAGACAAATTTGAAATCTGGATTGATTGTAGGCCAATCAGAAATAAAAGATGCAAGATAGTGCAGTCTGCATGTATCAGGTAGGAAGGCAGTCTCAGTTCGCATGGCTCCATCTGAATGGTTGAGAGTTTTAAAATACCATGCATCACAAGACAAAAAGTAAGGGGTTTTAACATCATCAGGATTGCTCTGCAAATGCAAGCAGATGAATTAAGGAAACAATCAGATGTCCTTTACTCAGATGAAGTTTTCTATATATAATTTAAAAGCAGCCATTCTAACAAAACTGCAAATTTTATCAGTATACTTAATATTACCTCCTCTTTCAGAGCACTTTTAAAAGAAAATAAGTAGTTAGTAATTAAGTGGTGTTTAACTTCCTGTGAAACCTTTATCCTCTTCTCAGCAGCTTTCTTTCCTTAAATATTTATATTTTTCCGTTTGATTCAGAAATAGTAGTAGTCCTCACATTCTAATTGTTCCTTCATACATGAATAGATTTTTGTGTCTTCTATGCTAATGTACTTTAAAAGAATCCATTACTGTCACCCGATGACATTTTTTATGCACATCAGCTTTGTAGAGACTTTTTTCCTAATGTAGGATACAAAGCAACCAGAGCATTTAATTGGTTTGGGAAAAATACTTGCTCATTGAAAAGTGCAGACTGTCATACTGATTATTCATATGAAAAAGGTAAATAATCATGTTTTTTACTTTTTGCTGGCTCCAGAAATGTTCAACAAAATGTGTTTCTAGAAGTAACCTTTTCACTTGAACTGTAATAGCTGAAAACATAAATCAGGAGAAAAAACTCAAAACTGTCCACATAATATCTAGTTGTGTCCTGTTTTTCATATATTTCCCCTAGGTCTGGCAGTGGTCATCATAGAATCAAAATAAGGCAAACTTAAGATGATTGTCACTGTTTGGGACCTTTCCTGTACCATGGAACAGGGAGGAGGAGTACTGATATGACAATGCTGAATAGCTGTGTCCTCTCCTCTTACCTTTGGTCTTACAAGTTATGAAAGGAGAAGAAACTGATGCAGGGAGTTCTGGGCTTTATTTATCTGTATGTGAATGTCTGCATGAAAAAAAAAGACTATTATGTAAGTGTATATATAAAAGAATATGAAATTATAAGTAGGGAAGGGAAAAGTCAGGAAGAAAAAGAGGAATAGAGCCCAAGAGACAAAGAGAATGCACTCAAATGAAAATAAATGAGAGAAAAAAATTAGGGAAAAAGTCAAAGTAACTGAGGGAGGAAAATAGCATTGTTTGTATCTGCTTGCTTCATTATAGAACATGCAGTTGTGACCAAAGCAGTCATGTAATCATAGAGTCATAGAATGGTTTGGCAGCATTCTTTATTCAAATGTGGCACATGTATGTTATAGCTATTTTTGCTACATATTCCATAATTTTTTACTGTGTTAGTCAGACTTTTTTCCTTTCTCCTTCGAAAATGACAAATGAACAGTGCATTACTAATCCAAGGAAAAAAATTACAGCTGAGGATGTAATTCCAAGGCCACTAAATCAAGAGTACTGTAGCACCATTTAAGTTTAACAGGAAGTTTCAATTATTATCTACATTTAATTCTAGACATTATCTTGGATTTTCCCAGTCCTACATCCTCTCTCTGTGGAGAAGTTACACTAAGGCCTGTTCAAGCCTATCAAAAGACAGGCTCACATGAGATGGGAATGCATGTATGTCTCTGTTTGTGGGCCAAAGTGATTTCCTACAAATGTGATCTGACTGTCTGATACAGGAGCTGTATAAGTGAATTTGCATGGTAATCATCATGACCACCACAGCATCAAATTGCTAAGGTCTCTATCAAAAGTTTAAAGCATTTAAGGACATTTCTTATCTTCAAAAGACCAAATAACTTCTTAAACACTGAT
This sequence comes from Agelaius phoeniceus, assembly GCF_051311805.1. Lineage (NCBI taxonomy): Eukaryota > Metazoa > Chordata > Aves > Passeriformes > Icteridae > Agelaius > Agelaius phoeniceus. The sequence continues at coordinate 22,836,603 of NC_135266.1, forward strand.
AGGCTTGGGCCATCAACCATCTCTTTAGGAAAGCTGTTTCAGGGTTCGACCCCTCTCAGTAAAGAAATGGTTTCTAATGTCAAATCTAAACCTTCTCTAGTACATCTTTTTGCATTCCTGTCAGAGGAATTTCTGTTTTTTCTTCCAGGGAGGAGAAATCAGTACGTCTCTCTTCCCCTCTGCAGGAAGTTGAAGAGAGAAGTGAAATTCCCCTACAGTCTCCTTTTTTCCAAACTAGACAAATGAAATGTTCTTCTCTGCCCTCACAGGATATTCCCTCCAGTCCTTTCACCAGCTTTGCTGTTTTTCTCTGGATATATCCAAGAACTTTCTCACCCTTGTTAAATTGTGTGGCCCAGAACTGCCCATAGTGCCCAAGGTGAGGCTGCACCAATGCTGAATACAGCAGCATAATCACCTCTTTGAGCAGCTGCTGGTGCTGTGTTTGATGCCCCCCAGGACATGGTTTGCCCTGTTGGCTACCCAGGGCACCCTGCTGACCCTGTTGTTGGCCAGCAGCCCTAGATCCCTTTCTGCAGGGCTTCTCTCCAGCATTTCCTGCCCCTTTTTATACTTGTGCCTGGTGTTACTCTATTCTAGCTGCAGAATCCATCATTTGGACTTCTTAAACTTCAGACAATTGATGATTCCCCAGGGCTCCAAACTATTTAAATCCCAATTTAAGCCTTCTTGTTCCTCAACAGAGCCATCAGCACATCCCAATTTGGTATCATCAGCAGGCTTAAAAGCATTCAGTTCCTGCATCCATGCTATTGATAAATGTTTTCAGCTGAACTGGCCCTAAAATTGAGGTAAATTTCATCATTATGTCCAGATAACTTCCTCTTTTATATAAGCATGTCCATACTGAGTTATGTTAAATACCACCCAGCACAACTTTCTATGGTAGCCAAAATTGTGTAGGAATGCAAGAGTATAAAATATTTTGTTTCAAAGATTCTAAATGATGTTTCTTTCCTTTGCTGTAAAATCATTACATACCTTAACAGACTTTATGTGCCTGATCGTATACCTGAGATTATTACTACCCATGTGGATATGTTTCAGCCTCTATTTCTACATACTGATTACTATCTTTTGATGGTACCTAAGAACAAGTGCTATAAATCTATTAACAACTATGTTTCTAAGTTTAAAATATAAATCATGAGCAGAAGCAGGTCAAGCATGAGGACAGTGATATTTAATACTCATATTATGCATATATTTTTTATTCTTTTAAAAGAGCTAATAGATTTTGTTTTATAAAATATATTCACCTAAAAAAACCCTATACTGGGATCTGATTGTATCTCTTCTAGGCATTTAGAAATACATTTTAAATACAATTGCTCAGAATCTAAGCAAAGAATAAAGTTACTCTAACTGACTTATAACTATTTGCATTCATCTTTCTTCCTTTTTAATAAAAACTGCTGTTTCCTTTTCTACAATCATATGAAATCTCCTATATTTCCTATAATTATGGAAAATATAATCACTGATGACCAAAGGTAACAGTAGCCAGATTGTACAGTATTTCCAAATTTTTTTTTCAAGTCTTAAGCCTAGCCTACAAAGCAATGTATATCACATAACACCATCTTCATAATTGCTTTGATATCCAAGGGTTCTTAAATTAACCTTTTGCAGATAGCTATAAAAGAACTTCCAAAACATCAGCCTTCTTCAATTTTTTTTTAATTTGTTCTTACCTGTTTAGTGTTCAACATTTTTTCTTTTTACTTTTCTGTTTACTAAAAATTCTGCTGTGCGAACCTCAGTAAATAAGTTCAAATCAGCTATAAATTGCATGCTTAGCATTGCTACATTGTCCTAACCTTGAAAGTGGTTCAGATTGTCTTTTGTACAAATTGCTTTTCTTTGCAACACAGTTTATACATTTCTAGGTTGTGGAGTCTGCCTTAAAAAGTGTTGTTATCTTACCGCAAAAGACCCATACTGTTGTCTCCTATTGCAGAAGTTTCATACCTTCTTGGTGCTTCTCGTGGGCATCTCCTGAGAGCACTGACTCTTTCTTCATTACAAAGTAGCCAACTGACTCCAGTTCCTTCTCAACCAGCCATCCCACTCTTTTATAGCACTCTTCTTCTCATTGGTTACAGCTGTGGCCTGTTAAAGTCAGGCCTGTTCCTAATCTTTGCTAATTGGGGCAGCTGCAACTCTTTAGGGGTAAGATTACTTTGTACACTATCTTTATTTTCTTATGTTCTATCCCCCTACAAAAAAAGCAATTGTGTTTCTTAGTATTTTAAAGACAGTTTGAAATCACAAGCTAGAACAATTAGGTTCCTTCACTTGACCTAATATCCATGAAAAATAGAGGGTCTAACTATTTTAACCACGGTATAGAAAGAATAAGTGGGATTGGAAAATTTACAAGGCTTTTATCCTATTACTTCTCTTAATATTTTTCTTCTAATTAAAGTTGTGAGAGGTTCTCACTGCAATGAACTGGTGAGATGGCAGGGGACACCTTCCCTCTAATTAGAAGGAATTGGTTCAATGCCATTAATAACTTCTAGAAGCACTGAGTAATTGTGTTGTAGGTTTGTCTATGAAATTAACTCCCTGTTGAAGCAAAAAACATGTCATCTGTGAGAAAAAGAAAAAAAAAAGACAACAAAAATATTTTTTTCTTTCTGATTTCATTTCAGGGAAATATTTATGTACATAAAAGTGAGCCCTTTTGTTTCAGGCAATGGTTCTTACTTCAAAGAAGGAGAGTGACCTAAATAAATCTATTTGCTTTGCATGTAATAAATCTGATAATTTATATAAAATAAAAGATACTCAAATGTTTACTCAATTACCTAGCTAATATTTCTGTCTAAAGACACGAGACAAAATTAGTTAGGAACTTATAATGAAAACTGCAGCTTTATATATAATAGACTGGTTTTCAGGTGGAGGCTGAAATAACTAAATTTAATCCAGACCTTCCTAAAAAACATATCTTTTTTTTTTTTATTTTGCTTCCTGAAATAATGACATAAAGATAATAGAAGGTAAAATTATTATCTTAGTTTCTTCAAGAGAAGGCTATGTATTTTGGCCATGTTCTACCCTCAGGAAGTCTGATTTTATATCATTTTTTAGAATGGATTTCTGTGACATTATTCCTGAATAAAATATTTTAGTTAGGATCAATTTGTTGTGAAATTAATTTAGGAAAACAAAAATAGATTGTAATTACTTTTCATTATAATTTCCATTCATTTTAGATGGTCTTGTAGTTTCCACTATTTAAAGTAATGCTTTCATTCTCTTTTTTCTTAAAAGTGAGAGGTACTTGTTCTGTTCTCTATAACCAATTTCTCTTTTCAAATAAAGCTATACAGAACCCTACAAAAGTAGGGTAAATTGGTGTCATTCAGGCATTCTTAAACTTCCACTTTTGTATATTCTAAATTACAGCTTTAGTTTTCTTGTTTTGCAAGCGCTTTTTCTAAAAATCAGTAAAATACATATTTTTCTACAGCTATATGGAAAAGGCAGAGCAGGAAACTAAGATACACTGCAAAGACCTCTGACACTTATTTATATATATATATATAAAATGTTGTCTGTAATGTAGACAGCCAATAAGATTTATAAACTCATGGTATTTACACTCAGGATACAAATGCCATGGATGCTTTCGTTCTCAGGCTGCAGAAGATTAGAAAAATAGTTGATGCTTGTGATGGACTTGATACAGTATCAGTATCTTCAGTACCCTCAATTTGAAATTAAATCGAATATCTCAGGTTTGACTGCAAAGCAATGTAATATAGTAATATATAAAAGTATCTTTTGTGGTTTTTGTTGGGAAATCACAAGTTTATTTGCATTTACCCTTCCTATCTTCTCTGCAATCCCACTGGAGAGGGAGTGAATGAGCAGCTGCGTATTATTTGGGTGGCTGGCTGGAGATAAACAATGGCGCCTTTAAAAGTTTCCTCCCACCCACTCTATGAGTCTATATTCTGTATTTTTTCCATGTGGTTTTGTGTTCCTTCTTTGTGCTCTTCATTCTGGCACTCTACAAATTTTTATAAATCAAGCTACTTGAAACTTAAAGCAATATTTTTTGGGAAAAAGATTACACTAAAAAGGGTTTTCAATGGCAGGTGTAAGGAAATTGAATGTAACTTATCAAAGGTAATCTGTTCAGGTCCATGATTTATCACTTTTGAGAGGAAGAATCTTTAATTCAGAAAATTATAAAAAATATGGTAGAGCTTAAAATCCTTTGAGCCCATAACATGTTTTAAAACCTTCATTCGCTTAATTCAGGACTTCAGATTTTCTATTTTATTATAATTTGAGAGGAGTGGGATGTCAGACACATTATTCATTTGCCCATAAATAATTGACAGACTAAGACTAAAAAAATATAAGCACATTTTCTAACAAGGTTATTAAAAATATCATAACTTGTTGAAGTATCCATTCTTCTCTACTAACAGAGGGGTTTTTTAACTATAGATTTTAATAGACTCTTACAATTTTATTACAAAATTTGAACAAAATTCTTGTAACAATTGGATAATTCTTATTGCTTCCTTAATATAGAATTAGCCCAATGAATATGTGCTTCTATCACATTGTGGTACTTATTTTTGCAGTAGAGTTTCATTTAGGTTATAAACTTGTCGACCCTGATAGGAATTTTACATTAAAAGACTTTTTTTTTATCAAATGCACTATCCTGAAAAACACATATACTACCAGTACTCTTTTTTGTAGCTTAATTAAAATAGATGTCTTCTTTTTGTCCTCCTCTGTAATTACTTTCCTCACTTTTATTGTGTTTTGCCGCATTCTTTCCAGCATATGACATTGATATATGAGCAGCTGGTGGATGAGCTAATGCTCCGTGCAACCTGAGTCACCTAGCAGGTAATTTCTTCAGGCAGTGAACACCTGACCTACATTTTCAAGGAACCAGATGGGTCAACTTATTATCCTAGGATTCTCTGGGTATTTGGATAGTAGCTAAGCAGCTACTGTAAGGAATCAAATTCTGAACACCTAACCAATGTCTTCCTTATTTTAAAGTGATCACAGTTTCTTGAAATTGTCTTTTGAATTTCATTAATCTTGGCGGTTGGTGGGTAACTTTTTATGAGATTATAAATACGTTATGCGATTCTACTTTCCACAGGTTGAAGTTACTCATAGTGTTCTGACTGAATATTTTAACAATGGGGCTAAAGAACTATGAAATAGGATTAATATTTCCTTTGCAGAAAGCATTTAAAGAAAATTAATCTCTTGTTTGCTTTATAATCCCTTCTGACCAGCGATATTTTTAGAGTTATCTCTGACATGTTTTACAAAGAGTACCTGGTTTTCTAAAAGCTACCAGTAATGCAATTCTGAGAGGCAGGGTCTTTGTTCTAAACCTAAGCCCACAATATATTTGCTATGCATCTGTCAGGTTTTTCTGAGTGTTATAAATTATAGGAATTACTCCCACTGTAAGTGTGAATGTTATTGAAATATTCTGTAAATATAATGCTATATTAACTAAAACTTTTCTGGACAGAAACCCAATGAGTTCTTTGCATCTTCAAACATCTTCATTTTCCAACTCAATGGTAATGATAGCAAAAAAAATAATTTACTTTTTTCTCTTTAGGACTTTCAAGACTGAAGATGGAATTACTCTATTTCTTTGCTTCTACTGTGTATTTAAACTTTGCTTCAAGATATTTTTTTAGACAAAGAAAGATCTTCTTTACTAGTCAGAATATGAAAATGTTTAAGACATATTTCATAGTGAGAGATATTCTGTGTATTTAGAAATTAATAATTCTGCCACTGAAGTAGAAGCGCTCATACAAACCTATGGCAAAGTAAATGTGGTCATGACCTAACTTTTTTTTTGTTTATCTTATAATTTAATGAAGATCTTTTAATATGAATAAACTCTACTTACTTATAAAAAAGAATGGCTTAAATTTTAACATTCATATAAGAAAGTCTTGTAACCATTTGTATGGAGGCCCTCATCCAGATATACATTTTATTGCTTATGTCCTCTCTTCTGATGCAGATTTTTTGAGGATTTGATTTCAAAGAATAATACCTTTACTGATGTGCTGTGAGGGTTATATGACTGAAAAAAAGAAAAAAGAGAAAAAAATTACTGTGAATAAATTCAGGAATTATTTCCACAGTTTCAACTTGGCATTTTTTCCCATATATGTATTATTATAGGTAATAATTAATATACATATTTTTCTAGAAACCATCTCCTCCTTGACAAGTGATAAAATTATCACCTAGATTGTGTCAGCTGGAGGTGCAAGTGATCTTGTAGGGAAACATTGACTCAAAGCTCCTCAAAATAGAAACATTTTGATGAAATAGAACTAAAATTTACACAAAACATTCAAATCGATTGAAGTATGTGCACAACTTCTATATAATGAATGTTTTCTTGGATAAAGTCTTGACAACCAGTGACAGGAGGTACTGATATATGATTTAATGCCGTATGACACAGCATTTTTTTTTGTTGAAAAAGTGCTCACAGCCAAAAAAAAAAAAAAATTAAAGTACCCAATGAACAAGGGCATACACCTATAGTTATTATCATTAGTATCTGAGCTAACAAAATAAATCAATATAACTATTTACAACATTCAGTCTTTCTTTTCCTGAATTGATGTAAGTAATATATTTATTTATTTTACAGGAATAGGTTTTCGACAATAATTGCTGTCTGAACTGTTGTTAAAACATTTTTAATTCAGCAGCCATATCCATCTTAAAAGCATTTTGCGGCCTCTTCTAAGCATAGAGAGATATATGTATTTTAAGTCTCTGAAAGAGTAACGCTTTTTCTATCAGGCAATCATTCAAAATGCTAGTTTTGTCAAAGCTTGTTTTGAAAATATTGTTTAGAAATGTCAAATAAGAATAAGAAAGTATGGGGGCAGTTGTCAAAATCTAGGAAATTACATTAAACTCATGTATCTGTACTGCTGTATATCAAGACATTATCTTGACCTAGTGATTAAGGGCAAAGGATCTCTTGTGGTAGGAACTGAGTATAACATACGTGTTTAGCCAATACTGAGGAAGTAACTAGTTTAAAATAGCTTTCTGAGAGGATACAGTAATTATGAGTCACTAGAAAGTGATCACAGAAATATTCAACTGATGAACATGGTTTTCCCTAAGAAAAGGTATGTTTCTCTTTTTCCACTGATTTACTGCATTTTATTTTACGTAAATTTTCTTGCTGGTTTTTATTCATCAAAATAATGAACAAAATGCAAGGTGAAAGTGAAGAAAGGTGGATAGTTGTGGCACTGTTTTTCTTATGAGTGTTTTTAATGAAAAAAATTGCCTACCCATCTCAAGTGTCTTTAAGTACTTGAACAATAATGGGATCTCACTAGCTTTTATATTTCCATTAATAGACTCAGATCCACAGTTTTCTTGATGTGTTTACAAGTGAGGTAAGTTAGAAAAAACACATGTGCCAAAGGTGTACCCAAAGACCATTCTCCTCACTTTGTAATCAGCTCACTCTTCTATCTCAAGTCTTCTGACTGTTCACAGAATCAAGATGCTTAATATCTGTCTTCTATGCACCATAATGATATAACAAAAAAATAAATTATCTTTCCTTAAGCAAATGAATTCCAATATCAATTAAATTGATTGCAGATGGCTGTTACTAGAAAACTAGTAAATCATAAAATAGCTACAGTTACCTCTTCTGTCACAGTGATATTAGAATTTTACCTTGGGCTTTCCACTAAGTGTAACGGTATAGCTAATATGAATAAATATGAAATTTCATAGAAAATAATTGCTTGAGGGAGGGCCTCTGCACAATAATTTATAGATAAGTATAAAATATTTAAATGGAGGATTTAAATTAAATATTAAAATGCACTTTTAATAAAAACTGGTATGGGATATTCCTCCTATGATGTATTAACTGAGACACATGGAAACAAACTTTCCAAGTAGTGCTGTGTGAATATTATTAATGCCAGTGACAGCTGAGCAGCCAGATCACTGTGTACTCCTTTGAAATGTAATTTTACTTCAGTAATAGTTTACATGTTATGTGAAATTGCTTTAAGAATTAAGCACTTGAAAGAAAACATTTTATGCAAATTTGATACTTCAAAACGGTAGTTGTAATTTTCAAGCTTGAATATGAATAATTATTTTTATAAGTTCATGTTCTAGTTCTAAGAAACAAAATGTTGAGATTGCTGAACATCTTCATATGAAGACAGTAAAGACTATATTCTCAGCAGAGTTAATACAAAAATTCTATTTTTGTTCCACCAAACTTCCATTTTCTATGAAATTATTTCACCTAAATGAAAATGTGGAAAATGTTACATGCACAGAATTAAGCCTACCATGAGGTCTCCTCCCTTGTACCCTCACTTTCCACCCCCTGTCTTACTGCTTTTCAATGTTATGCTTTGGGATATTTCAATTTTGAATGAAGAAGTTAATGAGCATTGCAGTGGAAAAGGATAGTTGAATGGAGTTGAAGCTCTTTTAGTTTCATGCAGTGTGAATGGATGTAGCAATACTGATGGGATGCCAGCTGTTCATGGAGATTGTGGTCCACATAACAGGAAACCTGAGGAGGCACAGGAGTGTGCTGTGCTGCTCAGATCCCTCAGAACATATTGCAGAATTCCTCAGAACAGAGGGGCCTGCAAGCAGGTTGTGCTTGCTACTGGAGATTAAGCCAGCTGTGTGTCTTTGCCTTTATCTAACAGTGCAGAACAAGTTCTCGGGTGAACTTCCTTTCTATTTGACAGTCAAAATTATGAATAGAGTTGACCATCTTAAGAATTTTTGTAACAGCTCAAAAGACCAAAATGTCAACTAATGTTATCACAAGTGTGCTTCACCCTGACTTCATGATTTTGGGGTTCCCTGTATCTGAAGGATGTCCTATTGCCAATGCTATCCTCTTTCTTTGCAGTGTTAGCTTTAGCAACTGACCTTTTGTAGAGTCATAGAATGGTTTGAGTTGAAAGGGACTATTAAGGGTCTTCCAGTGCCTCCTTTCTGTGAGTAGGGAAATCTTTAACGACACCCAGATGAGGATCCAAACTGACTTTGAATATTTCCAGGGATGGGGCTTATACCATTTCTCCAGTATATCTCCATCCTCATCATAAACATTTTCTTCCTTATATCTAGTCTCTGAATCTACCCTCCTTCTGTTTAAAGTTATTTCCTCTTGTCCTGTTGCAACAATTCCTACAAAAAATCTGTCCCACTCTTTCTTTTAGGTCTCCTTTAATTATTTTAAGGCTATTATGAGGTCTCTCCAGAGTCTTCTGATCTTCAGACAAACAGCCCCAACTCTCTCAGCTTGTTCTCATAGGAGAGGTGTTGCATCCCTCTGGTAATTTTTGTGTCACTCCTCTGGACCCTCTTGAAGAGGTCCATGTCTTGTACTGAGATACAGACTCTCAATGCCCTTCTTATAAGGAACATAATAAGCCAGAACCTCCAAAAAATAATGAACAGATATGTGTGTTTGACAAATGCATTTCTTAAAGGAGAAACAAAGAAATCAGCTGGTTGATAGAGCTATGATTTTGGAATTATCTGACACTCTGGATAGTGTCAGATATCCAGATAGATATCTTGCTGTGGGAACTGCTCAAATAATAGATCTTTAGTTTGTGCATGTTGCACACAAAAAAGTGCATTAATTCTTTTATTCTACAAATCTTAAACCCTTTCTGAAGATGGAAATGGAAAGATGGTACAAAACTGGACACACCTCCAATCAGGCCACAGCATGTTCTAGACACAACCGTGCCTTGGCTCACCTGTATTGCCATATTTTAAAGGTGTACTTTTTCTTAAAAGAATCATTGCATACAGGGGATTTGTGTTAATCTCCTTCAAGATAAAGCCAAGGACATGTTGGTAACACTGGTAATGTCAACTGGGTGATACCTCCAAGATCTTTTATTATGACTATATGGTTCAGCTCATCTGAGTGTGGCACAGTCCTGAAAACCAAATGAAATGAGTACAGGACATGATGGCACTTATGTCAGCTTGTTATTAGAATATTAACTCCTTGGTGTGCAGTAGTCTCCTAGCTGGGACCAGTACACTATGGAGATCATATATCCTGTCAGTATTTATACAAGAAAAAATATCAAAGATAAATAATTTGGAACCTACATAAGTACTTTTGTTAATTTGACCTGTTTCAAATGTTTATTCTTTTTTCATTTAGTTTGTGTCTATTTGATGAATTGATCAATCCACGTTGGCAGGTATTTTCAGATTATCTTATAGAAATGCTTCAAATAAATTCTAAGCTGTACATATAGAAGGTCATAAAGGATTTTGGTCATAAAGGTCATTAAGGACCATTAAAAATCCCTGCTTCATTGATTTGAAGATATTGTTTTATTATTGTACAAGTTTTACATACACACACAAACAGAAAAGTTGTTCTTTTCTATATATATATTTGTTCACTTCCAATGTTTTTCATACTTACTCATTTGCCACCAATTATTAACACAAATCTTATTTGCTTAAACACTGGATCACTTTCAACTAAGTTTTTTTTTTACAGGATTAAAAAAATCTCTGCAAAACTGCAGAGCAGTGCAAGTTTCCTTACTGTTCAGAATGCATATCAAAATTATTTTCAGACTGTGATGGACAGCACATGGTCAAAAGGGACACACTGCATTTTGAAACTTTAAAGCAAGTATGCTCAATCTGGCTGCTTTTTACATAAGCATTCATATTTCTGTAATACAAGGGATAGTTCCTTCATGCTTAATTTTGATCTTCAGCCTTTCAGTTATATGGGAAAAAAAGCATTTGTAATCTTAGTCTTTTGTTTCTGTTAATTTTATGCTTTAATTAATTTTAATATTCTAAAATTTTGTTGGCTTTTTTCCAAACAATCTCATGGACAGATAGGAACTCAAAGAAAAATAAAATCCTCCCCATTGCTGTTCAATAGAAAAGAGAAAATCTGTATAAATGCTGCATGTGAGAAAGCTTTTCTCAGTGCTTACACTTTCTAAACACACCAAAAAAGGAAAGATACCTTGGCTTCTGTAGGTAGCATTTGGGATGTATGGGGAAGATTTAGATTGAAAAACCAGAGAACATGGAAACTGTGATCATCCTGCATCCTCAGCTGGATGATGCATTTACACCAAACTCCCTGAAACTTTCAGTCTCCCATGTAGCCATAGCCTGCTTTCAGAGCTGGTCAGTGGTGTTACTATTGCCTTTTCGAAACAATTCTATCCTTGGCTGCTCAGCTTGTGTTTAGGGTGCAGTTGCAAGCATTCATCTCATTTCTGTCTTGACACATGCTTGCTCATCCCTGATTCTGGTTCCTGCTCTGGATTCACTTTCCTAGACTCATTTATTGTTGTTTTCTCTGCTGTTAGAAGACTAATTTGCAGAAAATACAGCCTGCCTGTTTCTTCTCTGTTGATGAATTCCTGATACTGCATGTCCCTTGAAACTCAAGCTTTATCTAATGATCCTGACCACACATATCATCATATTGCAGGCTGAAGAGAGTCAAATAAATTCAAGTTAAAAATTCTAGTAGCTTCCACTTACGTTACCATACTTAGAAATGAAGATGGTATTATGGGTAGTTAGAAAGATATTAAAAATATTCATGGAGTACATATATCCATATATATTTTTATCTTGAACATGTTACTATTATTTACCTAGTTATGCCTAAATGTATATTTCTATCTACCTACACTTGTAACACTGCAAGGTAAATTGAATACCAAAAGAGCCTGAGAAGTGTTGGAAGCCTATTTTATTCATGACCAAATATACATTGGAACTATTCAGAATCACATTTAGAAGAGAACCTGTAGAAGATGATATTTTAAAAGGGTGTTATCTGCACCTGTAGACAAATATATCCTGATTTGTGGTATACACGTGTCCTTGGAACAACTAAGAAAATATATTCCCCATGAGATACAAGCAAGCTATCTAGAAAAAAAAACAAACACATTTAAGACTAGCATGAATAACAGATTAAAGAGAAAAGATAATTTTTGTGGAAAACCAAATTACGCTTGTATAGGAATCACACACCTTAATCATGTGATGAATCATCGGGGTGATTATAACTAATAGTACAGGTTAAGCCAGAGCTAGGTGTTTTCTGGACTTCAAGTTTCATTGAACTGTGCATGGTTTCTTCTCTGAAAAACCAACTAGAGAAAACTGAGCATTATTATAGGGAATTGTGTTTTAATAGCTACCTCGATACGTTTTCGTCTTTTTTTCCTGTTTATTTGGCTTGAAATCCTGGTGTGACTAAGTCTGAATGCAGCAATATCCAGAAGTGCCTGTCAAAATAAGTCCCATATAGCAGCTTTGGGACTGAACAAATAGTCCCCCAAATTGAGAACAAGTCTGTCTTAGCTTCTGAATACAGAAGCATAGGACTTTATTCTTCTTTCTCATTCCCTCAAATCCATAAGGAAAGTTTTACATTCTTATATCTTATCTTCCTTTTGGAAGTATGAATTCATTTTCATGCTAGGGTCGCAGGTCCTAGGCTAATTTTGAGAATTACTTGTGATGCATGATAGTTTAATGCCAACCAGCAACCCAGCCCTACACAGCTGCTCACTCACACCCTGCCACAACCTATTGGTGGCATGGGGGAAAGAATTGAAGAGTAGAAGTAAGAAAACTCATGGGTTGACATAAAGACAGTTTAGAGGTGAAGCAAAAGCCACCCACAGATGCAAAGAAAAAACAGGGAATTAATTAACAGCTTTCTATGGGCAGGCAGGTGCTTGTTCAGCCATCTCCTGGACAGCAGGACGCATGGGGCAGAACAGTAACTTGGGAAGACAAACATCATCACTCCCAATGCTCCCCTCCTTCCTCCTTCTTCCCCCAACTTTATATGCCAAGCATAATATGTCAAGCGTAATATGATATGTAATAATGGTGTGCAATATCCCTTTGCTCAGTTGGGATCAGCTGTCCTGCCTGTGTGTGTCCAACACATAAGGACAAAATCAGTATTCCTGCACATTCATGGAAATATCTGGTTTCAGGAAGATCAGGCAAGTTATTAGCAAACATATTAGTAGGTTTTCCAAGGTAGTGTGATTAACATTGTACTGGTGTTACAAATGTGAACTCTGTTTTTCATAAGTGACAAGTTTCATGCTTCATTGGGAAAACATATGTTATATATTATGACAATATATAAAACATAAATTTATATTATGACAAATATAAAACAAATATTTTTGAAGAATCAAGTATTTTTTGAAATAATAAAAACATAAATTGAATACATTTAGCATAAAGTAAACTCAATTATCAAATTTATGTACTAGTGAAGAGAGTGCTATGTTATTGAAAGAATTTTTAATCTGACACAAGCAAGCACACCTTTGCGTTTTTCCATTTTATTGTTCCATATCTATGTGACACAAAAGTACAAAAGCTTTTGTAAACATGTAAGAAAGCTTTTCCTGTGTTGGGTTCAGTGATGAGAAAGAGTAGATCAAATATTCCCACTATTTTTCATGTGTGTCATGATTGGTTCTTCACTATTTACCCCTTTTGTCCAAATTGTTTTCTAACTGGCTTATGCATTCCATTTCACAATACTAGAATTGGAGCCAAATAAGAAGGTTTTTTTTTCATTATTTCAGAAACCCATTATATTTTGGGGGTTTTTTGCATTATTTCAGAAACTTTAACGTGCAACTAACTACACATGTAATATTTGAATCGTGTAATTTACCAAAACTTATTTTGGATGTCCACTTGTACCTCTTTGGACCAACATTATCCCCTTCAGAAAGCCCAGGGGAGATGTTAACTAAAACAGCCAATGTTCATGTTAGGATAGAAGTTGATTCCAAAATTTATTTGAACATTTCATTTGATCTTTTATAGCATTCCATGGCCTTGCTTCTACCCTTGTCTAAACAAACAGTAATTCTCCTGAATATTGGAGAGAGGGGGGAGAAACACTTTCATTCACCATTTAGAAATACCTTGTAAACAAAAATGATTTTATATAATAGAAAATATAATAGATCGGTCATATGATGAATCATACAATAAGTAAATATGACAGTGCTTGATTTTCCTTCATTTTCCTAAAATTGCTTTGTAATTGTTCATATGGATAAAAGACATCAACTTGACATGAAACCATCAAGGAAAGAAATACAGCACAAAGAAGATGAATTGGAGTCTGCAGTATTTCTGCACATGAATTTGTATTTCCAATAATGTATGTGTTCAATTCCCTTTAGAGGTAAGAAAAAAACTAATAAGCATTTCTGTTTTGACTGTGCTTCTGAACTACTAAAGATGAGAGAAAAATTACATGAATGTCATATAAAAAATGAATTGGTGATATGTTGTGTGGTGAGGGATTAATTTGCAGATCCTCTAAAAGTATTCTAAATATTAATATTGCTTATTGAAATAAGCAATAGATGGTATAGAAATATCCACTGGCATGCCAACTAGACAAGTGGAAAATGGTTTTTCTGGGGTTGTGTTGGACAAGTTAAAAATATGTCAATTTTATCATTCAATTAGAAAATCTAAGGTTTTACCTGACAAATGTATTCTACTTAATAAATTCAAGAGAGAGACTAAAACTTAATATTCTATATAGCTGGTCCATTTACCCTGCTTTCTCTTAGACATGTTGGCAGTGTGAAGGAATTAGGTGGGTCAGCTGGGCTCAGCTGTGTTTACTAATGAACCACCACACAAAAGCCCTGCTTTTTCAATATTTTGTTCTTCTTCCTTGTCTCCAAGTACATGGCTATGACAGAGTAAACCCCAGCATATACTCAAGAACAATCATTTAGGACACTTGTTTGTTTGTTTGTTTGTTTGTTTCTTTTTAAATTAGTGTTATTAAGGTAAGTTAAAGTACTTTAAAGAAAGCAAATGATGACACTTACTCAAGGAAATGACAAAAGGTGCCCCATCTGGATTTTTGCAAATGCATTTTTCTCTCAGCTGCTTCTGTTATGGAGGAGAAAAAAAGAGTTTAAAAAAATTATTTATATGAAAGTTACTTTAGCACTCTACCATTTTTTAATGCAACAAATAATCAATGTGTGCATTGGTTTATCACAGCAGCAAGTATCTTAGTTTCCTGGCTCAGTACTAATTCCTCAGTAATCATGATGCTTGTACCTAGAGCTACTCTGCCATGGGAAATATGGCACATTCAAAGGCATCTTTGGAATATATGCTTCAAAAGCTCTCTTCTGATCTGAACTGGAGCACTAGTACAGACACATTTAATTGGCTTTTCATATGCCCTCTGGAGTAAATCAATGGCAGGGAAGGTTTGAAGATAATTTGCTATGGTCCTTTCCTAATAGCAGAAAGGATGAGACCTCAAGAGACCCTGACTTTTGCCGGTCCTGCCAAACCCTTGAATGTTATCCTATGAGACTTGCAAACTTCAACATTTTCTTATTTTCTTGTGCATTGTCCCTGTGCAGGAAATGCATAATCTTTAATGCCATACTAAAAAAAAAACGCATAAACAATACACAAAAGCAAAATCCAAACCAAACCAACAACAAAACCAAACCGAACAAACAAAAAACCCCACACCAAAATTCACTAAAAACTTATGTGATGACTAATTAACATGATTAAAAACTGTATTTCAGGATTTTAGCACCAATACCCCTTTCTTAGAAAGTAAATTGCATTTTTACAGATCACCTCTAGTGTGACACCTTAGGAACCCTTAAATTCTAACTGAAGGGCAGTAATATCCAGTGGGGGGGATATATTATCTGCTCCAGCAATGTCACAAGTATGTATCTGATTCTAAAAATGCCCAATTTTTCAGTTTTTCTGTATTCCCTTGTAACATACAAGTAGCTATCATATCTGTGATATCACTATTTGGTTTCATGTAATATTCTAACACCAACAGTAGCATGTATAAACTATGACACTGAAAAGACTTAGCAAAACAAGAAAAAAAAAATCAGATTTTTCATGCAGATCAAAGATTTTTATCTACTTGGTTATATGTGTAATTTGTTTGTTCTGAAAACCTGTAAGCAATTAAAAACTAAAGCAAAATGCACTGGCACTAAACATGCTGGATAAGACAGTGTGATATGTGGCTGTGGAAGACAAGATTGTACTGAGTTTTTAAAAGGAATTGGATGTTTATGTGGATATAATAATACCAAGATTTATGGTGTTATAGTTGAAAAAAACTAGAAAGTGCATGTTTTTCTGATCCATAATCATTAGACAAAATCCAATATACCAGATGTTGCTTATTGATAATTGTGGAAGGGTTACTGTTTCCTCCACCCATTCTGTATTACTTATCATTGGAGATGGGTTGGAAGACCAAGACTATATTCCAAGTCTAACTGTTGCAGAGTAACTAAAAACAAGAGAAAACACAACCCAAAAATGTCATTGCCATCGCTATCACTGCTGTGGTGTACTGTTATGAACAGGAATCAATGGGAAGGAGCACCCCTATATTATGCAGATTTACTCTAGGCTGGAATAAAAATTGGTGTAGTAATAACATTAAAGAGTACCTTCTCTGGTATTTTGATCTGTGCTATAATTGGTCAAGGTTAAACTGGTGGCCATGTTGAGAAAAACACAGCAATTGAAAGACTGCTTCTTTGCTGGATTCTTCTCACATTTTGTCCTCCTTTTTTGAACTGTGGCCTGTTCCAGCAAAGTTGCCTAAAATGCCTTCAAGGTTCTGCAGAGAGTTCTCAGTGTTCAGTTTGGTTTCATCATCAGCAAAATCCTTTTCCACAAACAATGAATACTGCAGCATTCATTGCCAGTGGCACAAAACAAAGTATTTTTGTAATAGCCTGAGGTGCCCTTCCACAGCAGATCAACGTTCATCATTTTCTTTTCTGCAGTTTTTTTTCTGTCTTGCTGTTTCATTCAGTTATGTGACAAATCTGTCTCTTGACATGACTGTTGGAACTGTGTGTGACATCTCACATCACCCACTGTGATACTTGACCAAAAGATAGTTTACACTAATATTAAAAAAATTGTGGCTTCCAGGCACAGATTTAAGAAGAAAAGCATATTTCTCCCATTTACAAGCCTTGTAAAGTATTTTCCACTCAGTGCCTGTAAGCAACAATATTTTAAATAACATTCAGATGTAGGCAGGAAGTTTCTCATGCTAACTTCAATTCATTGATTAAAAAAGCAAAAAAGAGTGTTAGGCAAGGTGTATATATCTGAATGGTATACTCAAAAGACAAGATTTAGGGAGGACCCTACCATTTGTAGAAATTAGATAAATTAATACCGAGCAGTTTCTTTTATTGAAGGTTAGTTTTCAGGGTGATTTTGAAATAATAACAATAAAAAACCCCCAGAAGTTGCAAACAATTTTCTTTGTTTTCCCATTTCCTTGCACAGCATTGGTATAGCTATGAACATAATGAAAATCTTAGGTTAAAACCAGCAAAAATAGATATATATTTACCAAGGAGAATAATAATCATAACACTTTTTTACTTACTAGTGCTGATTACACAAAAGGATCTTATTTAACAGACGTGCTGAAACTGATAGTAAAGATTTTTTTCCTGTAATAAATTGCAGTGTTCAACACATCTAAATTTTTCTTTCTAGTTTTCCAGGAATATGGTAATTAGTTAGACATTTATATCTTGTGATTTAATTTTCTTATCATTGCCTTTAATCCTGGTTAGTTGGAACACACCCAAATGACCTATGATGGATTTTCTGTGGAGAATGTGGGAAGACAGATTATTAATAGTTTTAGTTTTAGGAAGTGATGCAACTTGAGTCTTACTGTCCCATAATGTGGCAGTGTGTTTTTTGATTGTAATGCAGTTCTAGTAGTCAGTTTTATAATCCTTCCTATTTTGTACTGTTATAGCATATTTTATTACTAATGGATTGTTCCTTTCCCCCGTGTTGTTGGTTTTTGCCCTAGTTGTCCATCTCCGCAAAGACCTGCCCTTTGTTCCCTGTTCCTCCTCCCACTGAATGTCAATCCCTCCCTAACAGGTAAGAACAAATTTTAAAAAAATATTGAAGAAGGCTGATGTTTTGGAAGTTCTTTCATAGCTATCCACAAAAGGTTAATTTAAAAACCCTTGGATATCAAGATGATGTTATGTAATACACATTGCTCTACGGCACAGGTAGACTGCGCTGGGGATAGGACTGCGCCGAGGGTAGGGACAAGGAACACGGAGAGATCTTCTGTCATAGTTCCCCAAGAAATTTATTCCCGGAGGGTCAGGAACAGAAAGACAAGCTCAAAGGCATACATCAACTCATAAAGGGGAGGAGGTCCCAGGGGAAGATACAATCTTTGACCAATGGGAGAAATTGGGGTGGAACACAAGGCGCAGAATACAATGTTTAAACCAATAGGAGACTACCGGGGAGGAGAATAACTTAAACAAACCAATGGGGTTTTGAAGGATACAAGATTGATTGGGAAGTTTCTAGAGAAAGGGGTGGGCTTGGGGAGTAAGGGAGGGATACTATGCATATCCTAGCCAACCATGTCTGGCTAAAAGATTGCATGAACTGGCTGAACAGAGCTGTTCATAGCTGTTGCATAGGATGTGGAACAGGGGAACAGAGTATTCTGTTGATCACAATCTGTGTAAAACTCCTAAAAAATCTGTAAAATGCAAATTGCTTTCAGCCAGTGTGCCCTGTAACACATTTGGATTATGAACTAATACACTACATGACACTGTAACCTTGACCAGTTCAGAGGAAGGAGCATGCCTACACACTGCATATTGAAAGCAGAATAATTCATTCAAATTACCTGCATTGCAGCTGAGCAACTGTTAAACTCTGAAATCCTACAGCCTTTAATGCTACCTCCCAGCCACGTAGAAAGCCAGTTGTCACAAGATCATATAATTAATTTCTCATGCAGTACACTGGAGACAAATTACTGTCAGTGATCAGTACTGCAGTTTTTATCATCTTCTAGAACAAAAGAAACAGGTTTGGGGTGGGTTTTTTATCTTTTTTTTTCCTATTTTTTTTCCTTCCCTCTAGGGGAGGAAAACAGTTAGAGCTTTGTCAGCCTTTTTGGCTATGAACCTTAAAGAACTCACTTAGTTTAGCAGCCTTAATATCTTTGCAGCACTATAAATAACGATCTGTTTTCCCAAGGTAGGAGGCATTTCAGGAGCAGATACAGAAGAGGGAAGAAAAAAGAATGAGAAAACAAACAATGATCGTTCAAACTAGGCAATCACCAACCTAACCCCTTTGACATTGAGGCCAGCAGCTTGCTATAAAATTATAATTTCATTGAAAAGGAGAATTATATTTGATATACACTGAGGTAGCTTAGACAGAGAGATTGCATGGCATCTTTCCTAACAACATCAGTGACCTTATTTTGCCAGGGTATTTTAAATTAAAAGATCCAGACTTAATGCAGCAACTGCTGGCAGTTGTTCCTGTGCTTTAATTGATGATTCAGAAGGAAATTCACAGAGAAATTGTCTGGCTAAGATTTTTATTTTAAATTTTGCTTCCCATCACAAAAGGCTACCTGCATTTTCTCTAAGATGAAATCCCTTACATTTCCTTTACAAGATAAAAAAATGTCCCTCACTCTTGCTTCCATTCCTGTACTGCTTTATATTATTGTGCAACACAAGGATTGATGTGCTACACTTGCTCATTTTCATGTCCATGTTTCAACCCTGTTCCCATGGGGTTCACTGCTTGCTTTTCAGTAGATTTGCCCCTTAGAGCAGCAGGGCTTCAGTATTGCTGCAGGCTTCTAACGTTACAGCCCTACAAATGTCAAATGGTGTTCCAGTGAAGCCTGCTGGCTCATTTGCTTGGATCTTCCCCTCCAGGCTCTTTTTAGCTTTCCCTTCTTTTTTCCTCCTCCCTCAAGAGCCTGATGCCTGGCATATTTCCCAACTGCATTAGTCATGCCAGAAGCAGAACCATGTATCCTCAGTTGAGCTGGTTCCACAAGCTGCCCAAGAGCCCTTATGAGACCAACAGACCATACAGCTTTGATAATTTTGCTAGAAATACACTGTTTATGGATGGGGAAGCAGTAATTGTATATTGCAAGTGCTGTTTCTGAGCTTTTAATAGTGATAACTTCAAATTTGTTTGGTATGAAAAAGAAACGTAAGATTATTTGTTTAATTTTTAAGTTCTTTGGACTTCAAACAGGCTTTGATAATCCAGAACCTTATATTTTTAAATGCAAATCTAGTTGCATTCAGCTGTCAGCACACATGCTATCTCTCAGGAGACATCCTCTAGCTTTTATGTTATAGCTATGTATATTAAAATTAGTCAGAAATCTGGAAAAAAATAAATCAAAAACCTCTTCCCAGTTATTTTTCATTTATCACCTCTTTATCAGGAAAAAAAATCATAAGGAGTTTGGGGTTCAGAAATAAAAAACATAAACCCTATGTAATATTTGTCCCCACATTACTCTCTCTAAAAGTATCTGCTTGTAAACTTCATGGTACTGGCAGAGAAGTGGACAACAATATGCAGATATGTGAGTTAGAATCTTGCACTAACCTTGAGCTTCCATGACTTCTATAAATGAAGTGGAAATAATTCCACAAGCTTAAAGCCTATCTTAACAAAACTGGTGATCAGGATGGGAAAGAGGACTGGAGAAAGAAAAGTGGGCCACGAAAACACATGCTTATCATTTCAGAAGCCTGCTGAAAACAACAAAAAATGTATGAACACATTTTTTAACACCTGCATTTGCAAACAAGAAAGAAAAAAAAATTGTGGATGTGGTTTAACTTTCAGATAATGGAAGATAAAGATGATATGGGGAGGCCAAAAGAGATGCAGGAAGTTGTCAGAGCTGTCCATCAAAGATGCTATCAGAGCACCACAACAATGAACCAATCTGTTTGTGTGAATTAGCCACACTAGAGACTGTCTTCATGCACATTCTGTATAGAAAACCCAGAAATGTCAGGGCTGTTGCTAAATTTTATTCTAAAAATATCTTCTAGCCGTTTTCCTAGTAGGAAAAAAATAATATTTGGAAACATGAGCCAGTGTAAAGCAATTGCTAAGATTTTATTTTGGTCTGTTCGGGAACCTGCATCTGATCTATGCAGAAACCTTTGCCCTGTGTCCTCATCATATCAGTGCATGTCACACTAAGTGATACAACTAGCACTTGTCATCTTATATTTCTTCTTTAGGCATCTCCCAAGAGAGACACTTTCACAAAAAATTAAGAAAGCTGCAGGAATATGTTTGGTATCTTGACTGGAAGTGAGTGCTACAGATTTCGACAAGTTCTGAAAAAGCTCTGACTGCTCCAGAAACAAACAAAAATGCCTTTAAAATTGGGGTATCTGGGTCTTTGACTGGAATGAGACACAGTTCTGTGTTGTGGGTTGGAACAAAATTTCTATTAGTACAAAAAGCATAAAGCTGAGAGCTTATCACAATTATCATTGCCCATCTCACATAGACCATTGAAAATAATATTTTGTCTACTTAAAAGTTTTGGGTATTGCAAGATTTTTGTGGCAATTTTTTTTAATGTTCTCTTTATCTATAAGCCATAAACAGTACTGCAAAAAGTTACAGAACTAATTTCCAACCTAGAGTCTAAGCACCAGTAACAATTCTTCAGTGGCAGCGTAAGATTTCTGAGATTCCATGAGCAGCAAAACAAAGAAATTCATATTATTACACATTTTAATTTAATGAAAGCCTGAAACATTGCAAAGGTGTACTGATTTTGCTGGCCTGTTCAATAGAAATTACAGCAGATACTAGGTTTTCTAGCACTTCCAAAGAAACAGGAAGGAGACATAGACACACAGAAAAGACATTGTCCTTTTCAGCCTGAAAATAGGCTTCTTAGGACAGGTCCATTTTGGAGAAAAAAAAATTTAGAAAATTACAAAATCAGATTACCAATAGAGTCTATAATAACAATGTTACAACCCATTCCAGAAGAGAAGAGTAAATCAGGTTCTTGTTTAGAGATCCCGTAGGACAGATTCGAGGGAAATGACACTGAGTAATTGATGTTTGCAAATATTTATATGAAGGGTTTATTTTAGAGCAATTTGGAAAACAGGTATGTAGCCATTTTGGTTACTATCTATAGTAATATAAAACTATAAAGGCATAAAAATAGCACTTAAAAAAACAGAGAAGGAAAAGAAAGAGTAGGAGAAGAGTAGAAAGATCCCACCACCAGTGGACGGCGCAACAAGACTGCATAGCTGCAAATTCCATGTCAAAGCGATTCGATGGTCAAAGCGATAGTCATAATCTTGAACCCATGTGGGAAACCACCAAAATACAACATCCATAGTGTTTATATTCACTCAGGTTAAGGTGGGAACACACAGGTACTTTCCCTAGAGCAGGGAGTTTTACAGTGGATGATGTAATACTTTGGATCACTTTGACACTTCCCAGAGTCTTTGATGATCTAAGCTGTTACAGCTGCCTCCTATCAGCAGTTGAATAATTCATGGCCCATTGTGGTCCATGAGTCCACGGGATAAAGGTGTTCAGGCTACCTCTGAATGTCCCATTCTTTTCCACAGAGGAATTTTCACAGATGAGCAATTTGGGTAAGGACTTTGGCATGCTAAAGAGCACAGCCTGCCTCTTAGCAGCCCCTTCCCTTATCTTGGTCAACATTCAGTTCGTATCCTGAGGTGCCAGGTGTTCACGCCCTCTGTACCTGGGCAGTTTGCACACCACCAGCTTGCACCCTGAGTATTTGTGCCATTATCATTCCAGTCTCTCAAAATCATTGAGAATTACAAAAATACAAAACAAATTACAACAAGAATAATAACAATAACAACCAGAAGAAGAATGACAATAACAAAAACAATGACAATAGTAAACCTTTATATCTAATTATTCAGCCATCTTTCTGACTTTTCTTTTGTTTCATACTTTTGACCAAGATCTTTACCATCTCTCTCAACTATTGACCAGCTATGATCAGCTTTACATCCCTATAAAAAACAGTCATAACTATATGCCTGCTCAGTTGTTCTACCAGCTTCAATGGCACCTGGATGTATGTCTTAGTGCCCTGATGATAGAATACTGGAAAACCTACTAAAAGACAATATTCAGAGAGGTTTGGAATTTTTTTAATCTCCTACATAATAAACAACAGAGTGATAATGCTAATATCTTATCTGTATCTTTGACTGTATTCCTCACAAACATAGGCATACTTTGACTTTTATTTTAGTAACTACCAATAAATATTACAACTTCTTAAAAGTTTTTAAAGTTTGGCTGATTTTAGAATACATATTTCTAAAGATAAACACAGGGAAAGCATCAAGAACTTGAACTTAATGCTTTGCCTCAGCTAGAGATTAAGAGAATACAGATACTATTTTAAAACCATGCATTTACAGAGGAAGTTACCAAAAACCAAAATCTTGAGGCTGACCTGCTGGAGCTGGTCAGCCTCAAGACCTGTTTACTCTAAGGACTCTATTCTTAGGCAGTTCTCAGACATTCCAAGGTATCCAAGTTCTGTTCTTTTGACAACTTTTTTGGACTCTTTAATAATGACACAAAGAGGTTTTCCTTTAGTGCTTTCAGAGAGCAGCATGGTAAAGAGGAGGAGTGTTTTGAATGGATAATTTTTATTGTGTAAGGAGCTGGTGATCAAACAATTTAAAATGTGGTACCTGGCTTCTGGACTGGAGCTCCATGTGGGGCAGTCCACACAGTTGACAGCCTTTGTTAGCAAATATAAAAAGTGTTAAATATCTTATAATAATATGTGAATTAATTTCTTAGCTAGTCTCAAATTACAGAAAGCAGGAACTTGAGTCTGTATCTTCTACAGTCTCATAAAGAAAAGAGCCTTTAAAAAATATATCATTTGGGAATAGGAATCTTCTCAAACTTACAAGGTTTATTTTTGTAAAAAGAAAGAATTAGAGGTCTGTGTGAAAGAAGATCATGCAGCTCTGGTGGCATAGTTCATATGACTGGCATGCTGCCATGAATGGATGCAGTCCCTTTGTGAAAGATGGGCTGGGATAGCAAGAAGGGGGTTTTTCCTTTTTTGTAGGAGAACTGTGAGAATGTTTGGAGCTCTGCTTTAGGATGGGTGATGAGCAAACTCAGAGCTGGTTGATCAGAATTAATGGGCAGAACAACATGGGCAGCATTGTGTTGAGTGTTTCTACAGACTCACCAGTCAGGAGGAGGAAGTTGGTGAGGCCTTCTTCAATAACTGGAAGAAGCCTTTGCCTACAGGCCCTGGTCCCATATCTGCTGGAAGAACAGCACAGCATGACACAAATAAGACAGAAAATTTCTAGAGTTCATTGATGTCAACATCTTGGCACAGGAGATTGCAGAGCTGAGGAGAGAATTGCTCTGCTGGACTCAATAGCTGATATTTACACACCAGAATGAACTTGGTCGGGATAGAAAGGCTGAATGCATCTTTGCTGTGACGAGCATGGAATGATGGAGTTTGGGATCCTGAGAGGAGGCAAAAAAAGGAGAAAAAAAAAAAAAAAGAATAGGAGGGCAGAATTTGCCCTGTTCTGTGATCATCTTGGATGAGAATAAAGAGATAGCACTGCAGAGTAATTTTTTCTGGTGGTGCCATTTTCTCTTTGCATCAAGAAAAATGATCATTCAGCAATCAGGGATGTCTATGAACCAGAGTAAAAACCCAAAGTATGAAATTACAAACTCTCCCAGGGCAGGAAGTTCCTCCTAATCTATAACAAAAGATAGGACATTTTATTGTTTGAGGTTTTGAAAGATGGATTTTTAGGTGGGTTGGTTATTTTTGAGTATTTATTTCATTTTGCTTTTAGGAGGAGGAGGAAGAGCAGAGTTGTAACTTGTTTCAATTTCCATCTGTTTTTTGTTTGTTTTTTTGGTTGGTTGGTTGGTTTTTGTTTTGTTTTGTTTTGATGCTTTGGTTTTTTTTAATTTGCTTCCTTATTTGGGATTTCCATTTATTTTTGGTTTTATTTGTTTGGGATGTCTTCATATTTGACTGTAGCTTCCCTTATGAGAGATAATTTCTGGAATAAAGAAAAGATGAGTGGGAACAATTTCCTTTTATTTCTTGAAATATTTCATATCCTGTGATTAGTTGATAGTGCTAAGAACAGCAGTTAAGCTTTCTTCCCCTCGCCTATCCACCCCTCATTTCCTGCACTGTCACACTCATTTATAGCAAGAATTAAAACTAATGATAAACACAGAAGATGAATAATTAATAAATTAAATAACTAGTGTTAAAGACTGGATGGAGATGTTTTATGAACTGTGAAGAAGACTAATCATTTTTAGTGACTGAAGATTCATGTTCACTTTTTTTTTTGTCCTAATGAGAATGTTTCTAAGTCACTGAAGCTACATCTCAGTTAAAAATATATCAAGAGAAAGTTATTAAGCAGTTTCTTGTTGTCAGTTTCACAGCATTCACAATCTCTGTTAAATTTATCACACTGTTAAAATAGCAGTGGAAAGACACAAGAAGTAGTTAACTGAGACAATTCCACTGCAAGCAATTAGCCTTATAGAGAAAAAGCTTCTGTGAAATGGTTGGTTTTAAACAATCAGCTGAATAGTTATTCCCTGTAAAATCTTGATGAACTGCACCTTGAACACTATTTCTGCTAAGGACTACTCCCCAGCAAACTCCATATTTCATTTTTTTTTCCTGACTTGATTTTTAGTGTGAAATAAGAAGACACACTATTAAGAGAAGATATTTTGGGGCATTTTGAGTAGAAAATGGTGTCTTTTATGCATTTTTTTCCACCAGGAAATATGCTTCTGATGGATTATCCTGTTGTCATAGTAAAGAATGATTACATTCTAATGGCAGGTTTTTTATAGTTTTGAGTTTTTCAAATAAATCTGAGAATCTGATTCCAAACACTTGAAGAAGAAAGGCTAGCAATTGATTTTTAGATACGTTAATATTTTTGTTGTGATGAAAAAAAAAATCAAAATTTAGACTAAAATGGAAACAAAGCATCCATTTATAAACAAGTGTTTTTGTTTCCTGTCCCTCTCTCAGCATTTATTGATATTTATGCTATAAGAAGCAGTAAACTGTAAAGACTTCACAGAAAAAAAACCCAAAAAACCCCAAAACCAAACAACTTTATTTTTTGTCCAATATTGTTGGATACCAGACAAATATCCAGATTCCCTGTCCAGATCATTTAGGGAATCCCAGTTATCAGATCTCTCTGAGCATACATCTATCAATGCAATGTCTATCAAACATACCTGTACTTGCTATTATGCATTACATTACTCTTTCTTCTATATTTTACCATAGCAAAGCTTCTGAAGCAAGGTGCAGGGCCTTACCCATGGTTGTATGCAGGCTTTTCTAGTCTCAAATTAGAACAGGAGTGTCAAAAAGGTACACACAGACTACTGAGTCATCCACTCATTCTGCCTTCCTGAAAGAGGGTATTGTAGTTTACAAGGCCAATCCAGGCATTTTATGCAGTAAGTTTATGTTTGTATAGTTTTCCACATTTTTCTTCCAGCAATTCTTACACACACATGCTTTCCATATATTTCCATAGATTAAACAACTTAATGGATTTCATCTTATTTTATTTTACAAAATGTGGAATATACAGGTTGAAGTATGATACGGTGCAGAAATTTTATTAGTTTTTTGTTTAGAGGGTCACATGTGCATGTGCATTCACCAAGTGCAAGCACTGGTCACTCAATTTCAAAAGGTACTACGTTTATTTAACTTGATGAGGGATAAAAAAATTAATAAAAGGATAAGAAGAGGTTGAGATAGAAATAAATCTAATCAATAGCATTCAGAAAGTGAAAAGCTGGTTCTTGCTATTGCAGTTTTGCAATTGCAGATTTGCATTTATTAATTGATATACACAAACATTTTAAATATGACTGGAAATAAAAAATAGTAAGGAAAACTGTAGTATATAATATTGGAATCTAGCTATTGATTTCTAAGGCATAATTTTCACTTTTTTTCTGTAAATATTTAAGCTTTAGAAAAATATTCATTTTATATCAAAAATGAATTTCATTGGATGCTACTTATTTTGAGAACCTAAGTTCTTCCTGTGTTGTTACTCAGACCTGCACAACAGAAATATCTCTATTTTTCCCTGTGAGGTGTTGGTTTAAATCAGTACCACTGCAAGGAGGGACTGAGCATGGCCACAGGACCCGTCATACTGGTGGTGATGTGAGTGCCACACACGGGTGTATCTGTGTGATTGGGATGTTCCTGCCAGACTCAAGAGACTTTAGTGCTGTGCCTTTCTCAGTCTGATACACATTCTACCTCCAAGGATGATCTGAGTGTCAAAGCAAAGATAAGCTTGAAGTTAAGGGAAGCCATCTCATGATACTGTACTTAAAGAGAGGTAGCTTTGCAAGGTTTCTCATTTCTTGGACTAATATTCTAATGAGAAAAGTGTAAATTCTAGAGTCTCTCTTCATCTTATTTTGAAACAAGAGGCTATTGTTTGAACTCCAGAGGAAGACTGAGACTAATGTATTTGAGGTTCAAGCTATGAATTCAAGTCTCAGATTTGCAAATATTTAGAGACAGACTTATGATTGCTGAGAAGTTAGTATTTCTCTCCATTCTCACTTTTTAACTCTCAGCAAGCATCAAATAATCTACTTGGTATCTTCCATCTCACCCTCATTAAATTCCAGCAGAAAGATTTCTGAACATTAATTTGATATTACATTTTTCAGTTATTAGTAAGAAATGCTGACATTGGTGACCCTATATTAAAATCCTGAATACAATAAAATTTTATGGAACAGCAAGGTCATTAATTTAGGAATTATTACAATAGTAAGCCATCAAGATATATGGTCTCTTTATAAAATTATCTGACCAGGTTGGTAAAACCAATACTGATTTACTCAGCTTATTTTGCCTAAGTACCTAGGTATGGCCTGAATTTTCTTTTGATTTTTTTTAATTTGAATTTCTAGTTATATGGTAAACCTTTGTATCCTTCAAGAAATGGAAACTATAGGGTAAAAACTGTCTTCACAGGATGCAGCTGGGATATTTGGAAAATCCTTTTTTCATTTCGGAGAGTGTTAGATTGAAGATAATTGAAGTACTATATTTAAGTTAATTGAAAAAAGACAGTTGGCTGCAGACTCCCAAATGGCTACAGATTCTACAGTAACACATTATTAATGTATTCTATGCAAATAGTTTACATTATATTAATTTCTAAAATCAATAAAGAACCTCAGAGGAATATTGCTCATTGAGATACAACTATTTTAGGGATATTGACCTGTACACCAAGAGTGTACATGAAGAAAAATGAGCCAATAAAGTTGAGTACCACTGTTTTCTGGTATAAGAGTAAGATGTTACTTCTCATAGACTCTTTTAAATGAAGAGATTTCAAGCAAAAAAAGAAAACAAAACAAAAATCCCCAAACCAAACAAAACCCCAAGATCCCATGGAACAAACCCCACCATAGTTAAAATAGACAGCCTGTCAGACTCAATACTGAAACTGATATTAGGAGGTAGAACCCTTTTCCCCAAGCATATCTTCCATTAACATTAGATAATGAGTGATAACTCTTTGTTTCAAAAGTTATTCTCTGATTCTATCACTAGTGAAGAGAGGGAAAAGTGAAATTTTGTGCTGAAGGCAGCCGGAGTTTAGATGGGATTATAGCATTAAAATGAAAGATTAACAGGATATTAGGGAGAAATAGAGTGCATTTTATTACAATTAAATGCTTACACAGAAAAAAAATAATGAAGCAAATGAACCTTTTATTCTTGTTTGAAATGCCAAGTGAGAAGAAATGTCTTATGCATTCACATATAAAAAAAAGCCAAACAAAAAACCACTACCCAACCAAACAAAACAAGAATTCCTTTAGTTTCAAATAATACAAGGGGGAACTGCAAAACCACTTATAATTTTAATTAGCTTAATGGCTATGATTTATATAGTGTTTACTCTGCTGCCAAAGGGTCAGGACATTTATCCATGTTCTAACACATCAAGTAGGTAATGTGACTAAAGTACTCAAATTCTTTTTTCTCCATTTCATTCTCCTACTTTTCTGCTCTTTTTATGACTTTTTTGCATGTGATGCCTCATATCATTACATTTGGTGGATGTTATCTTGAAGATAGCAGGGCCCATCCCTGTCATACCCTCAAAAAACTCACCAAAATCTTTCTTTCTTTCTGCCTTATTAACAACACTTGGTATTGTTAGTAACAGCAGCATTACACCATTGATGTTTGAGGGGACAATATCATGAAAATAAAGACCAGTATGTCTTATTTACTGCTTAAAGTATGAAGGAGTAAAGAATATTTAGTTAATATGGCTCAGAAAATGGCATGAGGGGGAGCAAATGTTGCAAAGAAGCTTTCTCCAGTACACCTCATTTCAGTTTTAGCTAAAGTAGTCATATGTTAGTCTCTATCAGTTTGTACATAATCAGCAAAATCCCCAAATCTTTACATCATCGTCTTGATCATGACTAACCTAGACTGGTTTTGCTTTGGGTAGTATTTGAAAACTCCATTGCCTTACATGTACACACACATGCACCCCTGCAAAAATACACATTCTCATATAAGAATCTGTGAGAAACCTTTCTACTGAGACACCCCAACGGCTAAATATATCAAAGCTATCCCTGTGATACATCAAAATCTTCACAAAAGGCTTGTACAGCTTGAGTGCAACCTAGCAAGCATGTTCAGACAGTAGGCTGACATATTATGTTGCTTACTTTTATAGTTATGGTAATACCTTCTCATGTAAATTCTTCATATTCCTTAGGTTTCATATACAGTTGCTCATTGCATCCTTTTATCAATTCTTTAAACCTCGTCTGTATTTCCAGCTCTATCTATACCAACTAATACCTCTGTCATAGATTTGTACATTATTGATTAGATTCCTTGACATATTGCCTGTTTTTTCCTTCTTGTATCTATTGGAGATTAAGCTGTCATTTTTGTGGCTTTATATTCTCTACATTTTGACATGTAGCAAATTTGCCTTGTCTTAGCTTCATTGAGTTATTAAATTTCTTTAATCTTTTCCATCAGAAATGAAATTAAATTTTTTTTCTTTCTTTTGCTATTTGAATGGCATGACACAAAAGCAAGGTATTCACAGATTTTTGTGCCTTTTTTCACTGTGTATATAGTAAGATAATATACAGATTTCTACTTTAAATAAAGAGATGTGTATATATACAATGTTCTTGTATGTATAGACAATGTTCTCATATCTCCATTTCATTACATTGTAAAGCCAGATTAAGAAATAAATAACAAAGAGTAACAATGGTAACAGAGATGCACTGATTTCTTTACAATCACATGGAAAAATTGCAGAGAGTAAAAACATAGTTTGATATCATTTGCAATGAAATATGTCATTAATTAATTAATAGAACTTTTAATTTATTAAGATAATTCACAGTAAATAGGAACAGAAATAGAAAGTAGGGATCTAGCTTTAGACCTACCACTGAATCCAATCCTGATGTAAACCAAAACTAAACAGGATTTACTGAAGTTTCAAAATCATGCATATCATGCTTTATATGAGAAGGGAAGGGTGAAAATCTGGCACATATTATAAATGATCCATGAGAGATACATGAATCCAAGAGACTCTGAACCTCACGACTCTAAAAATAATACGGAGAACAATAAGTCTCAAACATTGGAAAACAGGTGTGCCTTCCAGGGCTGACAACTGCCCAAATGCCTCTCCACTACTGAGCTAATGTCACGTTGAGCAACAAATTCAAACTGCTCAGAGACTGCTTTATTTACACTGAAGTTACTGTGGAGCTGGCAGTAGCTACCAGTGCAGCTGTGCAGTCTGGCAAGGCAGCCCTCCACTGTGCCCTTGCCTGTCTGGAAGTCAAGACACATCAGCACTCTCTGAATGTGAAAGGTTCATCCAAAGTGAAGGATTCATAACATAGCATAAGTAAGAAATTCCTGGGTCCAAACAATACATTAGCAAGAGCAGTTGAAGGCTTGTAAGCCAATAACCAAATAATAGAACAAATCAGATCCTTTATAAACAGCTGAACTTCTTACCCAAACAGCTACTGCATACAAAGAAAAGCTAATTTCTTGATCAATAGTTCCTGATGTAATTTTAAAAATAACTATACAACAACATCCTCCCTCTGCCCACCAAAGCTATACAGAAAAGAAACCCCAAACAATCCAGATCTAGAAGCTAAAGGCACTTTGACCTGTGTTGTGGCTAAATTCATATCACTGACTTTGACTTTCAAATAAATTCTGTATCAGAATAGTTGCTAAAAGATAGGTCAGTCCTTATTTTAGGACTTCTTTTAGATTTAACATTGGTCATGGAGATTAACAGTCATGACCACTATCTATAGAAATTGTTACCACTGCTAATACCATGCTAAAATGGTTATTTACAAATGTTCCAAGTTAGGATGCAAATTAGAGACCCAGAATGTCATATGGCACAAACAATCCTTAGTCACTAGATTTAGCAGTTCAGAAGTTTTGGGTCTCACTGATGAACAGCAGACTTGTCAATATTGACACAACCAGAAATAGTCTTCTTCATCAGTATTACACATCCTGAGCCTTGACTTATTTGACTTTCTTAAATTATCTTCCCATTATTGTTCAGTATTTCACAGAAAGAGGATTCTGCATGAACAGTGATTATTTTCCAAGAATTCCATAAAGCCAGCAAGTCAGTTGTTCTTCACTCAAAAGAGTGAGATGGAGTGTCACTAAAACACTCACTCTGTCTGAAATCCATAGAGCTGGTAGCATTGAGGGAGCCTCAGCAAACTGAGAGGCACCCTGTTTCAGTCTGAGAAAAAGTTAGTCTTTTTGTTTCCTGATTTTATCACTTTTTAAGTTACCTCACTGTCTACAGTTTTCTAGCCTATTTGTAATAGGCTAGAAAAAGAAATGTGTTCTTTTATTTTGCAAGTTTCCTACAGGTTTCATTGTATGTACTTGAGAAGAAAGACAAGACGAAGAAAAAGCTAAACCCAAAACCAAACCAAACAAAACCCAAGACAACCATCAATATATTATTTTAGTTCTTAGCTAAATTTGAGGAACACCCCAAGAACTTAAATGCACAGTATTTGATTGCTGATAACCAAATTCTAGGCTGTGATATGGAAGCTGACAAATACCAGACCCTTAGTTGTACAGCTGTTCAAAAAATGGAGAGGGAAAACCAGAGGATCATGAATTTAGTTAAGGGAAGACCATGGCAAAACCTTATTTTTATATTTATTAATGCATTTCTTTGCAGAATGACTTGGGGTATGGGCTGTGGGGAGGGAGATTGGGCATTTTGTGGAGAAAGCATCTCATGGTACACTACATCTGAATGGTCAGAGTTGTTGACTTCCAGTTTAAAACAGGTCTCCTCTCTGACTAGTAACTTGGGTGGCACTGCCCAGCATGTACGCATCCATTGGTTATATCTACAGCAAGCTCAGCCAGGGCCCATCAAAATTTTAAAGTATAAGTGATAAAAGTATACAGTGTACAGTGATAAAAAGTGTACAGTGATAAAAAATACCTGTCAATTTTTAATCTACATAATTCTAATACTTCACAGTGTGTAAATATTTTTTATTAAGCCTGAAAAGCTTTGCCAATTCTCAATGCCTGTAAGAATCTCATAATGTTGATCTTAAAACTGCACATTCTTTAACAGTGTCACTTAATAGGACCCTTACAAAAAATAATATCCTAAGGAACAAAATATATGCTGGTTTTTTACTCTTTGTGCTTTCCTTTTTTTATTAATATCTATGTTAGACATTTTTTTCCCAGAGTAATTTGTAGTAGAATATAACACTCCACTTTGTCTCTCTGTGGGTACATTCCTATTACTGTAGTACTTTCAAAGACATCTAACCACAACAGTGTGGAAAATTATGCTTGATATTTGAGAACAGTTTTCATTCATATTAATTTATCCGTTCCATTCTCTTGCGAAAACAATCACAGTGAAGACAAACCACTGAGTGATTTAGTTTAAACCACAGGTGCACCAAATCTTTTTACTCTGCCTGCAGAGAGATCTTTGAATATCCCAATATCCATTTCAGCAGCAGTAATTGGTTTATAATAGCAGTCTTGGACAAAATATGCACAAAGTTTTGAAAACAGTTTTAAAAAAATCTGCTATTTATTTTATGGTGTTGTTTAAAAAGACATCACTGTGTTATAATCTTACATGATTTGGTATGTAAGACATTCATTCAGATTTGCTATAACATTAAAATAGCCTCTACAGATAATTCTGGACAGGCTATATACTGTCACTTTTCTTTTTGTCCTGCATTATCTTACTTGAAAAGGCTTCAGCTCTTGAAACATTTTAAAGAATATTTTGGATTTGGCTTTATTTGAATCTACTAAAGAGAAGACATGCATAGTTAATCTTTCCCTCTCTTGTTTCTGTAATGATATTGAAGTTCATAATTGCTTCAAATTAATTTTCCAGTTTGTTTGCACTTTGAAAATACCCTTAGAAAGCACAGGAGGAAAAATAAACTTTATAAAATTAAGAAACAATTAAATAACTTTTATTTCACACTGGAACTCTTCTCTACCTTTGAATGTATAAAAAATTGCTTGAATTGTAATCTAGCAGATATAAATTTATCTGGAATTTGTTTCTAATTCACATTAAAAAAAGTTATGTATATGTATTTTGTCTTTTCTGCCACCCCACCTCCTTGCCTCCCACCTTCCCAAGCTTGAAACCTTCAAATAAGTAGAATGTAATTCTTGGACAAAGAATTAACCAAGTAATATCACCAAAAGAAGGAGAACTGGAAGAAGCTGAAATTGCTTCAGTCTTTATGAAAAATTTATTTCAAATGGTTTTCTTATCTGTATTTTAAAATTATTATGAAGACCAAAGAAAACTCTTGCAACAATTCTTACAAAGCCTTCACATGTATTACTAAAAATGTTGCAGTAACATCAAATCCTAAATAACAACTAAACTGACTGTTTTAAAAGTTTTATCCTAATATCAAAGTTGGCACAGTGGTCCACACTCTTTTCAATAACAGTGCTGATAAAGTGAAAAGTTTAATAAATCTCTGGCTATGAGAGAAAATCTGTATGTTGAAAAAATATCATGCAACATATAGTTTCATTTCCTCAATATTTTGTTCTCTAGTACATCCCCCATTTTGGCAAAAAAAGAAAGAAGAGTTTTATAATCTTATTTTATTAGAATTGAATTGCTTATATTATAAGGCTGTTACCTAACCCAGGTGTTTATTTTCTGTTTTACACATATGCTTGAAGTGTACGGATGATTTACAGAACTGTTACTTAGAAAATGTCTGTCAGGACCTTTCAGGTGCAGACTGAGTGGGTTCTGGTAGATACTAACTTATTATCAAGTTGATATTTTATATTAAGTGACATATGAATGTGGTACTCAAGATTAATATCATATTTCTACTACTTGGTCATGATACAATTACTTAGTGTTGATGGGAAATTCTTTAAGAGATTAGGTTTTATGGAAAAAAAAATTGTATCTATTTGAGGAAATATTCAGGTCTAATTGTGCAATTAGCTACATTTTCAGGAAATCCCTGCACAGTATCCAAGGCTGTGTTCATAAATGCCTAATGCCTTTTTTAACAATTTAGAGGACTAGTTGTAGTGCTTACTCAAGGTAAAGAAAAACATATATTTTGTCTTCTGTCTAAGAGTTTTCATAGTAAGTCTTGTTCAGAGCAAGAGTTATTTACAATTTAATGAAAACATTTTTTGAGTTTAAAGTTCTTCCTTTTTTTCATCAAATATTTGCCTTTAGATTTTAACAGCAACAGCATTTCCCAGTGATGTTTGGAAAAAACCTACGACACCACATCTTAAAGGAATCCCACCTCTGTTTAAAGCATAATTCTACCTGAACTTATTTAAAAGTGTCATTAAACACTGATAATAATAACAAGTCTGAGTGTCAGGACCTTATCTACATCTTCCCATTTGCACTTGCAATTCAGTTTAATTGTGCTGTTTAGCTGTATTTTTAGGAAATGTCTATTAGCTCTTAGCACGTACCTTTAATTCTGTGGAGTGTCACATCCCACTAACGAGTAACAGGATTGTTCTAGATTAAAAAAAATGTTCCATCATAAGCATTCTTTCACTGTCAACTCTAATGCCTCAGAATGTTTCAAGTGAAATATATTATAAGTATGAGCAAGTTTTTATAAATTTGCTAACTGGGTAACTAGGCAAATTCAGACTCAGTTCAAAGTTGAGAAAAATACTTTATGGTGTTATGATAGCATACTGATGCCCCATATCATACATCAGAGTGTTTAATCCTATATCTGTTTCCTGTGGGATTTTTTTCCTTGAGAGTTACACAAGCGATGGATATCTGATTAAAAGTAGGTTTTTGCTACAAGAAAACTTCATTAATACCAACTCTGGTTTCAGAACTTCTCTTTTAACTAATTACATCTTGATGTAAATTGCAATAAACAATTTATATTCTGACTGATAGTCTCTCCTTAGGAAAAAGGAAAATATAATTTTTAAACTTTCTTTTCTATTCTTATTTCGGTCTGAATTATTTAAAAAAAATTGAATTAGGCATATTTAGTAACAAAACAAATTTTCATTTTAAAGACAGTGATGATGAAATTGTAAAAAAAATAATTTGAGTGATAAATTAAGAATATATATTTTCTAATTGCTGCTTGTATTTAGAGCAATGATTTTGAAATCCAAGAATCTCTGGAAAAGTTCACTCTTTTTTATATGTTCATGTTTATGTATATATGTTCATGTGTTTATGTATTTCTCACTATCATAGGACAGATGAATACTATACTATAAATATACTATAAATAGTATATAAATAGTATAGTGTAGTATAGTATAAATACTATACTATCAATATACTATAAATAGTATATTGAAGATTATTTTTTACACTTTTCTTAAAATTCAAACCTAATAATGAGAAAGTACGTACTTCCTTTAAGACTTGATAGCAACCTTGTATTTTCTTTGCAATAAAGCATATAAAAACACCAAGGTAAAATATAGCTCTGTTTTTATATTATGTTTAGCTGCAACATTCTTCAGGCAAATTTTATTAAAGTTTCATAGAATGCTCTATCTCTCATGAAAGAAATATTTCTTTTCCAGTAGATACAGAGAAAAATCTAATAAATACTCTTAATAGTCAAAAAATTCACATAGATATTTTTGACAATGCTTACTCAGAGATTATTGTAGAGGTTGAATTTGCAGTCCAATAATAGAAGACAATGAAAATTTAGGCTGAAAAGTAAAGTAACTCAGACTGATGAAGGTATAATGCAAATGTGTCAAAACAATTTTTAAGTATGAAGCTTAAGAACAGAGGATATAAGCCTCTGAAATTACATATTCTCATATCTTATAAAGTATTGTGCTTCCCTTGATTGCATCAGATTTACTGTATACATCAGGATTAGTATTCTCAGCAAGTACTATGTTATATAAAATCAATTTTACTTCCTATATTCAGAAAATTATCATAATACAAGCAAACTTTCAATTCTTTCGTACTTCCTTTTTTATGTTAATTAAACTTATTTTAAGTAATTATAGCTCAGCTGTGCATGTAGAAGATAAAACTTTGCAAATAATTTTAGAATAAAAATCATATCTATTTTTTAGTAGTATTTCAAGTGGTAGTTTAAGAAAACACACACACACACGCATATATTTAAACAGAGGAAATAAGATGTAGCTTTGATTGAATAACTCATTCTTCTCTAAATACTCAATCCTTCTTTTGAGATTTTATTATTTTTGAGACCTTCCTGTAAAAAGAGAGGAACATTGAATTAAGATAAAAATATATATTTATGTTCCTAAATGTTCATGGACTCTGAACAATATTTATAATAATATGTATGAGAAATGCTTAAAATTAATGATTTGTTATTTGAAATTGTGTTCTGAAGAGAAATAAGATGTTTTAAGAAAGGGCATTAATGAAAAATGGCTCAAATAATACAGAAAGTAAATAAAAATAGGTACTTTGTTTATCTCCATTGCTTTTAACAGAACTAAGATAAGAACTTCAAAAGGCCAATGATCACATTTATTTTAAATTTTATGCTGTATTTAGTCACAGAGACAGAAAAAAAGGAAAACTTTAAAAAATAAATGTTTCAAGAGATCTTGAAAAATGTTATGTGAACCTCCCATTGAAAAGGCAATGAGTGAATTCTCAAGTGCAAATCTTTATTGTAGATCAAACCCAGTTTTATTTCACTGTGCCATAAACGTGACTGTTAAGCCTTAAATGTGACAATTTCTTTTCTCTGCCCTTACTTAAAAATTTAACTCTGATCATCATTTAAAAATGTGTAATGCAGTATTTCACAGTAGAAAAATCTCTCCTGTACAGTTGATAAGAACCAAACATATAACACTTTAGTCCTGGAGCTTGCTGTACCATCTGACAGTGTCAACTGAAATGAGAACATGACTGTTATTGCCAGCACAGCGGCAGCCTCTGTTTTGTCCATTTACTTTCTGATTCCATTTTGATTGTTATGCAATTGCTTCAAAATGGCACCAATTTATATCACACCAAAAGAAAATATGTTCAATGCTCAGTTCAAGAAATTCTCTCCATTAAGTGGTTTTTTTTTAATATTTGTTCTGCTTTTACTCTTCTTTACAGTTTTTTGACTCCTTGATTACTAAAGGATTACACGTTCTTTGGATAGATATTGTCACACAATTTCTTTCAATCATTTCTGCAAGCTCCTCCTTGTTTGCTTATGATTCATTGTATAAAAAAGAGTCCCATCTGTCAGGGTCTGTTTTAATCTTTTCTGTTTCTATCTTTTGCACAGCTAGCCCTTCTCAGCTCAAATCTTGCACACTCTGGTTTTTACAGCTGTTCCAATTACCAGTTAAGGAATATACTGTTTTAAGCTGCATGTCTGGACTGGTTCGAAGCCTTGCATTTTGATGGGAAAATATTCCAAAAGGTTTCACACAGATTCTGTCAGATTTATCTTTTAAAATAGTTACAAATCCAGCACTTAACAAGATGACTCAGGCTTCTTGGGGTTTCAGCAATTTAATACTTTGGCTTTTAATGCCCAATGTCAGGTGCTCATGCAGTCTTGAAATCTCTATTGCTTGATTGTATCAGAGCTTTTAGATAGGAATTTTCTCTGCTGCTTGTTCTTGAAAGTCATTCAAGCCTTATTTTTTCAGTTCTGTTTTCAAATTATTACATCTGTAAACAATTTCTTTGTAAGCTATTTCTATTTATGTATCTAAAAACTTTCTGTGTATACTTAACTGTAAAAAGAATGCAGCTTTTCATTTTCTTTAATTTGACTCATGAAAGTTCTGTTTGAATATAACACAAGCTCCAGGTTCAAGTGCAGGCACTTAGTTAAATATAGTCATAAGCAGAATAGCCCTACCTGAAATTCCAGTAGCAAAACTCTGCCAGTCAGGGAGCGCTTGCAAAATCAACTGAATCAAGAAAATAATCTGTCTCTTATCTTCAGTGAAGAGCATACATCTTCGATGCAAAGATGACCAAGAAGCCTTTTCTTCAGAAATCATCCACATATTTGCATCTTGATCTGAATGAAACTTTAACTAATCAGCTACTTTGTTTTCAGCATATCATGTGAGTTAAGGTACAAAATACATAGTTATTTAGTTTGGCTATTCATGGTTCAACATAACAAAGCAGGACAGAACAAAGAAGCAAGAGAACAAGCATCAGCCATTTTGACAAAGCCTGGACTTAGGGAATTAGTAGGCTGGTATGTCACAGTGAAGTTTGTAAATTTTGATTCTTAAGGAGAAAAAAAAAACAAAACTAAAAGCCTTGAATACCACCCAGAAGATAGTTAATATGAGTCCTATCAATTTTATTTGATTTTAAATGTTCTATTTTTAGCTGAACTGGATTGAAGACAAACAAGAAACGCACAGCTTCTTGTACGTGGAAAGTCTTGAATAAGAAATATTCTTTGTCTACCTGGGACTACAAACATTTATGGTGAAACTGCTTTTTCTGGTTTCTTTGTTTTATACTATATTATGTATGTGCAAACATCTGGTGAAGAGCTAGCTAACTTCAGGAAAAACTTTGAAGATTGATAATTCAAAGGGAATAGCTAGAACTGAAATCATCAAATCTGTAAAGATGCATGAATTAGGATGAAAATGAACTGAGACTTTTTTATTAAGCATTTTTGCATACATAAGTTTTAGAGATGAAAGTCTTCAGTGTTCTTTGAAGAACAGAGGGATGGTCTGTTCTACCTCAAAGTAGGCTGGACTCTAAGCAGAATCTTCCAATTTTTTAGAATTATCTCTATCTTGACTATAACCTTAATGAAAATATATGTAACTTCTCATCCAGTTTCACTACTTCCAGATTCTCTTTTACTTCAGCACTGTAGACTTTTTTTTTGTACCCTTAACCTATTTTCAAGCCTGGTAAAAAATATGCTAGTTCCTTATAATCTTTCAATTTCTTTTCAGTGTTTCTAATGGAAAATGAGAATGTTCATTCAGATGCATCAATAAGGTGATTATTGAAAACTCATTCACAATCTATGTTATCAGTGAAGGAAAAAGGATATGTAGTTCTCCTTGCCCTCCTCCTCAACACTCTCACCTAAGGACAACAACAATTAGGACAGAAACTATCATTTCTCAATTAAATAATATTTGTGGATCATGTCATTCCCATATCATTCACAGAATGTTGAGGCCCTGAAAAAAATCACATTAGTTCTACTGGTGGCCTTTTAATAGCCTGAGTTTTTAATGAGGTTTTGAATGCTCTCTTTCAAAACTATCTTATTCAACAGTCATCTCCAGGCACAGATTACTTCCCTGTTGATCTATGTAGTCTGACGTTCTAAATGCAGACATATCTTTATTGTATCTGCTAAAAATTTGGACTTCCCTTGAAGATTTTTACAAGGGAAGCCTTTAA
Source organism: Agelaius phoeniceus (assembly GCF_051311805.1). Taxonomy (NCBI): domain Eukaryota; kingdom Metazoa; phylum Chordata; class Aves; order Passeriformes; family Icteridae; genus Agelaius; species Agelaius phoeniceus. Next base: position 22,876,763 of record NC_135266.1, read on the forward strand.
ACTTAGTATACATCTTCTTGGATTTCTTTTTTAATCTGCTTTTTTAAAGTATCTTTATACTTCTGCATTCATAACTAATTCCCCATCCTATTTATATGACTTTACTAGAAGGTCCAATTCAAAAGATAAGAAATTAATAGAAACTTTCGTAAGGTGATTTTTTCCTTCGTTTGTTTGTCTATAGCTATATTTCTTAATTTTTCCTCATGGTTTCCTTTCTTGCTATGACATAATTTTAACTATCTTTGATGAATGTTGTAAAACAAAGAGGTTGTCATAGCAATGCCATATGTGCATATATAATATATATATTTCTACACATATATACATGTGTGTATATGTGTGTATATATATATATATATACACATACATACACATATATATATAACCCAACACACATATATATATAATATATATAACCCCATAAAGGTCGGTCTACATTCTTCTGAGTAACTACAAAAACAAAGGCATGCTGGACTTGACAGAAAACAATAGGTACTCAGACCAGTTATTTTATTCTTTATACTTTTCTAAATATGGTTTTTTAAGATAAGTTTTTTCCAATGTACAAAATGCTTTTTCTTTCTTTCCATTTGTGTTAGGATTATTTTTTTTTTTTAATCACATACTCTTTGAAGTTTCTCACAAATTATCTTTTTGGTTAAGGTTATTGAGGTTAGATTGTTGATGTAATAACTAAATATTTACTGGGGCCACTCATTGTCACTGCAGCCTTTTTTCAGACTGGCCAAAGCCATGCCACTAAGCTCTCAGAGCCCTGAAAAGTGTGGCTTCAGTAAACTGCCTACTGAGAGTAGCTCCCAGCCTGTCTCCCAAACTGTGCACAAGGGTTATTGAGAAGAGCAGTTTTAATAGAATAAAAGTGTATTAGGAGCTGCAGTTTAAATATATTTTGCCCATGCCAAGTTCTATGACTCTTTTTAATTTATTGCTTATGACATAAAAAGTGGTTAAAAAGTGGCAGAAGCATTCAACAGCCACAGACCACTTTGGGAAGATTCTTTTTGTTTGTTTGTTTCTTGTAGAATTTTATGTTTGTTATATAATTAATGTTAATACTGACTTAATTGGCCAAATCAGCGCCTCTGCTGAAAATTCTTCCAATAGCATTGATGCATACTAAACCAATTGATATAGTTTTTCATGTCAGTAGCTCTGTTTTATTAATTGTGCAAGTTCTTTTGCTCTCTGGAAAGTCTCATATACTTAACAGTAGCTTTCAGCAGAGATTTTTTGGTAGAGGCTCTTAGAAAAAATAATGCAAAGAAGAAAAGGAGGAAAATGGAGGTTTGCCAGAGGAGAACCACTTGACTCAATATAACAAAAATAAAAGGAATGAGCAAAGGCAATGTTGCTCATTCCTTGTCTTGCCTTGTAGATCATAGGTATTTTGTATAAAAATTATGTGTTTAGAAATGCAAGTAAATAATGTGTGTTCACCAGTCTATGAAAAATAAGTCATTTGATAGAATATTCAAGTAATACCTTTTCTTCTGCCACTCACTAAGGCTGACAATCACCTGGTTTTAGCTGTCATTAAATGTTAGTGATCTAGATGAAACTGGCTGTATGGTGTTTCTCAACAGTGCATGGAAAAAGAAGAAAATAGGGAGCACAAAGTCAGAGCATAAGGAATCTTTCATCTTTTAAATATTCATATAAAAAGTCCAATGTATTCTTCATTTCTCTAAAGAAAACTTTAATTTTAATTTTAGATGATACTGTGATAATTCCTCTGCAGATGTATTATGTACAACATAGGTACTAATTATGTATTTAAATCTCATTAACCTTAATGGAATATAAGTATGACAATTATCAAGTTATTGCCAAGTGATTAGTTCTGAAAATGTGTACATACATATGTATATACACTTTGGCTCTGGCTCTGTCCAGATTCCAGATATCCTGAGATATTCATAGTCTGTTCAAGAGACAGAGTGAGTTTCCATTTTTCCGCTATTACTTTTGGATGGTGATTTTAAGGAACTTACCTAGAAACCAGTAGAAATCAATGTTGCTGAAAACAAAACTTTCCAGTTTGATCATACTTGTATTTTGTAAGTGAAGCATTATTTCAAAATGAAAAAGTAATTATATATGTTTATAGATCTTAACAAGATTATAGTTTAGTGAATATGTGAAGAATTTTTCTCATGACAAATGTAGCTTTGAATTAATATGATGCAAATATATACTTTTCATCCGTATTTGAAGGTGTTTTTTTAAGCTATCATTTACTATGAATTGATTTCTTTCTAGGCTTGTCAGACTAGCCTTAGGGAATTTTAGGTTTAGAACAAATACAATCCAAGGACTGATTAGTTTAGTTGATTTGAAATGTAACACAGGAACATGACCCTAAATCATGTATGTTATAATTGCTTTTGTTTTCACTTGTACTGCTGTTTCATTTTGATATTACACTGAGCTCTCTTCCCAGTGGCAATAAAACTACTAAATCATCTGTTGTGACCTTCAGTTCCATTAAAAAAAGCTTCCACTCACCTCAATCTCTAAAGATAGGGTTTTTCATGACCCTGCAAGAAAATAAGACACTAAATGCAAGAATATTGTGCTCTTTTATAATTTCATACCCTTTTCTCTTTTCAAGGGAATAAGAGATATTAGAAGAACATTCCCTTTTATTTTTGGGGTTTTTTTCCAAGAATTGCAGCTAATTATCTGTTTAAGATAGGATATTCTGTTTCTCTGTATGTGTTTAGTAACAATTTCACAAAGGTTCTGTATGAGGCTGATTAATCAAATATACCTGTATCTTAAATAAGACTGGGTTTAGCAATAGTTAGTGACTGATTTTTGTCAAAGTAACTGTGTTAGATTAGACAAACAATGACTAAATTGAGTTCCAACTACAGAAAGCTGCTTGAATGTAACTACTATTACTATTATTACTGCTACTAGTAGACTTATGAAACAATTCAACTATGAAGTAAATTCATCTTTTTCCTAGGCCTTCTACAACTCCCCAGATAAAGAATTTTACAGGTTGGAGAACAAAGAATCCATAAAAGTGCTAAAAAAACCCCTCTATGTATTTCTAGAGAAGCAAACTGTCTCACACATCAAAATCTTACTGTAAAAAGGAGTATAATCCTGTCTTGATGGGAGTCAATAGCAGAACACATACTGATTACAAGGCAAATAATTCACTCTAGCAGTCTGCATCAACTGCTATGTTTGATATATGTGGGGTTTTTGGCACAATTTATGTTAGATCACATTCTTTTCAGTTCCAGGAAAAAAAATGAATCCACTTTGTAGAAAAAAAAAAACCAAAACAACAGAACAAGCCTAACCAACTAACAAAACAAAACCCTCAACCAACAACCCTCTAGGTTCACTATATATGGTCTACCATGATTGCATGTGACATCTTGTCTCACTACATTTTTACTGGTGAGGTAATTATCATTTCAGAGCTTCAAAAGAATCAGGTGAATTGGTTTTCAATAGAATGAGGTTTTCAGTAAGTCATAAGATATTAGAAATATTTTAGAGTTGGAAGACAGCTGGTGTGACACTGTTTATAAATGTTTACACAGGCGTCTTACTTAGCTATTGGCTCACCAGAATACCGATCTTGGACAAAATAAGGAACACCTTAAAACTGAAAAAATGAACAAATAAATAAAGAACAGCAATGATAATCATTTTAGCAAGTATAGTTTACAGAAAAAAACCAAAAAACATCCTTCAGAATTATTTTGGTAACATTTTTGATAAAACTACGTTTGGTGTTTTTTTTTTGTGCTTGTAATAGTTTTGATGTGATTCACTTTCATTGTCACAAAGTGCTTGATCTGTTACATATCACACATATCTCAGCAAAAGATAGAATGGAACTTAAGATGACACTGCTTATGGGGATTAAAAATGACTAAATGACTTGCCTCTTAATATAAATGTAAAACTAAATGAAGACCTGACACTTAAGAAGATCTTTATTTTTCTTAACCATTCATTAATTATTCTTAACAATTAAATGAAAGAAAATAATTCACACATTTTATTTGGAGATGACTCAGGTGTTCAGCAACAGGGACAAAATATTATGTAGTGTTCTGAGTGCTTTAGTAAGCCTTTTGCACTGGAACAAGGTTTCTCCTAACACAATTTCAAGAAAAAAAAATAAATTACAAGTTATATTTTCTGTACAGTTATATTTTCTATACATATATTCTCTGAAAACAGTGGCTTAGAGAAGACTTGTGGTAATTACAAAAATCAGCAAAACAAAAGCAACTAGTTGACATTATTATCCAATTTGTTATCCAAATACGAATAAAAATGTAACTGCACGGGAGGAAAAATTCAGTACTTTCGTATACAATCAACATGGGATCATTCCTTTTGGCTCTAAAATCTCCTATTCTAAATATCAAGCAAAAATTACAGATGCAAAGAAACAGTCATAGGGATTCTTGACAAGGTTTTGTTTTCCCCTGAAATCTAAACCCAGAGATTCTGATCTACTTGTTTGTTAATAAAAGTTTGCAGGTGGTTCAATGACAGTTTTCAAGCACTTAAAGAATGTTAGTTGGAAAACATTATTTTATCAGGCATAGAAAATTTAATTAGATTTGTTGGCAGTAAGCTGAAGCTAAACAAACTCAGCCTTTAAATACAGTAACAGTGGTACAATAACTATCTTGAAAGTTGCAAAGTGAATAAATGCACTGTACAAATTCTTTTTAGCTTATGACTGCAATATCAATTATTATTTCTCAGTTGATAGCTTCTGAGTTACCAGAAAACATATTTGGACAAGAAAACATATTTATCTCTTTTTTAGCTTTCACATAATTGATTGCCTATGCACATAATTTGATTGCCTATGAATAATTTTCCTCTAGTTAGTTCTTTGTTAGCTTTCTTGTATAACTGGGCTCTCAAAACAAGATTATGTACTCTTCACTGTCTCAGCTTTCTCAGGTTTCTTAGCATAGCTAGCGATGGATACCTGTCCACTCAGAAAAACTCTGAAGTGCAACTGAAACTGCCCTCTCCAAGACATTAACATGTATTGTTAATCTGTATATTGCTTTAATTTAATGGACATAAATGACCAGTTTCAGAGTCCATTCATCATTTAGCACCCCTTACTTTTATTTTTTTCCCAATAGCAGAGTACTGAATTAAGCTTGTGAAGAAGCAGAATGCCATATTGGATACAATGTAGGACAAGGCATATTGCAGACAGAATGAATTGGTGACTACCAGTGTGAGCTAAACAACCTCAGACAGATTGTCAGGATAGTGTATTTATGCACTTAGCATGAGAAAAATGGAAGGGATGATGAAGGAACAGGAAACACAATGGAAAACTGGAGGTGTAAAGTTTTTTCCCATCATAGCTCTAGGATAAGTTGAGGAACCAGATTCAAGAATAAGCCTGCTTTTCATCTAGAATTATACAGGCATTGGGTTTGTATGGCCAGGGTTTTAGTACAGGAGGGCTACAAGGATGGCTTCTGTGAAAGCCACCAGAAGCTTCCTCCGTGTCCAGCAGAGCCAAATCCAGCTGGCTCCAAGGTAGATGTGCCCACTGGGTTTGATCATTCTCACAGGACACTGAGACCCCCTTGGCCTGTCATCCATATTGAAGACAGAGGCAAAGAATGTGTAACACACCTCTGCCTTGTCCATGTCCCTGTTTGTGAGGTGACCATCCTCATCCTGCAATGAAGTGATGTTATTTTTACACTGCCTTTTGCCATTAATATATTTGAAAAAACTCTATTTACTGCCCCCAGCATTTCAGTCCAGCTTCATCTCAATTTGAGTTTTGGCCACATGTATTTTCTCCTTCCAGTGGTAAGCAGCATTTCTGTATTCTTCCCACATAACTTGACCTTGCTTCCACTTGCACATTTGTCTGAGACCTTGCTTCCACTGAACAAGAATTTTTGTTTTCCATCTTAATTCCAAAAGAAGAATCTTGTTCATTCAAGCCAGCCTTCTTCCTCTTCTGTTTGATTTGCAGCATTTAGGAATTGCCTACTCCTGTGCCCTTAGGAGGTGATGTTTAAAAAGTGACCAGCACTAATGGATGCCAGCATCTACAAAAATATTTTATCCAGGGGACTTACTTACTAGTTCCCTAAACAGCCTGAAGTCTGCTCTCCTCCTGTCCAGAGTTGACATTTTATACTGAGGTTAAAAAAAATGAATATTGAACTTTTTTTCGCCGGACTTACTCTCTTTTGGTCTCCATACTGTAATGCAGTGGGTTATGGATGGAGTCCTTGTTTTCACAATACAGAAATATATATATTTCACAGGGCCTCACAAACAACTTCCTCTTCTTCAGGAGAAATTTCTTTGCTAACATGTTGAAGAGTATTGCAAAAATGTTATGTCATGCCTTAGCTCCTGAAAGCTTTAAGTACACAAAGTAATGTAATATACTGTAAAATGAATGTGATGTTTAACTTGTCAAGAAGAAATTTTCAGGAAAGTATCAATGCCACTCAGGTAGCATGTAATTGTGACTATTACCTTTTTAGAGTAACATTGAAAATACATCACATTTGTTGTTGCTATTCATGTTTTATTTTTGTGTGGCTGAGTTGATAGCAAGTAAGATGAGAACAGCTTGATATAAATATATGGCTTATGTAAATCCACTTAACAAAATCTTTCTTGTCATAGATATTTTATTTTGTCTCTTCATTATGTTATTCAATATCTTTTCAAACAGTGAAATATATCAGTAACACATGGAATAAAATTCATTGAAGAAAACAATTTTCAATTAATTCAGTTTCAAGATGCAACATTGGTTGGATAAAACAAGACATAGAGTGATATTGTATGAGATTTAATGTGTACTTCATCCAGGTGATTGGTGCCCCCAGACTAGATTTTAAAACAGAAATCTTTCAGGAGCTCGTTGGATTGCTATGCTTATTCTACATTTTATTCTTGGAACATAATTATATATACTGCATTTATCTACCTTATCAACAATGTCCAGTCCAAATATTTGCAACTATATTGCTAACTTTAATTTCTAAAAGCTGCTGAAATTATGTCTGTGAATTTTTCTCTTCACACTGAAGTACAACTATCAAAGTCCTTTGACAGCTCCAAACTGTTTGATGTAACATACAAGAATCAAAACACCACACATAGTTAGCTCCAAATGACTGTATAGGTTGTTTGAGCAGCTGGGATACCATTTATTGTATATTTGTGTCTGATAGCAAAATTTTCATTATTTTCACCAGAGCTCCATTTATTTGAAGAGAGGCAGACCTGTAGACACCTGTTATCAAATCATCTTCCTCTATTCTTTTTGACTTTGTTTTAGACGAGAAGACAAGAAAAACACAAAACCTGTATTTTTCTCACAGCAAAAACTATTCTACTTTCCAGTAGTTCCTTAGTGTTGCAGCAATATGACTCAGTCAGAAAACTTCTGTTTACCTTTGGTTTGCCAATACACCCAGGTAACTTTTGAAATCAATTTCTTTTTTATTGAAAATAAGAAAATACTAGCTTGATTCTACAACATATAGTTCATGTTTCTTTGCATTATCCAAGTATTGCATATAATTTTTATGATAATGATTATCAATAAGTAGAATTGAAAAACAATAATGGCATGATTTATCATTCAAAATAATTGCACTTTAAAAGGTATTCTAACTGCTTAGGAGGAATTGAAGAAAGAACCCGACTAATGATAAATAAAGCAAATAGCAAGAAAACATAAAAATATTATTATTGAATTGTAATTCTTTGTTACTACTTGCCTGTGTTTGGAAATATGGGGTTTTTTTCCCCCTGAAATTGTTTGCAGAACTTCACACAGATTGGAGAATTCTAATTTTCAGCATTAGGCAGATTTTGTAATGCAAGCATCCACAGAAATGTGAAACAGCAAAAGAAGAATGAGTTTAAACACTTATATTTCCAGAAGTTAGATGGAAATTCTCCAGACATGCCGTATTTTTAAAATATGACATTTATTTTCCACTTGCACATTTTTCTGAGACCTGTTGTTTGCCAGTTTGAGGAGTAATAGAACAGATTCTTCAGTTTTGTACATGAGGCAATTGTAGTATGAGATGCTTGAACTAATATTGTAAGGGGCTTTGGGTTCTTTGTTTATTGATTTTGTTTTGCTTTTCTCCTTCCAGAGTTTTATTCTGAAGGTGCTTCTAGTTTTGCAGATTTTCAAATGTTCAACTAATGCAAAAGACTCCACTACTGGGGTGCACAAGTGGTCAGAGAGCTGGAACCCCTCTGCTGTGAAGAAAGTCTGAGAGTTGAGGTTGCTCAGCCTGGAGGTGAGAAGCTTTGGGGAGACCTTATGTTATGTTATGTTATTATTATATTATATTATATTACATTATACTATATTACATTATACTATATTACATTAAACTATATTACATTATACTATATTATATTATATATTAATTATTTGGGGGGTGAAGCACTGGAACTATTTGACCAGAGAAGTTGTGGAGCTTCATCCCCAGAAATGTTCAAGGTCAGAATATTTGGGTCTTTGGGAAACCTGGTCTAGTAGAAGGTGTCCCTACCCATGGCAAGGAGGTTGGACTGGAGGATCTCTAAAGGCTACTTCCAACCCAGCTTATTCTATTATTCTACAATACTATTATTCTACTGTAAAGGTCCAAGGTGTAATTTAAAATCTCTGAAGAGGCAATTTTCTTGCAAATCACTCAAAAACACCTACCTATAGAAACAAACAAACATATATCCATATACTTGTTCACTAGGAACAACTTAACTGCAGGTAAACAAATAAAAAAACCAAAACCCCAGAAAATGCTGACTAGTGTAGACTTGATACAAGGCATTTTCTGATACCAAGATTTTCTTATATTAATGCTATACTATATAAGGAATTTCTGATACATGTAACATAGGATTACTTTTAGTTTCTTTGTATCTTCTATGAAATGGAGTTTGAAAAATTTTCTACCTTATTATGAAGAAATCAGATAATTTATACTGCCAGTAATAGCCATAATTTCTGGAGATACCACTTAATTCCTAGTAAGCATAGCATGAAGAAATTGCACGCTGTTGCATTTATATTTAATTAACCATGGAAGACATAAAGTCTTCTACCTTGGTTCGTGATTATATGCTACTTGGCTATTTTATTATCTCCATAGTACAAACAACTTCAGCTTGGATTTCTCAAGATTCAGAACTCAAGGTTTCTTGTTCTGACATAATAAAAGATTTTTCTTCCCCAACTTTTTCTAATAAATACTTCTATAGAAGTGGGAATTGGGTACACCAACCACAACTCCAACCTGGCCATCATTGTCTGAAGCAATGTGGAATCATATTTTTGGCAAAAAAGGCAAAGGTCAGTGATTGGACAAAAAATATTAATTCATTTTGCTCAATTACTGAACCAAAAAAGTGTTAAATAGTTCATTTCAAAAGCAGATAAAAACAAGACTTTTTTCTCTAAAGGAAGGAGAAGAATGGAGATTTTAGACTCTCCACGGTGAAGAATATAATATGAAATAATTAATTGACCCCTGAGGAAATTAAACTAAAGATAATATGCCATACTTTATTGATTATGTGGTGGAAGTGTGTTCCTGTACACTGGAACTAATTAAATGTCCATGATGTCAGGATGAATGAGAGCACGTAATTCATGCTAATCGTTAATAAAATTGACCTGACGCTTAAAATTGCTGCTGCATGTCCCTCACTTACCTGCACATTCAGATCAATTTTTGAGACATTAGCTTTTAAAGTCCCTACTCACAATTAATGGCATATATGAACTTTCACTGAATTAGAAAGCAGGGAAAAAAAACCAAAAAAGCCATTTTGGTTTTCCTAGAAATACATAAATGTGTCCAGATACAGCACTGACAGCATGTGATATGTGCCAAAATGTTGCATAAATAACTCCTTCATTGACCCTTCATACATACAGAAAATTTAATAATAAAAACTACTATCATTTTTCTATATCTCTGTGAATGGATATAGGGAAAAGTAAAGCATATATAAAGTTTTGCAAATTGCTCTTTTGTCTTTCTAAGAAAAAAAAATAAATGAAACTTTCTTCTTGACACAAGTCAGTCTTCTTTTGAAAGGTATAGTATTTTACCCACATTTATACTATTCAGTGAATAAAATGGAAAGCAAGACTATAATTTTGTGACTTTATATCCCTTCAGAGATGTACCTGTGAAAGGTCACACCTTCCTTAATGTCTTTCAAAAATGTGATGTGGGAAGGAATAAATCCATTAAAGACCATGAGTAGTGGGAGACTATGTTAAGAATAGTCTAGATCTTATAAATTGAGGCAGTAATTTAAGACATGAGATTAATTATCTTCTGAATACTTGGATTATACAGCAACTACATCAACAAATTCAGTAAAAATTTGTTTTCCCAAAGAAAGTTGGAATTATTTTTCCTATTACTTTTTCTTTCTGCTTTCTGTGAATCTTGCCTGGTTGTATAGGTATTTGTATTTTCTGTAAAGATATTTTAATTTTTCCAATGTTTTGAACGAGGTTGTTTTTATATTTTGTCTGACATCTATTTGGTCTATCTAAAACTGTGTTTTCTTATATTTATAAAGTTAACAACAAAAAAATCTTATTCAACTTTATTTAGAAGGAGACATATATGGAATAATGCCAGTGGGGTTGGTGTCTTATATTTAAAGAAGGACACTTTTATTTTAAATTAAGGTTTGCATTTGACCGACCAGATATCTGTTAAAATAAGATAATACCAAGAATATGAATTGCAAATGAACAGCTCTAAATATCAGAGACAACTACCTATGTATTTCACTGCTTTCCTAAATTTGCAGTAGTTTTAGTCAGCTGCAATCCTCAAATTCCTGGAATCTCATTGCATGGCTCAAGTCAAGGAGTAGTTGTATATGTGTAGGAGAACTGAAAATAATGTGGTGCACAAAGGGACAGCAAGACTAATGAACAATAGATTCCTAAGTTTCCGGTGTTAAATGCAACTTATTTATTTTCAGTAATGGTCAGCAGTGAGAATCTGATATATCCTAAAAATCACTGAGCATTAAAAGGTAGCAAAGGCAAGGAATTAAATTGCAGCTCCTTACAGCAATAAAGACTGCTATAAAGACATTATTTCAGATTATTGCTAGCATGGCACTTCCTCATGGATAATTAAGGATGCGAATTTGACCAAATTATTTACATATCGTTATCAACATTTTTTGTTGTAATGACACATTATACAAACACGATAAATCGACCAAATATGTGAGAAGCTACTCACAAGAACTAGGGAGTTTTTAATAAAAATTAATGTTTCATTAAAATTGATTTTAAATGTTTTAATACACTGAAATTATTGTAAGCTTGTAAATGTTGTCATGGTCACATTAAACAGACATTTAAAGCAGGCACTTAGATTATATTTTCTTTAGGAGAACATACACAAAAAAGTCTACATGAAATACTTAAAGATGTATGAAAAACAATTTATTTAGGTAAGCAGCTAACCTTTTTAAGGACTATTTTTGTGTGGTTTTGATGCTGAAAAAGTCCTTTCCTTATAAAAGGAGTAAAAAGGGGAAAACGGGAAACCCTTGCAGTAGGGGAAAATGTAAGTGCCGCTCAGTTAGGATAAAGGAAATATTCTTTTTCTACTGTCACAGCATTTATTCAGAAATCAAGATGTTATATCTACAAATATGGGAATAAAAACATGAATACAATTTTTTTTACATCTGTTATTATAACTGGCAGATTTATTGTTTCTGGCTTAATATGGATGACTCTTTCAAATATATGTATTTATATGTGCATGTATACATACACATTTATATAAGGAAAGGGAGAGAGTGACTGAGTAGATTCTGTTGACATAGCCTGACTATACGACCACCATGCCTTATTTTGTGTAAGAAAATTTTAAAAACCCAAACACAAAACCAAAAAAATAACAGATCTATTTTCAAAATATGTTCAAAACATTGCCTCTTGAGAATTAGGATAACAGATCATATAAGCTTTCACAAGCTCTGCAAGTCAGAGTTATCTGCAGTACCCTGTACAAGGCAGCCTAGTAGACAGGCATTTTGAGGTACTGGTAAGTGAAAAACTGTACATTGAGCAGGCAATGTGCAGCCCAGAAAACCAACTCCATCCTGGGCTGTGTCAAAAGCAGCCTGACCAGCAGCTCCAGGGGGCTGATCCTGTCCCTCTACTTTACTCTTGTGAGACCCCACCTGGAGTGCTGTGTCCAGTTTTGCAATTTCCAGTACAAGAAAGGCATGAACTTGTTAGAGGAAACCCTGCACATGCTCAGAGGACCAAAACATTGTCCTCCAAAGAGCTTTTGAGAGACTTGAACTGAAGAGCTCCCTGGGTGGGGACCTACAGATATCACCCTGTCCAAATGGCTGACCAAGTTAGGGTGACCAAAAGTTAAAGAACATTATTAAAGGAATTGTCCAAATGTCTCTTAAACACTGATTAACTTGGGCCATTGACCACCTTCCTAGGAAGCCTGTCCCAGGGTTTGACCACACTCCCAGTAAGGAAATACGTCCAGCAGTAAGGAAATGTGTTCCTGATATCCAGCTCAAAACTCCCCTGATGAATCTTTGGTTTATTCTCATGTGTCCTGTCACTTGATTTCAACACCTCTCTCTCCAAATCCCCAGGAAGCTGTAGAGATCAAGGAAGTCATTCCAGCCTAATTTTCTTCAAACTAATTAGCCCAAAGTTAGCTGTTCCTCAAGGGACATTCCTTCCAGCCCTTCCCCTAGCTTTTCTGCCCTTCTTCTGGATGCCCAGAACTGCACGCAATCAGGCCACAGCAACACTGAATACAGTATGATAATAATAATAATTTTTGATCAGCTGTGTTTGCTGCACTGCAGGATACACCAAACTTGGCTGCCCAGGCTCCCTGCTGGCTCCTGCTGAGCCTGCTGTTGACCAGAACCCTCAGATCCTTTTCTGCAGCGTCTCAGTACTTAAGCCTTATTAGAAAGATGGAGTGACCAAAGTCTGTAGAGACACAAGAAGGGAAATAATTTTGAACTGAGAGTAGATTTATATTGGATATAAGGAAGAAATTTCCCTATTCCTTGAAGTGTTTAAAATCAGATTGGACAGTGATGCAGTAATAAATGCCTCTGCCCATAGCAAGGGACTAGACTAGGTTTTGGTATTGGCAGGAGCTACATGGGGTGGTGTCTGTCAGAAGCTGACTGAAGCTTCTTCCATGTCCAGGACAGACAATTCCAGCCAGCTCCAAGACAAATGTGCTGCTGGCCAAGGCAGGGCCAATCAGAAATAGTGGTAACACTTCTGTGAAAACATATTTAATTCAGCAGATGAGAAAAAGATTTATTTGGTAGATGCAATTGAAGCCAGAGAAGAGGGGAGTGAGAATATGTGAGAGGAATAACTCTGCAGGCACCACAGTCAGTGGAGAAGGAGGGGCAGGAGTGGTCTAGGTGCCAGAGCTGAGATTCCTCTGCAGCCTATGGTGAAGCCCATGGTGAGGCAGCTGAGCCCCTGCAGATCATGGAGGTCCATAAGGATACAGACATCCACCTGCAGCCTGTGGAGGTGACTTATGTAGGAGCAGGTGGATTCCTGACAGGGGCTGTGACCCCACGTGAGCTCTATGCTGGATCAGGGTCCCAGGAGGGATTGTTTTTTGCTTCTTATTATCCTGCTCTGATATTTTTAGCAACAAATTCAATTAATATCTCCAATTTGAGTCTAATTTGTCTGTGGCAGTATTTGGTGAGTGATGCCTCCCTGTCCTTGTCTTAGCTCATGAATTCTATGTTACCCTTTCTTTCCCCTGTCCAGCTGCAGGGGTGTGAGAGAGAGGCTTTGGTGGATGTCTGGCATACAGACAGGAACAACTCTGTATGAAGTACAATCCAAACCATTCTGGGATTGATTCTGTGATTCTATATATTTTCTCTTTGACTCTAAGGTTTACAATTAAAAGAGCTCATCTTAGGACCTTAATTCAATCTTAATTTCATGGTCTTTGTTAATTGCAAAACCTCCAAGTATTTAAGTTGGTCTTTGTTAATTGCAAAACCTCTAAGTATTTAAGAAACTATTTCTATGTATAGCATTCTCTTTGTACTCATTAAAGTTACACTATTTTTTTACATTCTGATTATTCATACTCGTGTATCAAGAAATACAAATTATAATAGTAACATTAGTAGTAATTGGAAAAACATAGAAAAACAGAAAAATAAAAAATTATAAAAGAATTGTGATTACAATTCCCCATGTAACTATGTGCCTGTTTCTGGTTATGAAGCTAATTGTATGGAGAAATTAGCTACAGTATTGAGCTAAAAATTAGTTCAATTTTTAGTGTTGCTTTACATGCTTTTCTAAAGCGTTTTAAAATACAATATCTCTGCATCTCTGCAGTGATTATTTTATCATTTACTAATATTTATACTCAGTACTAGTTTGAATGTGCATTGCAGTTATGTCCATCAGGTATTCTTAGATTGCAAAGAAAGCAGTACTGATCAAATCTAAATACTGTTGGAAAATAAAGCAAAAGTGCAAGAGAGATGAGAAGGGACGCAGCCAGGACAGCTGACCCAAACTGACCAGAGGGATTTCCCACACCTTATGGCATCTTGCTCAACAAATAGAGCTAGGGGAGGAAGGGGGAAGGGGAAGGGGGCCTTTTGAGTGATGGCATTTGTGACCTCTGAGTGTGATGGAGCCCAGGTTTCTTGGAAATAGCTGAACACTTGCCTGCTCATGGGAAGCTGTGAAAGAATTCCCTGTTTTGCTTTGCTAGTGTGCTTTTGCAGCTTTCACTCCTTAATCTGTCTTTAACTCAACCCACGAGTTTTCTCACTTTTACCCCTCTGATTTTCCTCCCATCCCAGTGGCAGGCAGTGAGAAAATGGCTATGTGGGGCTTAGTCGTCAGCATGGATAAACCACAGCAGTATGTCAGATGAATTAGATTTTATAAAAGATCTCTTGCCATCTTCTTCCAAGGAAACACATGAGGATTTGAGGAACATAAGGGATGATGGAATTATCAGTGACTGAATTGGGAAAGATATGCTAATTCCAATTATCCAATGTTATTTATTTATCATGCTATTACTCTAAGTAAAAAGCACTAGCAAAAACATTACAGGGATTCAAATGTGAAGCAAGAAGCATGACTAAACCAGTGGTTCTAGATTAGGAAGT
The DNA here is from genome assembly GCF_051311805.1 of Agelaius phoeniceus. Classification (NCBI taxonomy): domain Eukaryota; kingdom Metazoa; phylum Chordata; class Aves; order Passeriformes; family Icteridae; genus Agelaius; species Agelaius phoeniceus. The sequence goes on from NC_135266.1 coordinate 22,892,030, forward strand.
GTATTCTCATTAAATATATGAAAAGTTCCTTGTCATAAATTTGCATTTATAACTATTTAATAACAGTGGAAGCATTCAAAATCATCCCGTTTTGTTAAAAGATGGATGGTTAACTTACTTGAGGTATAAGAAAAAGTTGAAGCTTGAACATCTGAGCTGTGATATAGAAATTGAAAACTTATGATACAAATGTTATACCTTAATAGTGTTGAATCATATTATTGTGATATCAGTCCAGTATAAAAGGTGCTAATCAGACAGAAGAAACAGAGAGTTTTGCAAGAAAATGGTTTGAAAGTTGGTGAAGGACAAAAGCCTTCTCTGTAAGACTTAATATTTTAAGGAATACATCTGTTACAACATTTTTATATCTAGTTTAAAAAATATTTATACTATTTAGAAATAGACTATTTAGATTTTTCTTTGAAGCAAAGGACATTTCTGAAATAGAAATTTATTAGAAGCTTTTTCACATCTACATTGCACTACCAGGTAATTATAAATCAGTTATTATATTGAAATATGAAAATATTAATATACACAAAGCTCCTAATTTTTTGAAATGTAGATTGATAGCATTTTGAAATATTCAATCCAAGATACTTTAAGTAGGGAAAGAAAAAGGATTAAACTAACATCATATAACCAGAATACATTTGAAACCATAAATATTGACCTGTTTGAAGTCTAATTCTTGGAAGCATGTTGAAATACTAATCATCCACATTTTGTGTGTTATATATAACAATGGGAAAGGCTAGGATAATACTTTGGAAATGCTGTCAGTTTGGGAAAAAAGGAAAATAGTTGTTTAGATAGAAAGCAGTAGAAGGGTAAATAAGGACAAATCTAACGTGAAAACACAATGAAACTGTGAAGGACTTTGAAGGCTATAAAGAGCAGCTACCTACAGAAATGAGAGACGAGTCAGAAATTTTGTGATAGCCAATCAAAATTGAGCCATCTTCATTTTAGAATGCCTGAAGGGCTCTTAGAGCAGTATTCTGAAAATTAGAAAATATCAACATACAGGAAAACATTTTTGTTTTCTTTTCCTCTTATTAAGCTTTTCTTAAATAATTAAGTGAAATTTAAAAATAGTTGTCAATTTTTATGAAATGCAGAGAACTTAAAATAGACAGAGACTATGATTTCCAGGCATATGATAAATACAAAAAAATGGGGAAAGTAATGGGCACTTCTGTCTCTTGCAAACTCACACTGAGCTGACAGTGAACCATCCAGAAAGAAATGTCAGGCAGGCTGAGATGGATGATAGCCCAAGAGAAAAGATGTCAGGTAAAATAGGATATGAAAGAGAGCTTCAATACAGAGGAAGTCAAGGCAAAGATTTGGTCAGTGGATCTGAAGATAAAAGAGAGAATGGATGTAAAAATGGCAGAGAAGAGAATGGACAGGCAGTGTATTTTTTTGTTTGTTTTTGTTAAAAGCCCATATTTAGAAATTGAGAGCATGTTTACCACAGAAGGAAAAAAATAGGTAAGTCTTCAAAAGAAACAAGAGTAGCAACATATTTAAAGGAGTTCTATGAGTTGGAAAGAACAACAAATTTGCAATTTTCATTATCATTATGTTACTGTATTTGTATTTTTTTTTCAATTATACCTTTCTAGAAAATCACAGACATGCTTCCATGAGGAAAGAATCTCTAAAACAGATATCTCATCTATCTTTCCTGCAATAAAACTGTTTTGGATTTATTTTTTTGTAGTTAAAATTATGTATCTAAATTATTCTAAAATGGCGATTGATTTAAATGTGTATGGGACTATATATGATAAGGTTATTTGAAATGAGTAAGAATCTTTGATCCCAGAGGGATCTTGTTACCACCATTTACTATGCTCCCATATTTAAGAAAGTCTCTTTTGACAAAGTAGAAGTTGGAGTGGGAAAAAAAAAAAAATGAACAAGTACTCTTTCCTAGTAGAATGGAAGGAATGGAAAATTAGTAAATTAGTTTTTCATTACATGTTCCTGTAAGAGCAATTCTTAAATTTTGGCAACCCTTATTTAGCAACAATCCTTCCTCTGTGCCCAGTCACAGGGTTAAGTAAAATATATAATAGCAGTTGTGTTGTTTTCAGCTGTGGTAGAGTTAATTTTTTTCACAGTGGTTGGTATGAGGGTATGGTTTGGATTTGTGCTGAATGCTGGTCAATCACACAGAGATGTTTTTGTTATTGCTGAGCAGGGCTAACAGAGCCAAGGCCTGTTCTGCCTCTTGTACAACCACACTGGGGAGGGAGTTTTTGGTGCCTGGGAGGTTGGGAGGAGACACAGCCAGGACAGGTGACCCCAACTGACCAAAGGGGTGTCCCAGACCATAGGACATAATGCTCAGTATATAAAGTGGGGAGAAGAAGGAGGAAGCGGAGGATGTTTGGAGAGACAGCATTTGTCTTCCCAAATAACCATTACATGTGATGAGTCCCTGCTCTCCTGGAGATGGCTGAACTCCTGCCTGACTATGGGGAGCAGTGAATTAATTCTTGTTTTTCTTTGCTTGTGTGCATGGGTTTTGCTTTCCCTATTAAACTGTCTTTATCTCAGCCCATGGCTTTTCTAACTTTTGCCCTTCTAGTTTTCTCCCTGATCCTGCTGGTGGGGGAGTCAACGAGCAGCTCTGTAGTGTTTACCAGCTGGGGTTAAACCATGACCTAGGTTAAATCTGCAAATGAAAATATGTGGTGTCTAGAAAGCAAATTATAATGGGCTGAATGACTATTTTTCTGCTAATAATCTCAAAAGGGATAATTACCTGACCCATCACCTTTACAGAGAACTCTAGCATGAAGGTCTTGAATAATTAAATCTACTTTCCTTGAATCTTTCTGGCTTGTGATCAAAATGTATTATTTTGTTTCTGATTTATAAAGCAAAAAAACCAGATATATGTTCTCATCTCTAAGTAATGTTTATTCAATCACGACACATCTGTTTGAAACTTCTTAGTGACAATACTAAGAAGTATTGCCTGATTCACACCTCAGGGATCATGAAAGATGAAATTCTATGTGCATGGAATCCAATACAATAATTTCTGCACGGTCAAATTTCTGTAGTTTTTAAAAAATAGACTAAATCCAGTGATTCCCTGCAAAACTGACACTCATTAAAAGTATCACCTCTATATGGGATCTTTTTGACTGCTAAAGACATATTATGGTTTTCATGTCATGATCACGTAGAAACTTCCAGAAGGGATAGAAAATATACATATATTCATCCATCCATTAATAAAAATTAAAATATTTTAAAAAATATATATATGCATTATTTTTCAAAGTTGGTTCATCACTTACTTATAAGCCAATTTTAATTCACCTGGCACTCAAAATTTACCATCAATTACTTAGTAATATCACATTATTGATCTTTGTTTGGGTGATTCCAGCTCTGGGCTGGAATTTAATATCCAAATTTCAGAAATTAACTCTGTGAGTAGAATAAAGATTTCTTGGAGTATATTAAACACCAAAACCTGTTATGTTGTTTTGTTCCAAATATATCCCCAGTCACTGATGCTATACATGTAAACTGTCAAGAACAGACCAAAAAAAACCTATTTCAATATCTTGATTGAGAAATTAAAATATGATGAATATGATAACCCTCCAAGGTGCTACAGCAATTTTGTTATGCAAATTATGAATTCAACAAAGCATCAATAATCTTTTTTCTAATATCAGAGATTACAAATAAGAATGTTTTATCTAAAAGTTCTGCAGTAGCTATTTTACTATTTCAAACAACTTCTAGTTTCCCAGGAAGTAATAGGATGGCTTCTTTACTACCACAGATTTTTCTGTATATGAGTAGCTCATTCATTATTGATAAAGATTGATTTTGTCTGATTATCTTCTCTGTAGTTGATAAGAATCCTGCACAACTCACCTTTTATTTTTGCTGTAGGTGAGAAACCAAAGCTACTTTTTGCTGCTATGGTAACATTATTTTATAATAGCATTCCATTTCAGCTTTTATACTAAATTTGTTCACAATGTAGGAGGAAGAAGAAAGGAAGAAAACTGACATGAGAACAAGAAAGTGATGATAATTTTAAAAAACCCCAAAATATTCCAAATTAAAAATAGGTTCTTTGAAGTTTGCACTCAAGGGGGGAGGGGGGAAGAACACCATGTGAAATTAAATATTAGTGCTTTATTTGACAATATTTACAATAAAAATGGAAAGGTCTCATTAGACAGAAATTTCATTCAGGTATCTAACCATCAATATGAAATACAAGAATCAGAGATAAAACTAATAAATAATGTAAAATAATGAGAAGAAAATAAGCAAAATAACCAAATTTAAAAGTTTCCAGTGAAAATAAGAAGTTGCAAAAATATTCAGATATCCTGTTCTGCTTTTCTAGATGCTATACTGTTTTTGTTACAAATTCTGTCAAAATAAGGTCATAGAGTCATAACATTCAATAAAAAGGGTAATTCCTAGGTCTTTTTCAATTGATTTTAGAGACATGATATTTGATATATAACATGTACTTTACTTAACAAAAAATTGCTCAAATATACGCCTTAAATGTATGTTTCAATTAGAGTTTCTCTTGATAGCTTGTATGAAATATTGAAAGGAAAAATGGTTCAGTGTCCTTCATACTAGAATATGCAGAAAGAAATGTTCCTGGGTTTTTCTTCTTCTGTTTCTTTTTTTTCCCTTTTTTTTTTTTTGGGACTGTGACAGCCGCAGTTTGCAGTGGGGAGAAGAAAAAGTGGTATTACTGTTAACTTTATGGTATAACAGGTACTTTTTGTTTGGAGAAAATAAGTCAGTATCTTCTTCTGCAATCATTTCTTTAATGACTTTAATTACCCATTTGCTAATTCTAAGCAAAGGAACAATAAATGAAACTCTTCCAAATGTGGAATCTCAATGATATCTGTTGAGAAAATGCTTCCTTTAATTGTGTGGAAAACTTACTGGTTGTAAAGTTAAGGAAACTTTTTTTTTAGGCCAAATCACAGAAAATAGCTCTGGTCAAACCAAATGTACTTCCTATAACTTGAACAAATGAAAATGTGTAAGTCATATTTACACACACTGTCATGATGCCACATATCACTGATGGAATGACCTGACATTTCTGATTCTTTTTCATAATGGAAGTGATGAAATTTTTCCAGTTTTGCATTTTTCTTGTTGTTACATTACTTATGTCTACAATAGGAAAAATTCTAATTCAATTCCAGATTTGGGTGTCCCACTGTTTCTATATTTCTGCAAAATTTCCTCCAGCAAAAGTGTATTGAGATGTTTATTAATTTTATTTTAACTGGACCTATTATAGTCAAATTCAGTTTATATTTAAAAATATCTTCCATCCCAACAAAAATGCATTTTTTTCATATGTAAGTATCTAAAAGAACAATTACACAAATAGGAAAACACTTGGATCTAAGTACAAATGCACAGTACTACCAGAACCTCCTTGTCACCTCCAGATGAATCCAAGGTTGATCTGGTTTTTTAGATTCTCAGAACAGTGTCACCAGGGAATTGCATGCAATATTTGGAGCATACACTACTTCAGGGCATGAATGTTCTAAAATTAAAAGCTGACACTATTGTAGTGTGCTTAAATGTGATTGACAAGAGCAGCGATGTCATAAAGAGTAAGACAAAATTGTTATGACACTAGGCAAGCTGCTTAAACAGTGACTGAGAACAAGTTGTATTTGTATTCTGGGATTATTTTTCCCTTATACATCCCAAAAATGGTCACTGTGAAATTTTAAGACTCATATATATAATTTTTCTTTTGTTTCCCTGGATAAAAGCATTAATTCCATAAGATTTTAAGAAATCCATATTTCTTCAATAAGGGGCACACACACACACACACACACACACATATATATATATATATATATATATATATATATGTAAAATTTTATCTTTCATGGAAAAGTGCATTTCTATTCTGTAACATTCATTAAGACAGAAGTTTCAGGGTTTGATTCATCTCCTTGTGTTCTAGGGAATTCTTCATGGTTCCTAAGAAAAGGAGTGAGCTATACAAGAGAGGGTTAAAAAAATCAAAATAAAGTCTCTGCACTTTGTTGAGTTGCTTAGAATCAACTTGAATTGTTAGTTTTGATGACAAATACTCTCCCCAAGTAGAAAATTTTGTGGGGTTTTGGGATGTTTTGGGATTTTTTTTCTGATTTTTTTCTGTTCTGTTTGGCCTGATATAGTTATTTACATTGTTTTTTATGCTCCTGAGTAGCTCTTGTGTGGTTTTTACTACACCTTGATGTATTAACATACATTAAAATGTGCAAAAATTAGATCAGACTAAGACAATACAGATTTTCTATTTACCATTGACCTGGATTCAGCTGGGATAGTTAATTTCTTCTCAGTACCTGGTATAAAGCTGTGTTTTGGATTCAGAATGAGAAAAATTTTGCTAACACACTGATGTTTTGGTTTTTGTAGGTCATGTTTATCCTGAGTCAAGGACTGGGGTTTTTTGTGTGAGAGATAGAATATATTTGGTTTGTGTGGCCAGGTTTTGGGAGGGGTTCTACAGGAGTGGCTTCTGTGAGAAGCTGCCAGAAGATTTCCCTTAGTCTGACAGAACCAATGCCAGCTGGTCCCATGACTAATCTTTCACCATCCAAGGCCAAGCCCATCAGAGGTGGCAGAGGTACCTCTGCAATAAAATATTGTCATGATTTAAGAAACATATTTCTCAGTTTTAGGTTCCCACTGAAGCACTCCAAACCATGTGCCACTCTGTCATTCTACCTCCTGCTTACCCTCCTGCTGTAGTGGGCTGAAGAGAATTGGAGGCACAAAAGATAAAAATCACTGGTTGAGATAAAAACAATATACTGAAAACATCAATGAAATAAGACAATGAGCAGTAATAGAAACAATGCTAATGACAGAGTGTGCAAGAAAAAAGGTGGATGAATCCACACACTATTGCTTATCCCCCATGCAAAACTCCTGACAGTGCCTGACTGCTCCCTCTGCCACACTATATGACCCAGAAGGGAGCTCTTTCCCCACCTCTGGAAGATGCTGTGAGGTTGTATAGAAAAACCTCCAAGTCCTAGTGATGCCCCTTTCTGGCTGCTACAACATTTAAGCCTGTCCTGGTTTTTTAAGGAGAAAAGCAAAAGATACAGTGCAGAAGTTAATTGTTCTCAGAGAAGAGCAGGATGTGTATATGTGAGATGAACAGCTCTGCAGACACCAAGGTCAGTGGAGAAGGAGGGCAAGGAGGTGCTCCAGGTGCCATAGCTGAGATCACCCTGCAGCCCATGGTGAAGGAGCAGTGCCTCCACAGCCCATGGAGGTCCACAGGGATGCAGAGATCCACCTGCAGCCATACAGGAGACTCACACCACAGAACATGGATGCCTGAAATAAGGCTGTGACCCCTTGGGTGGCCTCTACTGGAGCAGGCTTCAGGTGGGGACCAGCGAAGCCACGGAGAGAGAAACCCATGCTGGAGCAGGTTTCTTGGTAGGACTTGTGATTCCCTGCAGGACCCACACTGGAGCAGGCTGTTTTGGAAGGACTGCACCCTGTGGAAATGTGACCCACGTTGAAGCAGTTTGTGAACTGTGGCCTGTGGAAAGAACTCACATTGCAGAATTTCATGGATAACCGTCTCCCATGGAAAGGGCCCCATGTTTGAACAGATGAAATACTCTTCTCCCTGGGCAGTGGCAGAAACAACCTGTGATGAACTGACCATAACCCCCATTCCCTGTCTCCCTGCACTGCTGGAGGAGAGGAAGTAGAGACCAAGAAGGAGGTAGGGGTGGGGGGAAGGTGTTTTAAAGCTGCTCTGATTCAAACTGGTAATAAATTCAATTAAAGTCTGGTTTGCCCTTGATAGCAATCGGTTTGTGATTTCTCCCTGTCCTTATCTCAACTCATGAACCTTTCATTGCATTTTCTTTCCCTTATCCAGTTGTGGAGGGGAGTGATAAAGAAGTTTGGTGGTTACCTGACATCCAGACAGGGTCAGTCCACCATAACAGCATTTGGAGGACAGTGACTGTGGATTTTATAGAAAAATAGCAAACAAAAGTCAACACTATATATAGCAATTTACATTTGATTATTGCAGAAAGTGATCATATTTGCATATAAAAATAGGCACAGATAAATGTGCAATAGAAAAAGTTTAGAAAAGATGAATGGAAAAGAAATTGAACTCCACTTTCTTACTTTAATTTAGTAAAACTAAAACTTTCCATTAAATATCTCCTTTTTCAGGTTTTCATAATTCATTTTCTCACATAATGCTAGTCCCAGAGCTGAAATGTCCATTTAAAACTTTCTGTTCATAATTTGATACTACCAGAGCAAGCAGCACCTGCTGATTCCCAGGGTACACCAATAAGTGCAGTCTGCAGGCTGAAACAGCTGGCACCACTATTTAACATGATCAGGATTTACACTTAAAATGTAATCGGTGTTATATTATGTTTCAGTAAGTACTTTTCATCATGTGACCATCTGCTTCTGCAGTTGCAATTTTGTGCTTCCCTTGATAGCTGTCTTCAAAAAACCAAAAAAATCCAACTCAGACCAACTGAAGGTCATGCTGGTTATTCTACAGTAAGCCTCTTTATTGAACACTAAGGAACACAGTTGCCTACCATGGTTTACTCTTGATGGGCAGCTCAGCACCACACAGCCACTTGCTCACTTGCCCAGTGGGATAGGGAGGAGAATCCAAAGAGTAAAACTGGGAAAATTCAAGGGCGGAAGTAAAGCCAGTTTAACAAATTAACAAAAGCTGTGCATGCAAGCAAAACAAAACAAGGAATTTTTTCACCTCTTCTCATGGACAAGCAGGAAAGCCAGACTCCATCAAGTGTAACTGTTACTTAGAAAAAAGTAACTTCCTCCTCCTTCCCCCAGCTTCAGTTTGTGTCACCTGTCACAGCTGTGATCTCTCTGAAATCCTTGTGCAACCCCAGCATGAGCAGTGGTGGGGCAGCATGAGAAGCAGGAAAGGTCTTGATGCCTTATAAACACTAAATAATTAAATAATGAAGACATTCCTGTGCTATCAACATTGTTCTCTTGACAAATCTAAAATATTACACCATATTAGTTAAGTGAAGAAAAGTTACTCCTCTATCCCAGCCAAAACCAGTAAACCTAAGAACAAACATTGGCTTCTTAAATATCACTGAGGGTACCATTAACACTTCACAAACAGGCCCAAGCAATATTTAGAAACTAAGTTGAAAACTGATATCTGAAACTTACCCATTCATAGCAGCAGAAAATCACAAAAACCAACCAACAAAACCAAACCCAGAACATTTGCCACAAAAAGTTGACAGATGGAAGTGGTACAGTATCATTTATAAATTATTTCCTGACTAGAACACATGGATAATTTCGATGTGTTCTTGGGAAGTGGAGAACATGAATATAAGTCCTCTTAGAGACAGGATGATTTCTGTTACTGGAAAGAACTACAGTCAGTTACCTATTGGTCAACAAGGGTAAAATTTGCTAATTGGCATTACGAGAACTTCAAAAGAAAAAGTGTTGTGCTTTTTTTAAAGGCAAGACATATGCACCAACTCTAAGAGTAGTATTAGAGAGTAAAGGAAGTTCTGGCTCAAGCACTCTAAGGTTTGAAGGGGAGATCACAGTTAACTCACACTGGGTCTTAGAAACATCAAAAAATTCTGAAACTGGACAGAAATAAATTGAAAAACCAATATATGGGTAGTGTGCTAAATCCCATTAATTAAAATATTACAAAACCATCATATTTTAGCAATGTTCTTGGATATTTGGAAAAAATATCTAAAATAATTCATTTTTTTTTTTTAATACAAAGCAAAAATGTAGTTTCCTGTGTTGTTTCTGTCACTTGTGGACAACACTATGCTGGGAGTGTATGTCGATCTGTTGGAAGGTAGGAGGGCTCTGCAGAGGACTTGGAATGGTTGTATGGATGGGCAGAGTCCAATAGAATGAAGTTTAATAAATACAAGTGCCAAGTCCTGCCTTTTGGCCACAATAACCCCCTGCAATGCTACAGGCTGGGGACGCTGTGGCTGGACAGTGCCCAGGCAGAAAGGGACCTGGGGGCACTGGTTGACAGCGAGCTGAACACGAGCCAGCACTGTGCCCAGGTGGCCAAGAAGGCCAAGGACACCCTGGCCTGGATCAGGAATAGTGTGGCCAGCAGGAGCAGGGAGGTCATTCTTCCCCTGTACTGGGCACTGGTGAGGCCACACCTTGAGTGCTGTGTCCAGTTCTGGCCCCTCAATTTGGGAAGGACCTTGAGACACTTGAGCACTTCCAGAGGAACAAGGCTGGTGAGGGACTTGGAACACAAGTCCTGTCAGGAAAGACTGAGGGAGCTGGGGCTGTTTAGCCTGGAAAAAGGAGACTCAGGGGTGACCTTTTCACTCTCTACTCCCTGAAAGGTGGCTGCAGTCAGGTGGGGGTTGGTCTCTTTCTCCACTGACAGAACCAGAGGACAAAATCTCAAGCTGAACCAAGTGGAATATAGGTTGGATGTTAGGAAAAACTTTTTTTATGGAAAGAGTGATAAAGTACTGGGATTGTCTGCCTGGGGAAATGATGGAGTCACCATCCTTGGATGTGTTTAAAAAAAGCCTGGATGTGGCACTTGGTGCCATGGTTTAGTTGAGGTGTTGGGACATGGGTTAGACTTGATGATCTTGAAGCTCTCTTCCAACCTAGTGATTTTGTGATTCTGTGAAATTACTTCACATAAAAATTTGAAATTACTGTATTAATCCTGACAAAGAAACAAATAGTTATTCTGCTCTTCTGCAAGCAGGAAAAGTTCTATCAGAGCATTGCACTCCTGTTCAGAATGAGATATTCTGAGAATGGCTAACCAGAGACAAAGTCTTGCCAGCTGCAGGCAATTTGTATTTTGAGGCAATTTTTGTGGTGTTGCAGACTGACATAGGTATTCCATAGCAGTAATTTTGTGGTAGCTCTGGTCTGATCCCATGGACTGAATGTTCTTTAGCAACTGGAGCATTAAACAGCACTTTTTGGTGCATCTTTAATTTTATTTCAGCCATAATGAGTGGAGGCAGTTGAGGGATTTTCTTTAAATGCACAATTCTGACCCCAAAAAGAAAAAAACCTAGCAAATCTATATATATGAAAATACCTTTAGTGCTTCTCTTGTAGAGCCAGAAATGTATTATTGTTGCTGTATTCGAATTTTTAGTGTCTGTAGCAGTATTTAGAAGATTGTGAGTCTGATTAAAGTTTAGTTATAATAAAAATTGAAAAAAAATTATACAATCAAAGTTTAGAAAAAGAAAATATCTTTTTACTGAATTGCTTTTCAAAACCCTATAAGAAGAAGATTGCTTCATTTTTTGATTATTGAGGTTTTAAAAATTTACCTTCATAAGAAAATTTACTGAATCAAAGACTGGTAGCTCAAAACATAACAGAGCAGTATACCCATCATAGTGCCTATTTTTATGGTATATTCTTCACTTCAAATTTTCAAAGCTTCCTGTGGCAACTACATTTGTTATTTGCACAGCAGACAGCTTGCCAGATTTAATTATAATCCACATGCAATTGCAAGTTAGTTGTTGAACAAACGGGAGAATCTCAGTGAATGTATAACCAAGTGTTTGGTTATATTGAAAGTTGTTTGTTAGGTCTAGTAAGGGATTATTATCTTTATTTCTTTACTGCGGTGATAACATTTCTATTTACCTGCACTGAAATGTCTTTCATTACATTCTGTAAAGGTCCTTCTGCCATTTTTCAGTTCTGCTGCGAATTCCTTAAAATGAAAAAGAAAATTTAAACATTTAGATTACTTTAACAAAGACCAAGAAACAATGTCCAAATATATAAATAATCAAGACCCCAAGCAACAAAACTCATGCATGATTTGCCATACTGTATACACTCATGCAGCACTTAATTTGGAATTTACTCTTCATGATTGAGGAAAGGGAATAAACAGAATCCCTTATTCAATGGCTAGGGATGCTCAGGTAGGGAAAATAAATATCTGCTCCAAGGTCATGGTCACTTCTGCTGAGATCTAGAAGAAATACTATTTGTCAAGTCTCCTCTTCCCAAAACCTTGACTTTGGGGTTTTATACTGAAAAGCAAAAGGATTTGTAGTATTTAGTTTCCCTCTTTCTGTATTAGTATTTACTCCATAAGGAAAGTCTCCTGAAATTCTGCAACTTCTAGACTAGCAGAAAATAGCCCTTGAAGATTTAAAAAAAAAACATTAGAAGAGTTGCCTGATAGATCTAAATTAGCTCATGAAACCTAAGTGGATATTTATTTTCAAAAAAAATTGCAAGTGTATATAGAATGACTCATAGAACATTAAGGAGTTGGAACAGACCTCAAAGATTGTCTAGTTCCAACCCCCCTGCCATGGGCAGAGACACTTCCACTAGAGCAGGTCGCTCAAGGCCTTATCCAGCCTGGCCTTTAATACTGCTAGGGGATCTCACAACCTCCCTGAGTAACCTCTTCCAGTGTCTCATCACCCTCACAATAAAGAGTTTCTTCCTACTATCTAACCTAAATTTTCCTCTTTCAATTTGTACCATTGCTCCTTGTCCTGTCACTACAGTTCCTGGTGAAGAGTCCCTCTCTGGCTTCCCTACTGGCCCCTGTCAAACACTGGAAGGTGCTATGAGATTTCCAGCCTTCTCTTTTCCAGGCTGAAACGACCACATATCTTAGCCTGTTTTCATAGGGAAGGGCTTTCAGTGCACTTAAAAACTTCATGGCCCTACTCTGGACTTGCTCCAATATTAAAATAAAATATATCAATGTATGATAAGTAAACCTGGTTGTAAGCAGTCAGGCATCCCTGACTTATTTCACTTCTGTGCTGCTGTCTTGCCTTTGCAATGCTTATGAAGAATCATTTTCTTTGCTTGTTACAAATTGCATGCACATTCATTAGAATGGAATGGAGCCCTGGGCACAGCATTACTCTGTCCTAGGGGCAGAAACCAGTGTTTCGAGTGGTGAAGTTTTATCACATTTTTGGGAGTGTATGTACAATTTGAGAAGCAATTCCCAATCCATAAATACAAAATTATTTTCCAGTACTGTCAGTAATTTTTTGGGTTTTCCACAATGGACCTTTAAGTGACTTGCAGTCGACTAACGTGATTTTAAATTTACTTCATGTTTTACATACGGACTGTGAATTTTAATTGTTCAGTGAATTTTTTTGAATTTGTAACAAGTATATTCTCAGTTTTACACAGAGCTGCAGAAGAAAAGCTTAGTCTACACCAAGTTAAAGGCAGCTCACCTACCATGTAACATGATAGTTTGGCTATAAAACATGTAAATAAAAATGAGTCTCAGTCAGATTTAAGGCCACTAATTCAGGCAGGAATATTATGAATGAATTACAGCACTTGTGATGCACACTGTTTACTGGCTCCAGAGAGATGTATGCATGCTTTGAGAAAGGGAGTGAAGTCCCTACTTTTTACTGTCTGCTGGGGGTGGGAATGAGCTTATGGTACTGTGAGATGCTCTCCTGTCAGTAGGTTGGGATGTTGAACTGAAAAAGTTTTTCTGAAGTGCTGGCTGTAGTCCTCTTCTTTCATGGGCAAGCATATTATACAATGCATTTTATAAATTAAACAAGCTTCTTAACAACAGTTGAAGAAATCTCCATCCATTAGAAAACTTTCATAACTACTCTGATAGTAAATAAAGCATTTAATTTCTATTCTGTTTGCTCATGGTAAATTGATACCCATTTATTCTTTTTACTTGTAGTTTAAATAGCTCACATATCTTCCTAGTGTTTATCTTTTCTGCTTCTCCAGACCCACCCCCCAACCCCCATATATTTAGATTGAACAGTCATGTAAGAATTGTATTGGACCTTAATTTTCCAGGTTTAATGAGCCAAAGCTTTTATTTCTTCCATCAAGATAAATCTCCATTATCTTTATTATTTTGTAAACCTTCTGTGCACTGATTCCAGTCAAATGGAGCTCTCTGGATGCTGGTGACCTTGGAAATTTTTCCTTTTTGGAATGTTAGCTTCAAGTCATAACTGAATCATCGGCTGAATCATATTGTCTATTAATTATAGACAATAATTATAGACAATAATATAGACAATAATCCTTCACTCCTTTATCCAGGTATTTCATTAACAACTCTCTTTTTAATTTTTTCCTCCTTTTTCCCCCCAGTTAATCTGAAATCTTTTGCGAATTATCACTTGCTCTTGACCAAGGTCTAACCACATTTTCCAAAACTACTTTTTTTGTCCAACTTCTCTGTTACAGTTTTGATATTTACCTAGACAATGTCTAAATATGTACCACATTTTATTTTAGTAACTATTTGATCAATGAATATGACACAACACTGTGGAATAACTGGGCTCTACTATTTATTAACAGCATTTGTCCTTTAATATATATTTTTGAAACGGTAAATCTCCCCTGAAGATAATTTATGATATCATGTATTTCTCTAGTAAATTCATATCAAAACTTGACTTATGGAAATATATAAAAGCTTTTAATTCCTTTGGCTTCATCTGAACAATGACAGTGTTGGAGCTTTAAGCAAGGCAAGCAAAGTAAAACTTTATCAACGATCTTGGATTTCTTCAACTTAACATGCACAAGACTGTGTTTCTACATGTTTACATTGTAGAAATGAGCTCAGTGACAGAACTAAGCTAGACTGTGCAAATTTTATCAGAGTTCTTTATCATTAATGGGGAACTGGACTGTGAAGAATGCAGTGAGATAGAGGAACTTGTAAATACTTTTGCTTGTTAGTACTCTATTATTCTTCACATCTTCATTTTATTGAGGATAGATTACTAATATTCATCACAACAAAACATTTATTTCAATCCAGTGCAGTACTGGGTTTATATGATGAAGTTTTTGTAGCAGGAGACTGCAGGTGTGTCCTGCATGAGAAGAGATTGTGATCTACCCCTGTGTGAGGCACAGATCTCTTCAGCTGGCTCCAAAACAGAGCCACCACTAGCCAAAGCCGATCCCACCAGCAATGCTGATAGCACAATTCTGATAACATATCTAAGAAAGGGTAAAAAACCTTGTAGGTAGCTCTGCAAGAAAATGAAAAAACATGCAAGAAACAGCCCAGCAGAAACTTGGATCAGTGAAGGAGGGAAGGAGGTTCTCTAGGCATGACAGCAAACATTCCCCTCAAGCTCAAGAAGAAGACCATGGCGAAGCAGGCTGCTTTTCTGTAGTCCATGAAGGATCACATCAGAACAGACATCCATAAGGAGCTCATGGAAAGACTATTGCAAGGGCAAGTTTTCTGTCAGGAACTGAGGCCCATGGGGGACCTACAGTGGATAAATCTGTTCCTGAAGGACTGTACACTTTGGAATGGATTCTTTCTGCAGAAATTCCTGCAGAGCTATATCCCATGGAAAAGACCCATGTCAGAGAACTTCATGTGTCCTATAGAGAAGGGATCAGTGTGAGACAGAAGATGTGGCAGAAGTGATGTGTATGACCTGGGAGCAAAACCTTTCTCCATCCCTTCTCAATGGCATAGAATTTGCAAATCCATCACAAAAGACAATGCTGTTTTTAAAATCTTACTTTTTTTTTTTGAATGAACAAATTGTTCCTTCAAGAATGAAAGCTGGAGAAGCTGGAGCCCTTGTTATCTGCACCCTAGATCTGCCCCATCATGTCTCAGTTTTTAGGTCTGTAGCTGCCAGTGCTTATCACCCTGTTTTCATAAAAATCTGCCAATATTGTTTTATATGGTACTGGTGTATGATTTGCTCTACATATGTGTAACTGGGCATTTTAGAAGTAAGTCTCATAGTTTATTATGATATACAAGTCATAGAATGCACAAATCACATAAATGCATAGGACATCATATTTAAACAAATAAGAGTCTTTAATAAGTTCAGTCATTACATGGCTTCAATTTATTTTTTCATATTATGATTTTTCAGAACTTCCCCTTCTGCCACAAGGTAATTTGATAAATCCAATGATGTGAACTAAATGTCCTGTACCTGATGCACAAATGCTTTGATCAAAATTGTTATTTCAACCTCCCTCTTGAGACCCACATTGGGTTCAAATTAGACATGCTAGTTTTAAGAGCAGAAGGAAATTAAGCTCCAAGTAAGCCACTACCTTCCCCCTCACCTTCTGGTAAGAGAGGGACAAAACCACACAGCATTAAACTTCTCCCCCTTCTTTGTAACCCAGACATTTGTGTATACTATTTCACTAACATCTAGACAAAATCTCCATTTCACTGGGTAGTAACACATATTCTTCATTCAACATGACCAGAATAGATTTGCTAACCAAAATTTCTTGACAAAATGTGAGCATGTAGATCTGTAATAATTTTCTGGGTTTTTATCAGAATCAAAATAATTCTGTATATTATAGTGTGTGAGATACATCATTAACATTATGGAAGACACAAAGATCACACATGTTGGTATAATGCTTTAGACTACATATAAAATATTTTTTAAAAATTGGGAAAAAAACACTCTACCTTATATTTCTTTTTAGCAAGTTTCTTTGTCTTTTAGAAGGCTGATGTAACTTTAGAAGAGGCTTCCTAATCCAGCAACAGAAAGTGTCTCATTACAGGCAAATGAGATACCAACATCTATGCAAGAGACACTGAATTCAATTTGGATTCCTTTAGAAAGCTAGCTACAAAAATGGGGTATAGATTGCAAACACAGCCTCACTTGGCAAAATTGAGAACTATGGCTTGACTGTGCTGAGAATAAAATGTTAAAGCCAGTCCCATAGTCTCCTGCAGTAAGTTGTCAAACTTAAGTATACAGAATTCTAATTACAAAAAGAGTAAATTTCCTTCTAGGTTCCCCTCTCCCAGCCATTATATTGGTTTATATGTGAAGTACACACAGTATAAACCACCATTACAAAATATATTCAAATCTTAGGAAGTCAAATATGCATCAAAACTTGAATAAAGATGATCAAAACTTTATGACTCATACATGGTTTCCAGAAGTGCTCAACATCTAGACTGAGCTGGGCAAAAGACTGACTATTGGCCTAACATTTTATCTTCATGGTTTTAATGAATCCTTAAAGGAAAACATGATTCATTTCCCTGATCAGCAATTAGTTTAGGAAGTCATCTTCATATGATTACATTTTGCTGCAAAGGATAAGATGAATCTGATCTTATTTTTAATTTTTTTCCTTGTATCTGTTTTGTTTGTCTTACTGTTCTCTGTCAATGCCAAGTTGCTTATATGATTTTTAGTATCCTGTTTCTCTGAATTAGGTTTTCAGTAAAAAGCTATCAGCCTATGGGAAGGAAAACCAATCTAGCTCAAGTCTATTGTTTATCAATATTCAGAAACCCCAGGCAGCCTGTCAGATATATTACTGCAGATTTAATTCAGTTAGAGAATAACAACGTGCGTCTTAAATTAAAATGTGCTATTCAGCAAATGGAAAAGTTTGTCAAAAGTTCTTATCTCCATAAAAGACAATGAACTCTGTGTCTTTATGGATGTATTTTAAGCTTGAGAGAATGTATAGCCATCTTCAGGACATTTCAGATCCAAAATTATGACTAAAACAATAAAACAGACACCTTGATTTGAATGAACTAAAACATCACCTGGGTCTCTCCACCACTCACAGGGAATTGAGATCCTTATCATGTCCTGAGCATCTTAACTTTTAGATATTTGTAATGGAGTAAAATTTTACCCACATTGTAAAATGTTTTAATGACCTGTGGGTCATTGAAGCAATTCACCTTGCTTGCCAAAAGTACAAATTGAGAAGAATTAATATTTTTGGTTGTGATCTACCCTGTCAAAAGTAAAAGAAAAATCAGTTCAGATTTGCAGTGAAAAGACAGTCTAATACAAATAAGCACTAAATATATATACACAATTCAAAGCTGAACATCAAGAAAATTTGTATTTAAATTTTTTTAGATTTTTGTCATAGCCTCTGGAAGTAACTTTGCTGCATGACTCATTGTTTGGAAAAAAAGATGTAGGAGATAAAAAATGGGACAGAATTCACAACACAAGTTCTTGGATCAAAGTCCATGGCTGATGAAAGATTCAATTTTCTAGATTAATAAAGAAGAATGTAACACCTTATTTTCCTGAAGACAGACCTCTCTTGCTGGGTGAACTTTCCATAGAGCACATGAGCTCTAGGTCCTCGGGTGTAAGAAATCAGGGAAGAAGGCAAAAGTCCAGCGTGGCTGAATCAACCTGCTGGCTAAACTAAGGGCAAGAAGGAATTGCACAGGCGGTGGAAGAGGGGCAGGTGTCCTGGGAAAATAGTTGCCTGCCTGGTTGTGCAGGGATTAGGTCCTGAAGGCAAAGGTTCATTCTGCCTGAATTAGATGTTGCAACAGTGACATATTTAGTCACTGACCTATATTTTTTTTTTACTTTTAGGGAATGCACATACCATGTACTTGTACTTTAGCTGTAAAGATCTTCCATTCTTTGAGGTATTTATAAACTTGCTCAGCTTATAAACAAACTCTCATAAAAAATAAAATTGGGATTTCCCATGTAAGGATAGGAAACTAAGCTTACTAAATAAATTTTAGATGTAACAGCAGTAGAAACTCTCTTCTGGGATCAGATTAGAAGAGAGCACTGCATGTAGTTAAATATTGGTGTCCTTGCCTTTTCAATATACTTAATTATAATATTCGATTCATTTCATATGCAAACCTATGTTCAAACATGAGTGTCAAAAGTAAATCTATGATCATCAAAAGTTACCTTCTGTGGGTGCTTATTGCAGAATGATTCCAAAAGTCAAAATTATGTTTCTTGAAAGCTATCTGATCTAATTTTAAATTCCAGTTCTTGGCTTATCCACTGCCACCTGTGGTGAGGGTTTCAATGTTTAATTATCTTCACTGCTAGGAAATCATATCTTATTTAAAGCTTAATTTTATCTCACCTTAAATTCAAGGCATTGGACCATGTCATCCCTTTATCTGCAAGACTTAAAAAAGGATTGTAATTGCTTATGCACTGTGCATAGTGACCGAGTTATGCTTCCCATACTTTCTTTCACAAAATGACCAGACTGAAGACGTCCAGTCTCACAGCTAAAGCCTTCTGGTATTTAAATACTTCTTACATTTCTTCTGTTGACTGTCTTCTATATTTCTTCTTCAAGTTTTGTCATCTGAATCAGACTTAACATTGTAGAAACAAGCTTTCCAATTCTCTTCCTCTCAATTTTTATTAAAAAAATATTCTCTGAAGACTACAGGAACCTTTATGGCAGCTAAAAACACTGAACAGCATAGAATTCATGGGGAAATGGCCATTTATGAGCACCTTCAAATCCTTGTCCGAGTTGTTGTTAACCTCGCCTGAAGTTCCTTGTCCTAAAACCATTATGTTCTTTCCACCAAAAATGTTATTATATTAAGATTCTTCTACGAAAATGTTTGGCTCAACAGTTGGAATAGTTTGGATCACTCCATAAAATTTATAACTGTTTTTTATTTTCTGGCCTATAAATGTGTGTCACATGAAAATATTATTGCAGAGGCATTTTATAAACTGGGTAGCAGTGAAAGCATTGGGAAAGATAAAAGAGCAATGTTACTACAAACAACTGCATTTGGAGAGCTATCAGCAAGACTGTTTTTAATCTAAAAGCACTGATTAACTCAATTGAATAGATACATAAAAAGTTGAAATGTATTTCTAATTAGATACATTTTATCTTCAGATTTTATTATACACCTATATAATCCATCCAGAAGCAAACAGCAAAAAGGTACTTGATGATGCTTAATTTTCATTAGATATTTCTGAAAGCATTAACAGTAATTTTTCATTTTTGTTTTTTTACATAAAATTCCTAAATAACTGTTCAGTTATTCGTGTGTTTGGCTAATCAAACTGGAATTCCTTTGGACAACATTTTTCTGTCATCTGTGCTCTGTTGCTTTTCTTTAAAAAAAAAAAATAATAGTTTTTCAACCTGTGACGGAATTGTATATTCTACCTTTAATTCTCTCTTGTGCCCTTTCTCCCCTTATTAGGATCACTATATATTTCATATATGAAGGTGAAGGTGAAACTATTGATGGTGAAAGGTTACATTAAAATGAGTATTATTTTTGTAAAAACGTAACAACAACAAAAAAAAAAAATCCTAAAATAGTAGAAGCATATAAATGATCACTGAAAGGAGCTTCAGGATATCTGAGTCCTACTTTCTGCTTGAAAGACAACTGTCACCAATGATTGCCACTCAAGATCAGTTCACCCAGGAAAAATCTAATCAAAATTCCAATTTTTAGTAGACTTTTTAAATGAGTACTCATAACCAACAGGACTTGAAAACCTTGAATTATGTGCATCTCCACAATCACTCTGGCTAGGCTATTTCTGCACTTGTGCACTCACTTGCCAGTGGTGGAATTTTTTGTGTCCTATTGTCCAGTGTAAACAACACAAACCTCAAAAATGTCCCATTTCTGTTTTGCTTGTCAATTACAAGAAAAGTTTGGCTTAATCAGCTTCATTTCTTCAAGAAGATTTATGTAGGTTTTGCCTTGCCCCCTAGCCTCTGCTCACAGAGTTCAGTAGACCTCTCCTTTAACATCAGGTGATCAGGTTCTTAACCACATCAGCAACAGAGCCTGGCCACTCAACATCATTCATAAATCAGCCTGGGCAGGAGGATGGCATTCTATTCCAGGTAGAGCTTCCCCAGAGCTATGAAGAGGGAAATGATAAAAATTCCACATGCTGAACTGAAATTCAATATGTTTCTTCTTGCAGAGCCCTGAGATTAATCACAGTCTCTCTGGATTAATGATGGCATTTTAATGGTTCCCTCTTATTCAGCATCAGTTCATTGTTAGGCTCCACTGAGGGCTGCCAATCAGCCAAATCATTTAACATTGCCCCTCAGACTGGAATAGTCCAGTCAATTTTAAGTCCTATTTACATATGCCTGCTTATCTTCCCAGCTTTTGAAATTATTAATTATTAATTCTTAATCTCATCATGTGGTTTCTTTTAGTATCTAAGACTTGTGTTTCTATTGCTGAAACAAAAAGGTGCAATATGTCTGCACATGATGAAATTTAGTTTCTGTAGATCAAGGGTGTATGGACTTATATGTCTTGATTAAAGCCCTCAAATTATATAAGTGGTCAGTGCTTTTGTTGTGAAAGAACATTGACATTAGCAGTTACATAAGATTTCTAATGGTTAAGCTGGAAACTTTTAGCTTAAAAATGACTGTTTCAGATGGGAGACAAGGAATAACTTCATAAAAGATTTATAAAGCAAGAGTAAAAATGAAATAGAGAACAAGGACAAAAAAGACATAGATTAGTATAAAGGATGGGGACAGAGTAAAAGGACAATACAGCAAATAGGTAAACAAGTTCTTTTATTTCATTGAGGAGATAATGGTAAAGGGAGAAAGTAAGAGAGTAAGAGAAAAGCTTATAAATTATGAGGGAGTTAGGACAAATATTTTATTTTCCATCACTGTTTCAGAATATAGGTAACATTAATTCATAATAGGTTAAAGGAGAGACTTCATTGTGACACAGTCAGTGCTTGTCAGTCTTTTGCAATCCTTTGAACAATTCCACATCTAGTGAATGACACACACGTTGGCTGCTTTCATAAACTGTCCACAGAGTTCATTCATCAAATAACAAACTTACAGTAATAATGAGAACTTTGTGGTCTCAATCCAAAGGCTACCAAAATTAACAGGAGCAATTCAAACAGGAGTGTTCACAGCACTTTTCCAAAATATTTCCTGAAATAGGCAGTCAATGACAGACTCTAAGCCTCATAAGAGTATTATGTCTAAAGAAAAATCTTGATAAGTTCTTTCCTAAATAGCATCAAGAAATGTATTTCTAAGTTGGAGGGGTAGTGTGTGTGTGTGTTGTTGGGGGATGATTGGCTTATTTGGAAGTGTAAAATTTGAAAATGAAAAAAATATTAAAAAGGTAACATTAAAAACATTGGGTAGATTGAAGGAATATTTATATTGCCTGCTAAAAATCTTTAAAATTTATGTTTTTCATTTATTTTATCCCTGTATTGCCTTTTTCCAATGTCTTTAAAATTTTAATAAATTTGACTGTATTTTAAAATGTGAATTTATGTGCCCTCAATATTCCTAAGAAACCAGAGGGCTAAATACTTAATTTTAAAAAATCAAAATATAATGTACTTTTTGCTAGTATATTTGGCAGAAAGATTAAGGTCCACAGAGAAAGGAGCATAGAGGACTGATGACAGGTGGGGGTCCCAGACTGTGCCCTGCTCTATCTTACTCCTCTGCACAATGACAGGGGCCCTGAAGTGGAGAGAACACTGATTTCCAGGGGCATCTAGTGAGTGTTTGAGCTCTGTTGCTAGAGGATGAGCACTGCACCTATGTGTGTATAATCGCATTATGGACAGACTGTCCTAGGTTACAATATAAAGATTTATTCTATTCCCATCCTCAAGAGCTGTTGAACAGAAACATATCTGCCACTCCAGGAGGATTGCTGCCACCAACCCAACTGGACTGCTACCAACATCCTGACCAACAGGGTGTCAGGTTGTATTCTGACTCTGTCAGTGGTTTTTCTTTTGTATTATTGCATGTATTTTGTTTTTTTAAAATTTGTTGCTTTTTCCTAGTAAGTTGTATTACTGACTTGGAGTATCTCACTGGTTTTGCTTTCAAACCAGAACACAGACCTTTATCCTAATTAGACAGAGAGGAGCACAAGATGAAGCCATCAGTGCTGTCTGGATTTGAATACTGGCTGCTCCTGTGTGGCTGGGGGTGTATATCCACAGGTATGTACTGTGTGTGTTTGTGCCTAGTTGGATTACACATGCTGGATCCAATGATACTGATCTGTGGTATCCTTTCCTCCACTTGACTACCAGATTTGCAATTCCCTAGCACATTCCTGAAGAGCAATTTATAAAAGATAATTCAGGGGATGTACAATTTTTATGAAATGTTGCATGAAGGTAATGAAGCTCTGACCAAGCTTTCAGAAATTCTTTGTACATATAGTTAATATTTTTGCAGAGCGCCTAATGACATTTAATTAAACGTATCAGAATCTGCCTGAAGCAAGGGTCTTCACAACAAAAAGGGGGTCATAGTGATAAAAAGATATTTTGACTATTTTGAATATTTTCTGGCGACATGAATGTGCAGTCCAGAAAGTGCAAAAGTTTACGGAGATAGACTAGGGCTATAATCTTTTAACCACAGGATGGAAAAATTAATTAAAGCAATGAAATAATAATTTTATTTCTAAAGAAATGTGGTCAGAATTTCTAAACAGTTAAATTTGGAAAGTCTACAATTTTTGATGAAATTGTGGAAAAAAACATATACAAAGTAAAAACATGCTGATATATTTACATAAAAATAAACATAATGTGCTGTATAATCTCAATTACTGTGTCCAGTTGTAGGGCCGTGAATTCCAGAAGGACATTTTTGTGCTAGAGCAAGTCCAGAAAAAGATGACAAAGATGGCGAAGGAAGCTATGGTAGTTTAGCCTGAAAAAAGGGAGTCTTATGGGTGGCCTTACTCTACAACTACCTGAAAGGAGGCTGCAGCCAAGTGGGGGTCTTCTCCCAAGCAATGACTGACAGGATGAGAAGACACAGTCTCAAGCTGCACCAAGGGAGGTTTAGGTTGGACATTGAGAGGAATTTCTTCATGGAAAAAGTGACTAAACATTGGAATGGACTGCCCAGGGAGATGGTGCCATCACCATGTCTGGGTGTTTTTAAAGAAAGACTGGATTAGACATTTAGATCATAGTCTAGTTGACAAAGAGTGGTGTTCGGTCACAGGTCGGACTCAATGATCTCAGAGGTCTTTTCCAGACTACTTGATTCTATGTTTCTGTGATTCTGTGAGAGGATGCCTAAAAACTCTTTTATCTTTTCCAAACTCTGTTACCTGGTGCCGTGAAACACAGCAGGATTCCACAGAAACATATTTTAATACTTTTTGACCTGCACAGTTTCACTGGAAAGCACTCTTTATGGAAATATAGTGCAAGCTGAAAGGAATCAGAAGATTAAGAGAAAAATGAAGCTCCAGCCTATTGCCAGATTCTCATGTGCTGTGGGGCTACTAGAAGAAGGCCTGCACAGTCAGTATTCAGGCAGTATTTTCCTTCAAATTGTAGAGTTTGGAACTGGAGTTTTGGATTTATGTATATTTTGTCTCAGTTGATATATTGTTCCTGTCCAGATCCTTCATCAAGACATCATAAAGATGTGCACTAACCTTCCTCACTAACATTTCCATTTCCAGGGAAGGCATTTCACACATTCAAGTAGTATGGAAGCCATGGTGTGAAAAATGCCCACTTCCCAGGCTTTTCTTTTTGTCACACATGAGCTGCACCAGTGTCAACACTTTTGTAGTAAAAATTACTTTTCTTTTTTCCCAGGGAAAATGCTGGCTTTTTTTCCTTTAGAGAGAAGAGATCCTTTTACCTTTAACTTTTTTCAGCCACTCCTTACAGTTGGTAGGGGTAAGTCCTGGTGCCCTATACTTCCACCTAGGTCCCATTTTTATTCCTTGCACATCTTCCCATTGGAGAGAGAAGAACCTCAAGCCTTGGTCTCATGGAAGTGACAATGTCACCATGCACCACATGTACACAGGTCACAATTGCATTTTAATGTGCATTATGGGCTGACATTTGTTCTAATTCAGGCTTATTTCTAACTTCTTGCTTGTTTTCTTCCTAGAGGACATCATGCATTTCAATCTTGTAATGGACCTGAACATCAAATCTACTTAGGTCAATCCACTAAACTGTAAACTAACAAACAATATAATACCCTGAATTTTAACTGTGGAAAATAATCCCACTCTCAGTAAAGCAAACAAAGATGTCTAATACAAGAACAGTCTTTCATTTTTCATTTAAAAGACATGTAGTCAGAAATTTTATTGCAAATATTGCTTTGACTAATGCTTTCAAAAACTGCTCCTCAAACAGTTAATGTACAGTCTGTCCTAGGAAGAGGACATTAGAGGTACAAATTCATGATTTCATGTTAAAACTTAAATACATGTTCTCTCTTATTCCAAACTTAATACAGATAAAATCTTTGTTTCTTGGGAGGATTTTATAAAACATTAATATGTTCCTTGAATTCAGTCTTTAAGTCCCATACATTAGTTTACTAACTCAAGTATAGAATTTTTGTCAGGTTTCTTCCTCCAAGCTGTTGATAAATTAAATGATCAATAAAACTCTAGGAAGCTTTAATAATACTGTGACTAAGTTAGCATTTTAAATACAAAAAAAAAAATCAAAATGCAAACAAATCCTGCATCTCATTCTTCCAAATACAAGATTAGTGCTAATTTTAACTTAGCTGTGTTTTGCAAGCAATTTTTGCAATTTTACAGTAAGAGTATAAGAGTATTTAGGATAACATTTGTGCATCCATGTATGTATAAAAAAAAGAAGTATCAAATATAAAAAAAGTCATAAATAAAGAACTTCCAAACCTATTAAAATTTGTCCCAATATTGAGTAATAGATCAGTATTTGCAATCACCACTTTCATGCATGTGTGTCCGTAAGTCCTTTTTAGAATACAAAACATTGGAGCTTCATCCAGACTTCAAACTCCTAGCAGAATGAACATGGCCTCATGTCACAATAGGATTGCTTTCATGAGTGTCCACACCACCAAGAGCATCAGTAATGACTCTTTCTACACTATCTATATTTAATGTTTTCTGCTATAGTAAAGAAAATTATCAAATTTTTATGAACAGAAGTCTTAATACACTAGACTACTTCCAACTCTGAATGGCAATTGCATAGTCTGATAGGCCAATATCAAAATAAGAAATTTAAGAACTAAGTGAATCCTGGGGAAACCCAAGATTGACCTGCAATAATAAAAGGATACCAGTCCCTGCTCCTAGCATGTGCATTTGTTTCTTTCCCTTTAGTTTGACTGTGCTGGTGTTTTGTCTTCCTTGCCCAATGTCTTGCACTTGAGGATCACTACCTCACTTGCACTATGGAGGGCATCCTTAAAAATCTGCCAGCTCTGTTCTGCCTGCCTGTTCCTGAGGGCACTTTCCCAGACAATACTGTTCAGTATATCCTTGAAGAGCTGGAATGGGTCCTGACTTTTCTCTTTGTCTGACCCTTGCCCCTCAGGACTATGAACTCCACCAGTATGTGATCACTGCAATCCAGGCCACTTTCAGTCTTGAACCCACAGGCAGTTCACTTACACTGGTGACCCTGAGGATCCTGTTCCTTCTAAAAGGGTTGCGACCTGGCTGAAGAAGTTATCCTCCGTACATTCTGGGAGTCTCACATGTGAACTCAACCTACAGCTTTCGCAGCTCTCGCTTGTTTCTTCCAATTCTCCCCCCGATCCTGGTGGTAGGGAGTGAGCAAGTGGCTGGGTGCAGCTTGGCTGCTGGCTGGGGTGAAGGCACAACATAATGCAGTGAGAGTATAATAGCTATTTTTGCTCTTTTCCACATCTCATCCTAAAAATATAGGACATTTTATATTTTTCCTATTCCCTGAATTACAGTCCATCAAAATAAATCAGCTGAACAAAACACAGCAACTCCATACTTGTCAGCTAATAAGCAGGAAGAGGTTTTATTTATTAAAGCATTAGATGTAAAAATATCTATTAGTTTTCCTCCTCATGACAGTAACTTCTCAACTGAACAACAATTACTGATGTTTGGTTAAATATGGAAGGGAAACAACAGATTCATAATGAGTAATCTTATTTCTTCTCATAAAAATTCTCTTGAGGTAAAATTTTTGGTAAACCAAAATTTTAGTATTTTAGTTGATACAGCTTCCAGCATATTGCATAAAATAGAGGTTGACATACTTTATTATTAGTATTAGTTTTTCTTCTTTGTCTCTCTCATGATGACTGTGGAGAGATCAAAATTGAGAAATATACAGAGGCAAGAAAGACATCCTTTGATGTGGAAAATAATCCAGGGAGGATGTGGAAATGGGAACTGGAATGGAAAGAGGCTGCTATAAAAGATCAAAAGAAGTAGGTCCCAAAGAGAACTGGCTGAACAGTAATTGGATGTTTCCTTCTGAAGGGTCTGATTAATGGTAGCAGAAGTATAAATTTACCTTAGAGCTCTTTCCTTCTGAGCTTTATGTACGTATAGACATATTTATAGAAATGCATGAAGTTATTGCAGAGAATTTCAATGTAATTTGTGCCATATTATAGAACTATAACACTTTAAAAAAAACCCCAACATATTGGATATACAACATACCACATAGAGATCATGTATTGCTTCAAATGGTGGCAACTATACTAAAAACTTACATTGTTATTAAGATATTGATTTCATAGGTGTTTACGATACTCCATCATATATAAGGACAATTAACCAGAAGGTTGTTAGTACAAACTTAATTCCTGCAAAAAAAACTAGAGAAACCTAAAATTATGACAGATTAATAATTGAGTAAACTCTACAGAGATCAGTGCTTTGGGAGAAGTTCAGAAAGGGAAAGCTTGGATACTCTAAACAGTATTATGTAAGGTGTAATGTAATTAGGTACTGCAAGCAATGTTCTTAACAAAGGAAAATTTTCATTTCTATTTCTAATTATATTTGCTCTGTATTTTAAAGCACAGATGAAAAATACCAGCTTCCTAAATAGCAGAATAATTTTCAGAGCCTAAAGCATCTTTAAATAGGAGCATATTCCTTTATCTCTTCTAGGGATATTAAAGTTCTATTTTAAAAAAATGTATTATACCATAATCTTTATCATCATAAATATTGCAGTCCTTGTCATGATGCTTTTGATAATTCTTTGAAAGAAAATGCCTAGGGATATAGCTTGGTTTTGGTTGCCTACATTACCTTAGTTGCATATTAACCAATTTCCAAAAAGCAATCCAGATTTAGCTAAAGTACTTCTGCACTTGGTTCCTTCATTTGCACACAATTTGCAGTTATGAGTAACAGCTTTTCTCACTTCACTCACAAATAACTGTGTACTGTTCTTTTATAGTGTTTTTGAGTTATCAAATGGCTTTTGGAAGAATATTATCAAGGTTTTATAACCTTTGTCTTCTCCTAACTTGAGGAAAGACATCAACAACAGACAAATGGAGAAACAAACCCAAAAATTTGTAAAAACCTATAGCAAAATCAATGCAAGAAAAAAAACCAAAACAACTTTATAAACCTTGGTGAGAGTTAGCATTATAAAAGAAGTTTAAGGACTTCTTCAGTCTAGTATCTGGGAAAGTAAAAGTAGAATACTTTTATACTTTTTTATTTACTAGACAACTTTAAAAAAGAACCAACATAGCAACAATAATTGAATATCCTCATCTATTTTAACTGAAGCAAGAGCAAGCATTTATCCTTGGGGCTAACCAAATTCTGACCTCATCTGTCTTCCAAATAGCCTATTTATTTTTTGCAGGAATTGAAAAATAAAGAAAACAAATAATTACTTACCAGATTTTATTTGACAGAATCCAGTTAAATGGTGAAAAATAAAAAGCATTGTCCACTGACTTACTTCAACTAAAAGCCTTTAATTGCAAAGGTTTTATTTTTTTCTGAAAGATATTCTAGAAATTAAATAGTTTAATATACAGCCAAAAAATCTAGTAGATGCTTCATAAAATCCAAATTTAATATAGCTGTTATTTCCTGAAATTTATTTCATTCTTACATCACCACTGAGCTGACAAAAAGAAGACATGAAAAATTGAAAAGCATAAAAACTTGAAAATTCCAAACTGATCAATGGGCATACAGGTCTCGACTTTTTCAATGCCTATGGACAGACTATACTAGAGGTGAAAGGAACAGATTCATGTACATTCAAGATTCATGTACATTTCCCCTTTCTCTATTTTTCTTGTTTCAGTAGAAGAAATCTGAACCAAAACAAACAACCAAACAACAACAAAAATTCCCCCATGGAAAACAAACAACCAAACCCAAAAAAACAAAACAAAAAGCAAACAACAACAAAAAAACCTCCCAAAATAAAAATCAGTGTATATCTTCTGTCAAATAAAATGCTGATTTCCATTCCATACTATAAACAAAGTTTCTGTCTTCTACATGATATGGTAGCAATTAATGAAAATAATTTATGATTCTAATTGAGTCATACAATATTGGTCCTCTACTTGGTCCTCAGATGTTCCTTCCTTTCCTGCTAGGCCTAAAAACTCAGTACTATTTAAAACTTGGCTTTTATGGACAGTATAAGAATAATACAGGTATCAGAATCAGCATATGAATGTCAGATATCAGCACAAATATAAAAAAAAAAATCACAGTAAATTAAAGACACAACAGAAAACTAACTCTTCCAAAACTTGAAATGCATAAAAATAACCTAACCCTGTTGCAACTCCATAGTTCATTACAGCTGAGCCATTTTTGATCCAGACACTTATTTATAAGAGTATCTGCCCAGACAAGAAAGATTAGAATAGCCTTCCTTCCAAAAGCCATATCCACCAGAATAAAATTATAAACATCCCATCCTACATTAATCAGGCAGCCACTGCAGATGAGGCATGGCTCATCTGTTCACACTTCCATGAAAAATATTTGAATCAATACAGATTTTCTTTCTTCCTGTGAAAGAATAAAAAGAAAAAAAAAAAAAACCCAAAACCCTCTTACTAGAAAAAAGGTTTCAATTCTACTTTAGGGGTGAGGATCGGTAATTTACCCTTTTTTATGTAAAATTCCATTCCAAACTTGTTTCGGGTTATAATCCCATCTCTAAGACAATTCATAGGTAAAAAACTGAGAGTTTTTCCAGCAGTATGTTTTAATTAATACCAAACTAATTGTCTGCCTAAATGAAGCAGAGATTAAAAAAGAAGGAGACTGAGAGAGGAAAATAAAAAAAAATTAATGTGGAGTTGAGTTAAACTTCAATATTTATATAATTTTAATGTTCATTTAATTTTAGGAGTATTTTTAATATTCCTTTTTGCAAGGAGTGAAGAGCTACATGCAAACAATTTTGATATAAGAAAAAGCTACATTGTCTGTGAAATATATTTAGGACGGAAATTAAAGGAATATTGTTGAAATGGAACTTCAACAATTGAAATAATTTGAAATGGATTAAGAAGTATAGCTAATATTAAAATATTTCAGAAATATATGGATAAACTATGCTTGTCTGTGATTCTAAGGGTCTGTGTTGGATGACCCAAGAGGGGTAATGTTCAAAGAATTTAACATCACAAGACTTTCCAATTACAAGGAGTACTTTTGCTATCCAAATTCTAAGCTGTAAAAGTATGGTATTAATGCTGCAGTTCTACAAGACACAATTAATTCTTCAGAATCAATTAAAATATATGTAAATAATGCTAATAATGGGATGATTTTTGAGTGTATTCCTACAAGGGGAAAAGGTCATCTGAATTTTTGATAGGTAAAAAGTCATAAATATTTGTCTGGTATTCAAAAATTTGTATGATGCATTAGCTAGGGATGCTACCTTTAGAAGAGTTATTAATCACTAGTATCACTAGTAGAGAATTTACACTCAAATTCAAATAAGAAATAAGAAAATACCAAGGACTGTCTCACTTATTTTTTGCCTGCAGTGCAACCTGTCACTAAATTCAGTGGAAAAAAGTCCATCGGCAGGATATGGCCAAATGGTGCACATTTTAAAATGTGCAAAACCTTGGCTAGTCAAAACTCACTCTATATTTACTGGTTTTCACCCGTGTCCATTTTCACTCACACTTTATTTTCCATAAACTTTCATCTTTTCTATTAAATTTATGAGTGATAATTATCTCCATCATGGTTCTTCATCCTTTGCACTGTGCAGCATTACTGAATTCTCCCATCAATCACAGTTGAATGCAGCTTATGCCTTTATCCCTGCTCTCTCTGTATACAATTTCTATTGCACTCTGATATGAATTCAGTTGCTCAGTTAAGAACCCAATCCAAAGTATCTCATATCCTAATCTTTTTTTCCTGAATACTTTATGCACTGCTGTGTGTCATGGGATATACTAATGTCTAATTCAGCTCTGCTATTTTCAAGTCGCACTGTCATGTCCTGGTGAAAATTAAACAAATTAGTAATGTATGACCATCTTCTTATTAAATGTATCTAACAGGCTAGCAAACTCTGCCCATTATCTACCTGGACAAATAGTCCTTGGAATCTTTAAAACCATGACGAAAAATAAAATTCAGAAATCTCTTACCATTTTAAAACCTTACAGAGGTTTAAGGTGTATAAAATTACCATACCTCAGAAGAATTTCAGATATTGAAATTAGTTTTCCAGCAATAGAATAACTAATATCTGTATCATCTGTCGAGACCTCTTACTACATTTGCTTTACTTTATCAGCTTTCCAGTTTGGAATAATCAAAATCTGTGCAATTATTCCTGGTAATATGCAAGCTTTCACCAGTGGTGAGTTATTTCTTTCATTATTTTTTTATTCTCCTTTGGTAGAATAAAAAAAGTACCTATTTGCTTAAGAATTCCTAAAAAGAATCACGACAGAAAAATAATTTTAAGACAGGCTAATTTCTCAGAGTGTAAAGTTCATCATATAGAAGTCCTGAAAAAGTTGTTTTTTTCCTGTAAGGAATTAAATTGAAATGTAGTGATACATAATCTGTTTGTTGTGTAGTCCTGTGCATTGACTGAAGGACACAGACAATGCTATGCAAGCAGAAGTCACTTTATTACACTAATCACCAGTATTTATAGTTCTCTAAGTTCTATACAAAATTTTCCACTCAGACCCCTTTACCCCTGTTCCCTTAGCAACACAATATTTTTGGTTAGCAAGCCCCTGTTACATTCTTTTGTGCCAGCAATGTCCTTGTTACATCTTCTCTTGTCGGAGTGGTCAGAGAGGCCAGACATGATGTTTTCACTTTTGTTCTTGCCTGGAGTTTATCTCTCCCATGGCTTCCACTGCAGCAGGGCCAGGAGGTCTGCAGCACTACCCAGCTCAGCTTCCATAGCTGTCTGACCTTCCACAGCCCTGTAATGCTGCCACTGCTAATGACAGGCCATAGGTGTTGTACTACCTTTGTAAGTCCCCAGGACTGGTCTTGTCAAGTTTGCCCTGTCTGAACTCTATATGCCTGTAGTTTTGTTTAACTTGGTATAGGTGTGATGATAATTTCTCTACTTGAACACGTATCTATGGCTAATTTGCATTATTATTGTGTATTTTTATAGAGATAACAGAGCTTTACAGCCATAATAAACATTGATCTACAGGTAACATTTACACAATGACTTAGTATACAGAAATCCTGCCCTGGTATGCACAACAGAAAGGGCCCTGACAAGCTGAGATGAGTTTGCAGGGTAAAGAAGTACAGACATGGAGTATAGGTCTGGCACTGGAAAGCCCACAAATAAAAGTAATTAATAAAATGTTGTTGTTCTTCTATTATTTCTAGAGTCCCATATTGCTGTTATTAGATGTCTAAAGTCCAACCTCTCTGATGTATTCTCATGGCTGCAGATCTTCACAGCACAGACTCCTTCTTCTGCACACTGTTCTCTCTCAGGTCAGGGCTCCTCCAAGGCTCTCCCTGACTGGCTGACCCGCCCCCTTTTATCCCAGTTATCTTCATTGGTCACAGCTGCAGCCCAATTAAGGACATGGCAGCTGCAGCCCATCAAGGGCAACTGGGACTTCTGGGGCAAAGCCTCTATACAGATATTTAAATACAATACATATCCTCTACTATAAAATGTCAGTTAAAGAAATGTAAATGGAAGAGGAAAAGAAAATGGTTTAGTGGCAACAAAGATAAAGAAGAGATGGTGTCTAAAATGTACAAGAATCAGATGTAATTTGGAGGCCAGTGAAGCAAAAAACTGTTAACAAACACATGAAAGTGACACCTGAAGTGTGGAAGGAAGCATGTACATCAATGGGATATGTTAGCTGATGAAGAACTCTAGAAGTACTTGCTTCCCTCTCCAACAGCTGAAACTGCTGCCTTTAAGACCTGGGAGAGCAATGAAAAGATGGGCATAACCTCAAGAAAAGGAATGGCAACTATAAATAGCTAAGTTACAATTTTAATGGTATGATAATTACTATTGAGATCTTCTCTGTAGGGAAATATTTTAAGTATTACTATTTGTCATTTTTTGTACTAAAAATTATTTTTCAATAAGATTTTTTATATTTAAAGAACAATTATAATAATAATAATGAATTCTTGACTTTATACATTAAGTGTGTTTTCTGTTTGAGCATAAACAAGATTGTGGGAACAACTGAGTTTTTACAGAGGTAATTTTTATGAAAAAATTGATTTCTCTAGGGAGAACTACATTCCACTAATAACAAACCAAATTTGAATTTCTAAGTACCTTGCATATATCCTCCTGTAGTGTGTTTTAAACAGAAATTTGATTTCCTTAGTAATTACTTGTGTGAAAAAGGAAAAAAAAGAAAAATATTATCAGTTATTATTTCTCAGACAGCTGTTTCCCACCTGTGTTGAGAAATCAGTGATGCTGGCAATGATATAGCATAACATATACCAAGTTTTAAAATATGCTCTCTACATATTTTAAAGATCCTCATTAAAATTGCTATTAATTAATAATAACAGTAGTTAATTTAAAAAAAGAAAATGTTTAATGTTTCTTATATGTGTTTCAAAAATAATGTTTTAGTTAAAGATACTTTGTAACGTGCTGAAAACTAATTTGCTATATTAAAATTTCAGCTAGAATGGCACTACTTTTTTAGTAATAGATTTGCTAACATCAGCTGTACTTAAACCTTTATAACTAAAATGCTTTTCTGTGGGACCTATGTCCTGTCTTCAAGGCAGCTCAGGTAGCTGGCCTGAAAGCCAGAGTGCCTAGAAAGAACCTGTGTAGCTGTTTATGCTGCAGCCACAAACGTGTGTGCAGACAACATCAGAAATTTGAATGACATTCCCTAATAGGACAAAGTCTGGAATTTATATCCCTCTTCTAAAGCCATTAGGCCTGAAAGCCTGATGGATTCTAGCTGTTAATCAGCCCAGAATAAACTATGTCATCTTTCCAGTGAAGACAGCAACTCTGCAGGCAGCATCTCAGGAAGAATGATACCTAGGGAAGCTGCCTCATTACCATTCAAAGCCACCAGGTTCACACAACACTCTTTGTTTTGGGATATTTCTAGAGGTTTTAAAAAATAGAAGACAGACGAACAGTTGAGGTTGTGTTTGCGCACCACCAACGAACAGAGAAAGATGTATAATAATTACAAATGGATTAAGTAATGTGGGAGGATATTGCGATGTTACGTTCAAGATATCGCGATGTTACGCTCGGGCAGAACCCCTCCCCTTTTAGCGTTACTTGACCATTAACCCCTGATATAAATGACCCGGTTCAACCATTAATAAACTCCATTTCACCCTCCACCACATTGGGGTGTACATGTGCTTGGTCCGTGTGGCAAAGGCGCTGCCACCGAGCCGTCCTCGACCCAGGATGCCATGCCCCAAGCGGCAGCAACAAAGTATTTCAGAAATTGGAAGGCTAAGTGAAGTTCTAGTAAATGTCCCTCACATATGGTGAACAAAAATTAAGAGGACATCCATATGTTTTTGTTGCATCATTCATCATGGAGCAGCAAAAATCTTTTGTAATACTAGCTGAAGAATTGCAGAAAGGCTATAATAAAAAAGTTTTTATATTCTCCAGTATACAAAGCAAATATCCTAGGAAAACAGCAATAAGATATGCATGTGTGCTTACATATATGCATGTATATATTTGCAAGTGGGGGAGTACAAATCTTTTTCAGATTTCTAAGGAGGAAATAAGATGATCTTTTGAGAGATAAGCCTGCAGAACCAGAATTTTGACTGAGTATTCCATCTTGAATTCTTTCTATTGACATCTATACAAATTTAAAATTGGAATTTCCAACATTAGTTAAGAAAAAGAAATTAAAATAGAAATTATATCTTTCCCCTGTGCTCAACTTTTAGCTGTGCTTTTATTCATATTATGATTTGCAATGTAGTCATAATATGATAATTTCTTACCATTTTTATTCCACATATATTTTCAGTACATATAGAATCAATGTTATTACAGATTTATTAGTACAACTCTGCAGGATTTCTGGCTGCAGGATTAAACTATATAAAAAACCTAAAGAAATAAAACAGAACAAAAACAAAACTAACGAAGTTTAAAAGTTATGAAGTGTATGTAAATTACCTCCTTAAAAAAAAAAAAAAGAAAATGAAAAGTGTAGAATTAATTTTTCTAATTGTAAACACCTTTTCTAAAAATCTCTTCTTGTTTTCCCCAGTCAGTTACATATCCTCTAGATTTTCTTCCTAACCTATGCTCCTCTTTATGACCCTTGTCTCTAATACAAAAAACATGTATAATCAGTGCCTCGTGTTCCCAGCAGCTATTTCAAATCTTAGAATTAAATCTACTCTTCTATCACCCCAGCATATGACCTGTTGCTTCAGTCAATTATTTCCTAATGCTTTTTGGCTGACTTTATACTGTTTCTGAATGAAAAGACTGCTATAATATGGACTAGACACAAATTTAGGATGTATAAGTAGCTTTCCCTAATACAATAATGTAAGACAGTAAAAATATAATTGTTTTCATTATCTGTTATCGTTAACATTTTAATCTCCCTCAGCTGTTTGGGCAGATAGAGCAATGTTATTGCAGGTTTAAAAATCATGTAAGTAAATCTGCTTACAGTAGTTCCAATTCTGGACATGTCTGTCATTCAAGCTGACACAGCCAAACTGTTTTCTGGACCATAAAGCAAAGTACAGCTTTTTCCTAAGAATTCTGCTCTTCTATGGCTGAGTCTAAAGTAAAAAAAATCCCATAAGAGGTTTGGCTCATTTGTTAAAGCAAGATGCCACTCTTTGAGGGATAGAGCCACCTCATGTCTGTCTCCCTCACTGACATCCATTTGAGGAAGATCATGTGAACAAAACTCTAACAGAGAATTCAAATAAAGTTCTAGGCTTAATTTAAGATCTCTGTACCACCCTTTTTTTCAGGTGATAACTTCTGTGACGGCTGAGTAAAAAGCACTTTAAAAATCAATGCATCTTAACAATATTATGAATGGTTGTAGAAATTAGGTTGCTGGCATTTTGCCAAATGAATATTACAGGATGGCTGAAGGCAAAGATGCATAGCAAGATTAGAGGATTGTCAAAAATAACATAAATGCCTTGTGATTTATTCCTAGCTTATTTCTTTACTGTTACAAATATTGAGACTATGTAATAACTGTCTTTCAGATGAGTAAGTTCTAAAGGTATTATTTTCAGTTTTAAAGTGTATTTTCATAGCCACCATTTCTATAAATTTTCTCTCATACTATTAGGCATTAAAGCAAGGCAGCTTGTCCAGCCCAAAAAATAATAGTGTCATGCCCTCTTGAGAAAGAAAATACAATGATCATTCCAAACATGCCAGACATTCAAAGTACTCTAAGTCTGACCAACAGCAAAATATTATCTTTTATTTTTTAAAAGGAGACAGAGAATATTTTTTTAATATATACCTCAATGTATCTGGCCATTATTCCTGATCTTAAAACCCTCAATATTTTTAAATAAGATTCTTCTTCTGTGAATATTCATATGGTTTTGGAAGACAATGGCATCTCACTGTTTTTCTAATTTTATTAATCTCTATAGTTTGCAAAGTTATCCTTCTGATTTTTACCAGAGAAATATTTCTCTGGGAGCAAAACATTAGAAAGAGGTTAGAAAGTTAAATGAGAAGGGTTTTTTCTATATTATCAAGGGAAAACAATTTGGCGCACATGGTAGGATGTATGACATTCCTTAGAACATACGCACTGTCTTCTTTTCCTATACAGGTGTTCCTGCACACACCTATAAAAAGAACTTCAGGACATGCTGTGCCCAGCCAAGAGTTGGAAGTGGGGACACTGCTGTCCTCTGTTCAACAGAAACAAAGCTCAGCAATAGAAACAATGCTGAGAGTAGGATTCAACACATTTAGGATTCTTTTTGTGTAAGCTTTTTTCCCTCAGATTATATTGTGTTGTACTGGAATAAAACCCCTGAAGGAAGCAAGGAAATATCTGACTTTTCAATGTAGGTCATGGTACCAGAATAGAACAACAGAGTAGGAAAAAAAAATCTGTATTTAAAATACTTCTAAAAATCCAGTTCTCTGAATAAAATTGTCATAGTTCTTCCTTATCACATTATCATAGTACTACTAAAACTATGTATGCAAGGACAGCAATAGTAAACAAAACACATTCAAGATGAGATTTTATTTCTCCAGATACAAAGTGGGATTTCTATCTTTTCATCCATTAATTTTAATTCTGTTCATGCAGTGTGCAATAATTTCTGTTTCAAGACATGGGAATGCAGCTTACCATTATAGCTGAAAATCAAAAGTACATTCTGGCAAGACACGAGCATGTTGGGTGATGCCTCCAAATTCTCATACTCAAAAAGTTCAGAATGTGCTTATCAAAGCTATCATAGCAGTCTGAAGGGATAGAAATTTTTCTCTTAAAGGAAGTCAGAGACAGAAAAATTTCTATCTATATCTTAATCTTGTCTTTCCTGGAACACAGGGGATCACTGTCATTGCCCTAGTTAGAAAAGAGGATTTTTTCCTTCACTTGGGTCAATGCCCTCTGGTTTTTTGTTTTTTGGGTTTTTTTTTTCCTTCTCTGGAAGAGAAGTTTGTATCTTCTAGCAGTAGAAGTTACTTTTTAAAGGCAGAGCCTTCTTTTTTTGATTGCCAAGTTGGTTCATTGAAACAAAATTTCCAACAAAAGTAAAGGGCTAATCCTGGAAGGCTGAGAGCATACACTAAATAAAATGAAAGTACCAACCGTCTCTAGAGGAAACACACAGACTTACCCTGGATCATGTCTTCAACCTACAGTACTCTAAACTTTCTGAGGGAGGACTCATTCTAATAATCATTGTCACATAAACTATTGATGTAAACCAGTGAAGGCAAGCCTAATTTCCAATTCTTCCATGCATATTCAAAATTTTGTTTTTTGAAATTGGAATTAATCAAAACTGGCAAAATGATCAGTGACTAAATATCTGCAAAATCTCATTATTAAAAATTAAAAATTTTGAATGTAATGAATGTAAAAATAGTTTGAGACTCAGCTATAATTTTGTATTTTCACTTGCATATTCAGAATGCCAGGGTTCAGACTCAGACTGTCTGCTCTTACATGCAGTCCATCACTTCTGCAAAGCTACCAAAAACATTAATGGCAACAGAGCTCCACCCAACACTCATGTGCCTTCTCCTTGGAAACACTTCAGGCCTTGGACCATGCTTTTCTCCTACATTTTCTCTGTTAAAGTATCTCTTATTTATTCAGGACCTTATGTTTACTTCTACAAAACATTAATGGCTGTTACAACCATTTTACTAGGGACTACTTCTAAAGAATTTCAAGGTTCTCCAATAAAGAACATCGAAATAGTAGGAAGTCAATGACTCCCTTCATTCTGGTGTGCAACCTCTACTCACTTCTCTGGAGTCTCTAAAAGGGTAAGAGCAACAAGGAAAATGCTGAAAAATGTTGCAATTGTCATTTAATTCACCAACTCAAAAAA
This sequence comes from Agelaius phoeniceus, assembly GCF_051311805.1. Taxonomy (NCBI): domain Eukaryota; kingdom Metazoa; phylum Chordata; class Aves; order Passeriformes; family Icteridae; genus Agelaius; species Agelaius phoeniceus. The sequence continues at coordinate 22,930,815 of NC_135266.1, forward strand.
ATCTTTGTCTCTCGATGAATGTCTTTTTTTCTCCTTCCTTCCTTCCTTCCTTCCTTCCTTCCTTCCTTCCTTCCTTCCTTCCTTCCTTCCTTCCTTCCTTCCTTCCTTCCTTCCTTCCTTCCTTCCTTCCTTCCTTCCTTCCTTCCTTCCTTCCTTCCTTCCTTCCTTCCTTCCTTCCTTCCTTCCTTCCTTCCTTCCTTCCTTCTCTACCCTACTTAGTTAATTGTACTCTTTATGAAGACTTATTTTCTTACCAAATTTAATTAGAGTCAGTATTTAGAGTGGTAACATCTGAATTAAGATGTTAATAGAAACATGAAACGTTGTATGTGTAAGTACGGCACTATGTGGTATGTGTAAGTAAGCTACTTTGAGTTTCCAGTTTCTGTTGCCATATTCTGTTTGTTTATTTATTTCACACATAGTCTGCTTATTGTTACTCATCATATCCTTTTCTGATTATGAGGGTTGAACTATAGTATCAAAGGGTTCCTACAGAGCATGTTCTAACCTGACTCTAGATTCATGTAAAAGAGGAGAACTCCATTCTTAGGCTTTAATGAGGTTGAAGCATAGAATGGTTTATGAATGTTCAAAAAACTCATGAGTTTAAACAACCTAAACATCACATTATTGTTTTGTTCAGAGAGGTTCATGCTTTTGTCTCAGAATAGTCACTGGGATATGGGAGGAAAAAAGAACTGCTATTTGTCAAAAAAGTTAAAGGAAATTAAGCTCCCTCAAGGGTATTTCTGAAGTTGCTGATGTGAAAAAATATGTTCAAGCTAGAAAATTAGCAAGAAAGAGCCTACTTAGCAAAATAGCCTCCCAATATTTATCTAAAAATATACTATAACTAAATTAGCACTGAACAACTTTCTTCTTAATTATAAATTAAATTCTTATTTGGTCACTTAATTTAATATCCAGCTTAAATATTCTTGGCACATGACTGTTCAAAGGGGGAGGGAAGGACAATGGAGGGAGGGGGAAAGGATAAAAGGAATTTATCATGAAAAGTTAGGGACAAATAACACAAACTTGAAAGATCATTTAATTAGACTCTTCTACAGACATATACATTCCTAATATATTTGTACAAAAAAGGGCAAGGATTGTTGTTGTGACTCAGATGAGCAGCTACTACTGTTTTAAGCAGCATCAGGAATATTTTCTGTAATGGTTTATTTCATTCATTCTGACTTGATAAATAAATATTGTTTCTGTATTTCTATTTTCATAAGTGAAATGCTGAAACTTTCTTCCTCTACTTAAATTGCAACTAAAGGAAACATCTGGAAGAGCTTCTTTCTAGAGTTTTCTATTTAAATACCATGCATTGAAACTTAGAATTATTTAGCAACTTGTATTTGCTAAATTGAAATATTCCTGCATACTCACATCACTCATGAACTCAGGCTATAGTACACAAGATTAACTATAGGAAAAGTTAGTAACTTCTCCCTTTGAAAATATTTTCAATTTTTTTTTAAAGAAAGAATTATCTGAAGAAACTTCAACAAATACATATAATAGTTTTTTGATTTTTTTATCTTATAAAATCATTTGTGTTAATGAAAGTCACTAAAATTTCTTCAGACCAAAACACCATAACTGCTTTCTTCAAGACCAGGATGTTAATATCTCTTAGTGATTATTGCATCAAAGTCTAAGTACGTAAGAGACCTAGCACTTCCACTTCTTCTGCATTTTATTATATGTGCTGTATTTTTTCAAAACCACAGATATCAGTCACCCATCCTTTCTACAAAAGTGTAATGGGGAAAGAAGGAACAAGATGCACTTTGACACGACTATCAGCCTGTTCCTGTTTATCTCTTAAAGCTCTAAGGGTATACAACAGATGTCCTACAGCACGTCACCTGGGCCTAATTCTTTAGGACGGCTATTTCTCAAAAATCTGACCGTTTAAAAACAAATTAGTTTCTAGAGGTCAAATAGCATGTCAAAGAACCCTTGAGGATCCTCAGGTTAATTCACTTTTTTATCTACTGAAAACTAATTTGCCTTTCTTTTTTTTTTTTAGCTTTGAAGGATTAGGAAAAAAAGTGAATTCTAGAATGAGATTTTTCTAAAACAAGTTGTCTAGCTGATATATGATGTCAATTTATTTTTAAGAACTGTTTTCAGCTGTGATATTTATGCTACATATAAAGTGGCAATTAAAAGAAATTTATGTTGTATCTCACTAGGTAGAACTTACTAAAGAACAAGAAAATTATGCTTTGCTGCTTCCCTTGAGGATTAAAATTGCTTTAATGGTCTAAGTTGTTTATGATGTACTCAACACAGAATCTGAGCTAAATGAGCCTGGACAGAATTTTTTTGAAACACAAAGAAACTCTCTTCCTAGATTTATACTGAAGAAATGAAATGCTAGGAAATTCTGAAAGGGAAGTTTTATGGGAAATATAGTAAGAAAATATCTGTTGATTATGGTACGTGCTTGCAACTGTATTTACCTATGCACTAAGTGTCAAAGTGCACAAGATGTACACTCAGAAAGTTAAAACTTCAAGTCAAAATCTTTATACACACCTGCAACCAGCACAAGTCTTCAGTTTTCCTTTGTCACTGAGAACTGCATATTTTTCCCTTTCTTGTTTAACTTACTTCAAATTAAAACATCATTGACAGCTATGAGGACTTTATGGATTGCCTACAGCTCAGAATTTTAGAGATTTTTGGGATTCATTGTCATAAATGGATTTCTAGGGGTTTTTTTTCTGGGATCATTTACAAATGGTTCTGAATGACTGACATTGAATGTTTTATGGATTAAAAAAAATAACGTAAATAAATGAAGTATAATTTTAACAAAATTTATTTCATTAATATATAGACAACTAATCCTAGACCTATATATAAAAATGATAAATCAAAACCCTTGTAAATATAGAAAAACTGAAAATAAGCAAGAAAATACTGTACAGTCTACTTAAGATATAAAAAAAATCCAATTAGTGTAATAGAATCCTTGATTCTGAATCAAGATATATTGAATGTCTACCAAAATCTAAATTAAATATTTCACAGTAGCTTACCTGAATTCAACACAGTAGCTTACCTGAATTAATTTTAAGTTTATAGAGCTGAGATTTTCATTGCATGTATAAAAAACCCAATAAAGATCATTATTTTTAAAAATATTTTATAAGAAAAATATTAAAAATAATAGAATTATTAATTTAAAACCCCTTGCTACTAGTTCAGAATTTTAAGAACCTTAAAGTCTCCAGCAATAATGCATAAATAAAGATATTTGGCTTAAAGGTATTCTTAGACATATTTCAACTTATGCTGATGAATAAGAGTGCAGAAGAAAGATTTTTTTCAAGAATTCTGTCTTTTAAAAGCTCCACTATCTCCTATGGGGTGGATGGTGGGCTGGTGTTTTCTCTATTTTGTATTGTTGTTATTTGATTTGCTTGTGTTGTTTTCTTTGCCTCAAAAAATTGCCTAAAGACAGGCTGTTTATTTTTCTACTTATTTTATATGTTGGATCATTGAAGCACACTATGTCCATTTTATGTGGTGCTGAACTGCTCTGTCAGATTTCTGTCAAGATTGGGAATACTCAGGGAGTAGGCCAAAGAAATGCCTTTGTTACAATGACTCCTCTTTGTAAATGACTTTGAGAAACATCACTTTCATTAATAATGGAATAAGCCAAAGGGAAGAGCAAAGAAGGGCTGTTCAGGAGAATATATAGCACCTTAGTGGAAGGGAAAATAAAATCCCACTACATGGCACAGTGTCATTCACCACTATTTGGGTGCTGTTTGTTGCTCCTTTCTAATAGAGAATATACTGATATTTGCATCTCTAAGGATAAATAGTTAAAAAAAATTGCCTAAGGACAAGATCACAAGCCAATTCTCCAATAAAATGAAAATATCTCCTGATTTCCTGCAAGAAACAGTTTCTTGCTTTACACGGTATTTGAAAGGAAAAGCTACAGAGGAGAATGGTGACTGTAGTTGCTGTGTGGTTCAATTGAAATGTTTAAGGAAATCTTACTAAATTACACTGTTTTTGTAAATTACACTGAGAAAAATTGCTTAAAACACAAACTTGTCTCCACAGTATGATTTAATTGTGTACAATTGCAAAATCATGGCAAATTTCTGAAAAGAGCAGATAGTCTTTGAAAATCACCCCAAAAACTAAAAAAAAACCCAAAACCCACAAAACCCCCCAAAAAAACAAACAACAGAAAACCCCAAATAAACTAAACAAAACAAAACACAAAAAAATAAAAACACACAAAAAACCAAGAAAGACTGAAAACAAAACTATGAATCTTTTTATACAGACACACACATGTACATTTATTTTAAAGACAACAGAAAGCAGCCAACATGGAGCATAGTCTTATTCTTTGACATAAAATCCATGCATTGTGTCCTTGTTTAATATTTTCCAAAATGTGAGCCATTCTGCCATGTACCCAACTTTCCTTGGGGAAGTTCTGCTGATGAAACTCTCCCATGAATAACAAATCTGATGAAGAGCCTTTACATTAATATTGAAAGTAAAGCTACAGCTGGTTTGTATTCACCATGTTCACTTTCCATGGCAAAATGGTCTCTTCCTTCCCATGAATAACAGCAAGTGAGCCTGAGAGCTCAGCCTGCTTAGCCACTGCACTTTTCTTTTTCCATAAATCAATTTCATATGTGTTTATGAAAACACATGTATTTTTCTAGCTTAAGTATAAATCAGTGTTAGCTATAGCTAAATTATTTACACCACAATGGAATCTGGAAACTTTGAAGTGTCCTCTCTAATTTTAGGAAAGCTACTGGGTATGTGGTGCAGTCCATCGAACAGCAAGGAATCATATTCTCATCTAAAAATCTACTGATTAAAAATACTATAATTTTTTAAGTATCCATTATTTTTCTCCTGAAAAACAAAATAAAAATAAAAAACACCCACAGCTCAGTTTAATCTCTTTCTGATTAGAATCATGCAATCAGTATCTGAATCTGTTTCATTTGCTGTCTTTTGCTAAATTGTTGTAGAAAGCAATCTCCCTTTAATCTTCCCTTCTCAAAGTAGTGCAGGACCAGTTCTTTGTCTCTGTCCCTCCTCATATACTGCAAGAACTTCATTCCTCTAAGCATCTTGGTGAACTACATTGGACTTATTCCATTGGATTTATCCCAGTTTCTCCATGGGGAGAACAGGGCTATCTTATATGTGGAATGCTGAATAATCACTACCTCAATATTCCAGGTACACTTTTGCTAATATGGCATAGAGCATAGTTTGTCTTCATTGCATTGGAACACAGTTAAATTGACACAGGAGCTTGTGTTTCCTAATCCAGACTCATCTTTACTCCAACTAGGAACCTTTTCAACAAGTTACATATTGTTGTGTATTTTATTCTCAGAAATAGTCTTTCCCATCTAACTAAACTAAGAACATCCATGGTGTCTTTTCACCTTCCATCTATTACCCAGAATTTTTGGGTTCTGGCGATTTTGCTTCTATGTTTTGTTTCAATTGAAATTGTAAATTTGGAGTTTTCCTAATTAATTGGTGATTTTCACAAAGTGTGATGGAAAGCATACTTTTTTTACCAGATGCCTGAACGGTTGTCTTAGCCCAGGAATGCATTCTGAGGAGGTTTGGCATTGTCTCATGTGACTTATAATTTCTTTTATGTGATTTTCTACCTATCTCCGTCTTAGAGGCATGAAGCAGATTAGAATTTCAAAGACTATTAGAAAGAATATTAGAATACAGGGGAAATGAATTTATATTATTTTATGCTTTTTCAATCTTTTTAATTGTATTTCATTTATCAGGTAGAAAGAGGAGAATAATAACCCTTTGGTTATGCTTTTAAAAAATCAGAAGAGGTTCATGTATCCAAAATCTGAATGCACTATTTCCACCATTGCTCTTGAAAATGGGCATTTTATGGGCTTTAAAGATAGAAGGGCTTTATAAGACAGACAGACTGCTTCCATTGAGTTCAATGCCTTCTACTTTATATTTAGAATTTAGATATAAACCTTGATTTTAGTTGCATTTTGTTTAAAATTTTATAATAAATTATTTAATTGGATAACTAAATTATAAGTTGTCTGAGTCCTTTCATATCTTATATTTTTAATCATAGAATCATAGAATCATTACGATTGGAAAAAATCTCCAATATCATCAAGTTCAGCCTTTGACTGGACACCACCATGTCAACAGGACCATGGCTGTAAGTGCTATGTCCAGCCATTTCTTGAACACTTGGAGGGATGGTGACTCCACCACCTTTCTGGGCAGCTCATTCCAACATTTGACCACTCCTTCAGTGAAGAAATTCTTCCTGATGTCCAACCTGAACCTCCCCTGATGCATCTTGAGGCCATTTTCTCTTGTTTCAAAATATTATGGAGATATAAAGGACATGATTGAGTTGCTTGAATATATGTTCCCCTTCAGACAGTGAGCCCAAGATACTCTCAAAGAGACCTCAGAAGAAAACTGCATGTTGAAGAGCAGCAGATGGCATGAAGCTACTGGTCATAGAGAAAACTGGATGGATATTCCACACCCAGACTACAAGGGATGGGGATTTCTGTTTAAATGGCCTTCAGTGAAGTAGGAATTAATATGTGAGCTTAATATCTATACAGTTACAGTTACAGCCTAATAAATTCTTTCCAGCCACTCTTTCCCAAGCCTGTATGGGGTGGTTGTGACCCAAGTGCAGCACCTGACATTTGGACTCATTGAACTCAAATAGTTGGTCTGAGGCCATGGATCCAGCCCATCCAGATCCCTCTGCAGAGCCTTCCTACCCTCCAGTGGTGCAATACTGCCACCCTTCTTGGTATCATCTGCAAACTGAGCAGGCACTCAATCCCCTCATCCAGATCGTAGATGAAGATCAATTGGGATCTCTAAAATACTGAGCCCTGGGGAATCCATCTTGTGGCTGGCTCACTGAGGGATATAATTCCATTCAGCACCACTGTCTGAGCCCAGCCATCCATCCTGCCTTCAGAAGCAGTGCATCCATCCAAGCCACAAGAAGCCAGTTTCTCCAGAATGCTGAGAAAGACATTCATGTCAAAGGCTTTACTAAAGTCCAGGTAGACAACAATCTTTTCTTCATCCACTAAGTGTGTAACTTTGTCATAGAAGGAGATCAAGTTGGTCAAGCAGGACCTGCCTGGGCCTGTTTGCCTGGTTGTCCTGCATGTGCCACATGAAGGTACCCAAGATGGTCTGCTCCATTGCCTTTGCCAGCACTGAAGTCAGGCTAACAAGCCTGCAGTTATATGGATCCTCCTTCCGATTAGTTTAGCAGAGGGGCACCATAGCCACCAGCTCCCAGTCAGATGGGACCTTCTGGTTAGTCAGGACTGCTGGCAAATTACTTAAAGTGGCTCAGCAAGTTCTTCTGCCAGCTCCAACTCTTGGGGGGACCCCATGTAGCCAACCAGAGACACCAAAGAGAAGTACCAGAACAGATTTTTTTTTAATTTTTTTTTCTACTTGCCTCAAAGTAGACATATTTGGGAAGCTGAAACCTACTCATGCAGATGAATAACTACATCTTCCATAAATACCTAAAAATTAAGATAAATTGTTCATTCTTTAAAGAACATCTATAAAAGGAGTAAAAGTGTTGCTGTTCAACTTTTATCCAATACTTACACTGTCATATTTACTTTAGAAATGGAAGATTTGTATTCAGCATGACTTCTCCTGATAATTTTTATATACTTATTTCTGATGTGAGAGCCAAAACAAGCAGTCAAAACAACAGAAACAATATAAAAGAATTATAATATTACAGGCAGAAATTTAGATTCCCATTAATTCCCAGGTAATGAATAATTAAACAAGATTTATTTTAAGGGATTGCTCACTTGGATTTAAATTAAATGACAGGCTTATGAATATTTCTGTAGACTTCAATTTCTGTCTAGAAGTAGAAAAAAAAGTCAGAAAAAAAAATCTTTGCAGAATCTTCTTTTCTGAAAGACATTTCTGAATATAAGTTCAGGATTTGAAAACTCTAAATCTTTGTTTCTTTTTAATGTCTCCTGTCCATGAATTTCTTTAGTCCATCAAAATATAGGGATAAAACAAGAAGTTCCATAGCTTTGCCAGGCAATTATCTATAATTTCAGATCATGATTTTCCAGTTCCCTTGTTCATTGTTTCTCAGTTGTTTATAATTTTTTTTTTAAATTACAGAAGTGTGCAGCTATTAATCCTTTCCAAGCAGAACCTAGGTAGAATGCAAGAAAATCTTGCTCATGTTTAAATGTTTTCTATATGGAATTATTTTTATTTTAGAAGACATGAGAAACAACAGTCTTTTTTTCCCATTACTTTCTCACCTGTGTTTCATCACTGAATTTAAATAAATATATTTTAATTGAATAGAAATATTTTTTGTTAAATATGACTATGCATCAGCAACTTTGGAAAAAGAAAAATTCTTGCTGTTTAAGAGTATATTAGATTTATCTATCATATGGAAAATGACCACTTTATTAAATGATTTGCTATGAGGATAGACATGGATATGCAAACAAAAATTCTGACATTGAGAAGAAAAGCTACTATTCATTTGTACCCATATTTGGGTAATTCATGTTAAACTGGATAAGAAAATGGAAAATGAATTTTCTCTCTCTAATTAACAGAAGAACTTAAGGAACCAACAGACTTTTCTCTAGCATCTATTTATCAAGGAAATGAAAAAAAACCCAAACCCTAAGTTCATGTGTTTTGCATAGACAAAGTATTTTTTAATAAATAAATTATGTATTTAATCTGTCATTTGGTGTGAGGTGGGGTTTTTTGTTGTTGTTTTTTTGTTTTTGCCTTTTTCCCAAAGATGAAATTCAGTTCTGTTTTGTTTGAAGAAATAATAAAATTTTGTTAATTGCTTCTTACAATCAGAACTTAAAATTTAATTGCATTATAGAAATGCTGATATCTGATATTATTAAAGATATTGCCCAGTTTAAATTTGTGTTATGTTAAATTAGAATTATTACCTTTATGAGGTAGACAGGTATTTGCAATTAAGCCTTTACATCAAAATTCCCTCATGATTTTCTTTCAAATCTGTAATTTATAAATTGAAGTCATAAAAAAAAATTATTAATTGAAATAACAAAGTGATTGATTATGGAGTGCCAGAACCAGTACTTCCCTGGATATCGGTGTGAACAATATGTCCAACTACCTTAGTGCCTCTTAAATATTTTTTCTCACAGAACTGCTTGTATTTGAATATATTAGAATACACCTGGTTTAATTGCTTTGTCCAGCTGAGTTTTAAACCACTTCAACATTAATTTTTCTTTAATTTCCCTTGGGAATATGTCTAATAGATCTGAGTGTTTGCAAATATTTCCTCATTTAGTCTTAATTTTAATTTCTCATTTTGTTTGATTATATTGAATTATTCTTACATATACCAACTTTAACAACTCTATTCATTTCTTGTTTATAAGCTATGAACAAGATGAACTACTCTTATAAACTGTGCTGCTTTGGTAATTTTTTATCTGGAATAAATATTACAAATTTTTTTTTAACTTTTTCTTAAATCACTGAAGCAGTTAAGTTCAGTTTGGTTTGTTGGCATTTCTTTCAATTCTTAAAATAGGTTTTTAAGACAGTCAAATGCTCAAAACAATGAAAATATAAATTCTGTAGCACTAGGGTGTTTAAAATTTCATAACTTTCTGGTTAAAAAGCACCCTCTCTGAAGAAATAATATAACTCAGTCTGCTCTATTGTCCTGCCTGATCACATAGACGAGCTTTCTTTATTATTTGTATACGGTGTCAGAAAATGCATTTTCTATTGTTTTTCTACAATATTTTATGCCAATTTGCTGTTTGTTTTCTTCTTGAGATCATCATACAAGCTAAATATTGTCCACATCTTTTAACTGCTGTCAAACAGTCACCAAGGCCAGTGAAACTCCCAGGTTATGCCGAAATACATGTGGAACCTGTGGGAGAATTTTCCTCAGGGAACTTAGGGGTTCTCCATCAGGTAAAGGCATCAAAGGGCAGGTGGACAGCAATGTGTCCTTGAGCAACAAGGCTCTTTATATCATCTGAGATGCTGCAGAGCCTCAGCATATCTTCAGGATATATCATCTATGATCTGAGACAAGTGGGAAGTGCAACTCACTTCTAAGTGGCATCTGACAATCAGCTTGCACTGTAGGGCATTTCACATGCCACCAGTCACCTACACATAGGCAGCCAAATAGATCCTACATCTATATCTACACGTACATATCTACATTTCTATATCTGCTCTTGTCTTAATCAGAAGTTGATTGTCATTCAAGTGGAACAGTTTAGTTAACTAAATTTAAGAGCATCTGTTTTAATTGTTTCAAAATTTCACAGCCTTGTCTTCTAACTGCTGATACAAAGCAATACAGAAGTAGGATCACACATGCCAGCACAATCCAACTGCTTGAATAACTTGGACTACCTTAAAAGGCACAGATGTTTTTGCATAAAAATGAATTGAAGCTTGGGTCTGCTGATTATTCAATGGAGAGTAGCAGTAACCTGAGCTTGTCAATGGAGAGAGATTCCTTCAAGGCACATTTCATCTGTCTTTCAAGTTATGATATCTGGATGAAATTAATTATATGATATGTGTCCTTTTAACTATAAAGACATTAGGTGATAGATTTCAGGATTATGTAAACTTACTATTCAAGCTGTGCATTAGCCAGTTAAAATCTCTAAATTTGATAGTCAGTAAGCACAGACCAATGACAGTTAAGATATACTAGTTAAATCTCAGTGGCATATTAGCACTCAGTTTCTGTTTCAGAACCATCAGGTGTACAGCCATTTCAGAGACTAAAGCACTGATCAAATTTATATAAATATAACTTTAATGCAAACTTGTATCATTAAGTCAAATCTAAGATGGCTGTAATGGTTTTGGTGTTGTGTAAACTATCCAAAAAACGAGAAAATTTGTAGCTACCCAGATTTATGAGTGGAATTTGCCTAATTATGAACATCTCATCTGAGATTTGGGTTAAAAGACATGTCATGGCACAGAACTGCTGTTCTGCTTTCTATACCAGTTCCTGGAGGTTATGGGATACACTCAAGGGAATTCTCTCAAAAAGCTCTAGTTGCTAAACTAGTACTTCGGACTATTGGCTTATGTGCCTAAGCCTTCAAGAGTTTTGTGTGCTGCATTTAAGTTGTGGCACAGTAATCCTTTCCTTTCATTGTATACATACAAAAATGAAGCTCTCACAGCTGTGTCTGTCAAATGAGAAAATATATTGGTTTAGATAATTCAACAAACACTGAAATAATTAATGAAATTAAAATTAATTCCATTATTTTTGTGTAGCCCATAGATTAAAAAAAATCATTATGATTAAGTAGGGACTAGTATATTTAAAAAAACGGAGGGAAAAAAGAGCATTTAAAATTGCCCATTTAGGAAAAACATTCATATATGCGTTTTAAAGGCAAATTTTAAGGCTGGTGAAAAATTACTACATTATTAGCACTAATACAAGTAATTATTTTTTGTAGAAGAGAAACAACGGACATGACAGTGATGCAACACACTGTATCATGAGTAGGAAATTGGCATGTTTTAAGCTATCAAAGGAACTCTCAAGTCAAAATTACTATTTAATTACTTTGTTACCTCCAACCAGACATTTCTACAAATGTACTACAAGATCTAAAGTAAATTAGAATCCTTCTGAGGCAAGAAGTAGAGACTAGACAGAACATCTTGCATTCAAAATGGTGATATGTCCCTCTATTTTGGAGTCTCAATCCTATTCCTTAGGCAGAATCTGGGTCAAGATTAAACTATAATTTAGGTACAAATAAGACAATTGCATGAAACTTGGGGAGAGTGTAAGTTAAAGTTCTGCTATAAATTTGAATAAAATAGAAATTAAGCCATTAATTTATTTTTAACGTGCCTTTTTTTCCTGGCTTACAGGTGCCATTCAAGAATGGCTTAGATATTCTGTCTCACCTTACTTCTCTGTGGAATTTGTCAGATAACACAAGTGCTGTGCTTATACTAGGGAATCTCACAGGATAGTATATGCCTCTGATTAGGCAAGTGAATCAAAACACCAAGTTAAATTGTTCATGGAATCTGGACAGCAGATCAGGTGATTGAGGAAATCTATAGATCAATTGAGACTTAGTCATCTAGAAGATTAATTGTCAGGCTCATAAAGATGCTTCTGAAACATTATAGTGCTGAAATGGCACTAGATGTGGTAGGACTACATTAGAAGATTATATGCCTTGCCAGACTTTACTTTAACATGCAAAACTGTTGGAATGACCTGAAAAACTGCTGGATGAGACAGATGACCCTGTGAGAAATGGCAAAAGTTACAGTTCTGGGCTTCTCAGAACAAGAGGGAGATGCAGCTGCAGGTGAAACTCCAATAAAGAGTCACTAAAGTAATAAAAGGACTGGAGCATCACTCCTGTGATTCAGAAACACTGAAGCAGATGAGACTGTTTAACCTGGAGAAGGATTTGTGGGGAATCTCATCGGTGTATAAAGATACTTGAAGGAAGAGGTTTAATAACAGAAGGGAGAAGTCACCAGCAGAGTAAATGATCAATATTTGTTAGGTATCTGATCCCTCTGCAAAATTTCCTACCCCCGTTCCAAGACATCCTAGAGCTAGATTCATTTGATGTATTTAGCTTGTACCTAATTTGTTTGCTTATTTTGTTCTTGGAAGTAGTTCAACCACTTTTCCCCGCACTTTAATAAATTGAACCTGAGGAGATATCATGAATGGAAAATCACATTCTGAATAATTCAATATTGATACAATTTTATATGTAGCTGGAAACAGTCTTCTGAAGTGATGGTTTTGTGTTCTAAGTACAATCACACATAATTCTAACTGCAATTTTTTCTAGGGACTGTACGTATGTTATTTCCTATGTGTACATTGCACAGAAAGCAGGATATTTTACATATTTACCACATATCTGGATTTCACATTTTCTATTACATAGCCACATATGTCATTATGACCTCCTAAACATAACTGTTAACAGAAATTAATGTTGATCAAGAGAGGGCAGGTAAAAAGTTAGTCCAAGTCCTTCTAAATGCAAATGTAGATGCCCCTTAAAAGTATAAAATTGAGAAGAGATCATATTATCAGTCAAACTAAAAAATAGTTGAACAAAAAAATAAAATTACTGAAGCCTCTTGTGACATTTTTTTCGCTAAGAAAGTTATTGCATCATCCCAGAAGAAAAAAAATATTTCTTGTAGCTTTTTCAGGAATTATTAGATTTAAATTCTAAACCTAAGATGAAGGTTTTAATGATACAAACTTGAATTACACTGGGAAGAGCATTAGTAGAAGCCAAATGTATAGACTCTTTTGTCAAATAAAAAATTCTTAAGGATTTTGTGAGACAAGTTTTTGTAGGAGCATTTTATAACTAGAGCTCAAAAAACACACACAACCCAGTAGCCAACAAGCAAACAAACACTATAAGGTAAAGAACAATGAATGTTTTCTAAGGCAGCAGACTTTTGACAGTTTTTCTATAAAATTAGTTTCTCAGAAAAGCTAAAGAAGGAGCAGGAGAGAAGAAATAATTAGAATTTTACCAGAAAAGGGAAAACATCTTTTCATTCAGTGGCCAATGATGAGTACTACGTAAGTTACTTCTTACAGGGAAAGGAAAGAAAAAGGAATTTTTAGTTAGAACACAATATTCATGCTAAAAAAAAAAAATCTTATGACTAATCAAGAATACTCCACTAAAATAAACCTAAATGCCCCTCTTAATTCATTATTTTTCAGTTTTGGTAACAGATACTCCACATTTGTCAGTATTATTCCTGTATAGTTGATCTCTGATGACAATGATGTTATCTTTAAATAGTTCAGATCATGTATGTAAATAAAATATAAAATAAAATAAAATAAAATAAAATAAAATAAAACAAAACAAAATAAAATAATACATATAACATTTTATTTGTTTCAGTAGTTTTCTATTTAGTGTGCTCAATCAAACCTCTTAGGAGGCCTTTGCAGAAATTTATGCAAAGCAAAAAGACTCTAATAATATTATATTATAATCACAAAGATAGTGTCTAGTGTTCAAAAAATATTTGTTTGGCTTGACATTTTCCATGCTTTGTGTTCTATGCAAACTTTCCTTTCAGTAAAGTTTCAGTAAGACAATTTTGATTAATTCTAACAGCGTTCTGGGAACAGGGTTAGTTTTTCTAATGTGCAAATATTTAACTGAGGTTACCTCCACAGCTGATTTACTACTATTTATTTAAATGTGGATACTTGATTTTGTTATCTTCATTTCCTAATAGAAATGTACACTGATGGTGCACAGGATTTGGAAAATGTTTCAGACCTCTGAATTTCATGCAAAACCTTTAACCTTCTGTGATATTACACACATGGTTACTTCCCACTTTTATTTAGCATATTGAGGTAAAATGTGGCAACAGGCAATGCAAATCTGTCAGTATATATAACCTTTATGTCTTTATGAAATGTCCTTTAATGGTATGAGTCACAATAGTAGAGTAAATTGCCAAATATTATTTTCAACTTTTGGAAGAAAACTCTGTATCCCTGAAAGAAAATTAGGAAACACATCTTTTTTGACAGCAATTTTTTTCCATGTTCCTTGTTATATTCAATTTATTGTCAGCTTTACATCAATGACTGTTGTACTCCTGCAGTACTGTTTCTTCTTCATTAAAAAATTTAAGCAAGATTGACTGATCTGTTTTATGCTACTTCCTTTATGCTTTCTGCTGATTTTCTTTTCCTTCTTCTATACTGACTATAGAATCAGTATATTGATTCTATAATCAATATATCTGACTATACTTTAGAGACTCTGATGTGCCCCAGCTGAATATTTGCATTTGATTACTTTACTGGATATTATATATATTTTTTCATCTTGCAGTTACTCTTTTCTATGAATTCTGAATGCTTTCATAGTCACATATGTCATGTTCCAGTTTAATTTATATGCCTATGCAGAGAAATCTTAATCTCTGTTAGTCATTCTATTTTGCCAAATTCTCAGGGACATAATTTTAATTATTGTTATATCAGGGATATTCAAGATAAACATGATAGATATCAGAACACATTTTACAGTTTCTATGTGTGCAATGCTCTGGTAGAAGTCAGGAGTTGTAAAAAGTGTTGCGTTTTTGTTTGTCCATCAGGCACTGCCAAAACCTGAATTCTGTTTCCTGAATGCCTGATGAAAGACAAGGTGCTATTCAAAATGTGGCAGTTGGTGCTGGGGAGGAATAAGGTGTCTTGTCTCTGGTTGCCACATCTTCACAGAGGTCAGGCACCTCTCAGCAGCTGTGGTGGAACCATCCATGGCTGTCACAAGAGGTACCAATGCCTTCACTTGATCATTTTGCCTGCAACTTCTGTAGCTGATGGTTAGTTAAGTAAATCAAGATCGTATCAATGATTGCGTAAAACACTGTATAGAGGACACAGCTAAGGATATTGCATAAAAATGGTATTAATTGATTGCACTGCACCTTATTACTGATATAGAGGAAACACTATTGATTGGCAAAGTTGTAACCCAAATGAAATTACTAGTTCATTGTGACATAACTGCAGAGAAATAAATCAGCTTCTCACATATTTATTTAATCCATAAAGATTGATATAATTCAAAAAAAAGGACACAATATATGCATTACAAACAAAATTGTCTTGTATTGCAAGATATGCAGCTTTATTTTTTGACAGAGAATGCATGACTATCATCTGCTCTCAATGAGTTTTAAAAGCAAGCAGTGAACAGAGCTCAAGCAGGAGAAAAATGGCAGTGAATGAAGCTTAAGCATCTTATTTATCATTGAGCATCTTAAACAAGTCTGGAAGTAGTATTGTGTGACTATGGTTCAATTTTAAGTAGAAACATTTGTCTGCCTAAGGGAGCATATATAATATAGAATAATTCCAAGCATATTCAGAGCTATATTTATTTATATTTTAAGTAATTTATCTGACGCCTGCAGTTTAACAGATGTTAACTCAGCTAATTCAGGATTTTGGCAGATTCTACTGTGTAAGTATTTAGCATCAGTGGCAGAATTTATTATTCCATTATCATCTGTGAAGGAACAATGAAAAATAGTGTAATAATTTCTGAGATATATAAAAGTTGGCACTGAAAAACGAGTTGATGAATGCTGTTTATGTTTCATAGTACTTCAGATTTGTTTTCCAGATATTCACAGTATCTATGTTGCACCTGACAGCTTCAAGAGGAATGGCTTTTTGCAGCATCTCTGATGCTCCTATCCAGAACAACACCCCTGATATTTTAGCATCAAAAATTTCAAACACTATTCCAAAGAAAGGTTGGTTTTGATGGTTTTGATGTGGCCAAAAATACTTCTCCTGTTGTTTTCTGAAAGGTATCTTTACAGTTCACCATAGAGCAGCTTAGACCATGCTGTGTGTTGTAAAATTTAGCAGAACAGTAAAGCTGTGGTGGTTTGACAGGAAATATGTTTTCTGGGATGCTGTGGTTAGGCCAATGGATGCTCAGATTTTAAGATTGGCACCTAATGTGGCCATTGGGACATTGGATCTGCCTCTGAGAGCACGGGGTTAAAGCAGGGCTCTCCCCTGGGAGACTCTCTTGGGTTCCGGTCAGGGAAAGGTTCAGAGCTCCCCTGCCCGGCTGCAGGCTGGGCGGGGCAGGGGCAGCCATGGGGCCGGGTGAGGTAGGCCCAGGGGCAGCCATGGGGCCGGGTGAGGTAGGCCCAGGGGCAGCCATGGGGCCGGGTGAGGTAGGCCCAGGGGCAGCCATGGGGCCCGGTGAGGTAGGCCCAGGGGCAGCCATGGGGCCGGGTGAGGTAGGCCCAGGGGCAGCCATGGGGCCGGGTGAGGTAGGCCCAGGGGCAGCCATGCGGGCGGGTGAGGTAGGCCGGGCCCTGGACAGAAGGGAGGGGAAGGCCCCTGCAGGATGGAAGGGTGGAGGAGCACTGAGAGGCCTCGGGCAGCCGCCCCCCACCCCCAGGAGAGACAGAGAGAGAGCCTGTGCCTGTGCCTGTGCCTGTGCTTGTGACACCTTGAAATTCAATAGTGGCCGGCCGACAAGGAGAAGGGGGAGCTGCGAGAAGGTGCCCGGCTGGGCAGCCGTGGGAGTTCTGGACAGACAGAGCCTCAGATTTTTAACCCTTTTCTTGGATGATGGAAACCTTGCAAATGCTAATCCTGCTGGAGCTGAATGAGAAGAAAGATATAGATGAGATCAGAGGAAATGGGCCATGAGAGAAATAGAGAAGAACTCAGGTGGAAGAGATGATGGAGTAGCTTATGCTGGACTCTTTATGTGTAGCCATGGACAGAGCCATGTTTCCTTGTGATACAGGGACTGCATTCTAGGGGGAGGCAATGCCTCAGGACCAAGAGGGTTCAGTGTGGGTACCCCTCGGCCCCAGGGGGGAAAAAATATGGGGGGGGCAGATGTCCCAAAGTTGAGACTGTACCTTTTTGGAGTGGGACGAAGCATCCTTAAAAGTCAACCCTGGAAGCAGCTCTGGTCCGTGTTCAGTGGTGAGAGTGCTGGACATGAAAGGAAGAGGTCACCATTGGCACAAGAAGGACTCCTTCTCCTCTTGATGAACTGAGGATTGAGTATTCTGAAGGGTGATGCCAGACCGAGAGTCAATGATTTGGGGGATGTATTGTATTGGGAATTTGGTGGGGAGAAGGAGGAGATGTATTTGTGAAGTTTTCATTTTCCTTGTGTGTTTCTTTTTTTTTTCCCTTTCCCTTGTAGTTTAGTTAATAAATTATTTTTTTCTAAGTAGGAGCCTGCTTTGCTTATTCCTGGTCACATCTCACAGCAGAAACCAGGAAGAGTATTCTCATGGGGGCACTGGCATTGTGCCAGTGTCAAACCATGACAAAAGCATTTGCTTGGGAAGATATCTATAAATGGCAAACTGACATCTGATTACTAAGATAAAAGTTATTTCTCTGATGATGGGTGTGGGGTGGCAATCTCCCTTTGGCTCCTCAACTGCTATTTTTATGGGCAGGACTTTGAAGGTCTTCAGTTAAGATACAAACAAACAAAAAAATATGCTTGAAAAGTAAAGTATGTGAACAATTTTTTTAGATGTAGGGGCTTAAAAAAGGATGTTAAAGAACAAACCATGTTTCACACCTTGGTGCCAAGGTATCTTTGGATAAAAAGAAACTTTAAAGCAATTTTTTCATTACTTTTTGTGGTCAGATATTAGCAGTGATTTGAAACCTTCTCACATCTGTTTTCTTGGGAATTCTTATAAAATCATGATTCATATGAACCACAACATTAACACCTCAATTTTGTAGAATTGTAGACAGATATTTGTACTCTGATTGTGCTGGAAAACTGCCATATATAGGTTTGATTAATATTATACTCACCTTTCACTCCAGACCATTAAATAAAATGAAAAATATGTAGCAATTTAAGAACTATATATTTAAAATACTCACTAACCATTTTTTTTCTGTATTTCAAACACTTTGTAAGTTTGAGTGAAAAACAGTACTAGATCTGGAAAACAATACTAGATAGCTAATTATGGATAAATTAATCCTATCTGATGGAGATAGAACACTTCAGCTAATCATATTCAAACAGCTATTAGAGAGTGAGCTAAATAGATTTTCAAGAACTATGTACTTAAAATAATTCTCTAACCAAGTCTTTTTCTAGCTTCTAGAGAGTTTTAAAGCTTTTAATAATTATTTATAATTAAACTTATTAAAATCTTTCCAGCTTTGCTTATCCTTATTTTCCTTTCACAAACCTGCTCTCTTTTTAAAAGGGCTAGTTTGGGTCCTCAGATTCACAATAAATTCATGAAAAATCTTGGATATTTTTTACCCTATGGCCTTCTCGTGTGTTAGACAGAACTGTACCCCAACTATAAAAACAAGAATTTTTCTTATTAAATTAGATTGTTCTATAAGTTGGGGTTTTTAACTGTTCCTTGCAAACAAAGTGAAACCTATTACTCTTCAATTTCTGATGCAAGTCAGAAACATTAACTTTCAATAACAATAGGATTTACTGATTTCTGCATCAATGAAATTATTAGAATTTGTCTAGGTCAAAATTATCATCACATAGGAAGAAGAGAGGAGGGGCAAGAATAGGAAGCTACTGTTATCTCAGAGCTAATACATGGAACAACAACTGCAAATTATACTGAGAGGAGGAGGGAGAAAAAGAAAAAATCATATTTCTCAAAGATGCATTTGTTAATTAACCACTGATGAATCTGGTGGATATGATAGAAAACTAGTAGTTACTGTTACTTTGGAAGATCTAAATGTCACCAAATAATCATGACACTAAGAATGGTAGTAATGGAATGATTAAACTGAGTAAGAATAATCACAAAGTCGGTATGCAATGTGTAAAAGTACAATATGTAAAGATTAATAAAAACATATTTTGTTATAAACCAGAAAAATGTCAGTA
Organism: Agelaius phoeniceus; assembly: GCF_051311805.1. Lineage (NCBI taxonomy): Eukaryota > Metazoa > Chordata > Aves > Passeriformes > Icteridae > Agelaius > Agelaius phoeniceus. Next base: position 22,950,401 of record NC_135266.1, read on the forward strand.
ATGGTCAAAGAGGAAGTAGAAAACCCCAACTATGTTGATTATTATTGCATCGCTGAGATTTCAATATGGAAAAGAATGCTAGGATGGAACAGCAAAATATATTGTGTCAAACTGATATTACAAAGAAAGAAGGGAAGAGTTAAACTGAACACTTGTTAGGTATGCCAGGATCATGAGTGTAGTTGAGAGAGGAACGGGTATTTTCCAGCTGTCAAAGTACTAATATTGTGGAACAGTCTTCCCATATGACAGAGTATGAGGAAGATAAAGAGTTCTGAGGCAAAATATGATCCATTTCTGAAAAGGCTGTGATTGCTTATAATACCTGAAGACAATTCTTCATGTCTTTTCTTGTCATATTCCAGCAACCTCAAAGAGTTTCCTTCACTCTATCTGAAATGTTCTAACTATTACACAATACATGTCAAACTAACATGTATTATAATTTCTCAAGAAATAAAATGTTCAGTGCAAAAAATTCTATGTGAGAATACTTCTCACATAATTTGAGATATTGGACTTTTGCTGCCCCACAGAATGTAGTAGACAGATCAGAGCGTGTCCAGAATCTGAATCTTTCAACATAACTGTCTTGAAGAACAGTTTTGGAAAGGGAAAAAGATAATCCTGTCAATGTATTCCTCTTTATGCCTACAAACTCAAGACATATGGCAGTGAGCCTTGTGAAGAGATTTCTTTTACAGTCTGTTCCATTGCATGTTCACATGCTCAGTAAAGAAGTTCTGCCTCATATCCATGTGGAGCTTACTGTGGAGCTTACTTACAGTTTTTGGCTATTGCTTCTTGTCCTATTGCTTGGCATTACTGAGCAGAGCCTAGCTGTTAGCTCGTGACACCCTCACTTCAGATACTTACATAATCTATCAGGCCCTCTCTCAGTTGTCTTCTCTTGAGACTGAACAGGCCCAGTTTTCCCAGCCTTTCCTCATAAGAGAGATGCTCCCATTCCTCAACCATCTTTTTTCCCTTCCACTGGACCAGCTCTAGGAGTTCCATTTCTGTCTTGTCCCAGAGAGCCCAGAACTGGAGAGATCACTCCCAGTGTGGCCTCACCAGGGCTGAGCAGAGGGGCAGAATCACCTCCCTTGATCTGCTGGCACTGCTCTTCCTGATGCACCCCAGGACACCATCAGCCCGCCTGGCCACAAGGACACTGCTGGCTCACTGCTGGCTTGTTGTCCACAAGGACATCCAGGTCCTGCTCCACAGAGCTCCTTTCCAGCAGGTCAGTCCCCATCTTGTCCTGGCACAGAGGGTTGCTCTTCCCCAGATGCAGGACCCTGCCTTTGCTGAATTCCAGGCAGTTCTTCCCTGCCCATCTCTCCACCCTGCTGAGGTCCTTCTGCAGGGCTGCACAGCACTCTTGGGTTATTGACCACTCCTCCCAGGTTTCTGTTGTCACTGAACTTGCTGGGGAGGAATCTGCCCTCTCATCCAAGTCCCTGATGAATAAATTAAACAAACCTGGGCTCAATATTGAACATTGGAGGGTACCACTAGTGAGGAGCATCCATCTAGATGCTGTGTCACTGGTTGCCATTCAGCTAATCATACCCAAGTAGCAGCTAGAAGGTGAGATAAATAGATTTCCATTTATTCAATGTCTAACTTACATGTAGACATTTAAAATATAGGTATTTTTATCTTTGAGACTGACTCTAACTTTCAGTTGGTGCGAGATGGGCAATATGAAAATCCAGCTGGCTGCAGATAAATCAACAGCACTGTCCTGGATAGAATGAGCTCAGCCTCACTGCCCTTGTGCAAGCTCATTTTTCCTTACCATTTTGTACTCCACTTCATGTCCCACTACCCCACCAAAAGGACCAGAATTTGGTGCATGTCCTGTGCCAGAGTATCCAAGGATACTTCACTACAGCATTTCAGGGAGTTTTAGAGGTCTGTATGAGGGCAGCTGGACAGATACATCTAAGTCCATCCCTAAAAGGCAAGGGAATTCCAATGTGTAAAGATGGAAGAGATTAACCAGATTAATGTTAAAGCAAGAAGAAGTGGAATGTATTCTCACTTGTCTATACAACTGAATAGAGTAATTTTTAATCCATTCTGATGACTATCAGTATTTATTAGTGAGGTACCATGAAACTCAACCTGTTAATGAGATTTCAGTAATGAAAACTCCATATAGTCTCTAAATATATATATTATATATTATATATATTAAAAAATAATGTTTCCTTACTGAATAAGTGATGCTCAGTCTTATGCTCTAAAATTACGTCTACTAAAAATGAAAGCATATGACTTTCTTTTTTTGATTTTAAGTCAGTATCAGAATAAATTTTGTTCCAGACACAATTTTCGGTGGTTTCCCTCTTACTATTTAATTGAAAGAGTTAAATCTTGACTGCCATCATAAACCTCACAGCTCTTAATGCATCTTCCAGGGACAACATATTAAGGCCACTTTTACACAACGTGACTACCTTGAATAAAGAAACTTTTTGTATCTCTATAGTTTGTTTGGCTACATTTATACACAGTCCTATAGAGAGTAATAACTGATGACTACTCTATTTTAAATGTTCCTGAATGATTTAAAGACAAAAAAAACCCTAATCTGAAAAGCAGTATTTTTTCCAATATAATTCCATGTGAACATTATGCATGTAAATGCCACTTAATGTAATTTAATCTCCTCTCAGGGATTTTTTATTTAATAATAAAATTAATTATTTTGTGAATTTTTCACAGTCATTCAAGTCAAAAGCTTTCTGACTGCTATAAAAGGCATACTAAATCATGAGACTTGATAAATTGCAATTTTTGTCATTATCCAGCAAAGGACTGAACTTACATTGAAGTTAAGTGAAGCACATGTATTTTGCAAGATAATCTATGTCTTCTGTTAGAGGAAACTTGAATCTCCTTTCGTTAGAGGAAACTTGAGTCATAAGGGTGATTTCTGGAAAAATCCTGAGTAATTCTATGATACTTTAGGAAGCTAAACCTTAGAAGAATATAAATAACCTAAAATGAAGTAAATTGCTTAGCCAAATATTTCAGTTTAAAAAACCAGATATACTATTAAAAAATAAACTCAAAAAAAAAGGCTATTAAAATCACAATTTCACCAATTGTGAACCAATCAGAGGAAGAACAGCATGTTCTACTAACAAATATCAAGTTGAAATGTAAGTAGCCATGAAAAAAATGGAACACTGAGAAAACTGCTTAGCCTTCCCAGCAAAGGAGGTAGAACACCAATGAATCAGTAAAAGTAAGTAGGAAGAATCAAAATTTAACATAAAGAAAAACATCAGCTTTGTTCATGGATTTATTTGTATTAATAATAATTCATGGTAGAACTGACTGCTTGTATTTTGGTGGTTTGCATTTCTGTAGTGATCACTCATCTTTTGATTACATTCTTAATATATTAATTAGTCTAACAAGAAATTCTAACAATTGGATCCTCATATAAGGAAAGAGTATGACTTAAAATACACCAACAGGAGTCCTTTTCTGGAAGGGAAAACAAATTTTTAGTTTTAGTTCAAGCCACAACTAGTTGTCTTCAAATTATGATGATATTTGTGGGGAAAATAATGCCGTTATTGCAGTTTAATATATCATACTGCCAGAAACAAGATAATAGGACAGAAAATAAAGCCCCAAAAGTAAGATCTGATGTCAACAAATTGCACATTATGACATTGCAGGGCTAGTTATAGCTTTGGTTTTTTTTTCTGTTTCTTTAATAGTACTTAGCCATAATTGCATCATTCAAATCTTCTACCCCTAATATAAAAACACATTTGAAATATCCCACTTTAGTTTTAATTTACTCTCTGATATATATGTAATCCTATGATAAATATTTTTCCAGTGTGTAAAACACACGTAATGTGTTTTAATACGTGTAAAAACACACGTAATGTGTTTTTAGTAACCAAGGAGCAGGTTGAAAATTATTTGCCTAAATTCCATCACTCTTAATTTAATCACATGCAGTGAATGGTGATGCTGGTCTATCAATCTATGTTCTCAAGCTACTGCTTTTTTTCTGAAAATTTGACATACATATTACTCTACCATATTTTGGCATATATATCAATATCCCTTTGAATTTTTGTAATGTTAAGTAAGAATATAATTCTATTAAAATTTATACCATGCAAAAACTTAAAGAAAACACTCTATAGCCATAAAACTGCTAACTGAATCAGCCAGTGGTGAAGTGCTAGGCAGGGAGGTCAATGGTCTTCAGAACAGGAAATATTTCAGGGCTTCACAAGAGAGTAAAGTAGTTTCATGGACCAATCATGTCCCAATTATTTTCAAACTACTGAGAAATGTCTTGTGAATGAAAGCATGTACACATGCAATACTCAATGTAAATTTAATAGCAACAGTAATTTAAAATAGCATTTACTTTCACAATCACAAATCTTTGTTGTATACATCAGGAATTTAACAATAAATTTTCATTTGTGGTGATGCACATCAGCTAGGTGGAGCCTTACAATATTCAAAACATGTATTCTCTTTTTCCAAAGACTGCATTACTTAAAGAAAATCATTGATTTTTGCCAAGAGACGTACAGAAAGACAATCAATCAATGACAGCTTTGCAAGAAAGCTACTAGTAAAACTGCCCTTGGTTCTCACTTTGTATTCCTTGAAGTCATACATTTACTTAAAATTTTTGGTTCTTTGATGATTGAGAGACAGTCACAATTAGAGTCAGTCTTGGTCAATTTTTATGCTGCTTAAATGAACTAAAGGGAAAAAATATTAATAAGTAAAGAAAAATATAATTTTAAAAGAAACCTTTCTATGCACTGGACCACTTTCAGTTTGTTTTCATTTAATGTGTTTTTCTTTTATTTCTTGTTGTTGTTTAGAAATGGTACTCCCCAGCTTAGTGTTTCCACTAAAACTTTCCAAACTATGTGTCATTTGCTTTCTCCTTTCCCTCCCCTTCCCCTCCTGAGTACTCCCTCCATCCTGGGACCAGTGCCACCCATCACTGTCTCCACCTTGGGACCAGCATTTGTCAACCACCATTTCCACCACTCTTGCTCAATTGGAAAGAATCCTTTCTCCCTGGAAGAGAGAGAATCCCTTCCCCCATGACATGAGGTGGTATAGAATGATCTCTGGGTCTTACCCATACCTTATCCCAGTTACTGCAAAAATTACCCCAGACCTGACTGGAAGCAAGAAACACCTTTATGCACATTTTTCTTTCAAACTATGCTACCTGAAAAACTTAATTGTATCTTTTAAAAACCTGAAATTTTTATGTTTGCCTGAAGTAAATTATTTTTCTACTCTTCATGGCTTCCTTTTAAGGTGAAGTTAGGAGATTTTAACAGGATTAAGCCACACAAATAATGTAATATTGAAGTAAGAAACAATTGCTAAAGTTCTGACTTTCTATCTGAGGACAACAATTAGTTCAATACAATATGGCACTTTACGATGCAAATATTAGTGTTTAGAGACTGACAACTTCCAGAGACTAACAGTGTTTGCCATCTATAAAACATATTGTCTTTGAAAACAACAATGTTTTTCTCAAAGGCAAAACACAAAGCCAAATCATAAACAAGACCAAAAAACACCTCTCCTGGATTTTAAGGTAGTTAAAAAACTTCAGCACTTTTTTAAAAAGGCAGAGTCTTGCTTCAGGAAAAGATCTACCTCTTCAAATGAAAAATAAAACAAATTCCAGTCATGGGACTTTGATATTATTCAACTTCCAAGTTATGGGTTGTTTGGGTTAAAAAAAATACCACCTCAAATCACTGAAAAAGAGAAAATTGTGTATTCCCCATAGAATAAATGAATGAAAATAAGTAAATAATAATAAGCATATATGTTACACCTATTATTAGCAGTTACAGACAGATTGTACCATGTACTGGGAAAAAATGTCTATTGGTATGTACATGCTAAAACACAAGATATGAAAATTTCTACAGAATGTGATGAAGGTAACATGTATGTAATCACTCAGTGAAAACATTGAAGGCAGTGTTTTCATAAACTCCTTTATAATTCCCCCTAAAAAATGTTAGGGTTCTTTTTCCTGTGGAAAATAGGTACCATTCCAAAATAAATGATTCTGCAAAATAAATGAATTTTAGAAAAAATTATGAAGAAAAAGTAATTGTTTAAGAATTCTTTTTCTCAGAAGTCATTTTAAAATGGACTATATCTGTTTATATATATCTCACCTAAAACACATCAATCAAATATTGTGAAAATACAGAGTGCTACCTACTGTTAAAAGCATAAGACAATAAAAGTATTCCCTCTGGGAATAAAATAAAATAATAAAAAAAACCCAAAACCAACAACAACAAAGAGGCTGAGTAATGCTTTTTTATTGGACATAAGGTTCCATTTAAGAATTCCAAGAATGTCAGGCAAGAAAGCAGATGTCTTTGTTGTGTTATGCTGTATATGCTACTTTCTGTATCTCGACTCATTCATACAAAATGAATACTAATTAAGCTATTACAGAAGACTAAATAGCAAAGGAGTGTCCCACCATGGTAAAATAGTCCCTGTAATAAAATTTCATTTGGAAAAGGCATTATTCAACTGACATTAACAATATTCTAGAAATCAGATTTTTTAAAATAATCAATGATAGAGATGGCACTGTTCTCATATTCATAGAAGAATAAGAGTACCTATCCAAATAGTTACTGTGGAACAAATTACCCTTTGAAAATCCTTACTCTTGTTTAAGAAGTATTAAGTTGCTTTTCTTCACATTTTTGGTGGTTGGAAGCTGGAGGTAATGCTTTTCAGCACAGTTCATCCCATGATTGACCTGACTATACAATAAATGTTTTAAAGACAACAGCACAGGAATTTCATATATCCCATTTAATTTGAGAAAATATATAGCAGTTATGCAGAGAACATATAAATTTTTTTCACTAGCTTTTTAAAAAAATATCTTATTTCATCAAAAATGAAGAATATAAATATAGAAGAGCATACTTAGATAATAATTCTGGGACATTTTGCCCTATACACAAAACCAAAACAGATGTATAATTAGAAACAAGTTACTACAATTATATCAGTAATATGATAAATTTCTGGGCAGGTATCTGATTTTCTTGTCAAATAAGGCTTCCACTTAGCAATCACTGCATTTTTCAGAATTTAGCCCAGAATATTTTAGTTTTAAGTACCTCAAGAACTTGATCTTCCAATCCTTCCCTTAGGAAATTATTCTATAAGCTTGTCAAGAGATAGGTTATGCTTATCACTACCAAGTGGCAGCGCTTGCAGGTATAACATGATACTCTTATTTATGACCTGAAACAATCTCTACAGAAAGATAACTGAAGTGGAAAAAATTCTCTTAAATTTAATCTTTGATGGTCAGGCAAATAACAGAACTGAGAGTGGAAACTCAAGACATCTATTATGGCTGCCTTGGAGCTTAACACCACTAATAGTGCAGTCATGTTTATTCACTCCAGTTTAGACTTTCAATTCATTTTACATCCAGAATCCAGCAAACCTGAGCTAAAAACCAAATCATATCAATTTACATTACATTTGACTTATTTACCTTTCCTTTATATCTAATTTATTTATAGGTTATATGAGATATTATATACCATGCCCTATTTATGATGTTCCTTCATATTCATGAAAAGATTTGGAAACTACAGGCTGTCTATGTTCCACAAATTACATGACAGAAGAAGAATAGCTTAGACAGAAACTTGTTTTCCTTTCAATAGAGGATATGGGAAAGAAGCCTCTCTGGCTGCATTCATGTGAAAGATTATCCATATGTCTTAGCCAGGTGAGATCCCTGGGCAATAAATAATAGATATCTGAAAATCTAGGAGTGAAGGAAGGACAATATATTTTTTACATCTTTATTAACATATATTGTTAATGAGTGCTGTATCAGAACAAGTATTTTTAGAAGATATTTATGAACATTTTGTACTGGTTTCTGACTCTTCACGAAATAGAATAATTAGGAGTGACAACTTTCTGGCAGTTATGTTGTTAGTTTTTTCTGATGATATTAAAGTAAACCTCCAGATGGTTTCATCTTCAGCCTGTGGTCTTAAGAAAATAAAAATTTGATAACTGTTTGACAACTGAGAGATCTCCATCTACCTAAGAGATGTCATGTACTCCCTTATGACATAGCATAGTAGCAGAAAAAAATGTTATATTTACTTATGAGACATTTCCAAAGCCATAGGAGCACTTCTCCATTTCAGTGATGGTGTGCCATGTGGCCAGCAATGCCATCCCCTCCCTTCAGCAAAGCTTTGCCTTGTAGCACTCATCAAGGCAGCAGGGCAGGGTTTGGGACGAGGATGAGGATTGGGACAGAGCCCTGTAAGTACTTATTAGAACCATGGTAATGGGATGGTGGAGACTGATCTGACTCTGGGGTCAGAACATCCTCAAAGACTGACACAAAGGGCTGAAGGAGATCTGGAACAGTCATTCCTGATGACAAAACTATAGCTGTTAGGGCTTTTTCATCACTGATGACTGATTTCTGCCTAACCTGCCCTCCAGGAGAAAATACATCTTTTCAGGCAATCCACTTCACACAGAAAAGAAAATATTACCTTTCAGTTTGAAGGAGTTAAAGCATATTAGAAGACAAGCATGCCTTCCAACTAAATAAGCCCATGTATTTTGCTATTTTGTTTTATGGCATGTTTAATGACATTGTTACCTTTTTTTTACTTATTTCTGTTTATGTTACAGAACATCAGACTCCACCAAAACCCATTCAGGGCTGAGCAAGGTGAAAGAATTACTCAATAAATCTTGTAAGCCTGACTTCCATTTATACACATTAATATAGTGGGGTTTTTTGGGTTTTTTGGTTGGTTGGTTGGTTGGTTGGTTGGTTTTTGGGAGTGGGGGTATAGATTTTCTTTTGCATTTCTAGATATATATTTATCTTGATATCCAGCATGCAATTAATTGCGAAATTGCTTTACACCTGCTCCACACCCTGTTTTGCACAGTAAAAGTCAAGATACACAATCAAATACAGTTCTGATTGATTTGATCAAATACCTTCCCACCTCAACAGGAAGTTGTGACCATTTATCAATAGAATAAAACCAAAACAAAACAAACACATACTAAATGTAAAAATGTAATATTTTACAAGAAGAAAAAAAAGTTTAAATGTTCTGTAAGTAAAATAACAATGGTGATAAAAACTTGATGAAAATTAGCAAAATTGGGAGTGAGATTCTTAAACAGAAAACAAAGCAATATTTATCTTTTGTTTCAACTGATAGAAAAAGAATTACCACACTTCAGAAATAAATTCCTGCTTGCCTGTTTGTTTATTGTTTTACTTTGAGGGGTGAACCTATTTTCAAACGCATGTGAATATCATCTAAGGAAATGTAATAAAATTAAAATCTTTTTTTCCTGAGGACACACACCTCATACTGCTTTTGCTGAACTTTTCTACTAACAATTTTTTCTAATTTTCAATTATGAAAGTATAGCTCAGATGAAAATGTTACATTCTATGTTATATGCACACCACTATTTTTTTAAATTTAAATTATGATTGATCAATAAGAGGTTTGGCACTCCAGATTTGCCCTACTAAAAGATATTCTAAAAACCCATTACCTATACTAGTCTTGTATAGAATTATTTTAGTAAATAATGTCAGTATTGTTCTTTATGTTTTGCCAAATGAATCGTTTTATGACATAGAAAATAATTTACATTATTTTGAGAACAAGGTCTTGTGGCTGAATGTGCCAGTCACCAATTAAGTGACTGGTGAACATGAGTGAATTGTTACTTAACTTTTAAAAGTCCTTCTTGAAGTAACTTTGTTTTGTTGTTGATTGCTTGAAAAAAATCATTTAAATGGTAACTAACTAAATTAAAATATTTTGGAACATGTGATTTCCTTCCCTATACATGAGAAATAATTTGAAGTTAATGATTCAAAGAAAAACTACCCTATTAAAGCAGTATATGTTCTTGGAAACAAATTTAGGTTTAGCTTTCAAGAAAATGTTTGTAATCTGTGAATTTAGATAAAAAATGTTACATTTAATTTTGCTGGGTTTTTTAACAAATCTTTGTGAATATTTTCTGCAAGAAATGATATGATTTAATGTTTTAGAGAAGGAAGAAAAAGAGAAATGTGGGAATGCCCTCTTTAAAAATAAGTAACTTCACTTCCTCCATTTGTTTTCATTTCATCCATGAAAAATTAATAACTGATTACAAAGTAGCAACAAATAATTTGTTTTTCCACAAAATTAAGAGTAAAATTGAGGTACCGTTTATAATTTCTGCAGATGCACTGTATGCAAATCTACTGTGAAAAGTGCAGATATTCATGATAAACCACATTATAAGTAATATTTCCTATTATGTCTGTTAAACTGAAAAATTATTTGCTATGATTTTTGTGGTTTAATTTACTATATTTTTGTTCTTATACTGTCAGGGTAAACCAGAGAATCATAGAATATTCTGAGTTGGAAAGGACCTACAAGGATCATTGAGTCCAGCTCTTAAATGAATGGTCCATATGGAGATCAAACCCTCAACCTCGGCATTATTACACGATGCTTTAACCAAATATATATACACACCTGTGCATCCCAGTGAAGATAATTTCAATTTTATATGTGTTTGTGTATATTGCTATGACTAAGACAGCTAAGATAAATTTCAGCACTAAAATTTGTGTATTTTTTTAATAAGTTAATTATGATTTAAAAGTAAATGAAGGCAGTAGCCCCAATGCATATAGTCCAATTAATGGTAGGAATGATCCCACAGTATTGTCATAGAAAAAGAAGTTCCTCACTCTTTTAAGTAAAAGTGCTGCACCTAGAAAATTAAGGACTACTGTTCAGGGGTTTTTAACCTATGGGGATATTAGCATGAAGTCATAACTATTATCACTTAATTGGTGATTAACATTTTGAAACCATTTACAGTTCTCCTGCAAGTAAAGTCTTTCTTCCCTGAAGAAAGAAGTAAAAGGAAATTTAAATTTGAAGAAGTAAAGGAAAATTAAAATTTGAGTGCTATATCACTGTCCCAATCTTTCATTATGCAGATGGTTATGTAGATCATCCTCCAATCTTGAATACCGGAAAATGGTCAGTATTTGTCTTTGCATTTACTGGCCTCTAGGTTAGCAATTCCTTTGTGAATAGGCATTTGTGATTCAATGTATAACAGCAGTATTTTAGCTCCAAACAAAATTAACCAGATTGAAAATCAAGCCAGATTGGTACATTTGTCACACTAAAAATTTTGAAAAAGCAAAATTTCTTTCTTCTCAGCCTTTTCTTCCTTTCCTCCAAAGGACCGTGTTCCTTCAGTCATATGTCCAAGAAGAACAAAATTTCTTTTAGGGATGGGAATTTTTCTGCAACATTTTAAAATGTTTATTATATACCATATAATTATTTATATTTATTTCAATTAGTGTTTATATATGACTACTCTGTATTATCATCTAATCAGAAGTTTATTTCCACTTCCATAAATAACAAGTATATTAGTCTCATGAATTCAGAAATGAAATCCAACTCGCTGACCTCACCTCTTACATAACCATTTAACTAGTGTACATGTGGCACTATGAGATAGCATCCTCTGCATATATTCTTATGATTCAAGAAGCCTTCTCAAATTATTTGGCTTTTGGTTGATTTGATGAATTTGATTCCTTGCTTTACTGGCCTAAAGCTTGAAATTAGATTTCAAATTACATTTATTACCTATTTTAAGTTTCCAGGTTGATTATATACAGAATATTTTCATTTATTTACAGCTGGTGAACTTCCAGAACATTACATAGAAACAGAGTTGACCCCACATCTATGTGGGGTTAGGCAGAGAATGGAAATTGTCACTTCTGGCTAAATGAGAAGGTCTTTTTCCAGATGTGTGCTTACATAAAGGGCATAGTGCCCTGGTGACAGCTGGGAAGGAACAGCTTCCAAAAAGACAAGATAATAGAGCTCAAATAACTGAAGTGCTGTTATTGATGGAAAGAGGAGGGAGAAAACCTGGGAAGTGGGAGTTATATCTTACACAGAAAAACTATCTGAATGCATGGGTCTTTGTCCTTGTAAAGGCTGTGAGTTGATCCCAGGCTTGTGACTTCAAACTAGAGGACATACTAGTGTCAGTGATTGTTGGCAAGTCCCTGCAAAAAGAGGAGGAAGCTGTTTTTCAACTTCCAGTGTAAGTTTCGTGATTATCACATCACCATTTTGGCATTTACTGAGCGGGTAAAATATTTTGGTGCAAGGGTTAGCAGTAGCCACTGTCAGCATCAGGTACAGCCATGTCAACTACAGGAAAGTGGATGAATTTAAGATCATGAGAGAAATGAGATGGGCAAACAGAATTACTGTCTCAGTTTCAGAAGAGTCAAAGATTTTCCAGAGAACCAGTTGTTGAAATCCCATGGGAGGCTCTCTGCAGGGCAAAAGGACACAGGAAATGTGTCTGATCTTCTGGAATCCTCATAAGCCCTCAGACAGGGACCATTCTGATATGCAAAAGTTAAGCAGGAGTAGCAGAAGGAAGGCTGCACAGGGAACTCCGGACTGGGTTGAGATGTAAAGAAGAACTTCACAGAAGATGAAATCTGACATGTGTGAGAAGAACACAGAAACATTATTCAGGTATGAAGGGGTGAAGTTAGATTTCCAGTGTGAGAGACTACAAGAACACCTGTAAAGGCATTGGCAGCAAAGGAAAACTAAAGAAATTAGGCCAAAGCTCAGAAGGATGGAGAATGCAGTGATAAAAGATATAGAAAATTAGTTTTTTCATAAAGGCAGAGAAAACTCCAAGAAAATCCTAGTCTAGAAGTATCTATGTAAATCTTGTGATGGAATTCTTGACTGGACAAGGCCTTGAAGTACCCTGTTCAAACACTGAATTTAACTGTGTGGGAAACAAGCTGACTAAACTAAGCTGACTAGATGACCTGCAGAGTTTCTTTCCATTTTATATCTCCCTTCTACTTTTATTCCTTAAATTGTATTATTTTGTGTTTTGTTCAGTAACAGATAGAGACTTTTAGTTAAGTAAAAATATTTCCAGGGATGCTGCATCTAACCTCCCATGGACTGACAATTTCCTTGATGCCTTTCCCAAACCTACCTTTGTTTGAATCGGTGTTTTTCTATACATGTTTGTTTTCTTTTTTAATTTCTGGCTGTAGAAGGTAAGTAACTGCAAGGTATCTCTTCTTTAAACACTCTAATAAGAAATTGGTTTCTTATTGCACAGCCTAAAGGAATTGAATGAAAAGGTTGACAGTCTAATAGAAATTTATTTTCAGAGAAAAATTAGCACATTGTTTTCTCACAATTATCTAACAGGTTTTATCCTTGTTATCCCTTCTCAGATAGATCTTTACTGACGTTAACGGCAGGTACTCAACACAGCAAGGTCAGATCTTTTTAAATAAAGAGTAGAGGTGAAGGCAGCTGTATTCCCTAAGCTACTTGAATAGTCTTCTGTGCATGGTATTTTGAAAGCAAAAGCAATTTATAAATTAATGCCAGGGTTACTGAACCATTCAATGGTCTAAGAGCCCCTATGAATTCCAATTACCTCTCTTTCTCAAACTTATCCCATAGGTGTTAGTATGGGGTCAGTACAGTGAAGTTCACTGCAGTCAAGGTGGGACAAGGTTTACCTTTGTTTATCTTCATCATTCATAGTTGTTGTAGATTCACTTGACTGTAATCTTTTTTTGGAAAGGGAGTACTGCTACATTACTTGAAATATGTGCCAACACTCAGGCTGAGACAGATACATCTCAATGAATGGAAGCAGGGCCCTTACTTATGCAAAGCCAACTAAGGGAAATAGATTTAGATATATAATTTGATATTAGCTTTAAGTTTTACCTTGTAGATAATTAGATACTTTACTGTAAATGAACCCAACCTCCTGTCAGTACCATAACCTCCATTATTGGGAGCATATGTTCTGTCCTTTTTTCTATATTCTTTGCATTTGTATTGTAAGATCTCATGAGATGGGGAAAAATAATGATTGAAAAATAACCAAAGCAACCAAACAAAAAACCCCATCCACATTTTGGATTATTTCTGCTAAGGATTTCTCTTTGTAATTTTTCAGTGTAGATCCTCACATGAAATACTGTATCTAGATGCATGACTTAAGGGATAAGTAGATTGAACAAATTTCTTTTGACTGTTAGAATTCTGAGAGGAGATTTTTGAGACATGACTTAGACCCTTCCTGGAAAAGCATAGGACTTTTAGGTAAAGAAGGAAGACAGCATATTTCACTTGAAGACCAGAACATTTCCTGGGTTTTATCAGTCTGTATGTCAAATGTGTGAGAAGCTTGCTGTTCTACAAGAAGGGAGAACATGTTTTGCCCTGAGCTATCCATATATTTTGTTCTTTTTTTTTTCATATATTAATAAGCATAATGAGAAGAGCAAGTAATTAAATTTAATGTTAACTTATTGGGCACTTCAAAATGAAGTGCTGTGCTGCTGAGAACAATATACCATGCCATCCACAGTGCACAAGTCCCACAATTAAAATGCTAATTAACACTTTTATTTATAAGGAACAAGGTTATTTGATTATAATCCCATTTTCCCTGCTCTCTCCAGCATTATGGATTGATAAATCAGTGAAACAACAAAGCAACCCAGTTGCCTGAGGAATGATTGAATTTTGCTCTCTCTCCACAGATCTAATATACATCATGAGGACAACACTAGCCAAATTAGGCAGAAACAACATAGAAGTTTCTTTCCTTTGTTGTTTCTTTTTTTGGGGGGGAGGAGGCTTCTTTGGGGTTTTTTTTGAGATTTTTTGTTGTGGTTTTTGTTTGTTTTTTTGGTGATTTCTTTGTTTGTTTTGTTTGGTTTTTTTGGGTTTTGTTTTTTGGTTTTTGGGGTTTTTTTTGTTTTCCTTCATCTCTATAAAGAAATTACAGATCAATTTGGCTTTTGATGTCTCCATATCAAAGTCTGTGGAGAGCTTAGTTGAAATCATATCCCTTGGTAAGTTATTGAAACCAAAATCCAGAATACAGTAAATAGAATTCAGAAGTTTCAATTTTGAAGCAATTAAATAGAAAATATATGTTTCTTCATCTGTCTAGAGAGTCTAAAAAGAAGAAAAAGGAAGAATCAACATGCATATATATTATATATATCCATTATGTACACAAACATATATTTATGGTTGTATAAACGTGACACTGTAAATAAACTCTAATGTTTGTGTCTCAGAGTCCTATAAGATACAGAATTATTTTTAGATCAGTTTATACCTGAAGTTAGAAACATATGGGATGGAATTTATTACAGATGTTTCTCATTCTTTTTTTCAAAATACAGAAGAAAAATAGAAAAAATTATTATGCTCTTGCATGTGCATACTAACAACAGCAAAGTATATATATCTTTTATATAGAAACTCAACACCATGTGATAACATCGATCTCCAGGAGATTTCAACAATCAGGGACTTGTTCAAACCACTAGAATACAAGACATGTTTATGCAGAGCAGAAAAGGAATGTCACAGACAGAAAAGGCATGAGTGGTCCACATAGCCAAGCTTACAAATGTTTGGAGCAGTTGTGTTTGTGACACACTGAACCTGAAAACACTGAAAAGGCAGAACTATTTTTTTCTAGTCCAAGATGGTTTATGTGCCATCAGTTCTTTTGTCATTATAGCATTTTGTATTTAAAGCTTATGTAAATAGCCCCAACGCCTCTATGCCTGCACCAAGTATTTGATACACATCTATAGAAACCTCTTTATACTGAGCCCATGAGAAGAAAGAAAGCATTATTTTCTGTACATTTTTATCTTTCATCAGAGATCCTTACAACATCTAGTACAGGTTTGTGATCTCTACATGCGCCTGATCTAATGGCATATTTTGTGTTGTTTCTTTTAGTTACACTGTAAAACACATAGAAACACATAGATCCCCTCTTCAGGACCGGACTGTGCCTTCATTTTAAAACGTATGGGAAAACGAAATCTTTGCTTGATTCTTAATGTAATGAGTACAACTATCATGAAAGACTCAAAATTTACCATGATTATCCTTTTATGGAACTGTTTTACCTAGCTTAAATATGAAGAAATAAGTTCTACATTCATGGAATTTCAGACTGGATTATCCTTCTTTATTTAGTTCCATCAGAGCAGATGATAAATTCCCAATTGAAAAACAGAGAGATGGAAAAAAATTTATAATGATAATTGCAATCAAGTGGCTGAATGAATTTCCTTCAGAATACTATATATGTATGCATGTACTATGTAGGATGAGGCTGAAATAGCAGACCAAACTGGTAGCTATAATTGAAAGGTGTATTTTTTCCTGTCTTGAAAGGTCAGGCCTTTCAGGATCTGTTCCTGGTGACTGCAGGTGGACATATATTTTACACATCTTCAGAAAACAACAAGAAGGTCAACCCAGAAAAACACAGGCTAGTCATTCTCACTTCAGTACTTGAGAAAATACTCTCAGAGCACATTTCTGAGCATGTGAAGGAGAAGATGACTAGAAGACTTAGCATGCATGTATCATGGCTAAATCACACCTAAGCAATCTCACTGCTTTCCATTATGAAATAGCTAGGCCTGCAGATAAAGGGAGAGACACAGTCATTTATCTTGAATTTTCCAACATTTGCAACTCTCTCTTTACAAGTGGAGTTCCTCAGAAATGTATCCTATGGCTTCTGTGATCTTTATAACAGATCTGCAGGAGGAATAGGAGATGGATTAACCTGTAGTGAAACAGACTGAGGAGTGACTGACTGGGAAGGAGCTCTGCTGAAAAGAGCCTTGGGGTTGTGGTGTCAGCAACATGGCTGGCAGTAAAGAAAACAGTACCCTGGGTGTTGTCAACAGGAACACTCAACTCCCCTTTTACATTATTATCTCCTTTTATAGTCATAGGTTAGAGTGCATCTCAAATGCAGTATCCAGTTCAGAGACCAGCAATGCAAGAGGGATGTTGATAAATTTTACTTAGGTCAGCTGGGAACCACCAAGCAGCTCCAGCACATATCTCATTAAGAGAGGCTGGGAGCTGTGCCTGTTCAACCTGGAGAAGGGATGATTTGGGGACCAACAAACAGCAGCTCCTCATCTGTGAAGTTATAACTAAGATGGATTTGTCTTTTTAGTGAGATTTATGGTGAAAGAATGACAGGTAATTAATGCATTCATATAGAGATTGTTTGCCTAGATATAAGGGTGAAAAGCACTACTATAAACATAATGAAATATTGGAACCTCCCAGCTCTCAAAAACTGCTGTGTTGTCTATCCTTTTCATCCAACATCATTCTCCATCTCTTCTCCCTGAAATCCTACAATCTTGGAGATTTTCAAGGCCCAGCTGAACAAATCCCCCAGCAATTTGATCTGCACCTAGAAGGTGAACAATGGCTGCTATCTAAACTCCCTTCCAAAATGAATTATCCTATGCTACTACTTAAAATAAGAGAGGAAATGTAGCATGTTATAAGAAATTTTCAAGGAAAAATAGAGATTTCTATTAAACGATTTATGCTACATGTCCATTATGAATGGTAATAAATCCAGTACATCTTCCTTTAAAGTATTAATTAATTTGGCATTTGAGTACTCAGTATAGCTACATAGTAGTAAATTTGCACTACTGTCACAGACACATTTTATGAAAAATCCTTTCCTTAGGATTTTTCCTCCTGAGAAGCTGAGAGGCCTCAGGAACAAAATGTAAGCAATGGTTATCTGCTGCTGTGGAATGCAACAGATGCATCTTTGATTGGTCCATGTTGGTTGTTTCTAATTAATGGCCAATCATAGTCCAGCTGTCTCGGACTGTCTAGGTCAGTCACAAGATTTTATTATCATTCCATTCCACTTTTTTCCTTGCTAGCCTTCTGATGAAACAGTTTCTTCTATTCTTTTAGTATAGTTTTAATATACCATTCTCTTTTAATATAATATATGTCATAAAATAATAAACCAGCCTTCTGAAACATGGAGTCAGATCCTCGTCTCTTCCCTCTTCCTGGGACCCCTGTGTATACCACCACATGCTACAGTCCAGACATGTTAACTAAAAAATATGATGAGACAATGCTTTTACAGGTTTTCAGAATTTTTAGTTCTTACTACTTCCAAGATGTGTAAACCTTCTTAGGTCTGCATCAATAGCTTCAGCTATGTGAGGTGAATGATGAAGGACAATGCATCATCTTAACTCCAGGATGCAAAAATAAAGGGATTTCTGGAGGCTGTAAAAGATGCAGATGGACAGTAAATGTAACAGCTGGAGAGGTGCTACAAAGTATGTCCATAGATGAAAAAAGAAAATTGCTGCTTCTTACTGGAGAAGCATTCCTTATTTGAGAATCAGAACATGGGGTCAGGAGCCACATTAGTATTCTGGAAGAATCTACAGGACATCTCTTCACACTGCACTCAAATAGACTTTTTTTCCTCCTACTCTTACAGATGTCCTTTCCCTTATCAATCTCACAGGTTGTCTGAAAAAATACCAGGAAGGAGAAAAGCCAACAGGATACACAGTAGCAATTTTCAGTAGTCAAGGAAAATTCTGTCTTATAATAACTGAAGGTATCTTATGCCTTTGGTGAGGGAAGTGGCAACTTATTAAGAGTTTAATTTATGGTATTTTTTCTTATGTACAATACCTGTGAAGAAGAGATTGCTTTGAATGTGATTTGAATCCTATTACCTTAGGTGTGTATTTTTAACATATGCAAAATAGGAAATTATTTTCACATTCTTTTAAATAAAAAAAAATAACTTCAGCACATTCTTTACTATGAGAGATCTAAATATCTGTGTCTTTAGAAGTCTTGAATAACTATGAATTGCTGTACTACATGCCACTATAGCATTGCTAATACCCTAGTGTCTCCTGTGGAGAGAATCCTGTCTCATTGCTGGATTTATGTGGTTTCCTTGAAGATATGAATCACAAGAGGAGACTTGTCTTCCTGCCAGAGGTTTTCTTGCAAATAGCTTTCCTCTTTTTTCAATTTTTCATCATTGTCAACTAGCATGGCTGAGGAATTTTGTTTCTACTGGAGAGAAAGACAGTTCATCTTTGCAACTTCGCTCTGTAAAAACACATTTAGAATAACTTTGAAGCACACAGTTCCTTGCTTCAGGTTTAATGCCTCTGCCCCTACAGAAGATGCCATAAATCTAATGAGACACAAGAAGAGGTGAGAAACAATGAGGAAGAGCGAGATAACAAAACATAGGGGGAAAGAGAGCAGGCAAAAAAGAAAGCATTATCTCACTGAAAAGTAAATAAATTGCTACTTGCTGACAAAACTCTAAAATATTGACTAAAGATGATCAGATAAGATGAAAGACTAAGGTGAATGATTTAAATCTCACAGGCTTTGAGTCAATAATAATTAGATTATATTACCTCAAGCAGCAAAAGAAAAATATCTCAACATATGTACGAATCTCAGCCAAATTAGGTGTGATGGGTGATTTAAAACTTTGGTTGCAATTAAATATCTTTAGTAGGGTAGAGATTTAAGATAGAGATTGCCTACCAAAAGGAGGCCTAAGAGACTACTTGTTGTTTTTATAGGAAAAATGTGTGTGTTGACAGATAGCATTGATTTCCCCAGAATGAACTGATTATAAAACTGTGCTATGCTGGTAGAAACAGCAATAATAACAAACCTGAACTTATATTCTGAGCATAGCTGAACATCTGCACCACTGCTAGAATTAAGGTGCAGAATTATTGCCCTTCCACTGCATTTAAACATGTGGCTGTTTGGGAATTCTTTCTTGAACAAATTTGCTAATGATTGTCTGTGCATCCTTCATTTGTTAATTGCTTCATAATAGATCCATGGAAATGCTTTAGGACACAACATTGGAAGTAGTATCTTATTTACTGAATATACTCAAATATATATCAACCACATTTTATATTTACTACTCTTCTTCATAAAATGCTTGATATCTATTTTTGGAATAAATCTCATACTATTCCCTAACTTCCCTCTACCAATTATTGTATATACTTAGAGAATTCTGATTTAAGAAAGGAGAAAAGGTCAATGCTTTTCCCTGCTATGAGTTAGTAGACCTCTGCTGGGTTTTCTCCACAACTGCGAGAGTATTTTAAAAGAAAGAATTTTCTTTTAAACTGATCACCTGCTTGTAACAATCTCCCTAACAAAAAAAAATAGTTTGCAAACAGGCAAGTAGTAGTTTGCTGACCAAAAGAACATGATAATCACTGACATACAAATGTAAATCATCATTCAAGAGTGACTTGATTAATTGAATTTTGGTTTTGTTTTCTTTCTTTCTTTCTTTCTTTGAAAGAACTGATTTTGCAATGTGTAATTGAGCATCTTTAATATATTTATCCTCTTGTAAGCTACAAGTAATGTAATTGTAATCTTCTTTGGTATGCTGAGTAAGTGGAAATGCAAGCTTTGCTCTTCCTTAACATGTGCTGGATAGCTACATGGTGTGCATGAAAAATCATGTTTGGGCTTTTGCAAATTAAAGCAATGTGTCACTTAGACCAAAAGACTCAGTCTCCCAATAGGGGTCAAATGCCCTGCTCTGCTCCTTCTTCAAAGCTGAAAAAAGACAATTTTAGACCAAGAACTGGAGCTTATAACAGGATATTAAGTAAAAGTGAGGTAAGAAAAACAATGTGTGCATAATTTATTGACATAAGAATTAGGATTTATACTGCTTTGAACATTTTGGCATTTTACTGAGATGGTCAATTACTTTGCTACACTGTTTGCTTTTTTCCTGGCCTTGAGGTAATAATTATATCCCAGTTTATAATTTCAATTTACTTCTTTACAACATATTAAAATATTTTCCACAGTCTTTTCAATTATTCCAAACTGATCCAGGTGTGAAGGTCAAGAAAAAAACACATCCCTTGGAGTCTTCCACAAAGAGTAACCCATGAATTTTAGTTCGACTTCCAGCAAGACTAACCTGCCTGGATTCTACTTTTTTTTTTTTTTTTTAAAATAACATTTGGATGCTGAATGGAGTCTTCATTCCTTTACCATATAATCAGACATATCTTTTTTGGCTGTAAATGTGTTTATGGCCGAGGAATGTTTACTGAACTTTGATGATGTTTGCAGAAACCCTGGTCCTTCTTGGTGGAAATCATGTATAAGAACTTGCTTTGGTCCTTAGAACACTTTTCAGAATTGACACTGTGAACAAACTGAATTTTGGTGACCCTTTAAGAGCTATTTATAACCAACCAAACACAAATTGGTTCACATTAAAACAAAGAAAAAGATCAAAAGTATTTCTTCATCACTGCTAAACTTGAAAATAAGCTTTTATAGAAGAACTAAGAGCAAAGAACTAAGCTTTCTGAGTGTTTCTCTATTTAGTTGGAACTAAAGTGATACCAAAAATAGCCATATGAAGGAGGTTTTTTATACTATTCTTGATCTATTCTGAGACTTCATGGAAGGAAGACTACACAAATGCACTTCTGAGAGAAGTAAGACCTTGAATACATCTGCCCAGATTTAACCTACAAAGAGGTTTTGATGTGGGATGGGAAAAGAAACGAAACACAGATAATAATCATAGGTGTGGCTTATCCAAAACCAGTAGACCATATTTTCTAGACATGCACAAGAAAGAAACAAAGAAGCAGAAATGACACTCTTAACAACAGTAATGTTTACAGAACCTTGGGCATAGAAGACAAAAAGCTGGTCGTAATGTGTATAACTACAGCTAATACAATAATAATAATAAAAAAATCAACAACAATAATAATAATAACATCAAAGCCAAAACCAACAATAATGAAATTAGTAATAATAATAGTTTATATTAGTTTAGAGACACATTAAAAGGCACCCCAACAACCCATTGGTGGTTTATCCCAATGATTTAACTTAGAAAGCAGTAAGTAGTGAAAACAGTCCCTTGGGGAAACATATACACAAATTCTGCCACTACTCTGTGTGAAGGTCAGCTGGGAAGACAGGATGTGGACACTTGGACCTGCTGAAGTCATCTCCATACAGAATTTTTGCAGCTGATCAGATCAGCCTGAAGATTGCTTAGCTGAATAGACATCCTGTATTTAAATAACACTTTATATTTAAATGCAGTGGGAAAAAATATTGACATGGAGTTGGAAATTATATTTCTTTTTAGATAGCTTGTTATAAATATACAAGATTATCACTCTGATTATGTAAATCAGATCTATTTATTCTTTCATTAAAGTAAAAATAGAAATAGAATTTGTCATGCATTAATATTGACAGCCATCTCTCCTTTTAGCTTACCTTATGAACGGTGATATTTCAATCAATGAACAGCTACCAGAGCCCAGCACAATTGCATTCTTGTTTTATTTTTCTTTAAAAGAAGGGATCATGTGAAAAATGAAGCAATAAATTTAGACCCCAAGCATTTTCATTCTTATTCTGGTCCTCACCTTTTAGGAATTTGTTCTATGTACTGCCCTGAACTTCCAACACAAGGTTCCAAAGATAAGCAACCACCTAATATACCACATTAAGTGACAGCTGAATTTACATGTTGGCCAGTAGAAAAATACCCTGATGGCTCTCAGAGAGACTTGTCCTTTGAGCATTGTAACAAAACAAGGAATACTTCCTTCCTGTTCAGGGAAAGCAGAATTTCATTTCAACACACCTTTATTTGCTCAGATAATACATTCTTGGTCCAAAACCTTTACTTGTTTATAAAATATAAATTATACACAATTTAAATGATGCATGTACAATTATATATTACCTACTTGAACACCCCTGATCGCCTTTCATACACACCTTAGAAATATTTTGTGGGTACCTAGATGTTACTAAACCCTTGGAAGAAAGAAACTGTAAGCATGTTATCATCTCTTGTAGAAAAAGGTTGCTTCAGCTGTGCTATGAAAGGCTCATATAGCTTAAAAATCTTAGCTTCTTAAGGAAAAAAATCAAGTGTGAATGTGACCCTTATCTTTAAAGCACTCATCTGTGTGAGGAGGGGACAGGGAAGATGGGGTGGGGGCGCTCTGGGAGGATTCTACTATATAAACATCAATCACCTGTAATCCACTCCTCCCTTTCTGGAATATTCCCGGTTCCCCACTCCCCCATTGGACCTCATCACAAGACCACCCTCTCCCCACATTCCTATAGGTGTACCCCCGATCACCCCACCTTGTCCCCTCCTCTGAGCCCTTTCCCCACTGGTTGATTTGTACCCCGACCCTGCCTACCCTCTCCCCTTTATAAACCCCGGTCAGGGCTGGCACTCACCGACACTGGCTCCCTTCAACTGCAGTTGGACCCCTGCTTTCCTCCCCTCCTTGAACCCTCAGAACATCCTCTAATGAACCCAGTTGGACCTGCACCGGTGCCTCGAGTCCTCCTTCTCCCTGGTGGTGTGACCGATATCCATCCGGGACCGTGCGCGCGGTGGACGAGGTGGAGCCGCTCCTACGGGACCCACGAAGGAGTGACCTGCCTGCACCCACAAAGATGTTCCCCCACGAACAGCACTCATCTATGAAGAAAACTAGGATGTCCCTTCACACTTGTAGGATTAATTCTCTACAGAATATGTTCTTTAATACAATATAATCCAAATTACAAAATAATAAAATACAAAATTATCTCAAGAAAAGAAGTAACTAAAATGCCTAGGGGGTGTTCTCAGATTTTACTATGGAGAACTGCTTAGAGGTTTATGACATGATGTAAAGTAAAACAGCCCCATGAGGAAGCTGTGAATGCTTCCTTTTACAGTGTTAGAAGGTCAGAGTGTTTTGCACATGCAGCAGTGTCCCAGCTGCATTTCCTTTTGGACAGGCTGTCCTAATCTTGCTCTTGAAATGCATATGCTGAGGGATTGCTTGTGACTGCACAGAGAATTAGAAGACTTGGACTCTGCAGGTATGTGATACTGATTTGCAGCATAGACTCAATCTATCTGGCATGAGTCATCCTGAAGATTATCATATGGTCTCTTTGAGATGGTTGGTTCATACCTTAGGTTGACTCTACATTCCATTGCTCCTCCCTCTGGTGGATGTCATTCACATGAGGCGAGAGGTGTGAATTTAATTATCTTCATCCAGAGAAGAAACCTGCACTGAGATCTAAATGAAGAGGGTACAGTATTAAACAATGTAGCAATATTCACAGCTACCCTTGGATTTTGTCAGAAATTGATCTGCTAGACTGGCTGAAACCAGCTAGATCAACTTAATCAAGGAAGATAAGCAAACATTGTGGGAACAAAGTACTCGTCAGCACTCAAATGTTATTATAAACTTCTGTTTGAAACTAAGAAAATTTTTATCTGACATCAAAGGAATTTTTTTGAGGCTTATGGTTCTAAAGATATAAGTTCTTTACTTAAGTCCCACCTTTTTGTACACATACCTTTTAGCTAATGGATTTACCTGTCTTGTTGCTCAGTAGCATTTTTTAATTGATGTGTATTGTTTAACATGGTAAGTAATAAGAACATTTTCTTTACATTTAAAATGATCATTGCTGATTTATGAAAAATACTATTTAATTTGCTTTTTCTCATCAGTGTATCTTTTGCTCCCTAACATCTCTCCCCTTGCTCTGAGATGACTTCAAGCCCCCTTTTACTAGGATATATCCTTTGGATGGGACTGAATTAGACTCACAGCTGGTCATTATTCATGCACTTCTATTTCTTAAGCTAAAAACAGGAGTTGTATTATGTTGATTCAATGAAGATATGTATTTATCACTGAGTGAGCAAATACTTGGGTTACTCTTATGAGAAGCTGTATCTAACTGGATTATGGGGATTTTTTTATGAATTTGGTTTTTGTTTTTTTGTGTTATGGGAACTTTTGGGGTTTTCTTTCATTTTTTATTGTTTGCTTATTTGCTAAAACTCTCTCTGATATAGACCGTTATCAGCAAAAAATTTTTGTAGAAATGTATGAGGAAGAGGTCAAAATTTTGTCAGGAATTTCACATTCCTTGTAGGAAAGAATAAATTCTCAGTGTGTGCAAACACAAATAACAATACAATATATGAAATATCCAGGAAGTACTGGATAGTTCATAAATATAAATTTAAGTGTTAAATTCTACTGTCTTGAAGAAAACCCTGCCAAAATTATCCTGTTAGTGAATTTTTAGGGACTTAATGCCTTAGCTCCCTAATGCCAGTGAAAAAACTGCTAAAAAGTTATTGAAGATTTTTTAAAAAGATGCATCCATGGTCTTTAAATGCACTAATAATTAAAAATTGAGTATCTAGCCACAAAAATGTCAGCAACTTTGCAGACATAAGCAAGCAAGAAGAAATTTTGTCACGCTTCTCGGTTCCTGCAGTTTTTATTTGCTTTATACTGTGGATTTCAAATAAACAGGGCATGAATATAGGGCAGACTTTCCATTGCCTCTTGCAAGTCTACAACAAATTATATTGTGTTGCTTACAGGGTACTCCTTTTTTATTCACAGATGCATTAAAAATTTGTTGCTGTCTGTGTGACCTGTGAATAAATGATGTTTCTTAAAGAAGATTCACCACGGGTTTTGACATCATTATTTTTTTCCCTGATAAAATGTAGGCAGATCAGAATGTTGCAGCCAGCCCATTCACTTCAAAAGTTGTTTTGTATGTTTTTGAGTTTGACAATGATCTGTTGGTTCAATTAGGAGTTCATCATAGCCCCTATAACCCTTGAAAAAATCTTCAGTTTGATTAGATAGACAGAAAAACACAGAAGTCACAAAGGCTTCTATAATTTCAGAACTTTGCAGAAGACGGTAAAAAAATGTATTAGAAATTTCTGTCTCCTCATCTTCTGGGAAAAACAGTTACCATGTCGTCATGAAAACAATTTACAGGGTTTCTGTGTAGGAGTTGTCTTTGTACTTCCTGAAGTGGGGCTTATCTGGGGTTTTATTTAGGTGTAAGAATTATGGTACAGAATATGTGTAAGTTCTTCCAGCTAGAGATCATGAAGTTCCCTTGAAAAGCAATCTCACCTATCTTTAAATGCCTATAGCTGCATTCTGCACTTTAGTTTGTCACTGATTTACAGTCAGTGAAGAAACAGGCATCTCTGTGGAATCTCATAAAGCAGATATTCAAAATATTTCACAGGAGTCATGCCCTGAAATGGACAGTTTCTCCCCATTCCCTCTAATGAAACACTGAGCTGACTTTCTCTGAGGTGGGTGTAGACCACTATAGACTTCTGTGCATAATTCATTTGCCAAAATATAAGAATCTAAGGCTGTTTTTTAAAAAAACTAATTTAAGCTGCACTGCTTCCAGCTGACTTCCAAACTCTAGCCCCTGCTCTGAGATATCTGTATTTGGATGGACAGATATTACACAGAACCTGTGAGAAACCAATTTTATTGTTGAGGAACGCCAGAGGCTAGACAGACCCTACAGGGCCAAAAATGTTATGGGAAGCAAAAGTTTAGGCAAGGAAGTTATCCCAATGAAATTAGATGAGATGAATTCTTGACAGGATTTATTTAAAAGAGGTAGTTTGGATGAGGTTGGAATTGTTATGGAGGCAGATCAAATTCCTAGCAGACACATCTTAAAAACACTCTGTCAGAGTTTATCCCCTTACTGTGGAACAAGGTGAGATATTTCTTAAGAGATTTATTGTCTTCTCTCTTATGAATTCTTTTAGGGTTATAAGAGACCTGTAAATACACAAGAAACATGATTCAGCACTGCTATTTCATTCTCTGCCAGAGCCTTTCTCTGCAACCTGCTGTGCAGAATGTTGCAAGCAAGCAGATAAAAGATATTTTTGAGACATACAGATATTTTGGGTAGCCACTTTTACCATTTGTACTTTTCTGACCTAGGAAGCTTCTTTTATTTGCTCTTTTGTTTATGTGAAATGTGCATAAGTGGTTGTTGTGGGAAACTTATTATTTCAACTTCCTTTTCTCGATTTTCCTTCTTTTATTTTATTTGCTTTTGGTTTGAGCTGGGTTATTTTTTTGGGTTTAGGGTTTTTTTGGATGGGGGTGGGTTTAGTGAGTTTGCAGGAGGGTTTTTTGTTTTTGTTTTTTTTTTTTTTTGTTTGGTTTACTATTTATTTAGTTGTGTTTCTATGAGTAGTTTTTTTTGTTTTTTTCAGAAGTTTTTCTTTCCTATCATAGAATTTGCTTCTTGGGTTGGGTTTGGGTTTTTTTTTTTTTGTTTGTTTTGGTGGGGTTTTTTGGTTTGTTGGGTTGGAGGTTTGGTTTTTTTTTTTTGTTTTGTTTTTTTTTTTTTTGTTTTCCTTTAGGTTGTGTTTTTTTTTGTTGTTAGATTAGATTTAAATTTTTTTTATTCATTTTGGTTTTTGTTTGTTTGGGTTTTTTCCTTAACTTGTGGACAGTATTTATCTACCTTTTTCAGTTTTTATGGGGTTTCTTTAGATCTGTAGTTAGAGAGGCTGTGGACATAAGGGAAGCTTCTAGCAGCTTCTCACAGATGTCATCCCACTTGCCACTACCAAGTCCTTGGCACAAAAACCTAGTACAACCTCCTGTGTTTTGTTTTATTCTTTGTTGCTTGGTTTTCCACTAGCTTAACAGTTTTTTCCATGTAGCAATTCGTGGCATTTGTTTTTGGGTGTTTTTTTCTTCCAGATTTTTATTTAATCAAGGATCAAGGACTGTGAGAGTTCAGTCATAGGGTTGAACTCTTTTTTTTTTAACATCACACCATGACCACTCCCTGCAGTTTGTGGGGTTTGTTTATTTATTAAATTACCTATTTGCTTCCTTTTTTAAAAAAAAAAAAACAAACCCACCCATGATTTCTGTTGGCAATTGCCTCTGGAAGCTCCCAAAGGTTTCTGCAAACCATTTTTTTTTGTCAGCTGCTCCTGCTGGGAGAATGACTCTTGGCTGAAAAGGGTGGATACTCATATAGTATAGCTAACTTGCACAGAGTGTATCAGGCTCCTGCCCAGCTCCAGAGTTGAAAGGTGGTTGCATGTAACACAAGAATGGTGGCTGGCAGTGACTGTGAAGGGACCCAGAAATGCAGAAAGGCCTTGACTCACACTGTGCTTGAGAGATGGGTGATGTCACCTTGGTCAGGGTGACAGAAGATGTGCTCTGAATGAGGCACTGAGTAGTATTAATCTTTATATTTTTTAAATTTTGTTTGTTTTGCTTTTCTGCATGCATTTGAAATATTAAACAATCATTTTTTTCCTAAACATTTTCCAGCAAAAAATCAAAAAGTTCACAACAAATTTTAATGTTCTCTTTATTTGTGCTTTGGAGCACTATAATGTATGTAAGGGTTTGTTTTTTTTTATAGTTGAATTTCTTTTTGTAACATTTTTCACCTGTTCATCAGTTTAAACACAACTGAGTTTTTCAAATGCAGCTATTTTAACTGAAACATAGTCCCTCACTACCATATCAATGTTTATGGTACTCCTCTTAAATAGCAAGATCTGTTGGTGTGATTATACTTTTTCATGCAGCCAAAAAGTGCATTAAAACATTTCAAAGAAATTTTATTGTTGAAAATAAGTATATAATTTGGTGACACTGTTCTTCACTCCTTTTTTAGCACTGCTAAACCCATAACAGTTATCACACACAGAAAGCAGTGGCTTCTACAGGTGGGAGTGAGGAGTATCTTATCTATTCTACTGAAGTAGATACTAAAGACAGACATGTGCAAAGATAGGAGAAATAATGTGTGGAAGAAGATTTTTATGTGAAATGATTTGAACTTCAAAGAGAATTGATTTTCTATTTTCTTCATCACCTTCTTCCATGAGATTTTGCTCTGCTTTGTTTTCTTATGTTTTATTTTCTTCTTTTCTCTTTTTTTTTTGTTTTCCTAATTTAGACTAAGGGTATAGGAAAAAAAAATCAGGGACATTTTGTTGGTGGCTTTTTTGTTAATAATTTTGTTTATTAACTTCCTAATCTTGTCTATAGCTCAGTCTTACACTGGGTTTTACTGTCTTTTAGCACTCATGAATAGAACCAACACAGTCTTGGGGAGATTTAATATTCCATGCTACAAAATCAATGTATCATTTTTTTCATGGGCTTAAAGTTTGTGAAAATGATTTATTATTCTGATTAATTTTCCTACATTATGTACTGATTATGATCTCTATACCTGGAAGTGAGAGATCTCTTCTACTTGCTAGGTTTAGAAGACTTACTGATATTGCTACAGACAGAGATGTGAAGTATTTAGTATTTAGAAAATGTTTACATGTCCTTTCCTGAATTTTTGATGGAAGATGTAAGCAGTCCTTTTACCAAAACCTAAATACCAAACTGGTACAGTCTGCTTATTATTACTTGAAAGACTGTTGAATATTTAGGAGCTACTCAGAAAATCAAATATATTACAGATATGTGAATACAGAACTTAGATTGAATTTCAGAATAAAAGAAGAAACTGCAGAAATACAAAAGCACTTTGGAATATGATCAGATAATTAATTCATAAGAAGGTTCTACAAATTATTTTCATATGGAGAGAAAAGGTTGTGCTTAGAGTAAAATAGCTATATCTGAAAACAACATAGAGTAATAAATGCGGAGATGTAGAGACATTCTAACATAGCTTCATGGTGTCTAAACTGCAGTGGAAATGCTTATTTATTGCAAACTAAACAGTGTATCAGATAATTTATTTTGAATATTCTTCATTTAACCTTTTTAGTAGTGAGTATTTAATGAACCTTTAGAGTTATATAACTACAACATAATGAAAAAAAATTTCTGTGTAGCATTTCTACCTTACTTTAATGATACACTATATATTGGGACAAGATCTGAAAATGTTTCTGTAATTGAATCAATAGGTCAGATAGTATATCCTAAAGCTGCCTTTTGTCAGAGGTAGATGGCAGAACTACAGAAAAAAATTGTCTTTTTCTAACAGCCAGACAGAAATATTTTAAATGGTTCGAGTTTTATTATGTACTTAAAAAGTCTTTTTCTTCATGTCTTTTTTGTGCTCGACTACTTTCCAGCTCTGGTGTCTGTAGTCATTGGTCATTGAGGCATGTTCTGAAAAAAAAAAAAAAAATTCGAAATTCCTTTCAAGGAAGTTGAAGTAGACAGGCACTATAGTAGGGACAGATATTTTGATTCATGACTAGCCAATTTTAAGATAGAAGAAAAATAATTTACAAAGTGTGTGACAAATGTGTTTTCATATTTCCCAAGGATTCACTGTAGTTTTTAGATGACCAAATGAATTAATAGAACATGGGCTAGCAGGAAAATGTCTAGTAGACTAAACAATAATGAATTTAAGTTACTTTATTTCATAAGATAGAGGTGAGGCTTTATAGTCTGGAAATCTTATGAAACTGACTTGAAAAAGGTTTGTTCCGTAAATTTTAATTGTGAATCAGTGTAGGTAAGAGTAGATTACTCTTCTTCGAACACCAGATGGATTTCTAATCATTTAATATTTGCCCAGTTATAAAAACATAGACCTGAGCTAAAAGGCAAATACAGAATTACTGAAAACAGCTGTTCCAGTCCACCTTATTACTAATTAAACTGGTGAAAATAGCCTACTGTTTAAAGAAATATATTTAAGATTATACTATCTAGAATTTTGACTTATATTTTTCTTACATAATTTCCAAAGTGTATTTCTTAAATGGTTGTGCAGTTATATTTACACTGAATTGTGAGGAGTTTCAACTACATTTATTATTTTACAGCACTGAGTATATCTTAACTAGTTTAAAATCAAATTGAATTGATAGAATGATTCAAACTCCCTAGCTAGTCTTTGAAACATTTGGACTCTGTTTTAATATTCCTAATTGAGTAGCTTCTTAAACCAGTTCATCTTTTGATTTTTTTAATTTAATTTTGCTGATCTTTTCTGTAAAACTTCACTTCTATTGGTTGGCTTTATTTGATTATTTTTTAAAATAAAATCAATAATAACACCAAAAGACAAATCACATTATTTTTAGAATTTGAATGAAATCAAGTTCTGTCAAAACCTTATTTCATTTGAATAATACTTTACCCTCTTCAAACATTTCAGAATATGTTTTTGCTCTGCCAGTCTGTGAAAGAGAATTTTCTTGAATGCCTTTCTTCAGTAACATTTTAGTTAATAAAGTATGTACTAAATATGTGTGTTACAGGAACTGATTTTTACCATAGAGCTCTCTAAGTCAGTTAAAAATAAAGATGAGCTTATTTTAGTATTCACACTGCATACCCACAATAATACAGAGTGTATAAGAGATCCAATCATATTGGTTTCATACTGTGGAGTATCTGTCTGTATAGATAAACATAACTTTGTCAGTTTATTTTTCTACAATAATAGAAGCAATGCTTAAGAATGGGCTTTTGAATTATAAATGTAATGCAATGTACAATTATCATGACTCTTAATCTACAATTCTTTTCATTATATTAATTACTCCTTACATTTTGTTCTATACAGTTTTTATTTTCATCTAGACATCATGCATACACACAGGTATTTTTGCATATGATGTTTTTCTTAGCTTTTGCTGTAATGTGCAAATCCACAATGATTGCAAAGTCGCTCTGCCTTATCATAATAGCCCTACACCCCCAAAAGTGAATACGTCACTGAATATACTTCTTGAATATGCTTAATAAATTTGACTTGAACTCTGCAAGTCAAATGATTTAAGCTCCACAATTTAAGGAGGACAAAGGTCCCTGAATGCATTCAGGGGAAGTTGACAAAGCTGGTGAAAAGGCTGGAAGGGATGTCCTATGAGGAGATCTGAGCAATCTGTATTTGTTTAGTTCTAAGAGAAGTCTGAGGGGTTACATCATTGCTCTCTACAGCTTCCTAAGGAGAGGAAGAGGAGAGTTTTTGGACTCTCCCTGCTTCTCCCTGGAACTCAGTGACAGGATGTGTGGGAAGGTTCAAAGATATACCAGAGAAGGTTTTGACAGGACATTAGGAAGGATTTCTTTACAGAGATGGTGATCAAACCCTGGAATAGGTTTCTTAGAGAGGTGGCAAATGCCCCAAGCCTGGCAGAGTTTAAGAGGCGTTTAGAAATTGTCCTTAACAATATGCTTTAAGTTTTTGTCAGCTCTGAAGTGGTCAGACTGTCAAACTGGAAGATCACTCTAGGTCCCTTCCCACTGAAACATTCCTCTTCTCTTCTCTTCTCTTCTCTTCTCTTCTCTTCTCTTCTCTTCTCTTCTCTTCTCTTCTCTTCTCTTCTCTTCTCTTCTCTTCTCTTCTCTTCTCTTCTCTTCTCTTCTCTTCTCTTCTCTCCTCTCCTCTCCTCTCCTCTCCTCTCCTCTCCTCTCCTCTCCTCTCCTCTCCTCTCCTCTCCTCTCCTCTCCTCTCCTCTCCTCTCCTCTCCTCTCCTCTCCTCTCCTCTCCTCTCCTCTCCTCTCCTCTCCTCTCCTCTCCTCTCCTCTCCTCTCCTCTCCTCTCCTCTCCTCTCCTCTCCTCTCCTCTCCTCTCCTCTCCTCTCCTCTCCTCTCCTCTCCTCTCCTCTCCTCTCCTCTCCTCTCCTCTCCTCTCCTCTCCTCTCCTCTCCTCTCCTCCCCTCCCCTCCCCTCCCCTCCCCTCCCCTCCCCTCCCCTCCCCTCCCCCATTTTAGTTTTTGGATGTTATAATAATTCATACATGTTTCTTTTTTCTTTCTTTTTTCTTCTTTTCCTTCCTCAAATGTCCTTATTTTAGGATTATTTAGGACAATACATTGCTAGATATGGACCATTAGTCTATATAATTTTTTTTTCCTTTAAATGAATTATTTTTCAGAAAATAATGAAAGATAACATCACTAATTAGCACAAGTACATTGTTTCCCTTCTCCCTTTCCCTGAATCTCTTCTATTTTCATTCTTCAATATCAAATTCAGGAAGCAAAAATATTCATAGACAAAAAACAGTTGGATTCAATGGATATCTGCATCTACATATGTCATCTTACACTTTGATTACATGAATTGGGGAAAATAAGAAATTCAAAAGAGAATGAATCTGTTCTACCATATTAATCTATATACAGATCAGAGGTATCAATATATAAAAGATCAATTATTTTTATTAGCTCCAAATATAATTTAGTATGGCCAACTGAGGTCTGGACCACAATGGTCTCCAGAGAGTATGTCTCAGGATAAACAAGATCTTTCAAAAGCAATGATTCTTTTATCCTACAGTTAATAAGAAGGTTTTTAAAAATATGATAGCGGTTGCCTGCATTCAGAACATCCAGCTAGATTCACTACATGCTTTTGAGCTTTTGATCTAACATAGAAGAGATATGTATAGGTCTACTGTTTGTTGTATGTATCTTTGCAGAGAAGAATATCACAAAGGAATGGCTTAGGTTTGTTCACCATGTTTAACATTTTGAACAGTTGAAGCATTTCAGTTACACCCTGGGTTTTTCCATAAACCCTTTCTCAAAAAAATGGTTTTTCACCAGTAACTGTAGACAGTGTAAGTGTCTTACTCAACGTTATATATTCCAACCCAGAACAAGGAATCTAAATTTTAGTCAAGTGATATCGGGTATCACAGCGAGATATGTAACTTATTTGCCTCTAAGTACAGACATTTTTTCACATGACCCATAGTATTAGCTGAAGTGATTTTAGAGTAACAGAAGCAAATGCCTCAAATTTTTACTAAAAATACTAGATACTTTCAGAGATAAAGGAAGAAAAATCCAAGAAGTTAGAAGAAAAAAAGTATAAGGCAAAGGCAGCCAATGAGTGAACTGAAAAGAAGAAAGTGTTCAGATGAAAACATTTAACTTTAAGAGAAGTCCTGCAGGCAAAGCTAAGATTCCCTGAAACTATTCATGCCAAGCTGACTTGTCAGTAGAAAGAGAACTATTTACAGGCACAAGAAACCTAAGTATGGTGAGGGGAATGTTAATAGGAAGTGACTTTCCCTGCCATTATTGATCATGCTAATGGCTCTGAATATTGCTCTTCAGGCTGCTGCATGGTGCGTGAAAAGGGGATGGTAAGTCCTAATGCAGCCAGCAGATGAGACATCCCCCATTCCTTGAGGTGCTTTAGTATTCTACAGTAAAATTCATCTTTCACAGGGACTAAAATGAGTAAAAGAATTTCTAATGTTTGCATCTGCTTCTCTGTCATTGTCTCATAGATTAAATCAAATCTACTGCCTACTGAATAAGGTCATTTTTTTGCCAGTTTGGTGCCACATTACATTAAATTTAACAAACATATTACAGCAATTTTATGATGGAGTACTAGCTGTATCAGAGGTTCACAGCTAAACTTTCACTTTTAACAATGGGTTCAAAGGGTACTGGCCAAATATTGCTTCTGGTCTTAACTTGGCACATGAAAGACACCATCTGGCTGCATTTTTCCCACACATTAAAACAACAATTTAAATACTTATAGATATGGCTCTATCAATGACTAAAATTTATTGCTTCCAGGTTCCTTTTTCTTCTAAAGCTATTTTTACTTACAGTAACTAGGCTTTAATGTAAATATAACATTTGGGACAAACTATATATAATGTTATATCAGGTTTTGAGGTGCTGGAGCATGTCCAAACAAGAGCAAAAATGTTGGTAAAACATCTTATAAGGAGTGGCTGAGAGAACTGGAGCTGTTTAGTCTGGAGAAAAGAGAGCTCAGGGAGGACCTTATTACTCTCCACCACTACCTGAAAGGAGACTCTCAGGAGATGGGGGCTGGCCTCTTCCCCCAGGTAACAAGTGACAAGTCAGGAAGTGGCTTCAGTTGTGCCAGGGGAGGTTTAGGCTGGATCTTAGGGAAAATTTCTTCATCAAAAGAGTTGTCAAGCATTGGAACAGGCAACTCAGAAACTGGTGGGTGGAGACACCATCACTGGAGGTATTTCAAAGAGTGGATGTGGCACTTAGGGACATGATTTAATGGTGGTGTTGGCAGTGCTGGGTTAGCCATTAGACCTGATCACCTTAAATACTTTTTCAATCTAAATGGCTATGTGATTCTATTTGGAAAAAATTCCTAGTCTTCACGTGGAGAAAGTAATCGAGGAGAAATTACATTGATAGGTGTCATGTAGTTATGCTGTTTACATTATATTTAAATTTTAATGTTGTCAGGATTATTATTTTTATTCCATTCTACAATTAACATTTGTTTCAGGTGACCTACAAAACAAGAACAGAAGTGAAAAATGTTTCACCGAACTGGAATTTCATAAGACTTTTTCAGCATACTTATGTAAATTTTCTTCATATTTATAATGTTATTCATATTCATAATCTTCAACTCACATGTTTCTAATATTTATTCTCCAGTTCATGCAGAGAGATGTCCATCTTAAAATTATTTGAGCTCCTGTTAATCACTATTTTAATGGAAAATCACATTAAACTGTTAATAATGATGTGTCATGTGCTTCTTTTCTTTTCAACTGCAAGTTGAGATAGTTTTAAAATACAAATACCTAATGATCATATAACATAAAAAAAAAATTTCAGCACTGATTCAGGTCCCTAAGCTCTAGAAAGACTTAGGCACTTGAACATATATGCATGCTTGATGTTTTCCTATTGGCTAGCTCTATATTTTACGTAATATTTGAGTTGTGTAAAGTGGAGGCATTTATGTATCAATGTAGGAACTTAAATGCTTCTTTCTCTGTGCTTACAGATAAGCACCTTTGATGCCTAGAGATTCTACCTGGGACAGAGTCTGGACAGAGTTATAGGGATAGATTAGGCATTTATTACAAGGCCTTCAAAGGATACACCTTGGGCAGTACAAGAGCCTGGCTGGGGTTCTGCCCAAGATAGACCCAAGTTGGATGACCGTCCACGAGTTTTCCCATTTTTATAAGTTTTGGTCCATTTACATATTGGGGTAATCATCCAATTACAGCTTCAGGTTGTGAAGTCCCATCCTCCCAGTTTGCTCTCCTCAGTTCACTGTCATTTATACTTTTTGGGCCTGAAGCTGCTACGGTGTCCTTGGTTCTCAGGCCAGGAAAGGATTTTGTTTTGTCTAACTAAACTGTGAAGAGAACTTGCTAATACTTCATATGAAGTTCAGAGTCACATACCAATGCAGTACAGAACCTGGAAAATATGAAAGCTAAAACTTGAGGCACCACCTTTCTGTACATTAGCCTCATTGTATACTAAAATTCTATGAAACTAATTTTTTCCCCTTTAGTTGATCTGGAGCACATATGTCTGAACAGAGATCAGTCTGAGGCTGTCCATGCAGCTGAGTCCATGGGTTTGACTCTGTGCTTAATCTCTTTTACTCTGAATTCTCTGGTGTAAACAAGGATAATAGGATTGCTGGACCTACACTTGAGGATTATTTCAGAAATTAATATAACCCTGTAATGGTAACCTATATGAACACCTAAACAGGTGTCACAGATGAGTAGTTTAGGTCACTTCATACAGTTCATGCAAAAGGGTGAGGATGCAAAAGGGTAGAGGTTCAAAAAAGAAAGGGAGACCCTCCTGCTGAGTCATGAGATTCAGAGGGGTTTCCCTTGCCAAACTCTGGCTTGATCTATGGTTAAATTTTAAAGGATTCAGCAGTACTCAATCATTGAATATTTTATACAAAATCATTCAATAGAATTTATTAAAATCACATCAGTAACTTAACTATAGATCTGAGGTGACAATAATAATACTAGAGCATATATAAAGAAATTCACACAAGCATACACACAATCACAAAGTACTATGTACAAAGGTATACCTGTTAAAAATCCCCCATGAGTTCAGTGAAATACTCAAGCTGGATTTTTTTGCATCTCTCAACAAGTAAAAAATGTTGAGTCTTGATGAGTGGGGATAGGAGTCAAAGTCCTGTCATCAGCTTTTGAATATTGCCCTGTGAGTAGCACAACCCTGAGAGTTTGCAAGCTCTTGGTGGCACTGCACTTGGAGGTGCTGGGGCAGCCTGCTGCAGTCCAGGAAAGCTCAAAGAGCCTCACTTAGAATTGTTTTAGTCATCAGCAAATCTCCAGGATGATTCAGGCAAGAGGGGATGATCCAAGGCTGCCAGGGGATAGCTATATCTTGTCCTACTCCTTGGTTCAGCCCTGGTAGTATTAGTCACATAGGAGTTTCTGATAAGGTCAAAGGAAACTACATGGCCTAACTCAGTTCTCTAGGCTGAGAGCTAACAGGAATTCCTGAAATCATATTGCAACCTCTGGCAGGGGTAAAGCACCACCACAACAGATGTGCTCTCTTCCGTCATTTAGTTACAGTTTCTTTAGTCATATTTTATAAAATTCCTAAATGGAAAGAGTCCTATCAGAAACATAGAAGTAGAAACCCTTCTTTCACAATTCAAAAAGACTTTGTGTAATGCAGCCTCATGACAAAAGTGACCAATGGCCTCCTAAGCTGTATTAAGTAGATTGTTGCCAGCAGGTAGTGAATTCTTCCTTTCTGTTCAGCCTTGGTGAGATATATCTGTACTGCTTGGATTGATAGACAACTTGGAGTCCAGAAAATAGCAAGGAGGATGATTAAGAGACTGGAGCATCTGACATAGAAGGCAATCATGAGAGAGATGAGGCTGTTCAGTCTGGAGAAGAGATGGCTTGATAGGTTTTTATCCACATGTATAAGTACCTGATGGAAAGGCTCAAAAGAACTTAAGTCAGACTCTTCTCAATGGAGTCCAGTGACAGGACAAGAGGGCACAAACCAAAACAGAAGAAATGTGACAAAAAAAGTTCTGTTACTGTGAGGATGGTCAAACACGTGAGTGGGCTGAAAAGAGAGATTGTGAACTCTACATCCTTGGAAATAAGCAAGATATAACTGGTTATATTCTCACACAACATGCTCTAACTGATCCTGTTCTGTTCTGGAAGAGGTTGGACTAGTCAAGCTCCAGAACTGTCCTCTAACCTCATCCAGAGTGTTTCTGTGAGAATATTTTCCCATCAAATATAATGATTCTGTTAATTGACATTAATCTAGTAAATTCTCTTTGAATTCCCTGTGGTCCTATGCATGGTTCACAAAGCAGTTTTTCTTCCTATTTTTTTCTCCAGCTGATAGCTCCCAGTAAAGTTATATTTTTCTATGTAGTATGTGTAAATGGTGATGCAAAATTAAAAAAAAAAATAATCTGTTCTTATGGCATTTTGATCCTTCACAACCTTTATGGTATAAAGTATTTTGTTTGTTAGAAAATAGCTGAGCTTTTAGTGGTAAAATATAGTTTGTCATTTTCCTGTGTTAGCCAGTTAGTCCGTCAGGTTTACATGCACTATGAAAAAAATCCGTCATATAGCCTGTAAAGAAGCCCAGCACAGAAGTTTGAAAAAGCTGAATGAAATGAGAAAGGAAAATGTGTTTTTTTGGTGGGGCATTTACTGGGATTTTTTCACATAAAAAATTAAATAATTTCATTGCAAAAATGAAATTATTGTTAAGAATGGTTTCCGTAAGTATCTAGTAGACTATTTCCTTGAAATTATCTTAAAATATTCCTCTAGAGATCAAAAATATATATATTTTAATGAGTTCAAGGCAAAAGGAAGAATTAAGAAGACAAAATGTAGTGTGGCATCAAAGATATATTAACACTGACAAAATATTTTTGTGTTGTTCTACTCTTTTACAGACGGCATGCTTCTGTGGTTACCAATCTACTTTGATTAGAAAATTTGAAGCTCTTACTAATTACATGTAAAATGAATCTGGAGCAACATGAGAAGATCATTCTTGGTGACAAGAGCAAAGCATCATCACACAGTGATTCTTTCAAGGGGAAATGGAAGTTACAAACTTTATGCAGGAAGGTCTGACTTTATTTGTTTCTTGATGATGATCCACACAAGATATTTTACTGTTAATAAATCATTCTCTGTGGTTTTTACTCTTTCTCTTTCTCTACAGATTTTAACACAGAGAGCTTGAACTTTGATTACTACTAGATTAGTATAAAAAAGGAAATAATATTTACCTGATCTCACAAATCCATTCCTTAGCTGGTTTTGCTTTAACTAATAGCTTTGAAATAGTCTGGAATTTAGTGAAGAAGTAGCTTATTTAATCTATGTATATCTGTGTGAATAAAAAACTTACATGCCTCCATGTACCCCTAAGTACATCAGTAATCAGTATACAATACGTAATACACATATAGTTGTGCATGCATATATATTATTTTGATGTGATTGTGCATCTATAGAGATATTTTAGCTTTCATTAAATTTGATTGAATTAACTGCATCCATTATTTCAATTCAAATAGAAAATGCAGTGAAAACCCACAATTCCCTTTAAATATCAGGATACATATTGGGAATAGAAATATCAAAATGATGGACTTCACATTTGTTTGTTGACTGTGCCATTGTTTATT
Source organism: Agelaius phoeniceus (assembly GCF_051311805.1). Lineage (NCBI taxonomy): Eukaryota > Metazoa > Chordata > Aves > Passeriformes > Icteridae > Agelaius > Agelaius phoeniceus. The sequence goes on from NC_135266.1 coordinate 22,989,864, forward strand.
TTTTTATCTTTGTCAGTCTTTCTGTCTGAATGTGACATGGCAGAGTGCAGGAAAAACAAATCCATATTTTTTATATTTCTTTGATTTATTTTACTGTATGATAGGAGGGTTTTTCAATTTGCTCCTATATTTACTTTATTTTGGTAAGAAAATTGTGATGGTTTATATGTATTTTGTTCATAATCAGTTAAAAATATGACAGTCCCAAATAGAAATGTATAAAAGAAAAAAAAAAGGTTGATTTTTTTTCCGACTATTATTTTTTAAATAATTATGAATCTCCAATTAACCCACAGGTAAATAATTTTTAATGTCAAATTATAGTACTATCAGAAAAAGCAACCTCAGGAACACATGGACCTGTGATAAGAATTTAATCATAGAAGATGATAAGAATTTTATCATAGAATAAGAATTGATGAGATAAGATGAGATGATAAGAATTTTATCATAGAGGCTGAGTTTGGTCATAGTACTGTGGTTTGAAATGGATATCACACTGAACCAACTTCACCGTATTTAACCCCACATGAAACAAAGCAGTTCTTCTCTTAGCTGTTTGAGATTCTATTAGCTCCCTTGACTTCAGTGGGAGCTGACTGTATCCCAGTGAAGTAATTATCCTCACTCAGCTAAAAGAACAGAAGCAACTGACTGGGGAGAGGTGCTGCAGCTGAGGCTCAGCATTACTCACACAGCAGGAGTGTGGATGAAAGGCACCAGGCACCATCACAGAAGCCACTCAGCCACCAGGTCAAGATAAGAAAAGAAAAACTGTTGGCAGTAATTCCACCTTTCCTGAGAAATAAAAAAGCAGCGCTAGATGGCTTTCAGGATGGATGACAAAAACTTGGTGAAGACTGTAGAACACCCGCACTTAAACTACAAAGAAAAGGAAAAGCTCAGTATGTGTTCAAACCAAGGGATAATATACTGCCTCAGGGTATTGTGCTTGTAAACTGCACAATATTGCTGCTGGGTGTGTATATATGTTAATTTAAATACAACATGAAAAAAAGACTGAAAATGAGAAAGTCATGATGTATAATTTAAGGGATAACTATAATCCTGGGAAGAATGCCTTAAAATGTGTGTAAAAAATAGTGTATAATCTATAGAAGTTTCTACAGAAAAAAAAAGAGGCTGTGTTTTCATGCCTAAAGGATTTATTTCTATACATTCTAAAGACAATTTTGTGATAGTTCCATAAAGAAAATTTGCAGTTAATTCAGTAGGTATTGATAGTTTCTCTTTAGGAAACATCAACCTGAAAACCTTTTGAATAATCAGTATGGTAAATTTTATTATGAGTTTATAAATCTCTTTAATCTAGTGAAGAGTAAAACAAAGTAAAGAAATTTAAGACTGACTAGTATAAAAAATTATTCTGAAACATCACTAGTTACAGAAGATAACAGTGATGCCATAATGATTGAAAAAGGAAATGCCATGTCCTGCCCCTGAGGAGGAATGACATCTTGTTCCAGCAAAAGCTGGAACTGTGTGGAAAAGAACTCAGCAGAGAGGAACCTGTGCATGTTGGTGGACGATGTGTTGAACATGAGCCAGACATGTTCCTTCCTGGGAAAGACAGCCATACACCTCCCTGGCTATCACACACACAGTGCTCCCAGGCACAGTGCTCCCAGCAGACTGACAAAGTGATCCTTGCCCTCTGCTCAGCCCCAAGCACTGACTTCTGGACTTCTGGGCTCCCCAGTATAGGAAGGACATTAAAAAACCAAAGTGTGTGCTGCTAAGGGCTACAAGGATGACAAAGAGCCCGGGGCATCTGACAGGGCAGCCAGGCTGAAACATTGGGGCCATTCAGCATTGAGAAGAGAAGACTCAGGGAGATCTTAGAAATGTGTAAAAATACCTGCCAGGATACATATGTCCCTTCTAGGGATTAGACCATCTTTGGGAGACAGCTGAAAAAGATTGACAGGTTGTTTCCTCTCTGAAGGATTACATTTAGCTTGCAACAAAACCACTCTGCAAGTTGAACCTATGGAAATCACAAATGGATTTATGTGAAAACTAAAATACAGTTCTGAATTAAAAAAAATAGTGTTAATGCATTTTTATCTTCAGTTTATACTATGATCCAGGGTAAACAACAACATTTAATGATTGTTGGAAAATGCAGAACACAAAGCTCATTTGTCACAGAAAATTTGTCACTGCCAGAAAAAGGCATCAGTATGGAACAATCCAAAATTGTCTAAGAAAAATCTTAGTTGAAAAACAGAAAATGTGACACTTTCACCAAGGAAAATCAGACAAAATATCACTCCTCATATGAGAAGACAGAACTGGAGCACATGTGCACTCAGTGTGTGATACAAAGATGACTAAGCTGTTAGCAAGCTAGGACTAAATACCCAAAGCATGGCTTCATGCTGAGAATTATCTAACTTTGAGTCAAAACCATCCTGCCAATCACTGAATATTACCAGTGATTAATTACCTGACTAATTACTTGAGAACATGTAGCTCATCCACAGCCAAAAAGCAAGGAAGCTTGTTCCTTCCTCACATTTCACCTTTCTCAGTCTGTGACTGTGCCTGACAACTGTAGCATTCCCTGACTCTTCCAAGGAGAACAGATGGAAAATCCACCTGCTGCTCCCATATATCATCTTCCTGCCTGTCTACCCCACTCTCCTGAAGTACAGAGTACTGGACTGTACATATTTACTTAGGAGATGAAGATGACATCAGACACAAAGTTGGGCTGAGGATAAGGGTTGGATAAAAAACAGAGAAGCAATTCTGCTACCACAATGATTCCAGCACCATCATCAATCTGCTGTCAAAGGCAATGCAATATAGAAATGCCAGTGATAATGTTGAACACCTTTTGGATTTCTGAGCTCAGCGTGTGCTGAATACTGATGATGGTTCATTACACCCAGACACTGTGGACAAGGCAACTTACCTTAAAATGAGTTCATACACTGTTGCCAATTCCCAGCTTGTTGTGTTTTATAGTTCAGACTATAAATGACTTTGTGGCAGCAGCTATCTTTTATTATATTTCTGCAAAATGCTAAACACAGTAGAACTCCCAACATTTAGGAGTTCCAACAATGAAAAGTAGAAGTTAATACACATTCTTTTATTTCACTTTTACTTCCAACAGCCTTTTTCAAAAATACATTAAGATTAAAAATTACAAAAGGAAAGATCTGTCAAGTGCTTAAAACATCTCTATGTGACCTAAGATGAAGCAACACAGTTTGATACAGAAGGTCTTCAAGGTTCTTCTGCATGGTCATTGCAATAGTGCATTTTTTCTGATTGCTGCCACCTCTGTCTCCCTGTCCCAATCTCTCCTGCAGTCTCCAGAATGACAGAAGCTTCAGTGGTAACAGTGACTGGAGAAGCTGAAAGGTCTGTATGATGTTTCATTTATACTCTTATTAAAAAGCATTGCTCTGGTGTGTTGACTTTTGACTGAATACCAGGTGCCTACCAAGCTGCTCTATTATGCCCCTTCTCAGTAGGACAGGATGGAAGAAATAGGATAAAAAAATTCATGGCTCAAAGTAAAGGCAGTTTAATAAAATGGAAGCAAAATTTGCTTGTGCAGAAACAAAGAAAAACAATAGATTTACTTTCTGCTTCCATTAACAGGTGGTGTCAGTCTGCTTCTCAAGACATAGGGTTTCAGTATGCATAGTGGTTTCTCCAGATGATAAACACAAATAATGAATGCTCCTACCCTTCCTCCTTCTTTCTCTTAGTTTTCATTATCTGAGCAGATGTCATATGGAATGGAGCATCCCTTGGGTCAATTTGAGTGAACTGTACTGGCTACGTACCCCCCCAAAATCTTGTCCACACCCAGCCTATTGATAAGGAGGAAATGTTGGAGAGACAGCCCTGATGCTGCTGAGCACTGCCCAGCAATTACAAAAACACTGGTATTTTATTAGCTCCTTTCTGGCTATTAATGCAAAGCACAGCACTATGAGGGCTGCTGTGAGGAATATTATCTCAGCCAGACCAAATACAACTGCTTATTCAATGTTCTCCCTTTTAAACTCTCTCAAATTTTAACTCAAAAAGTTTTAAAACACTTACAATTGTATGAAAATTACAATCCTTTGATCATATTTAGGAGAGACTCCAGTCTATTACAAAGCCTGTGTTTTCATATGTGGGTGGATGTCTTTTTGTGTGGGTCAAGAAGTTCAGCAGGCTGGAAAGGCTAAACCATTGACAAATTTGGATTCATAGACATAGGTTTTTCTGGAATACTGACAAGAAAAGAGGAAACATGAAAAAATATAAAAACAGCCCTCCCTAAAAAGATAGAAAATAGTAATAATATAGAGATACCACAGGCAGGATATGCAGGAAACCCAGCTTGATACCAATTACTTGAATTACTTGTGCCACAATCTTCAACCTACTCATCTTGAATGCTGAAGAAAATTTCTGTGTATATATAGTTAATACAACTATAAATTCAACCAAATCTGAATATCTTTAGTTATTTAATTCCTAACTAAATCAGAAAAAGTTTTCAATTTAACTACTTTTTTTTTTCTTTACCAAAAATAAATTCTTCTTTTGACAGGATATAGGTTTGAAAAAATGATTTCATTTGTTTGATTGTCTTTATCTTTGATTAAAGGAATTTGGAATCTCTTGGTTGTAGTTTTGTTTGTTTCCTTGCTTGGGATCAGTTTTTTGGGTTTTTTAGGGGTTTTTGATTTTGGTTGGTTTTGTTAGTGTGTTTGGTTTGGGTTTTTTTGGTTTTGGTTTTTAGGGTTTTTTCTTTTTTGTTTGGTTTTGGTTTGTTTGCTTGTGTATTTGATTTTGTTTGGTTTTTTTAGGAGAAATTATTAAAAGATAGAAACCCACATGGCCTTTAGAGAAATTCATGTGCAGTCTGATTTGAGCAGGTAACTGAAGAGGGAGAGAAGAGAAAAAAAATGTATTTCTTCCTTTTTTCCTAGCTTTTCTCCCTAAGGAGAACTGTGGTCACAACACTGTATCCTGAGCTAGCAGTCAGAGATATGCTGCCAGTATTAAGTAACAGTGATCTAATTCAGTCTAGTCCCAGAATCTCACAAATTACAAACATCTGAACTACTTCCAGAAGCCAGGAAAGTAATTTGCCAAATTTTGCTAATTCTTTTCTCTGCTGAGAACAAGGTGACCAACACAGCCAAAATATCAGCCCATGGCAAAGACTTATTTAGTTTCTTCTGTTAGTCTAAGGAATTACAGTCCAAAGATTTTTTCTTACATGGAAGTCTGTTATAAAATAATGTCTTACTGTTGTGCACAGCCACAAGGAGCTTAAAGAAATACCCCAATACTGCTGAAGTTAAATGTTAAAGATATCTGACAGGGAACAATTATTCCTACACTTCTTGCCATTTATCAATCTTACTTTCATGTAATATCAAATTTTACTGCAATTTATTTAAAGTAGTCAAAATTAGGTGGATGCAATTGTATATTGATTTTCTTACCATTTCACATTTTTCTATTTCACATTCCTATTTCACATTCCTTTTCATTGTGTTAAGACAGGGTATTTGCTTCTTCAAGGCCATTTTCCTGACACCAGGTATTCAGTTCACAGAATGACAATACTCAAAATGATGTGAGCCAGATGCTACAAAATCAAGATGATGCTGTGTATTTTTCTAGGATTCTGTATTCTATGCAGAAGTCGATCTCTATCTTAATAACCTTCCAGGATTTCTGCTAAGCCTCAAATCCCTTCTCAATAAGGGTGCTTATACAAAACCTCAGCAGTCACTTTAGTGTTTGAGCTTAGAGCGTACAAAACCTTATGTGCAAATCCATGTACAGTTTTTACTGCCATTCATTGGCTTTCTTTCCCTGGCACCATTATCTCTAAAATAAAGTGTCTGAATTGTTTTCTGTTTACATCTCCCAGACCAAGACAGCCTGTTTCACACACAAAGCTGGCTGAATACCACAGGAGTCACTTAGCAGTAGCAGAATGGCCTGATTTGGATCTTTGCCTGCCTTGAGACATTTAATTTAATTTCATCATTTGCATTTTTCACCAGACAGTATTGTAAGAAACAGATCATCAAAGGGAATGTTATCATGTTGAAATTAAAGAACTCAAATGCCTGTTGAGTTTTTTTAAATACAGATATAAGGATTTGTATTGAATGCATGTTATAAGTAGCGTGCATTCCAAAAAATCATATATTTAAAGAGAGATAAATAAGATTGGATAAAAAGAGAAAAAGAGATGTATTACATCATTACATCATTCCTGTATTATTACAGCTTAATTATATAAACATGAAAAAATATGTATTTTATTTCCATAATTTTAACATTTAATTTTTTCTCTGTCTTTATGCAGCAGTTGTTACAGTTATACTTTTTAATTTAGAGCCTTTTACAGTTAACTCTCCAGTACTTTTCATCAATAATAGAAGCAGCTTTAAAAAAGATACTATGCTGTTTTGGAAAATATCATGCTGAGACAGCACAGTGTATTGACCTATTGTTAAAGGTAGAATTGAAAGCTGTGTTTTAGGTTTGCTGATTAATCTCCCTCCGCTCCATAAACCTGACAGGTGTGTTTGGAGGTTGATGTGAATTCCCATTGATGCTTTTGGATAACCAAAGGTATGACGTCTTCCAAATTTTTCGTTCTATGGGACTCAGGATTAGATAAGGCATCCTCAGAAAAGCCAAATGTCAAGGTAAATTGTCTCCTCTTTCCTATGTGATTTCAGCATCCTTAAATCATCTTCTAGCTCAGCAGGATTGTGAAACCATTGTGAAAGCCTATTATTCATTCTGTGAAAGCCTTTTTCCTCTAACTGTGTGCTCTCAACCCGAACTGTTCTTATTATACTTTTTTATTTTACGTTGTGCACCTGTCTGGTGCATAAAATTATCATCCATCCTGACATTACTGATACCTTTTAAACATTTTATGTTTCCATTAAGGCATAACAGCTTACATTTTGTCCCTTGAGTAGTATCAATACAGATTATGTTGAATTTCTAATCTGAAATTATCCTTGAATTCTTGAAGAAACACAAAAGAGGAAAATATTTTGCACCCACATCTCAGTGCTATAGGGGTTAGTTTTCCATCATCATCATCATCATCATCATCATCATCGAAAAATTTAGGAAAGGGAGATCTTGCTTTCTGGGTTATCTGCAAATGCAGCAGGCCTGGGGGCCAATAGGCTTCCCCTTGTTAGTTGGTGTATTATCTGTCTGTCAGAATCCCTGGGAGATCTTCTTTGATAATATTTTAGAGTGACCAATTTGACAAGTCTGGCAAGGTACCAGATGCACAAACAGCATGTCTACACTGTAAGTCTGGTCATAATAGCAATCCCAGATGCACAAATACTGTGAGTTGCATTATAAGTCTGGGAGCATTTAATAAGCTATCAGATGCACAAACAGTTTGATTTATTGATTGTGGTGACAGAATAAGGTTCAGAAATTACTGTTGATAGGTACATTGGTATCAGAAAGCATAGACAATAATATTCCTATGAAATAAAGGTAGATTATTTATTCCACTGGGATATTTTCATTGGTATTAACTCTTTAGTTTAAATATCATTCCCTGACCATGTTTCCCAAAATATTCTGCAAATGCACAAAGAGATCAACCTGCTGAACAGCAGGTGCAAGAACAGGCAACAAGTAGAGGAAACAGAAGACATACCATACACTAACATATTTTTTTTATGTCCTACCATATTTACCTAGCTATAGTCTGGTGGAGGTCACCTCAGAGATCAATATTTTTCAGAGTCCTTTAAATTGTTTAGAATCTCTTACATAGCTTAAATAGCGTACAATACTTTTATTACTTGAATAGATGATTATCTTTACTGTATATTATTACTTAATTTGCTAAGCTTTAATAAATCAAAGTCAAAAAACATGAAACTTTTAAATACAGGACACAAAAAAGGAAAAATATTAAAACATGTACAGCCATATGTCTGTAAGGTAGTTGCTGTATGTCAGATAAGTATAAAATCTCTAACTATCGGTGGTGACTGTGTAGTCCACACAGCAAATAGAGTCTGGAAATGGCTCATATCTTCTAAAAATAGCTATATAGGGCTCAATTAATTTGGCAAAGCTGAATCTGTATAACACTTGAGACAGAAGCTGAATATGTGGCAACATGATCAAGTTTGAGGCAACCTAGAAAAAGAATATATGGTGAATGTGAATGGGACTTAAAAGACACTGTCAGTCTTACCTGTTTAACACCGTCAGGGTACAGCAGGGCATCCTCAGGATCTTTAAAATTCTGCTTTGGGAACTTAAACTCAGATATCTACCAGAATCTCAGGAGTATTCAGATGTTGAAAGTAAGCACCTAATATGAAAGGGAGGTGCTTTAATGTCACTGAAATTTTTTGTTCCTCTGTGGATCAAAATCTTCAAGTCTAATCTTAGACATTCTGAGCTCAGAAAAACTGAACTTAGCCAATTGATCGATGAAAGACATGGCAGAAAAGTAACAAAAGCTATTTTACAGATTGCATGGAGTGATAATAGAGTAATTGAACAAGGTGAAAAATAGCATCACTTCTGTAGATATAATATGCACCAAGTGAAAATAGAAATTGTGAATTGTGTTGGTTTTTGAATGATTTCTAATCTGACTGGAGGAAGAGAAAAAGAGTTATCTTCCTTGAAAAAAGAAAAAGGAATTTATTGGACTGATGACTAAAGTCCATTGCCAATATTTGCTTAAAATTTCAGAAAAAAATTAGCCGCAAAACTGTTTTAATGACATTTACCTCTGATCTGACTTATGGTATATAAATCAGAAATAATAAATACACTAGAATTCACTATAAATGAGAAAACTGAGTCAACTGGGATCAAAATTCTGGTCAATGTATTTTATAATGTTTTACTTCTCTCCTCTGCATATTGCTTAGTATCAACTTACAATCATATATATTTAAGTCAAAATTGGCACATATAAAATATGTTGAATAGCAACTAAGATATGGTTAATTTTTTAAGGATTACCTCAAATCCCTGTTAACTTTATGTAGTACATGAAATAATTTTAAACGCTGCAGTCTACTATTTATGCTAAATAATATAGTGCTTAAATTCCAAGAAAAATTGTCTCTTACACTGTAGGTGCAATAATATTGTTTTACTGCTGTGAGTAACTTATAAACAAAATAGATGAAGGAAGAGAGGACACCCAGATGCAACAGAAAAACAGAAGAAATTATGTTATTTTTCTGAGTTTTTGTCTTCTAGGCTACATTAAAAAGAAAAAAAAATTATATCAGGAAAAAAAGTTAGTGACACTAAATAGGAATTGACAATAGGAAGGGAAGAAGAAGTCATGAAAAAGAGGGAATTAAAGGATAAATTTAAAAGTATTGATGAATATAGTAAAAGAACATATTAATGTGGTAGTGAAACAAGAACAGCATTTTCTGGAACTTCAGAAATGAATCATAGAATACTTCACTGTGGTTTCATTCACTGGTCTGATTTATATGCATTGCTAAAGCTACCAATTTTTTAATTAGTATTTATCTTCAGACTGAGATGCATAAGTTTACAAAAGAGGTGTTTGCACCTGCATATCATCATGTTATTTAATTGTATAATCACAGATGTCTGGTGCCATTTCACATGCCCAGGTTTGTATGCGATTTTGAAATGTGACAGATAGGTTGCACACTTAATAGGTTAAGTTCCTGATTACAAAATATTTGTTTTGTTTGTTTACCAGTGTGAATTTCATCAGATCTGTCATAGAATTGTAGAATCATAGGATAATGTAATCATAGAACTATGCAATCTTTTAGGTTGGAAGAGATCTTTAAAGTCATCTAGTCCCAACCGCAGGGCCATGGCCAAGGACATGTTTTACTAAATCAGGTTGCTCAGAATCCCATCAAACCTGTCCTGGAACACTTCCGGGAATTAACACTTCCAAAACTTTTCTGGGTGACCTTTTCGAGTCCAATCTAAACCTACTCTCTTTAGATTTCAAACAATTTCCCCTTTTCTGAGCATGCCAGGCCTTTGTACAAAGTCTCTATCAATCTTTTTACAAGCCTCCTTTATGCATTAGAAAGCCACAGTAAGGTATCTCTGGAGCCTTCTCTTGCCCAGACTGAACATCTCGACTCCCTCAGCCATTTTGCACAGGAGAGTTCTCCCAGCCCTATGATCATTTTCATAGTCCCCTTCTGGAGCTGCTTTGACAGGTCCACGTGTTTCTTTTGCTGTGGAAGTCCAGAGCTGGATGAAGTATTACAGCTGTGTTCTCACAGGAACAAAATGAGAAAAGGACAATCATAGTTGGAAATTGCCCATATGCTTGTGCAGGACTTCATATTTGGTCTTGCTGGACTTTGTGCAATTTTCATGGTTCCAGTCCTCAGGGCTGTCAAGACCTTTCCACATGATGTCCCTTCCCTTGAGCAAACCAACTGCACTGATTAGCTGGGTGTCTGCCATAGGCAAACTTGCTGAGGGTGCTCAATCCCACTGTCTGTGTCATTCCACTAAGTGGGGTGAATGCATTGGAAACATTCAATCGTTTTGACCATGCCTCTATTACCAGGTTACAAAACGTCAGTTTAGGTGCATTAGTTTAGCTATAATCTTTTACAAATAGTGAAGAGTTTAATTAGATGTAGACTGCTGGGTTTTTTTTGTGGTTTTCTAAGTTGTTAAGGATGATATATTGTCAGTAATGTGAAGAAATAGTGAAGCATCATTAACTATTATTTAATCAAAACTCACTGTACTCTGTCCAGTCTTTTTCATTCTTCAGAACTCAGCAAAATTTTAATAATAATCTGAATTTTCTGCCATTTATCAGTCATGTAATCCTGGCTTTCCTGAAGTCTATTTGAATTCATATTTTCTAAAATGCTTTATATTTATTTATTCATTAATTCTAATAAATAACTGAATCAATCCAGGAATAAAAGGGCTTTTTGATTACTTTTGTGTTTTAATGTCAGCCTCAATTAATCTGCTGATTAGCTATTGTGAGCTTAATTTTTTAAGTAACATGATAAAGCACTGAGGTATATAGCTGGTCATTCACATAAATTTTATAGTGAAAGACATATATTTTAACTTATATTTTTAGTAAAGACTGTTTAGTTCAAAAAAATAAAGAACTTCTAAAAGAAGGATTCAACATATAAAAAATCAAACCCTAGCATTCATCTTTTCATTTATGACAAAATCCCCAAAACTAAACAACAAAACAAACAACAGGCTGAAAACACAACCCCTATCATTAACAATAGTTTTGTCAATTACTTATTTGTAATTAGCCTGGTTGCACTGCACTGTAATTAGTATAATGATCTGCACTACTAAACTTGCCAAACAAACTCCCTCTTCATCATCTGTTACCTCCAACGATTTCCAAAAAGTTTACATGGAATATCAGTAGGCGTATTTTTAGCAGCTGAAACCAGATTTTCATACTTTTCTTTTTTACTGAGTAGTATTTTACAAGAAAATTATTCATACCAGATAGAAAAATAGAGTGATTAAAAATGTTTAAACAATTTGTATGGTGTCTGTTGTACAAAGAAATACATCTGAGTAGCAATTTTATGCTTTTTAAAATTCTGCTGACATTGAGGTTCATGGGATTTCTTGGCTAAGACCAGAAGAAAATGGATATACAAAGATTGCAGGATATCACTGAATTGTTATGCACTTAAAAAGCTTTTCATTGCAGTATGTAAACCCAGAAATATTCCCTCACATGGAGTTTGATATTGAAAAAAAGCAATATCAGGCATTGCATTCTTGTATAAAATTTTACTGATAAAATCTGAATGAGTTTTCCATATATTTAAAAGCTCAGACACTTCAAGTAAATTTATAAAGAGGGGGTTGGTGGGTTGGTTTTGTTTTGATTTTATTTGTTTCATTCCATGGAGTCAGCAACACTGAAAGTATTCACACTGCCAAGTCCACCACTAAACTATGTTCCTAAGAACCATATCTCCACCTGTTTTAAATATCTCCAGGGATGGTCACTCAACCATCTGCATGAGCCCTCTGTTTGACAATCTTTTTGATGAAGAAATTTTCCCTAATATCCAATCTAAACCTCTGATGCAAGTTGATGCCATTTATACTGGTCAGTTTTAACCTGAGAGAAGAGACTGATCCCCACCTTGCTACACTCTTCTGTCAGGTAGTTGTAGAGAGTACACAGATCTCCCCTGAGCCTCTTTTTCTTCAAGCTAAACAGTCCTACCTGTCTCAGTTGCTCCTCACTAGACTTACACTCCAGACTATCTCTGATGTCTTTCTCTGGACATGCTCCAGCACCTCAACAACTTTCTTGAAGTGAGGGGCCCAGAATTGAACATGAGACTTGAGGTGCAGCCTCACCTGTGCTGAGTACAAGGGGACAGTTGCTGTCTTTACGTCCACTCTGTTTCTGATACAGGCCAGGAGGCCATTGGCTTTCTTGGCCACCTGAGCACACACACTGGCTCAAGTTCAGGTGGCTACTGACTAACACCCACAAGGCTCTTTATACTGGGCAACTTTCCAGCCACTTTTCCCCCAGCTTTTAGCACTCCATGTGGTTGTGAGCTACGTGCAGGACCTTTCACTTTACCTTGCTGAAACTCATGCAATTGGTCTCTGCCCATCAATCTAGTCTGTCCAGATCCCTTTGCAGAGACTTCCTCCAATCAAACACAACAACATTCCCACCCAAACTGTTGCCATCTTCAAATTAAAGGTTCATTTGATTCTCTCATCTAGGTTATTGGTAAAGATGTTAAACGAGTCTGGTCCCAATACTGAGCCCTGAGGAACACCACTGGTGACTATCTGTCAACTGAATTTAACTCCATTTACCACCACTCTGGGCCCAGCAGTTCAGAGAGTTTTTTAACCAGGGAAGAATCCACCTCTCCATGCCATGGGCAGCCAGTTTCTCCTGGAGAATTTTGTGGAAAGTGGTGACTAAGACTTTTCTGCAGTCAAGGTAGACTGTGGTATCCAGTGTGGTATTCAAGTGGTATTCAAGATGATCTGCTCCCATAACCTTCCCCAGAGGTCAGACTAAGAGGCATGTTTGCTAGATACTCCTTCTAGAACTTACTGCAGATGCATCTCACATTTGTTAACCTCCAGACCACCAGGATCTCCCTGGTCAACCAGGACTGATGATAAATGATGGAAGGTGGTTCATTGAGTTCTTCCACCAGCTCCATCAGTAACCTTGGGTGGATCCCCTCTGGTCCCATAAGCCTGTGTCTGTCCAAAAGGTATAGAAAGTAACTGATCATTTTCCCTTGGATTATGGGGGCTTCCTTCTGTTCCCCATTCCTGTCATCCAATTCAGGGGGCTGGGTAACACAAAAACAATTGATCTTACTACTAAAGACTGAGGCAAAGAAGAAATTAAGTACTTCTATCTAGGGAAAACCCTATCCTTTGTCTTTATGTTTCTGACAGCATCTAATGAAGACTGGAGATTGTCCATAATCCTCCTTTATTGTTAATACACTTAGAGAAATAATTTTATTGTCTTTCATGGCAGTACTTAGATTGAGTTCTAGTTGAGCTTTGCCTCTTCTAATTATGTCCTGGCATGGCCTCACCTTATGGTACGCCTGAGTGGTGTCCCCTTCTTCCAAAGTTCATAAAGTCTCCTTTTTCCTGAGCTTGAACAAAATGTGTTCAGATAGACAGGTATTTCCTAATGGTTTGTATTTTGTCAGTCTCCTGCTGCTGCTGCTGCTGTATTTAGGATAATTTTATTCTGCATGCTAGATTTAGGAGGAATATATATTTATATGGGGTTTTTTTAGAACGTGTTGAGCATATAATTTTACTAGGAGATAGGCATGCAGGAAAATGTAGAAATTATATCACCTTCTGATGTAATTGCTGTTTCTTGACCTTTCTTCAGGTATTTTGACACCAAGAACTTTGGCGCTAGCTGGTTTTTTTTTTGTTTTGTTTTGTGTTGTTTTTATAGTATTACTTTCATGCTTAAATTCTTCACTTTAAATGTGATCTGTACATTTACTCAAAATATGGATAGCAAGATTATTTGTTCATGAATAAAATTCTAGACACACGCTGTATCTGCAGATTAGCAGTAAATTAAGAAAGATTTGTTTACCCTTAAGGTGTAATGAAAAAGCAATGGAGATGCCTAAATATCATTGACTACTGACATGTAAGGTGGTGCAGGACACACAGCAAAAGCCTAGGGCAGGAGAGTAAGATACAGGACTGTGCAACACTGGGATATTTTTCTAGAGCAGCAGCTCAGGGCCAGGTAGGATATCCCAGAGTATCCTGTCACTTTTTGCTTAGTCCCCTCAATTCCTTTCCCAGACTGTTTGTGGTTTAGAGGCAGTAGGTTTCTTGCTTTATTTGAACACTGAGAGTCCAAGGTGGTTTGAAAAAAATATGGGTATATTATATTCCTGCTTCCCAACTTGTGAGCCTTTGCTAGCAGTTACCAGTAAACAGGTATAAATGAGTTTATAATGCCCCAGTTGGCAACACCTGACCCTTCAGATGGCTGTATAATATGCTTTCAAATAATCCCCGAAGGGCTATGGTTTGAAAGGGAGTTTACCATGGCCTGAGAGCAACTTGTGATTTATACATTTCTCTGGAACAGGATTTACAAGGAAATTGGATATCATTATGAAGCAGCTGTTTTTACCAGGTGACCTGGGTCAGAGTGGCTTCAGAGTGTTAATGATTATGTTTGGCTGTCTCAAGTAAATTGCTTGTGAATGACTTTGTGGGGCAAATTGCTTTAAAATAGATACTCTTGATAGCATGCTGCAAGTTGTTAGCATGTTTGCTGACCACAAATCATACAAGGAGTTTAATATAATTCCTGAGTGAACACAAGCAAATAATAAAGGCAAAGCTACAAAACACAAAAATCGTTCTATTTTTTAGGGGAAAATGCTATCAATTGTCATGACACTACCTTTGAGTATTAGACTACTTTATAGTCCAATGTCTAAATAAAAAAAGTGAACATATGATAACCTCTTCTGATACAGCAGTCAAAAAATATAATCAGAGTATTTTTCTTTATGTTAAAGTTTTCATTTCTGACAAGAGTGTCATATTTCCAAATATGTAACTGTTATCAGAAAGCATTTTTAAGCATAAAAATTCTAGACTTACACAAAGCAGATGGGATTATTTTGGTTTAACAGGAATAATTATTTCTATTCTGTTTCTTCTAAAATGACATCTAAAATCCTTCTCAGTATTTCATTTTTGCATAACCAGATAGACACAGTTCCTGCAACTCAGTAGAAATTCCAGTGTTCTAACTTTCAAGTCACTGTTGCTTTTATGAGAGGGGTGGAACTTGAAATCACCAGGGCATCAGACACTGGATTTCCATGGGAGCTCACCATTTTGCAGCATTACTGTTTCTTCAGTTATTTCTGAATTCTTGAACTTACATGCATTTATACATTGGATGCTTCCTTGAATTAAGATTTGGAAACTAAAATGCCAGAAAGATACAATGAAAATACTGTATATTATGTATTTTATACTCATACTGTGGCTTTGGCTAAATTGGGATTTTCAACTGCAAATTTTTCAGCATTTACTCACTAAGACAGAATCTAAATTAAACTGAAACAAAACAGTTGCTTTAATTTAATCTATTCTCTATTCTATTATCTAATCAGGAAAATGCAGCTTTATGTTGCACTGACAGACCTATTTCCAGGAAAATTTATGGAACTCTCTGTTTTCAATATTGGGCCAGAGTTTTGTGTGCCTGATATTATTAGCATGCTTGCCAACAAATCCTGCTGAAACCTTCTGCCACAAACAAAATGAGATCTTACTTTGTCCCCAATAGTTGGTTCCAAATTCTACTTATTTCATTTTTATACTTACAAATCATAGTAGGTTCCAATAAGTGAATAAATGGTTTTACTTTCTTCAACCTTTGCCTCATAAAAGTAAGTCTAAACTGTATTATGTGAAAAATTGCTTGAGCTGACCTTGCTGCAGTTATTGTTAATTCAACAGGTTACAAAAATTCCCATAGAGAATATAAGGGCTTGAATTAAATTTCTTCAAAAAACAAGTTTCTATCAGGCCCCCAAAAGGTTGTAGTTGAGGCATTGCCTAAAGGATTTAAGGTAAATTCACCTTCAACCAAGCATTACTATCTAAATTGCTAATTGCTATTCCTTTTATCATGTATTCTTTCCTTTGCTTACCTTTTCTTCAGTCACACTTCTCTCTCAAGGTATGTGGGTCTCTCTTTACTAGTATTGTCATTTCTAAATAAATACTCCAAATAATAATTTCAAATGTCTTCTTCGATAATTATGCCCCTCTTCACAATGTACATGTCATACAACTCAAAAGGAAAAGCATGCATCAATCAGAGCCACACTCTGCAAACTCTCATATTCAGGTCCAACAAAGTGGTTGTCTTCATCTCTGTTTTCGACAGCGGGCAGGAGGCAGTGCTTCGTACAGAACGGTCACCACCATCCTTCAGGAGGGGTCTCCTTTATTCTTTATTAAAGAAGTTTTCAAGCCAAAGCTTGTTTTGATTTCCATAGCATTTATTCTGTCATGGGAGAGTAGAAAATGGTTTCATATTATTTATATTCTTGTTTGGTCATATTTCTTAGCAGTTGTTGCAAAGAAGCAAGAGAACACATTATGGTATATGCTGTTCTTCTTTTCAACCTTTGCTTCAGTAGGAGGGCAGTACAGAGTCTAAAAAATTAATTGCATGTAACACAGTTTTCAAAATCACAGGCAAGTAAATTTTGGCAATAGCTTGCAAAGATATGGAGCAAAGAGAATATAAAATATTCTTCTTTGGCTCTATTTCTGTGCTTTCCTAAAGAACATTTGGGCTGTATAAAGCCTCCTTTATCTCACAAGGGGACAATGCACTGTTACCCTAATATCACAAATAAAATTTGATTATATATTTTTTTATCATTCAAAATTATAGTCTTTCCATTTATTGAATCTAAAATCACACATCATCACTGAAGAGGTTTTCAATTTTTTTATTTGAACATTTGCACTCTTTAAACACCATATATTTTTACACTTTCCATGTTACTTCCCGTGCTACTGAAAAAGAATGGTTCATATTATGTCTATATTCTAAACTATGAAGAATGAAATAATATACTGTTACAGAATATTAAATTGCATATACAATTTTTTTCACTATTTTTAATGGGACTAGTTCCAAAAGTAAAAGAAGATATTGTTGGCCTTTAGTGACAAAATATTTTCAATGTGAAAGATATAAACATCTACTTGTAATAAGCTTCCTCGCAGGACAATACAGAACCCTTCATCTCATGCATGAATGGCAGCCAAAAGACGGTCACTGACCTGTGCATCTCTCATTCACAGGTCTGCTCTGAAGGCACACTATCAGTAAGTCTTGTCCAAAGTTTAATAATCACACTCCTGTCCAGTGTATATCTTTTTTCTATCTGTAGTTGACTGTGAACTGATAGAAATGTAAGAAAATATGTTACTGGTGAATGTGTAGTCCAAATAATTTATGCAATGCAGTCCCTTATTTTTCCTTTTTTTTTTCTGTCTTCAAATGTGATTTAGAATACATCCAATCCAGAGTTTGGTTGGTTGTTGGTTTGGGAGAAACAGGGCACAGTGGAAAGGAATATGTTTAAATAACAATGTTTTGATTACTTGGAAATTCTTAAATTCTTCAATTTTTGTATCATCCACTAAATCATGTGCCATATTCAGTAGCTATGCATGAAACAAATTTGTCTATTTTCATATATGAAGGCAGAATGGCACGAATGGATAAGAATTGCTATCCAATTTGTTTTGGAACACTGAGTGTCATTCTTTGTTGGAGAATTTTTCTTAGACACATTTAGCTATTAGGTCATACAGTTAATAAGAGTATATTTGTTAAAAATAGGTTTATGATTGTCACAACTCTGCTAAGAGATATTAAATGTCACAACTCTCCTAAGAGATATAAAATGTCACAACTCTCCTAAGAGAGTTGTGATATTTTATTTAAGTCAGGGATTTCCACTGACAAAAGTAATGCAAGGGATCATTTTTACTAAGACAATATCTCAAGTTAATTAAATAATTTCTTATCCATTAGACTCACAAGGAAGAGGGTGCTCTTATTGATGAAGAACAGTCTGCTTTTAAAATAGCAGTTGAGCAAGACATTTATTATCAGAGATAATAACACATTCTTTTGTGAACGCTTTAAACTCAAAAATTACCTAAATTCAACAAGAATGAGTAGTACAAAAAGTATTAGTGTAAAAATGTATGCCAAATCATCACCTTAGATATACAGTATTAGTCTAAATATTTTATTGCTCAATGAAACAGGTTGTAATTAACCTAAAGTTGATTTTGGTCAGAGATAATGAATACAATAATTTCTTAAGAAAAAAACCCAACAAAACTTAATCAGTACTTAGATGTTCAAAGTATTCATGAGATCTTATGAAAAAATTGGCAGTATTAAAATGTTGTCAGTCTTTCTCAGTCTGTCTTATTATTTCTGAATCTTTTAATATATGTATATATTATGAAAATTCAATGTCACACAATGTCTATTGTCATCCATTGCTAAAGGCAAAATACTTGATAGATGTAGCTGTCACATAACTGCATAAAATCACACAAAAGTACAAAGAATTTAGTTGTGTCTTTGGCTTTTTTTTCTCCTTTTTTATTTTCTTTTTAACTAACTGTCAATAATTTAGACTTTTACAGGGTCAAAGACAATTAAGATACACTTTCCATGAACTTTCATTTTAGGAAGGAAAGACTGTCAAGAAAAAGAGCACTTTATATATCTTTTTGATCAAAAATCAGGTTTTTTGCCAACTGAGCCAAATTGTCCATCTGCTTGTACCTTGAATTAATTTGGAATCCTTTATTTATGAAAGCACAAGCTGTTGCTATTGGAAGTGTGGCATTGTCACATACTTTTCATTTCAACTTCACAGAAGATTCAAGCAGGAGGAAAAGGTGGGCTAAAACGTCTAAATTTCTTCATCATTATCACCATCAAAATTTATCCACACAGATCTCTATGAGCTGCAGATGTATATAGGTAAATGATACAGGACAATATAAATCATGCAAATGAGATTTTGCTTCCCATGGGAATATAGTAGAAAAAAATTGGAAAGGCACTGGTGGTGAAGCAATAGATTCCTTCTTTTCTTGCCATTATATACATTAATAGGCAATTTTTTACAGGAATTTCCTCTGGTATAAAGATCAAGATCTTGCTTAGATTTTCATGGGGAGGTTGGCCTAGTGATACCTGGGATAAAACAGTCTTAAATTGGTCTTTCTATCATCATCCTGTCAATTATGGCACTTAAGCCTCTGTCTGCCTCCCTATGGATTTTAATACCTCTTAACTATTAACATGTAAAGAGACTTCTTAATCAAAATGCTTTCATGAAGATTGCAAAATCCATTATTTGATTATTTGATTAGTTAAGAAGGAAGGTTGACGAAATACAATGACAAAGTTTCAAAAGTGATGAAGGTATTTTCCATTTTTATTTCTTAGCTTCAGAAATCTTGAGGTGCCTTTTAAAGTTTTAATTCAAGCTTAGAATTAGACTGCAATATTTTTCACATGGACATTGCATATTTATCACAACTTTTCTTTGTTGCATCACAATTCTATGTCAATTTTTGCAGTTGCCTCCACCCTGTTTGTCATATGACTTATTGTCAATCAGCCCAGAGAGTTATAAAAAACAGGAAATGGAGAGACTTAAGGAATAATATCAATCTTGAGTTATTTGTGCTTAATAAAATCTTGATTATTTCAAGATCTTGATGCATTTGGATCCAGAGATCCAAATTAATGGTTTCAGCCTAATATCTGTACTCTGCAACACAAAAGAGAAACATGGAATCCACCCAATGGTTTATTGGTCACATCACTCCAGCCTAACATTTTGACCTTTTTATCCTGTTAACTGTTGCTGCTTGCATTGCTATTACATTCTCTTCTCCACATTGTGTTATAAGTCTGAAAAACTGCTAAGAGTTCATCTGTACTTCTTTGTTTCTTCCCCGCACATATCTAAACTGTTTTTTGTAGCCCAATTATCTCTGCTTTGTCTTCCCATCAGACAGCAAAACCATCTAGTAGGTTAGACATGGTCACGGTGTCATTTGTCTAGGAGGTGCTTTTGGATAGGCTTTAAACCACAATATCACCATATAATTTTAAATTAAGTAAAAAGATGTCTTATTTTCTCTGATCATCCATTTTAAATTCCCGTTTTCTCTTTTGAAAATCTACCAGGAAAACTAAGACCCAACATTTTTGGCAACTGTCACCTATATTTATTGCTTTCTTTTCTGGCCTCTGATTCATACTCTTTGACCTATAAAAGAGGTTTAAACTATTTTTTTTTAAAACTACACACATAATGAATGTATCTGCTCTTTTAATGAAGTGCTGCCACATATTTTGTCATTTGAAAAGGAGAGATTTACTCAAAGCCTTAGTATTTGACTAGTATTTCAGCACCCTAGGAATGCTCTGACCCTCGTGCCTGACAAGTCTTTCAGCATCCCATTTTGAGAACTCTTCACTGAGGAGTTTACTGGATCTAAGGTTGGTTTGGCTTGTTTGGAGTCACAGCCAGCAGAGATACCCCCTCCTGAGTCTCCACACCTTTACCCAGTGTCACTGACTGCCAGTGTCCTTGAAGGACTCACATTAAGAGTTTCCAGAATAACACTTTATTAATAAAATGGTGATAGGTTAAGGTTTGAGGATTGCTGATGATATATCTGACTGCAAAAATGTATTCAAATCACTATGCTAATTCAAAGCAATATACTAACAAGCTGTAATCCCTAAGAAAAGCTAGCTTGAGGTAATCATTCAGCATGGATAGAGTACAGTTCTTGCCCAGTAGATGTCCCCAGAGGGGAGAAGACAGGTTCAGCCCATTGACTGATACCACAATTTACTCCAAAGTCTTCCTTGACTTCTCCCCATTCTCAACTCACTTTTATACTACTTTTTTTACATTTAGGCAGTGCTTAAGTGACTTTATTCACACCTCTTACTCAGTGAGGGTGTTACATACCTTGAGGGTGGCTATCTCAGCATAGTACCTGAGACAGCCTTGGAGTGGGGACATTTATCAGTCCATGCAGAGGTATTTTGCTGCAGTTGATTTTGACAGAGCCTGCCCCCAGTGTCTCCACTGCTTAGGCTGTACTGTGTGTGGAAGGTTGGCTATGCTGGCCACCGTTCATCCAGGGAAGAATAACTGTATTTTCCCCTATAATTTCTGTCCTGTTATCTTTTAAACCACAGTCAATATCCCACACGCTCTCACTTACTTCAGTAAGATAAGTGTAGCAACAGGTGTCATTAGCAACAATATCTTTAGTGTAGAAGCCTTGAAGAAAACCCTTATATAAAAACACCAACAGAGTATACATATTTAGCTACACCATGTTAATGTTGTTACTGCTTCATTTTAAACCTGTAACATCTGATCTTTATACTGCAAAATGTAACAGATTCTTTAAAGAACAGCATTGTTTTTAAAGATGCAAATGTGTTTACAGGTGTTTTTAGATAACTTATCAAAATGAAATAAATAAAAATATTTATCTCTGTGTGACTCACATACCTATTTACAGTAATTGACTGGATTTCAATGAAATAACACCTGATGTAGTTATAACTGGACTAACTTGGATCCCAATTTCTTAGTTTGGTGAAGGTGGGATGGACCTCAGCACAGGCCATTTTGGTCTTTTTCTTGCAGAATGTAGTGCTGCTGAGGCTGGATTCTAAACAGAAACAAAATTTCCCACTGTTTTTTCACATGAGATGTCAAACTAAGTGAAGAAATTAAAAAAAAAAAAAAAGGGAAAAGAAAAAATCAAAATACAAATTTCTCCCAATCTGTAACTCAACATCATTCCAGACATGTAGGGCCATAAGGTGTTGGTGGGCAAATGTGTACAAGTTCAGGTCAGGTGCAGAGACTTATATATGAATTCTACTCTAGTTATGTTTGAGCCTAGATCACAAATAATAAAATCACTGTGGGGGTTTAGCCAGATTTTAATAAGGTGTTATTTACATATATTTACTTGAATTTTGGTTGCTGAGGAGCACAAGTAGGTGCAGTTTGTCCACAACATGACGAAAGCATAACATTTTCTTTTTTCCCATGACTTAATTTTTTATTTCAAATAAAATACTATGAAGTGTTTCTATAAAACAGAATCCCCTTAGTCTCTGTCTATAAAATTTGGGATTGTGTGTCCTTAAGTCTTCTAAGAAACAAATTCTATGATATCTTGCTATATAATTTCTTTAGCCCTTTTATTTGATCACACTGTCCCAAAAAAGGAAGTCTAAATATCTTGTAGTGCTATTCTGCCTGTAAGGACTAGAGGAGCACTCAGTTTATTTTCTTTTTGCCTGGAGAATATTTCAAACTTCTGTCTAATCAAATGCTGTGTGCACATATTTTGAAGTGTAGACAAAATTGAGCTCATTGTCCTAATTTCAAATACATTAAGATACAGCAGTGATGACCAAGGAAGTTGCTAGCTGCACAGTTTTGTAGATTTCTGCTGTTAAGATGTGTAAACAGTACCTGAAATAAAGTTTTTAATTATGATTGGTTTTCATTTAGCCAATGTAAGCCAATACACAAAAAAATACTTCATTAGCTTTGTGAAGAAAAAAACCCCCAATTTTTTAATCATTAAATGTTAGACTGAAATACTATCTCAAGGCCTCAGCCTTTAATAGAGGAGACAGAGATGACTTGTGTACAAATGTTATGGTAATTGGAATGTTAGTAGATGCATTACAAAGGCAAGAAATTACAATTTAATGGGCTTTTACTACTCTTTTACTATATTTTAATGGAAAAATTGTGTTTGTGGAAACAGAATAAAATTAAATATGTTTCAGAAATACTTTCATAATTTAAACTTGTACTTAATGTATGAATTTAAAAGGCATTTAGGGAAAAATCCAATTAGAGCCATAAGAATCTAGAAATTATTTACCTATCTTGTATAGTGAAATAAAGAATTTTCTGCCAGTATCCAAAACATACAATGAAATGCATTTTCTGAGCAGAAAAGCTCCAACTGCAAATTCTGCCTTTCATCAAGATAAATGGAGACCATGGATTCATCTGATCAGATTAGTATATATATAAAATATAGATTCCTATATTTGAACTTGTCATGTAAGTAAATTAAGCCAGCTTTACCACAGATAATTCTGAATTGCATGAATGTAAATTCTGAATGTTCACTTGAGACATCTGTAGTGCTCTTGGTCTGTGCACTCACTAAAGCAGTGATGTTGAAAATTGTTTAATGTAATTAAAGAGAGCATCTTAATTCACAAAGTCATCTAGCCTTTTTTTTGGGCACTAATATTTAAACAGCACAATTCAGCACTTGAATATGACAAAGGATTTTGTGGGCATTTTCTTTTATAGTGATATTGTCTCTAGTAGGTTCTTTTGTGTTTGTTTGTTTGGTTTTTTTTTCCCTTTCTATTTATAAGACAGTCGGCACTGGAAGTGTTCCTTCAGGAAACAAACAACCCTAGGAGTTAATCATCTCCCTTTAAACTGAAAAAATGAGCAAAACAAGGCAAGTTAAATAGAAACAGATTAGGACAATAGCATCTATTACAACAGAAAATCTTGTTGAATCATCTCTTTGCTCTTCTTCACACTCAAATGAAAGAGAAAATTAAGACCATCAGTGTATCAGTATGTTTTAAAAATGTTACAAGTACAATGTATTACAATCAAATGTAATTGAAAAATACAGTTTCTTTATGTATAATTGCATTTTAAATATATTTAATTTCAAATATATAATTTTTTAAAGTTAAATAACTAAATATTTGAATATGTATTTATAGAATTATTAAATATTACTACATTGCTATATTAAATATAAAATAAAATACTTAGACCTATTATATATGTATGTCATAGATTATTTATAACTATATTTGATATATACTGTTTATAAATTAAATTGTATGAAAGGAGTTTGTCTGGGGATGCACTAATTTGTACTGATTTTGTTTTTCTTTGGAGGTTTTTTGGTTTGGCAGGTTTTTTTTCTGTATTAAACTGTCTTTATTTCCATCCATGACTCTTTTACTCTTTTACTCTTTTACTCTTCTGATTCTGTTCTCCGTTCCTGGAGTTGGGTGAGAGCAAGCAGGTGTGTGGTGCTTAGCTGATGACCACAACACCAATATATCCTTAAGACAGTTTCCTATGAAAGCATTGTCAGAAAGAAATGACTAAGTTTTGCAAAGTAAAACCCAGAAAACTCTTTTTCCTCCAGGGGAAAAGCTAAGTAATGAGCACATGAGTTGCCCATTACCATATGTGTTATCTTACTGTTTCCACAATACACACTGTTGGTGGAGTTGTGTATTTTAAGTTGCTAAATCTTTTTTACAGTACTTTGCCTCCAGATTACTGATTCAAATGCAGCACTTTACCATGCAAAGTGGTAATGAGTTGTCATCACCTGACACCTCTTCAATAACATATGTGGAACAAGGTAAGACTAATCACTACCATCTCTTTCACTGGAAATAATTTCCTATAAATTTCTAGCATACATGAGGGATTGGAAATATGCTGACCTTGCTTACCTTATTGAAAGTTTTTGGATTTTTCATTCTGATTTTCAGATGGAAGGACAACTTAATTCACCTTAATGACTAGAGTGTTTTTGATTTAATGATGGGGAAAAAACCCTAAAGCTGAGAAGGAAAATGTCAATGAGTCTGAAATAATTTTGGTTCAGTACAGTGTGGATGTTTATGATTAGAAGTGTTTTATGATTCTTCAGCCCCTCACAAGAAATGTCAGCTTTGCAGAATTTTTTGGGTTTCCACACAAAATAAGTTACTTTTAACTTTTCTTTTGGAAACTACCCTGCTTGGTAGCATATTTGTGGACTATTATACGTCTGCATTTGTCTATATAACAACTTATTGCATGTACTAAAGAGCAGACTTCCTTCACACTGGGTATAAATACCACAAGGTCTTCTCTGTAGACAGAATGGATTGCAATTACATTGCTACATACAGAGTTAGTCAATGTTATCTCTTTATTCAACTATGTTACTTCAAGGCTGTCCACAGATACATGTATCTTTGGTCATCAAAGACAATTTTTGCAGGGTAAGGCATAAGCCCCACATCATCAGTACTAATCTATTTTCAGGCAGATGAAACATCTCCAAATATTTGAGTTCTCATATGCTTAGTGGAGATTTACTCAATAGCACTGAAGGAAGTTAGATGGAAATGCTGGTCAGGGTTTGATCCAGCATGGGTGCCACCCACAAGCCATGTGTCAGGATAGCTGTTGCTGAGAATTAATTTGGCATTATTTCTTTATTAATTTTAATTAAAAAAATAGGTTGCATCAAACGAGGGTTTATTAATCCCTTAACATAGATTTTCAATTCTATACCTATTCTAACCAATCCACTGCCCCAAAATGTTGTGATAACATTTGAACTGCATTGTATTTTCTGGGCAGAAGGCACTAAATGTTTTCAGAGCCATGAATCAACTGTCAGGTTTCAGTGCCATGTCTGCTTCTGTGAAAAATTGGTGTTACATAAGGCTCTCCCTTGTGATAAGGTTCACCTCACTTTGTAGTCTCTAAATGTTAAAGGTTTTATATTTTTTAACAATGTGGAAGTTTTGACACATGAATTATCAAAAGAAGAAAAAAGCTTATCAGACATGTCCCTAGTATTAATATAGGACTGATTTATTTTACAAAACATAACCTTCTAGCATGAATTTAGATTCCACAAAGTATCTGAACCCTCCTGTGGGCCTGGCAGGTATGACAGGGGATTTCAAGGAGAGTTGCACAGCTACAGAATGACAGCTGAAGTAGAATATTAGATTATAATAAATGTTGATTGGAAGGGACTTCTGGAGGTCATCAAGTCTGACACTAACCTCAAAGTACAGCTATTGTCAAAACTGAATGAAAGCAGACACAGCTTCTGTGGCTATTCTAAATTAGTTTGGTTTTTTTTCCTCATGACGGGTTTGAACTTCTTAGACATAGTTTGTCACTATTATCTCTTATATTTTGTCTAGCTGGAAGAGAGATAATTCTTCATCCTGCAGGAAGGAGTCAACAGTCATTGAAGTTCATTGCTTACTACTCATAGCACCAGCTCCATATCCTAGATCCTGAACTTTTGCAAGTGAACAGCTGCAGATACTACAGATGGAGCATTTTTACTGCTGCCAACAATTCTAATTTTCTTTTTCCTGGGAGCTTTTGCCTTCCTATGGTCCTTAGATAGCCTTAGCCATGCTAGCTCATCTACAGGCAGTGGATGATAAGCCTTCTTTCTGCAGGTTCTCAAAAGGTTTTCAAACTCTTACCATTCCTCATGAAGCAAAGTCCATATCTGCCTTTCGGCATTTCACCTCATCTAATCTGGATGAATTATAGTCCAAGATTTTTGAAAGATACTAAACTAAAAATTCCGGTATGATATCCAGATTAAGACATACTTTTTTCAAAATTTTCAGTGCCTTTTTTTCTATTGAGATTCCCACTTGCAAACTTTTCCTTTGAGTCATGCACCAAAATCATACAACACTTTAGGCAGATATTTTAGGAATTAGAATGCTTATTGTTAGTAATGAAAGTTCTATACTGAAGCCTAGGATTCAAGCACAGAATTACAAGAATCTGAGACTCCCTTCCCAAATACTGTAAGAGGGTTCCAAAAGCAATTATAACCCCCAAGATGGTTTTGGTTATTTTTTTGTGTGTCATATTTTGCATCATTGATCAATACCTCCATCTTTTCATTTTTCTGTGTAGCACTAGATACTGCTTTCTAAATAAGGCTTTCTATGAGCAAGGCAAAGAATTGCAATGACTATTCTGAAACTTGAAAATATTAGCTTGATGCCTCAGGGACATCACATTGAACTAGTTCTCATTAGTTGCAGGACTGCCAGCAATCGAGCAGCTTTGTGAATGTTAGCCAACAATAGCAGTGAGTTCTGCCAGGTAATGTGACAAATCAAGTTGTATTTTTATAAGTAGTTTTGGCTCCTTACAAAGATTTAGGAACTGTACAGATCCCCATCAACCTACACATAAAAATATGGAACTTTATGACCTTTATCTAAATTACTCTGAAATGGAAAGGTGTTTTTTTTTTAGTTTTGATTTGGTTGGGTTATTTTCTTTTAAATTTATGTTTTTGGTTTATTTAGTGATTTCCTGAAAAACAAAACAGAACAACTTCCTTTATGTCAATCCTATGTCCTATTTATACTGTTCTAGATTATCTCTATGACATTTGGATTCTTTCCAGATTGAGGGCAGAAAGCAGGACATTGTGTATTTCTATATTTTGAATTATATTCTAGATATGTTCACAGTCAAATAAGTCAATGGTTGAGAAACTTATTTTCAAAATCATTGACTCCAAGTACGATGTTCAAACACTAATAACCAATCTCTTTAGTTGTCCTAGACAGCTGTTTTTGGGAAAATTTGTTCTATATATGTCCTATATATGTAGGTTTTTAATTTAAAGACATTCTAGGTATTTTATTGATAAGAAAGAGGACACATCCTTCAGAACTGATGAATTACTCAGTATTTTTGTTCTCTTGTCACAATGAGTGAAGATTTATGTGGACATGTGACTATCTTGTGCCACTCTTTTACCCTGACCAGGTAGAAAATGACTTTTGCTGTAAGGAGTTCAGTTTTCATGCTTGATGGATTGGACTTCTCCAATGGAAGCTATGTCTGGTTATGAGCTTCTCAAGGTAAGAGTCAGACTCTGCCCTTGAAAACCATTTTCAGTACAACAAAACCTTTCTATACTAACTAGAAATTGAAGCAGAACTTTGTCAGAAAGCACTCAAACCACTCATTAGTGGATGCAAAGGTGAAGAAGAAAAATAAAAACCTCTATAATGAGCAGGAAAAAATTTAGTCACTCTTGTCACTGAGCTATCAGAACAGAAGAATGATACTAAATGAAAATAGTGTTTTAAATTATGTATAATATGAGGAACAAGAACAGGATAAAAATACATTCTGAAATCAAAATTAAAGAAATTGATACACAATTAAGCCAAATACTGAAGCAGTAGAAAAGAAAATTTTCTCTACAAAAATAATGAAAAAATACATTTCATAA